>NC_092093.1:58188966-58835965 GCF_045679555.1 Salvelinus alpinus
GTCCTGCCAACCCATGTCAGCCTATAAAGTTTTGCATTGATTTAACGATACGTCTGTTTGTAGACACATCACAGTCCCACAACGATTACATAATACTGTATATACTGTTCATTCAAACCATCAAGGTCAAAAATCTTTGTTTTTCAGATAAAGAAAGGAGCAGGGAGAAGAAAATACAGCGGTGGTGGAGGCCGTGGGTTGACCATGCATCCAGTGAGAGACCTTCAACATTTTTATTTCATATTTGAAGCAATTCAGCTTTAAATATTCCTCTTCAATAAGATATTGTCTATTTCATGTGGCTGTAGTTACTGTACATGTAACAAAGTTAGGCTTGAATTTGTTTATTGACACTCAAGATGATTATCACATCTTATTTGAGTTTGTCATTACGTATTATATATGTGTGTACCATAGGAGGCTGGTGAGGGGAGGACGGCTCAGATAATGACTGGAATGAAGTGAATGGAATGGTATCAAACACAAAGAAACTGTAACGAATGTTCTCCTCCTCGTCTGAGGAGGAGCAAGGATCGGACCAAAATGCAGCTGGTGATGAATACATGTTGATTTATTAAACAAGACGAACACGAAGCACACTTGAATAACTACAAAACAACAAAACGACGTAGACAGACCTGAACATGAAAACTATTATAGAACACAAAGAACGCACGAACAGGAACAGACTAAACAAACGAAACAGTCCCGTGTGGTAACAACACTGACACGGAAGACAATCACCCACCAACAAACGGTGTGAACAGCCTACCTTAATATGGTTCTCAATCAGAGGAAACGTCAAACAACCCCTGATTGAGAACCATATAAGGCTAATTAACAATGAAACTAAACATAGAAACAAACAACATAGACTGCCCACCCAGCTCACGTCCTGACCAACTAAACACAGCTAAACAAAGGAAAATAAGGTCAGGAACATGACAGAAACCACGTGTTTGATGTTTAAATACCATTCCAATGATTCCATTCCAGCCATTACTACGAGCCCATTCTCCCCAATTAAGGTGCCACCAGCCGCCTGTGGTGTGTATGTGAGCGGAGTTCATTCCTGTTCATTGCTCATGGACGTTCCAGAACTCCACATCCTTTCCAACCGCTTCGCTAAAGAAAAAAAGAATTGCCGTTCTAAATTCGCTCCATTCATTAAAATCCAAATTTAAACAACACCCATCTATTTTAGTGACTACCATTTGTGTTTGAAGTATTGAAACCAAACCATATGATTTGAATTAAAAGTATTTGAATAAATTTCAAATAGGCTACATGTCATATTAAACAGCATATAAACACTCTAAATAGGTCAGGATTCAGACAGGGAGCCTAAGAAGGAACGGAAATGAATTATTTAGGCTATATTATTTAAATTATTCCAAGGCTATAGCCTACAAAGAAATACATTGTGAAGCATTTCGGAGTGTGACACTAGACTTGTAAGGGACTTAAAGCATTTAGCTTTCAAACAGCATTTAGTTGTATTAAGTCATTATATTCTATAAATGTACTTACTTAGACTGAAATAGAAATGAAAAGAAAAATGTGCTATTAGGCTCAGTCTACAGTGGTTTTGAATTCATTTTTAGAAACAAGTTTGGCCAGAGTCTGTGGCTTCAGGCTCATGCGATGGTGCCTGGAGAGCAGACCAGCAGCAGAGAATATCCTCTCAGCACTTGCAGAACCACTGGAGAATATTCTCTCAGCACTTGCAGAGCCACTGGAGAATATTCTCTCAGCGTTTGCAGAGCCACTGGAGAATATTCTCTCAGCACTTGCAGAGCCACTGGAGAATATCCTCTCAGTGTTTGCAGAGCCACTGGAGAATATCCTCTCAGCACTTGCAGAGCCACTGGAGAATATTCTCTCAGCGTTTGCAGAGCCACTGGAGAATATTCTCTCAGCACTTGCAGAGCCACTGGAGAATATCCTCTCAGCGTTTGCAGAGCCACTGGAGAATATCCTCTCAGTACTTGCAGAGCCATTGGAGAATATTCTCTCAGCGTTTGCAGAGCCACTGGAGAATATCCTCTCAGCACATGCAGAGCCACTGGAGAATATTCTCTCTCTCTATATATATATATATATATATATATATATATATATATATATAGGTAGGCAGGCAGGCAGGCAGGCAGGCAGGCAGGCAGGCAGGCAGGCAGGCAGGCATTGAGCCAAAATCAATTATGGCCTATTGTATAGATAATAGAACAGAAATGAAGGAAACTTTTAAGAGATTCGATTTTTTGTTTATAAATACTTTGCTACAATGACACACTTAGCTATCTACCCACTTCGTTCCTTTCTGTTAGCATGTGCACGTAGTAAGAACACCATCATGCTTTTGGGATATGTGTCTTTTCAGATTCCACAATGATTCTTTAGTTGTGGACACTACATCACCACACTCCCTCTCTTGCTCTTGGTCCTCATCTTTGTAAATCACCTTGATTTTTCACCTGTGTGTTTTATCTATTTTCTTTATGAAAATATTTAGCATACTACATGACAGTAGCTAAAGCAAGGGGCTATAGCAGCACACAAGTAGACTACAAATGCATGCTGGGCCGGGCATGCCCTGAGCTCGAGTGAGCACTACTGGAGCCTTTGGGAATCTCGCTCCGCCCTCCAGTCAAATTGGGAACGCTCCGCTGTACTCTCCGCTCCGCTGTACACTCCGCTCCGCTGTACACTCAGCTCCGCTGTACACTCCGCTCCGCTGTACACTCCGCTCCGCTGTACACTCCGCTCCGCTGTACACTCAGCTCCGCTGTACACTCCGCTCCGTTGTACACTCCGCTCCGCTGTACACTCCGCTCCGCTGTACACTCCGCTCCGTTGTACACTCCGCTCCGCTGTACACTCCGCTCCGCTGTACACTCCGCTCCAACTTTGCTCCACTCACATACTCTGGTACAGTGTAATACACAAGTGGACTAGTATAAGTGGGTAACCTTTAACCTTGTCTTTCACTCCCCTCTCAGTGGTGAGAAGTGGTAACTATTACCTGTTTGAGACGGACAGTGAAGAAGAGGAGGAAGAGGAGGATAAAAATGAGGAAGAACAGCCCAAGAAGTCTGCATTTCAGGTTTGCTCGAACGTAGGAAATAATCCCTTTACCACTGTCCTGCATTGTGAGAATATAGATTTTTGTCCAGTAACAACAGTTGGATAGTCTTTTTATGTGCATTTTTTTTTTTTATCGGTTATTTAAACAGGACTGCTTGCTTCTATTTCTGTTCTAATGTGTGATTGTTCTTATCACAAACAGGTAACAAGTCTAATTACCAAATTTTGTTTGTTCTCTCCTCACTTAACAGTTTTCTCTCCTTTTAACCAAGTGCCAACTGTTAACATTCTTTTGTTGTGAGTTGTGTTTGTTTTGGCCTTTATTTGTGACAAATGTTATGGTCTTCTAACTCTCACCCCTGCTTTGTCCTCCTCTGCCTTGCTGGCTTTAACAAAGTCTATCATTAAGCTGCCCAAAGCTGCTCTGCAGTATATAATGAGGGCAGCCAAGGTACTCTCACAACTAGGTCTCTATCTTGTATTTCCCTTTTTGTATACTGTGAGTATCCTTGACCACTCCAGTCCAAGCCACTTTCTCACGACATTAAATGCATTTTCCCCTCTCACTCCAATACATGACCACGATGTCAATAAAGTTCTGTTCAAATACCACGGCCGCTCCTCCATTTCACAAGATGATGCCGAGTCATGACAAAATGGCGGCCGTTGATGATGCATGCAGTTGAAATTCAGTGAACTGTGTTGCTCTTCTGTTTCTGGCGTAGATCTCCTCCCTGTGTGTGCTTTGGGAGAGAGATGTGGTGTTGAGTGGCTTTTCTTCCAGGGTAATTCTCTGTGGAGTTAGGTCTGTGTCTTAAACAGGGTTGGGATCAATACTATTTCAGTTGGGTCAATTTCAGGAAGGAAACTGAAATGTACTGAACTGAAATGGAATCAACCCCAACCCATCATTGTAGGCCGTCATTGTAAATAATAATTTGATCTGAACTGACTTGCCTAGTTAAGTAAAGGTTACATTTAAAAATATAAATAAAATGTAAAACCCTGTTCTCAAACTAGGAATGGTGGGATGTGTTCATCTTTAGGGGCGCTTTACTCAATTGTAAATCCCTTTTTTGTCCCATCTCCATAAACACATTCCCTTACATCTCAATTCATTGGATAAAAACACCCCCTGAAACTGGTCTCCTCTGCATTGTGTACTTTGTCAATGGTTTTTGCGTTTTCCTGTGACTTACTGGTTGGTTGACTAGGGTATATTCTCTTTGGCTGCCTAATTCGGACACATTTCCTACACTCATTTCAACTCAACTCTTCGGTTTTGAGTGTGTGAGCAAAATTTGGGCCACATTGCTTGACTTTCGATAAAGCACACCAATGGCAAGTCTGTCAACATGAACCAGACTCGTTAAAAAATCAAATCTCTTAAAGGACGGGTAAGTGTCCCAATTAAGCAGCCAAACATGCTTTCAACAGTCCCTCTGGGCACATTGTGTTTGATCAGTAGTCCACCAGTGTGGTTGTTAACATCCACTCCCCACAGTTTGTTTACCACGCCTGGATGACCAATTCCAAGACGGCCATGAAGGAGCGCAGCAAGGAGAAACGCCGCTTCTGGAAGAAATACACTGAAGGGAGCAGCAGCAAGTCAAGGAAAGAGGACCTGGAGGAAGGTATGAAGCGCAGCAGGAAGATCCAAGTTGTCATTGAAAGCAGATGAAAATAATAGGTTTTTAGTCTCCTCCATTTCTGGTGTAACCAGACTGAAAACTGTGTAAATAGCCTGGTGTAACCTGACTGAACACTGTAAATAGCCTGGTGTAACCTGACCGAACACTGTGTAAATAGCCTGGTGTAACCTGACTGAACACTGTGTAAATAGCCTGGTGTAACCTGACTGAACACTGTGTAAATAGCCTGGTGTAACCTGACTGAACACTGTAAATAGCCTGGTGTAACCTGACTGAACACTGTGTAAATAGCCTGGTGTAACCTGACTGAACACTGTGTAAATAGCCTGGTGTAACCTGACTGAACACTGTGTAAATAGCCTGGTGTAACCTGACTGAACACTGTGTAAATAGCCTGGTGTAACCTGACTGAACACTGTGTAAATAGTCTGGTGTAACCTGAATGAACACTGTATAAATAGCCTGGTGTAACCTGACTGAACACTGTGTAAATAGCCTGGTGTAACCAGACTGAACCATGTGTAAATAGCCTGGTGTAACCTGACTGAACACTGTGTAAATAGCCTGGTGTAACTTGACTGAACCGTGTGTAAATAGCCTGGTGTAACCAGACTGAACACTGTGTAAATAGCCTGGTGTAACCAGACTGAACACTGTGTAAATAGCCTGGTGTAACCAGACTGAACACTGTGTAAATAGCCTGGTGTAACCTGACTGAACACTGTGTAAATAGCCTGGTGTAACCAGACTGAACACTGTGTAAATAGCCTGGTGTAACCAGACTGAACACTGTGTAAATAGCCTGGTGTAACCTGACTGAACACTGTGTAAATTGCCTGGTGTAATCTGACTGAACACTGTGTAAATAGCCTGGTGTAACCTGACTGAACACTGTGTAAATAGCCTGGTGTAACCAGACTGAACACTGTGTAAATAGCCTGGTGTAACCAGACTGAACACTGTGTAAATAGCCTGGTGTAACCAGACTGAACACTGTGTAAATAGCCTGGTGTAACCAGACTGAACACTGTAAATAGCCTGGTGTAACCTGACCGAACACTGTGTAAATAGCCTGGTGTAACCTGACTGAACACTGTAAATAGCCTGGTGTAACCTGACCGAACACTGTGTAAATAGCCTGGTGTAACCTGACTGAACACTGTGTAAATAGCCTGGTGTAACCTGACTGAACACTGTGTAAATAGCCTGGTGTAACCTGACTGAACACTGTAAATAGCCTGGTGTAACCTGACTGAACACTGTGTAAATAGCCTGGTGTAACCTGACTGAACACTGTGTAAATAGCCTGGTGTAACCTGACTGAACACTGTGTAAATAGCCTGGTGTAACCTGACTGAACACTGTGTAAATAGCCTGGTGTAACCTGACTGAACACTGTGTAAATAGTCTGGTGTAACCTGAATGAACACTGTATAAATAGCCTGGTGTAACCTGACTGAACACTGTGTAAATAGCCTGGTGTAACCAGACTGAACCATGTGTAAATAGCCTGGTGTAACCTGACTGAACACTGTGTAAATAGCCTGGTGTAACTTGACTGAACCGTGTGTAAATAGCCTGGTGTAACCAGACTGAACACTGTGTAAATAGCCTAGTGTAACCAGACTGAACACTGTGTAAATAGCCTGGTGTAACCAGACTGAACACTGTGTAAATAGCCTGGTGTAACCTGACTGAACACTGTGTAAATAGCCTGGTGTAACCAGACTGAACACTGTGTAAATAGCCTGGTGTAACCAGACTGAACACTGTGTAAATAGCCTGGTGTAACCTGACTGAACACTGTGTAAATTGCCTGGTGTAATCTGACTGAACACTGTGTAAATAGCCTGGTGTAACCTGACTGAACACTGTGTAAATAGCCTGGTGTAACCAGACTGAACACTGTGTAAATAGCCTGGTGTAACCAGACTGAACACTGTGTAAATAGCCTGGTGTAACCAGACTGAACACTGTGTAAATAGCCTGGTGTAACCAGACTGAACACTGTGTAAATACCCTGGTGTAACCTGATTGAACACTGTGTAAATAGCCTGGTGTAACCAGACTGAACACTGTGTAAATAGCCTGGCGTAACCAGACTGAACACTGTGTAAATAGCCTGGTGTAACCAGACTGCACACTGTGTAACTAGCCTGGTGTAACCTGACTGCACACTGTGTAAATAGCCTGGTGTAACCTGACTGAACACTGTGTAAATAGCCTGGTGTAACCAGACTGAACACTGTGTAAATAGCCTGGTGTAACCAGACTGAACACTGTGTAAATAGCCTGGTGTAACCAGACTGAACACTGTGTAAATAGCCTGGTGTAACCAGACTGAACACTGTGTAAATAGCCTGGTGTAACCAGACTGAACACTGTGTAAATAGCCTGGTGTAACCAGACTGAACACTGTGTAAATAGCCTGGTGTAACCAGACTGAACACTGTGTAAATAGCCTGGTGTAACCAGACTGATCACTGTGTAAATAGCCTGGTGTAACCAGACTGAACACTGTGTAAATAGCCTGGTGTAACCAGACTGAACAATGTGTAAATAGCCTGGTGTAACCAGACTGAACACTGTGTAAATAGCCTGGTGTAACCTGACTGAACACTGTGTAAATAGCCTGGTGTAACCAGACTGAACACTGTGTAAATAGCCTGGTGTAACCAGGCTGAACACTGTGTAAATAGCCTGGTGTAACCTGACTGAACACTGTGTAAATAGCCTGGTGTAACCTGACTGCACACTGTGTAAATAGCCTGGTGTAACCTGACTGCACACTGTGTAAATAGCCTGGTGTAACCTGACTGAACACTGTGTAAATAGCCTGGTGTAACCAGACTGAACATTGTGTAAATAGCCTGGTGTAACCAGACTGAACACTGTGTAAATAGCCTGGTGTAACCTGATTGAACACTGTGTAAATAGCCTGGTGTAACCTGACTGAACACTGTGTAAATAGCCTGGTGTAACCAGACTGAACACTGTGTAAATAGCCTGGTGTAACCAGACTGAACACTTTGTAAATAGCCTGGTGTAACCTGACTGAACACTGTGTAAATAGCCTGGTGTAACCTGACTGAACACTGTGTAAATAGCCTGGTGTAACCAGACTGAACACTGTGTAAATAGCCTGGTGTAACCAGACTGAACACTGTGTAAATAGCCTGGTGTAACCAGACTGAACACTGTGTAAATAGCCTGGTGTAACCAGACTGAACACTGTGTAAATAGCCTGGTGTAACCAGACTGAACACTGTGTAAATACCCTGGTGTAACCTGATTGAACACTGTGTAAATAGCCTGGTGTAACCAGACTGAACACTGTGTAAATAGCCTGGTGTAACCAGACTGAACACTGTGTAAATAGCCTGGTGTAACCAGACTGCACACTGTGTAAATAGCCTGGTGTAACCTGACTGCACACTGTGTAAATAGCCTGGTGTAACCTGACTGAACACTGTGTAAATTGCCTGGTGTAACCAGACTGGACACTGTGTAAATAGCCTGGTGTAACCAGACTGAACACTGTGTAAATAGCCTGGTGTAACCAGACTGAACACTGTGTAAATAGCCTGGTGTAACCAGACTGAACACTGTGTAAATAGCCTGGTGTAACCAGACTGAACACTGTGTAAATAGCCTGGTGTAACCAGACTGAACACTGTGTAAATAGCCTGGTGTAACCAGACTGAACACTGTGTAAATAGCCTGGTGTAACCAGACTGAACACTGTGTAAATAGCCTGGTGTAACCAGACTGAACACTGTGTAAATAGCCTGGTGTAACCAGACTGAACACTGTGTAAATAGCCTGGTGTAACCAGACTGAACACTGTGTAAATAGCCTGGTGTAACCAGACTGAACACTGTGTAAATAGCCTGGTGTAACCTGACTGAACACTGTGTAAATAGCCTGGTGTAACCAGACTGAACGCTGTGTAAATAGCCTGGTGTAACCAGACTGAACACTGTGTAAATAGCCTGGTGTAACCAGACTGAACACTGTGTAAATAGCCTGGTGTAACCTGACTGCACACTGTGTAAATAGCCTGGTGTAACCTGACTGAACACTGTGTAAATAGCCTGGTGTAACCAGACTGAACACTGTGTAAATAGCCTGGTGTAACCAGACTGAACACTGTGTAAATAGCCTGGTGTAACCTGATTGAACACTGTGTAAATAGCCTGGTGTAACCAGCCTGAACACTGTGTAAATAGCCTGGTGTAACCTGACTGAACACTGTGTAAATAGCCTGGTGTAACCAGACTGAACACTGTGTAAATAGCCTGGTGTAACCAGACTGAACATTGTGTAAATAGCCTGGTGTAACCTGACTGAACACTGTGTAAATAGCCTGGTGTAACCTGACTGCACACTGTGTAAATAGCCTGGTGTAACTTGACTGAACCGTGTGTAAATAGCCTGGTGTAACCTGACTGCACACTGTGTAAATGTGAGTGCAGCATTCAGTTTGACTTAACCAGGCTTATCCCACCCTTTGTAGGAGATTTAATATGCTAGCAGTTCCTCTGGGAAACCTGCCCCCACCTCCCAATGTTTTATTTTTATGTATTATTATTTAATTTTTTTACTTTTTACTCCTTTCCCTCCCCAATTTCGTGGTATCCAATTGGTAGTTGCAGTCTTGTGCCATCGTTGCAACTCCCGTACGGACTTGGGAGAGGCGAAGGTCGAGAGCCATGCGTCCTCCGAAACACGACCCTGCCAAGCCGCACTGCTCCTTTAACACATTGCTCGCTTAATCTGGAAGCCAGCCGCACTAATGTGTCAGAGGAAACGCCGTACAACTGGTGACCGAAGTCAGTGTGCATGCGCCCGGCCCGCCACAAGGAGTCGCTAGAGCGCGATGGGACAAGGACATCCTGGCTGGCCAAACCCGCCCCTAACCCGGACGACGCTAGGCCAATTGTGCGCCGCCTCATGGGTCACCTGGTTGTGGCTGGCTGCGACACAGCCTGGGTTCGAACCCGGGTCTGTAGTGACGCCTCAAGCACTGCGATGCAGTGCCTTAGACCGCTACGCAACTCGGGAGGCCTCTCATCTCCCAATGTTTACCCTTGTCTCGCCGCCATCCGTCCATGCTGCACTTGTTGTGTTACAGTATGTTTCACCCTCTCAGGTTTTCTCGTTATAGGCCCTAGACTAGCCATGAATGGGTATGTTGTGCCCTTTTTCTGTTCAAGAGCGCCTACTTAACGATTTGCTGCATCCCTAATGGGAGACATGCTGTGTCCGGTCCACAGTCCCGCCAAGTCCCCCCTCCTCCCCTTCCTTCCCTCCCTCCTCCCCACAGCCCAGCCCAGCTCCAACTCCAGGCAGGGCCAAGGCATTCCTGGGTCTGAAAGATAGGATGCCATGTTTGATTAGACATGTTCAATTCATCCCATATGAAGGCTGGACTGACGGTCTCTCAGTTCAGCCAAATAGATTTACATGAGGTCTGGGAGAACACCACACTGTCTTACATGCTGACCAGACCGCTCGCGCGCATGCGTCCACGTGCACTATCGCGAGCATGTTGATTATATCCCCTCACACCAGATGTGATCAGGACACCACAAGTTTGGAATATCAAAATTAACTCTGAACCAACTATATTGGGGACAGGTCGATAAGCAAACATTTATGACAATTTAGCTAGCTAGCTTGCTGTTGCTAGCAAATTTGTCCTGGGATATAAACATTGGGTTGTTATTTTACCTGAAATGCACAAGGTCCTCTACTCTTACAATTAATCCACAGATAAAAGGGTAAACCAAGTTAATCTCTC
Source organism: Salvelinus alpinus (assembly GCF_045679555.1). Classification (NCBI taxonomy): domain Eukaryota; kingdom Metazoa; phylum Chordata; class Actinopteri; order Salmoniformes; family Salmonidae; genus Salvelinus; species Salvelinus alpinus. The sequence continues at coordinate 58,199,506 of NC_092093.1, forward strand.
CTCCTTCAGGCTTCTTCTTCTTCTTTGGACTTTATATGGTGGTTGGCAACCAACTTTAAGGTGGATTACCACCACCAACTGGAGTGTGGACCTCAGTTCATCTTTCAATCACCCATGTGGGTATATGCTCCTAAAAACCAATGAGGAGATGGGAGAGGCGGGACTTGCAGCACGTGAAACGTCACACAATTTTTTAGAGTCTGGCTATGCAGACGCTCATTGACATGCGCGAGCAGTGTGGGTGCAATGATTGAATAACACGTGTGTGTAAATTTATTTTGGGATGTTATTGTTTGGAAGGGTACTTTTGCGTTACAGTTTTATATCTTCACAGCAAGGGATATCATTTTATAATTTTGTATGATTCCATTGACTCATTCCATATTCAATATCTTTTCTATCCAGCAGTTCATGTTGCTATGGAAGAGGAGGATCAGGAGGAGAAGAAAACAGATGGATCAGGTTGGTGCAGTTCAAACCAGGGTTGGGGTCAATTCTATTTCATTTAAAGTCCATTTCAGGACATGGAATTGGAAATGTAATTTTAATTTACTTCTTAGATTGGGTGCCTCGACCCCTGATTCACTACTCAACCCAACCCACAATGTCCTCTGCATCGAGGAAGTTACACTTATAAGTCTCAATGAATAAAGACTGATGTGGACTTGGCTGTTAAAAGATGTGCGTTGTCTTCCTCCCTGTTCTCAGACAACGTCCTGAAGCGAGTCTTCAACATAGTCAAGTTCTCCTGGGTGTTGTTCCTGGCCATGTTGGACAGTTTCACAGCCTGGATCAACTCCATGTGTCAGGAACACCTGGACATCTCCACCGTGCTGCACATCGAGCGCTGTATGCTCACGCACGAGGTTAATAAGGTAACGTCACGGCCAGGGGATTTAGACTATTTTGAGTCTTTAAAAATATATATTTTGTGACCTGTATCGTATTACAAGGTCTACTACCTGATACTCCAGGTGAATCGCCCAATGACGGATGAGAAACCAGCTTTGTGAAAGTTACCAGTGAACAAGTATATCTGCCTAGCAACAAAACCATTTAGTTGCATAATTATTTACCATGCCATACTGTAGTAAAACCATAGCATTGATATTAACTATTTCTAGCAATATCATAATAATATCATTGGAATTACCTATTCCAAATGTTATTACAGCCTATTTAATAAATGAAGTGGGACTAGGACCACCAATTCTAACAGGCATTCTTGGTTGTAACATTCCAGGGGAACAAGCCTTCCCGGGAGAGCATCCACGTGTACTACCGCAAGCAGATGTGCAAGGCTGCGTCCATTGAGTCTGGCCTGGAGAGAACCGAGGAGGAGACGTGCCAGGACTGCATCCCCCACAAGGCTGAGAGGCAGAGCTGTGCCTGTCTGGAGAGCCAAGAATCTACGGTGTCTCATGATAGCCTGTCCAGGTAAGAGAATGGAAGAAAATACACTTTTTGTTACAGCTATCCCTTTTTCTTATACAATTATTCATACTCAAAAGAAGTGATGAGATTGAAGAGGAAAGAGGAAATCATGTTTAATATTAAAAATTATCATTCATAATATCCTGGTGATAGCTAAGGGGAGTCACGCACAACTGTAAGTCGCTTTGGATCAAATTGTCTGCTAAATGGAATTTAGTATTAGTAGTAGTATTATTATTATTATTATTATTATTATTATTATTATTATTATCATCATTATAGAAGGCTGTTTAGCTGCTTCCTAATACTCCAAGGATATAGTAGTAAACACATGCTACTTTAGTACCTTGCAGTTATAATACTCAAAACATCAAGGGAAACTAAATAAAATCATCCAAAATGACTGGAGTCAGGTGCTAGATATTGGCTGTTTTAGAAAGATGTCATTCTGTGCAGATGACAGTAACATTCTTTCAGAGGTCAGATTGGAACGTTTTCTGTAGAAGACATCATTGAATGATTTATTTGCGTTCCATCTGTGTGTAATAAAACCTGGTGAATCGAGCCAAGTATTGCTCAGCACGGCTACCATTTACGCGATAAACACTTACGTTACATAACCATTTGACAGCACAATTACTCAATATTCAGCAGTTATGTTTTAGGGTTGTTTTGACATGACTTAGCTTTCTGTATTTCTATGCTTCTTGTTGTTCCACACGGTTGTCTGTTTTACTGTTATTTAGTTATTTATTTGAGACAGGAGTGCCAGGGTTTTTTGAAGGGTTTAAAACCAGCCTGGCAGCATGAAACAGCACTGCTCTGTTCTGCTCTGTTCTATTCTGTTATATTCTGTTCTACTCTGTTCTATCCTGTTCTACTCTGTTATATTCTGTTCTACTCTGTTATATTCTGTTCTGCTCTGTTCTGCTCTGTTATATTCTGTTCTACTCTGTTCTATTCTGTTCTACTCTGTTCTATTCTGTTCTGCTCTGTTATATTCTGTTCTGTTCTGTTCTACTCTGTTATATTCTGTTCTGCTCTGTTCTGCTCTGTTCTGCTCTGCTCTGTTCTGTTCTGCTCTGTTCTGCTCTGTTATATTCTGTTCTGCTCTGTTATATTCTGTTCTACTCTGTTCTGCTCTGTTATATTCTGTTCTATTCTGTTCTGTTCTACTCTGTTCTATTCTGTTCTATTCTGTTCTGCTCTGTTCTGTTCTGCTCTGTTATATTCTGTTCTGCTCTGCTCTGTTCTGCTCTGTTCTATTCTGTTCTGTTCTGCTCTGTTCTACTCTGTTCTGTTCTATTCTGCTGTTCTCTGCTCTCTGTTCTATTCTGTTATATTCTGTTCTGCTCTATTCTGTTCTGTTCTGCTCTGTTCTATTCTGTTCTGCTCTGTTCTGCTCTGTTATATTCTGTTCTGCTCTGTTATATTCTGTTCTGCTCTGTTCTGCTCTGTTCTATTCTGTTCTGTTCTGCTCTGTTCTGTTCTGCCCTGTTCTGCTCTGTTCTGTTATTTTCTGTTCTGCTCTGTTATATTCTGCTCTGCTCTGCTCTGCTCTGGTCTGCCCTGTTCTGCTCTGCCCTGTTCTGCCCTGTTCTGCCCTGTTCTGCTCTGTTCTGTTCTGCTATGTTCTGCCCTGTTCTGCCCTGTTCTGCTCTGTTCTGTTCTGCTATGTTCTGCCCTGTTCTGCTCTGCCCTGTTCTGATCTGTTCTATTCTGTTCTGTTCTGCTCTGTTCTGTTCTGCCCTGTTCTGCTCTGCCCTGTTCTGCTCTGCCCTGTTCTGCCCTGTTCTGCTCTGCTCTGTTCTGTTCTGCTCTGCCCTGTTCTGCTCTGCCCTGTTCTGCCCTGTTCTGCCCTGTTCTGCCCTGTTCTGCTCTGTTCTGCTCTGTTCTGTTCTGCTCTGTTCTGCTCTGTTCTGCTCTGTTCTGTTCTGTTCTGTTCTGTTATGCTCTGTTTTGCTCTGTTCTGTTCTGAGAGCACTATTACCCACAGGCATTCTGTTCTCTGCCTAGACTCTGGCCTGGCACAGACACACACACACACACACACACACACACACACACACACACACACACACACACACACACACACACACACACACACACACACACACACACACACACACACACACACACACACACACACACACACACACACACACACACTCTCTTGTACAGCTAAACTTGTGGGGGGACACAATTCCGTTCCATTCAAAATCCTATTTTCCCTAACCCTAACCCGTACTCTTACCCTTACCATAACCCTAACCTTAACCCAAAAACCTAACCTTAACCCTAAACCTAACCCTAGCTACTAACCCTAACACTAAAACTAACCCTAGCTCCTAACCCTTAACGTAATTCTAACCCTAATACTAATGCTAACCTTAACCCTAAATCCCCTAGAAATAGCATTTGACCTCGTGGGGACTAACAAAATGTACCCAGTTGGTCAAATTTTTGTTTGTTTATTATTGTATACTTGTTTACTTGTTTACTTCTGGTCCCCACAAGAATAGTTTAACACGTCCACACTCACAAGAACGCAGACATCCATAGGTGCGCAGACACACACACCACAGAAGGTAATGCAAGGTCCATAGTCTGTGTAGAACACAGCATCAAACTTCATCTGTCTGTGTGTATTTCTCCAGTGTATACACAGAGAGCACACTGCTCTACTCCTGTCGCTCCACTCTGGACCACACTGACATGGGTCCTGACAACGTCCAGGTGCCCAAGACCAGCGAGCGTGCCCGTCCTAAACTCTGCAAGATGGAGGGGCTGGACCTAAAGTCCACCTCTTCAGCTGACAGCGGAGGCAGCCAGGCCAGGTAGGCAATGACAAACAGATTTCTCTCCTCTCATCCCTCAACCCTCACTCTCTTCTCTTCCCTCCCTTCATCCTTCACTCTCTACTCTTCCCTCCCTCAACCCTCACTCTCTACTCTTCCCTCCCTTCATCTTTCACTCTCTACTCTTCCCTTCCTCAACCCTCACTCTCTACTCTTCCCTCCCTTCATCCTTCACTGTCTTCTCTTCTCTCCCTTCAACCCTCACTCTCTTCTCTTCCCTCCCTTCATCCTTCACTCTCTACTCTTCCCTCCCTCAACCCTCACTCTCTACTCTTCCCTCCCTTCATCCTTCACTGTCTTCTCTTCTCTCCCTTCAACCCTCACTCTGTACCCTTCTCTCCCTTCAAGCCTTACTCTCTACTCTTCTCTTCTTTCATCCTTCACTCTCTACTCTTCTCTCCCTTCATACTTCACTGTCTACTCTTCTCTCCCTTCATACTTCACTCTCTACTCTTCTCTCCCTTCATCCTTCACTGTCTACTCTTCCCTCCCTTCATCCTTCACTGTCTACTCTTCCCTCCCTTCATACTTCACTGTCTACTCTTCCCTCCCTTCATACTTCACTGTCTACTCTTCCCTCCCTTCATACTTCACTGTCTACTCTTCCCTCCCTTCATACTTCACTCTCTACTCTTCTCTCCCTTCATACTTCACTCTCTACTCTTCTCTCCCTTCATACTTCACTCTCTACTCTTTTCTCACATCTCACTCTTTTTTCTCTCTCCATTCTTCTCTTCTCTTCTCCCCCTCACTCTCTTGGATTTCCTTCTCTCATCCCTCCACTTCTTCACTCTAACCCATGGCCTACAGTACATAGACAGCTATGCATCATTGTCACTGTCTCATTTGTTGTGTTCTTCACCATTTGTGCCACTAACCGTAATGCATTACCTTAATCCACAAACCCAGCGGTAGTAGGGTCTCTCCTCTATTAGTAAACCACTATTGGCATCTTTGAAGAGGACCACTCTCTCCCTCCCTCTGAATCCAAGGCTTAGGTTCTCAAGTCATATTCTTGTCATCAAATCAACTTCCTGGCTACAGGACTATAAGGACCTTTTCTCATAGCGCTGTTCAAACATGTCGCGTGCCACTGTAGTGTTGTGTAAACTGTAAAGGGCATTATTGTCTGCTTTCAGAGCAGGTGTAAGATTATATTGAGGATCAGGAGACTATAAAATAGGAGTAGACAGGGGCGGGGTGAGTGTGTAATACAGTGGGCAGTTACAATGGCAACACCCTGATATGGTGCTGACGGACGGCCTTTGTATCCAGTGTATGAGTCTGTTACCACCCTCTCCCTCTCTCTCTCGCTCGCTCGCTCGCTCGCTCTCGCTCTCGCTCTCGCTCTCAATTTAATTTAATTTAATTCAATTTAAGGGCTTTATTGGCATGGAAAATATATGTTAACATTGCCAAAGCAAGTGAAGTAGATAATAAACAAAAGTGAAATAAACAATAAAAAGTTACAGTAAACATTACACTCGCAGACGTTCCAAAAGAATAAAGACATTACAAATGTCACATTATGTCTATATACAGTGTTGTAACGATGTGCAAATAGTTCAAGTACAAAAGAGAAAATAAATAAACTTAAATATGGGTTGTATTTACAATGGTGTTTGTTCTTCACTGGTTGCCCTTTTCTTGTGGCAGCAGGACACAAATCTTGCTGCTGTGATGGCACACTGTGGTATTTCACCCAGTAGATATGGGATTTTATCAAATTGTGTTTTTGTTTTCAAATTCTTTGTGGGTCTGTATAATCTGAGGGAAATATGTGTCTCTAATATGGTCATATATTGGGCAGGAGGTTAGGAAGTGCAGCTCAGTTTCCACCTCATTTTGTGGGCAGTGTGCACATAGCCTGTCTTCTCTTGAGAGCCAGGTCTGCCTATGGCGGCCTTTCTCAATAGCAAGGCTATGCTTACTGAGTTTGTACATAGTCAAATATTTCCTTAAGTTTGTGTCAGTCACAGTGGTCAGGTATTCTGCCGCTGTGTACTCTCGGTTTAGGGCCAAATAGCATAGTTTGCTCAGTTTTTTTGTTAATTATTTCCAATGTGTCAAGTAATTATCTTTTTGTTTTCTCATGATTTGGTTAATTGTGTTGCTGTCCTGGGGCTGTGTGTGTGTTTGTGGACAGAGCCCCAGGACCAGCTTGCTTAGGGGACTCTTCTCCAGGTTCATCTCTCTGTAGGTGATGGCTTTGTTATGGAAGGTTTGGGAATCTCTCTCTCTCTCTCTCTCTCTCTCTCTCTCTCTCTCTCTCTCTCTCTCTCTCTCTCTCTCTCGCTCTCTCGCTCTCTCGCTCTCTCGCTCTCTCGCTCTCTCGCTCTCTCTCTCTCTCCTCACTATGAATAAGTAGTGCATGAAACAGACTAAACACCATTCTGTCTCCATGACCAACAGCCGTGTGTGTAAACAAACTATATTAAACTATATTTCTGTGTTATTTTATTATCTTGAGTAAATCCTCTCTATGGCCAGCCAGGGAATTCATACATCTCCATGAAGTCCCTCATGGAAATTATGTTGAATATATTTACCATGTGACTAAAGCTTCCAAATACAGTCGTGGCCAAAAGTTTTGAGAATGACACAAATATTAATTTTCACAAAGTTTGCTGCTTCAGTGTCTTTAGATATTTTTGTCAGATTTTACTATGGAATACTGAAGTATAATTACAAGCATTTCATAAGTGTCAAAGGCTTTTATTGACAACTACATGAAGTTGATGCAAAGAGTCAATATGTGCAGTGTTGACCCTTCTTTTTCAAGATCTCTGCAATCTGCAAGGTCTGGGGAGTTTCCTGGCCATGGACCCAAAATATCGATGTTTTGTTCCCCGAGCCACTTAATTATTACTTTTGCCTTATGGCAAGGTGCTCCATCATGCTGGAAAAGGCATTGTTCGTCACCAAACTGTTCCTGGATGGTTGGGAGAAGTTGCTCTCGGAGGATGTGTTGGTACCATTCTTTATTCATGGCTGTGTTCTTAGGCAAAATTGTGAGTGAGCCCACTCCCTTGGCTGAGAAGCAACCCCACACATGAATGGTCTCAGGATGCTTTACTGTTGGCATGACACAGGACTGATGGTAGCGCTCACCCTGTCATCTCCGGAGAAGCTTTTTCCGGATGCCCCAAACAATCGGAAAGGGGATTCATCAGAGAAAATGACTTTACCCCAGTCCTCAGCAGTCCAATACCTATACCTTTTGCAGAATATCAGTCTGTCCCTGATGTTTTTCCTGGAGAGAAGTGGCTTCTTTGCTGTCCTTCTTGACACCAGGCCATCTTCCAAAAGTCTTCGCCTCACTGTGCGTGCAGATGCACTCACACCTGCCTGCTGCCATTCCTGAGCAAGCTCTGTACTGGTGGTGCCCCGATCCCGCAGAATCAACTTTAGGAGAAGGTCCTGGTGCTTGCTGGACTTTCTTGGGCGCCCTGAAGCCTTCTTCACAACAATTGAACTGCTCTCCTTGAAGTTCTTGATGATCCGATAAATGGTTGATTTAGGTGTAATCTTACTGGCAGCAATATCCTTGCCTGTGAAGCTCTTTTTAATCAAAGCAATGATGATGGCACGTGTTTCCTTGCAGGTCACCATGATTGACAGAGGAAGAACAATGATTCCAAGCACCACCCTCCTTTTGAAGCTTCCAGTCTGTTATTCGAACTCAATCAGCATGACAGAGTGATCTGCAGCCTTGTCCTCGTCAACACTCACACCTGTGTTAACGAGAGAATCACTGACATGATGTTAGCTGGTCCTTTTGTGGCAGGGCTGAAATGCAGTGGAAATGTTTTTGGGGGGGATTCAGTTAATTTGCATGGCAAAGAGGGACTTTGCAATTCATCTGATCACTCTTCATAACATTCTGGAGTATATGCAAATTGCAATCATACAAACTGAGGCAGCAGACTTTGTGAAAATTTATATTTGTGTCATTCTCAAAACTTTTGGCCACGACTGTACAGTAGGTACACAGTATGTGGATTATTGACTAGTAATACTGAAATGAAGAGTCGTGGAACAGATGAGTTCCAGAACATGAACACTCCTTTCTCTTGCTTCTCTCTCCCCACTAGTGAGCACACCCAGTGTACAGCCCTCTGTTCCCACCAGGGGACCACCGACACCATCGAGGAGACAGGAGAGGAGCCAGACCAGGACCTCCAAGACTCCCACTCCTCCTACACTGAGACCCCATCCACCTCCACCTCCATGGGGCTGTACATGGAACATGAGGGGGTTCTTCTCTCCAGGTCCAGGGGTATGGACTGGGACAGTAGGGACAGCGTCCTGGAAGGCAAACAGACAGGGTGCGAGAGAGGACCGTGCTACGCCCACCACAGTGAGCTCCAGCTCTACCAGGCAGACCTCCCCAGTACCACCCCCACAGACACAGACATCCCCCCCTCATACAGCAGAGCTACAGGCCTGGACAGTGAGGGGGCCTCGTACACCAGGGCCACGGGCCTGGACAGTGAGGGGGCCTCGTACACCAGGGCCACGGGCCTGGTCAGGGAGGGGGACTCGTACAGCAGAGCTACAGGCTTGGTCAGGGAGGAACGGGCCTCATCCATTAGGGCCCATCATAAGAAGAGGTTTGTTGTGGTGACGCCTGACGAGAAGTCTGATTTTCTGTCGGGCGTCACGAGTGGCACGTTTCCCTCGCTCACCCACGAGCTGACGGCCAGCGATCTGCTACGCAATAGGTATTGTATTTTATCGCAGCTTGTCTTGCATTGCCAATTAAAATACTAATCTCTCAGCTATTAGAAAGCCCAACATCGAGATCCAGTCAAGGCTAAAGATTAGTTTGTTTGACAATTCTAAAGGATTTAGAATTTTTAGACCCTATCTCTCTTCCTCTCTCTCTCTCCCGGTCTCTCCCTCTCTCTTTCCCTCTCTCTCTCGTTCCCCCTCTCTCTCTTCCTCTCTCTCTCTGTCTTTCTCCCTCTCTTTCTCTCTCTCCACTCTCTCTCTCTCTCTCTCTCTCTCTCTCGCCCCCTCTCTCTCCCCCTCTCTCTCTCTCTCTCTCCCTCTCTTTCTCTCTATCGCTCTCTCTCCTCTCTCTCTCTCTCTCTCTCCCCCTCTCTCTCCCCCTCTTTCTCTCCCCCCCTCTTTCTCTCTCTCCCCTCTCTCCCTTAGGATGTTCTACGATGAGGAGTTGGAGGATTCAGAGCGTTTCTACGGCGATCAGCCGGCACTGCTGCAGCTGCTCTATGCTCTGTACAACATGCTGGTGGCCCACTCAGAGATGGTGTGTTTCCTGGTCATCATTCTCAACCACATGATCTCAGCGTCTGTGGCCACGCTCGTCCTTCCCATCTTCATCTTCCTCTGGGCCATGCTGTCTGTCCCCAGGCCCAGCAAACGCTTCTGGATGACCGCTATCGTCTACACAGAGGTATTAACACACAGAAGCACATTATGAATAAATAATACTGGATAGTTACAGTTGAAGTTGGAAGTTTACATACACTTAGGTTGGAGTCATTAAAAGTCATTTTCAACCACTCCACACATTTCTTGTTAACAAACTATAGTTTTGGCAAATCTGTTAGTACATCTACTTTGTGCATGACACAAGTAACTTTTCCAACAATTGTTTACAGACAGATTATTTCACTTATAATTCACTGTATCACAATTCCAGTGGGTCAGAAGTTTACATACACTAAGTTGACTGTGCCTTTTTTCTGGACAATTCCAGAAAATTATGTCATGGCTTTAGAAGCTTCTGATAGGCTAATTGACATAATTTGAGTCAATTGGAGGTGTACCTGTGGATGTATTTCAAGGCCTACCTTTAAACTCAGTGCCTCTTTGCTTGACATCATGGGAAAATCAAAATAAATCAACCAAGACAGAAAAAATTGTAGACCTCCACAAGTCTGGTTCATCCTTGGGAGCAATTTCTAAACGCCTGAAGGTACCACATTCGTCTGTACAAACAATAGTACGCAAGTATAAACACCATGGGACCGCGCAGCCGTCATACCGCTCAGGAACGAGACGCCTTCTGTCTCCTAGAGATGAACATACTTTGGTGCAAAAAGTGCAAATCAATCCCAGAACAACAGTAAAGGACCTTGTGAAGATGCTGGAGGAAACAGGTACAAAAGTTTCTATATCCACAGTAAAACGAGGACTATATCGACATAACCTGAAAGGCCATTCAGCAAGGAAGAAGCCACTGCTCTAAAACCGCCATAAAAAACCCAGACCACGGTTTGCAACTGCACATGTGAACAAAGATCATACTTTTTGGAGAAATGTTCTCTGGTCTGATGAAACAAAAATAGAACTGTTTGGCCATAATGACCACCGTTATGTTTGGAGGAAAAAGGGGGAGGCTTGCAAGCCAAAGAATACCATCCCAGCCGTGACGCACGGGTTGGCAGTATCATATTGTGGGGGTGCTTTGCTGCAGGAGGGACTGATGCACTTCACAAAATAGATGGCATCATGATGGAGGGAAAATTATGTGGATATATTGAAGCAACATCTCAAGACATCAGTCAGGAAGTTAAATGGGTCTTCCAAATGGACAATGACCCCAAGCCTACTTCCAAAGTTGTGGCAAAATGGCTTAAGGACAACAAAGTCAAGGTATTGGAGTGGCCATCACAAAGCTCTGACCTCAATCCTATAGAAAATTTGTGGGCAGAACTGAAAAAGTGTGTGCGAGCAAGGAGGCTTACAATCCTGACTCAGTTACACCAGCTCTGTCAGGAGGAATGGGCCAAAATTCATCCAACGTATTGTGGGAAGCTTGTGGAAGGCTACCCGAAACGTTTGACCCAAGTTCAACAATTTAAAGGCAATACTACCAAATACTAATTGAGTGTATGTAAACTTCTGACCCACTGGGAATGTGATGAAAGAAATGAAAGCTGAAAAAAATCATTCTCTCTACTATTATTCTGACATTTGACATTCTTAAAATAAACTGGTGATCACCTAAGACAGGGAATTTTTACTATGATTAAATGTCACTAATTGTGAAAAACTGAGTTTAAATGTATTTGCCTAAGGTTTTATGTAAACTTCCGACTTCAACTGTATTTTATAAAGCGGTTTTTATGCAGAATATCAGTCGCTTTAAAAAAAAAAACTAAAGATACATTCAGGAAGCGTGCAGTTCATGGGAGATGGTCTTCCATAATGCAGTTCAGTACAGGAGTAACTTGAGAGGAGGTGGCAGCGATGGTGCAGCCAGGGAGGGAGAAACATCTGTCAGACATCCTCAGGCAACACCAGTTCACAGCTACTCCTCCTCTGTAGGTAGGCTGCAACTTCCACCACCGAAAGTGTAGCACCCACCTGGGTGCTATAAGCACCTGAGAGACCACCAGTCCTCGGCAGTAGTCAATAACAGCGTCCTACGAGGCGAGCCTCTGTCATCCTCTCACACCACAGTCCACATCCTTCCACAAACAGTGGCAGGTGGAATACAAAGCCGGTGCTGTGTTTATCAGGTGTTGATGCATCATTCAAATTAGATTAGCCGGGTAACTAGTTATAACTAAACAAGCCAAGTTAGACATTAGTCAGGCTCTCATCAATGTAAATCTGCCTTGACCCCTGGTCCTTTGCAGTTTTAAAAAGAGAGTTCACCCAAAATATTAAGGTGAACCATCCCTTTATGATTTCCATTTAATCGTTTTCATGAATGTATTTCAAATCAAATCACATTTTATTCGTCACATGCGCCGAATACCGAAACAACTGACCGTGAAATGTTTACTTACAAGCCCTTAACCAACAATGCAGTTCAAGAAATAGAGTTAAGAAAATATTTACTAAATAAACTAAAGTAAAAACATTTATTAAAAAAGTAACACAATAAAATAACAATACCAAGGCTATAAACAAGGGGTACCGGTACCGAGTCAATGTTCCGGGGTACAGGTTAGTCGAGGTAATTTGTACAAGTAGGTAGGGGCAAAGTGACTATGCATAATAATAAACAGCGAGTAGCAGCAGTGTACCAAACAAGGGGGGCAATGTAAATTGTCTAGGTGGCCATTTGATTATTTGTTCAGCAGTCTTATGGCTTGGGGGTAGAAGCTGTTAAGGGGCATTTTGGACCTAGACTTGGCGCTCTGGTAACCCTTGCCGTGCGGTAGCAGAGAGAACAGTCTATGACTTGGATGACTGGAGTCTTTGACAATTTTTTGGGCCTTCCTCTGACACCGCCTAATAAATAGGTCCTGGATGGCAGGAAGCTTGGCCCCAGTGATGTACCATACGTACTACCCTCTGTAGCGCCTTACAGTCAGAGCAGTTGCCATACCAGGCGGTGATGCAACCGGTCAGGATGCTCTTGATGGTGCAGCTGTACCATGACAAATCTTTTCAGTCTCCTGAGGGGGAAAAGGTGTTGACATGCCCTCTTCACATCTGTCTTGATGTGTTTGGACCATGATAGTTTGTTGGTGATGTGGACACAAGGAACTTGAAAATCTCCACCCGCTCCACTTCAGTACCGTCGATGTGAATAGGGCGTGTTCGGCCCTCCTTTTCCTATAGTCCACAATCATCTCTTTTGTCTTGCTCACGTTGAGGGAGAGGTTGTTGTCCTGGCACCACACTGCCAGGTCTCTGACCTCCTCCCTATAGGCTGTCTCATCGTTGTCGGTGATCAGGCCTACCACTGTTGTGTCGTCTGCAAACTTAATGATGGTGTTGGAGTAGTGCTTGGCCACGCAGTCGTGGGTGAACAGGGAGTACAGGAGGTGACTAAGCACGCAACTCTGAGGGGCCCCAGTGTTGAGGAACAGCGTGGCAGATGTGTTGTTGCCTACCCTTACCACCTGGGGGCGACCAGTCAGGAAGTCCAGGATCCAGTTGCAGAGGGAGGTGTTTAGTCCCAGGGTCCTTAGCTTAGTGATGAGCTTTGTGGGCACTCTGATGTTAAACACTGAGCTGTAGTCAATGAACAACATTCTCACATAGGTGTTCCTTTCCAGGTGGGAAAGGGCAGTGTGGAGTGCGATTGCAATTGCTCCATCTGTGGATCTGTTGGGGCGGTATGTGAATTGGAGTGAGTCTAGGGTTTCCGGGATGATGGTGTTGATGGTGTTGATGTGAGTCATGACCAGCCTTTCAAAGCACTTCATGGCTATCGATGTGAGTGCTACGGGGCGAAAGTCATTTAGGCAGGTTACCTTCGCTTTCTTGGGCACAGGGACTATGGTGGTCTGCTTGAAACATGTAGGTATTACAGACTGGGTCAGGGAGAGGTTGAAAATGTCAGTGAAGACACTTGCCAGTTGGTCCGCACATGCTCTGAGTACACGTCCTGGTAATCCGTCTGGCTCTTTTGTAGTTCGTAATAGTTTGGAAGATCTGCCACATCCGACGAACGTCAGAGCCGGTGTAGTAGGATTCAATCTTAGTCCTGTATTGACGCTTTGCCCTTTTTTCTTTGTCCAGCTATGAAAATTGAAGTTTTTGTTAAAACATGTGTGGAAATAATACTCTGTTACTGTACTCAATAATTCATTGTGTTGATAGACAACGTTGCTATTTCTTGATTTTATCACTCAGGCAGCTGCTAAATGTTTTTGAATGTTTTTCCCCTTCTCTCTGTACCACCAGGTCACCATTGTGATCAAGTACTTCTTCCAGTTTGGTTTCTTCCCCTTCAACCAGAACATTGAGCTGGACAAGTCCAAACCCTTCCATCCTCCCAACATCATCGGTGTGGAGAAGAGGGAGGGATACGTGCACTATGATCTGGTTCAGCTGCTAGCTCTGTTCTTCCACCGATCTATTCTCAAGGTGCCCACTAAGTCTTACTAGGTGTGATGCCTATTAGCTACAGTACATGGTTATTCCTTTAAAGGGATAGTTAACTTTTTTCAACAAAAAAAGTTAAATAAAAAAAAAAGTGGACTACACCTTTAACTATGTTGTTAATTCTGACTTGTTACCTGTAATGATACACAGTTATATTTAGCACACTGAATGGCTTAACCATCCTATTCCTTGGTCTTGACCTCCAGTGTCACGGGCTGTGGGATGAGGACAACCCCAGGGGAGGAGGGGGGGAAACCCCCAAGCAGCATCACCATGAGAGGGAGAAGAGGACCAGCTCCAGGCCAGTGGAGAAGCAGGCCGCGGAGGGCAGCAGCTCCCTGCTGGAGTCGGTCCGCACCCGCATCCCCCGACAATTCCACTCCATGTCCACCTCCACCCCGCTGCGCCGCAAGAGCTCCAGCGCCGCCTCCCACCTTTCCCAGCACACCGTGCGCTCCACCCACTCCAAAGGAGGTGAGGTCACAAGTCTGTAGAGTAACTCCCTTATTGGGCTTAGATATGTTTGGGAGAAATATCTAGGCTTTTCATTATGAACCAACACAATATCATCTGTGAGCCCTATGTCTTCCAAACCTCCTCAAACCTGGTGACTCCACAGACAGTGTGAGCTCACGGCCCGGCCTGCGGAGAGGGCACAGTCTGCGGAGAGGGGACAGCCTGCGGAGAGGGGACAGTGTGCTGAGTGTCCAACAGAGGAGCAAGAAGGAGATGATCCTGGAGAAACTCAGAGAGCAGCTCATCAAAGCCAAGAGCTTCACTGTCAAAAAGTAGGTGTACTGACTTGAGGTGCCTTATTACTGTTATTAGGCTACTATTCAGTCACTTTCCAGGATAATAAATTGTTTAATGGTGGCTACAATGTAAATCTCTAAGCCTGATCTGATTTTGATGCATACACATTACAAGGTTCATAAAAACGACATTAACCGTTCATAAAGGTATCTAATTTATTTTGTTTACCTTGTTTACTGTAACAGATTCAACTCTCTAGAGACCGCAGGAGCGGTAGAGATACTCTTAATGATCGGCTATGAAAAGCCAACTGACATTTACTCCTGAGGTGCTGACTTGCTGCACCCTCGACAGCTACTGTGATTATTATTATTTGACCATGCTAGTCATTTATGAACATTTGAACATCTTGGCCATGTTCTGTTATAATCTCCACCCGGCACAGCCAGAAGAGGACTGGCCACCCCTCATAGCCTGGTTCCTCTCTAGGTTTCTTCCTAGGATTTGGCCTTTCTAGGGAGTTTTTCCTAGCCACCGTGCTTCTACACCTGCATTGCTTGCTGTTTGGGGTTTTAGGCTGGGTTTCTGTACAGCACTTTGAGATATCAGCTGATGTACGAAGGGCTATAGAAATAAATTTGATTTGATTTGATCATTGTTTCTTTGCCTCTCTGTAGAACTCTGGAGATGTACATCCCCATCCGTCAGTTCTTCTACAACCTGATCCACCCAGAGTACAGTGCAGTGACAGACGTCTATGTGCTCATGTTCCTGGCCGACACTGTGGACTTTATCATCATTGTCTTCGGCTTCTGGGCATTTGGGGTAAGTTTGATATATGATATGTTAGTGCTAAAATTCTGGTATAAACTGTCATTGTCTTTGTGATTGAAACCCAGTGTAATGAATTTCAATTGTCCCTGAATGGACAAGAATACTTTTGAACTTCCAAATGAATACCATAACATTTACTAACATAACAGTACTTCCTGTACCCCAAAAGAAACACTCTGCGGCGGCTGACATCACTTCCTCCCTGTCGGAGGACCAGGTTCCCGAAGCCTTCCTGGTGATGGTGCTGATCCAGTTTGGCACCATGATCATCGACCGAGCCCTCTACCTTCGCAAGACTGTCATGGGAAAAGTCATCTTCCAAGTCATCCTGGTGTTCGGCATCCACTTCTGGATGTTCTTCATCCTGCCTGGAGTCACAGAGAGGTATGAATGTGTAGAAATAACATGTGTTTATTGAGTCATTTTAATAATCTAGTCACAACCAGCTCCTTCTTTCTTTTAAATACATATTTTAAATACATATTTTAAATACTTGCATAATTAAATACATAATTTAAATACTTGCATATTTTAAAATAGTTGCGTCATTAGTAAGTAACGCATAATGTTTTACTTTGAAAATACACGCTAACATTATTTCCATATCAATCACTAGACGGTTCAGTCAGAACACAGTGGCCCAGCTGTGGTACTTCGTCAAGTGCATCTACTTTGGCCTGTCGGCCTATCAGATCCGCTGTGGCTACCCCACCCGCGTCCTGGGCAACTTCCTCACCAAGAGTTACAACTACCTCAATCTTTTCCTCTTCCAAGGGTAAGTGCTATTCAGGCCACTTGTGACCACAATCACCAATTGAGAATACAATAATGAATGAATTTCTCCCGCATCAGCAGTGTTGGGAGTAATGCGTTACAAAAATAATGCGTTAGGTAAACGGATTGACTAATTAGTAATGGAATGCGTTACTTTTAAAAACAGGGTAATATAAATATAGTTACTTTGTCAAGTAACGCTTGTGAATCATATCTCTTTATTTTTTTTACCCCTTTTTCATGGTATCCAATTGGTAGTTACAGTCTTGTCTCATCGCTGCAACTACCGTACGGACTCGGGAGAGGCAAAGGTCAAGAGCCATGCGTCCTCCGAAACACAACCCAACCTAGCCACACTGCACATCCAACCCAGAAGCCAGCGGCACCAATGTGTCAGAGGAAACCTGGCAACCTGGTACACCTGGTAACCTGGTCAGCATGCACTGCACCCAGCCCGCCACAGGAGTCACTAGTGCGCGATGAGACAAGGATATCCCTGCCGGCCAAACCCTCCCTAACCCGGACAACGCTGAGCCAATTGTGCGTCGCCCCATGGACCTCCCGGGTTGCGGCCGGCTGTGGCAGAGCCTGGGCTCGAACCCAGAATCTCTGGTGGCACAGCTAGCACTGCGATGCAGTGCCTTAGATCACTGCGCCACCGTGTGAATCATATCTCTACTGGGCGTATGTTTCCATGATCCGATCTCGACTTGTTTCCTCATTTTGTTCTCGAGTTAGCGGATATTTGTCCATAGAAATGTCCATAGAAATGTAAAGAAGGTCCACATCTTTGCCATTGATCGCTTCTATAATAGCAAAGCCCATAGAGGGCTTCAACATCTAGTGGCAAGTGTGCCCTCTATACATCTCTGGCTCTGCGACATGCGGTCTAACCAGAACTGGTGGCTCGAGAGGTATAGATGTTTAGCTTACAGTATATATGACTAATTAAGCAGCCCATGTGATAGTGTAGCACTTGTAGACTAGTACAGGAAAGCATCGCCACAGATGAAAGGAGAAACTAGTGATCAAACCTGAGATAGTAGGTAGCCTGTCTATGGTAGAGCCCGTTCAGCTTGCCTTGCTCCCTCCGACAGTCCAACGGTGAGATTTTGAGATTATTTTCATGAAAGTAATGCAAAGTAATGTAACGAGTGCTATAACGTGTTACTTTCTATGCAAAGTAATATATCTAAAGTAACTTTTTGTTAAATGTAACGAGTAATAAATAATGTTTTACTTTTCCAAGTATCTAATCCCAACACTGCTCATCAGTGACGGCACATGCAACCAATGGCTGCCTGGTTGCCTGGCTGCCTGGTTCATTACTATTGCCATAACGTTGCCCTATTGTTGCCCTAACATTGCTCTAACGTTGTCCTGGTTCCCAGGTTCCGCCTGGTCCCGTTCCTGACGGAGCTGCGAGCGGTGATGGACTGGGTGTGGACGGACACCACTCTCAGCCTGTCCAGCTGGATCTGTGTAGAGGACATCTACGCCCATATCTTTGTCCTCAAGTGCTGGAGGATGTCAGAGAAGGTGAGGGACCATGGGCCTGCTGTGTTAGTTCTCCTCTAGGACCTCCCTATCAATATCTGAATGATGCTTAGAGTGGAAGAAGATAGTATGTTGTCAAAGAGGCTGTGTCGAAATGAGATACAGCAGATTTATGCAGGACAATCCTCACACGGGGCACCAATTACGTAGGTTCGCACAAAAGTTTTAAAACATTTATAGAAACTGTAACGAAAGTCGATTGTTTATTTCCCCAAAATATTTTTTATATTCCTTTATGTGTGTTGTTTGCCAGAGGTATCCCCAGCCTCGCGGGCAGAAGAAGAAGAAGGTGGTGAAGTATGGGATGGGAGGTTTGATCGTCATGCTTCTTATCTGCATTGTTTGGTTCCCGCTGCTCTTCATGTCACTGGTCAAGTCAGTGGCCGGGGTGGTCAACAAACCTCTGGACGTGTCGGTCACCATCACCCTGGGAGGCTTTCAGGTAGCGCTACTCATGTAAACCGCAGTCATATATAGAGAGACAGTTCGGCAGCCATTTTTCACACTGGGCGCAATGTTAGCATATGTTGGTAGAAACATCAGTCCAAACGCTATCTATAGCTCTGGGATTGAAGGTGTGTAGATGTTTTTCTTTTTTTTACTGACTTTTGTCAGACATTTATATCTATTTTAATATTATAACGTTGGTATCTCTTCCTTCAGCCCATTTTCACTATGAGTGCCCAGCAAAATCAACTGAAGGACATTAGCAAAGCAGATTTTGCAGACTTCATGAATTCATACAACTACATTCCGGTAAGAAGACCACCCATTTTACAGCTTGCTTTCTAAATCATAATTTTAGGCCATACAATACAACAAATTTTTCTGATATTTCTCAGGATTTCCAAATATCGTGTGATGATATAGGTTTGACTACTATTACATTCTGGTTTGAATATATTACTGTGTATTGAATTAATGTGTATTACTATAACAAAGACCTGTCTTGTCCCACTCACACGGGACTTTGTGCATCTAAGTGTTGTACAGTATGTTTGAGTAGTTGTAATATTTCAATACTTCTATCAATGTAGTCGGCGATGCAGTTCCTGGAGGCCTACACGTCAGCAGACGTGGCTGTGGCGGAGCTGGAGGGCAGTTCCAACTCCCTGTGGACCATAAGCCCCCCCAGCAGGAAGAACCTGATGGACGTTCTCAGCAAGGAGGAATACTTCCCTGTCACCATGTCCTGGACCATCCAGAGGTAAGAGTGACACGGCACCAGGGGAAGAAAACAGACTGAAACAGGGAAGGACAACCTGGAACTGCCCAATAAGATACGTTCATTTTCGTTTTCCGTTGCACGCTGCACTCAACCAGGACATAGAGAAACAAACCAATACTCGACTGCACACATGGAAACACACTCACTTACAATCTGAGAGAGAACCAAATCTAAACTCACAAACTCAAAAGTGTCTTGCACAACTCAACATTCAACATTTCGTACAGAGAGGGTGGGAGACAAGGATGAAGGGAGTCAATATATTTGTTTCTTGCTTCCATTTTGAATGGATAAATTAGTTCCGCTCTAGGGTGTCTGTGTCGTTAGAGATTTGTGTGAACTTGATAAAATGACATAGTTGTGTAGATACACATAGGTTACATAGTACTTTAGAGCCATAAAATATCTGTTGAGATACCTGTCCATTTGCAATGTCTGTGAGCCGGAAAAAAACACATTTACGAGTTCACAAAGTAATGTGTGTGGGAAAGAATGTGTGGTGTACCATTTGTGACCACAATGTACTGTGTGCAATTGCGATTTTTCTCTCTTCGACAGGAATCTCAGTCTTGGAGCCAAAGCTGAAGTTGCAACAGATAAACATATAACATACCTTGATATGACAACGCGACAAGAGTTAATAGATCTGCTGAATGGGACCAGAAACCAGGCTGTGTAAGTAGACTTCACTAAGGAACACGGACTACAACTTTTGAGGCTTAATTAAGCCTTCATAAACCCTTTATAAGGCCTTTATAAATGCATTAATTATTAAATGGCATGCTATATAATGTATACAACCACTTGACAGGGTGAGGTAGGTTACTTTATAAATATAATTCGTTACAGTTAGCAAAAATATTTGTCGGTAATGTAACTTTTGTATTACCCAAACTAAGTAATGTAATCTGATTACTTTCAGTTACTTCTGGATTACTTTCCCCTTAAGATGCAATAGAAGAAGACAAAAAGGATCCAGCAAATGCATTTGGTGTCATCATAGTGGTCTCTGATTGGTGGTCATCATTTGGTGTGTCATCATAGTGGTCTCTGATTGGTGGTCATCATTTGGTGTGTCATCATGGTGGTCTCTGATTGGTGGTCATCATTTGGTGTGTCATCATAGTGGTCTCTGACTTATGTTCAGACTCACTTAGGTGGAACAAATTTAAACGTGCGCCTTTTTTCAATGCTAAATTTAATGTCATTGAGAAAATAAAAAGGTGTCAATGTATTTTTTCGCAAACATCCTTTCTGAACTCAAAAGTAATCCAAGATGTAATCATGTGGTTATTCAAATTTGTCTGTAATCTGATTACAATATTTTTGCTAGTAACATAACTAATTACAGGTACTTTTTTTTTGTAATCAGATTCAATGTAATTAGTTACTCCCCAACCATGTCAATGCACTATGGACATATTTATTTTAGGTCTCTTTCTCCCCTCTCTTCCCCAGGGTGATAGAACAAGTCTTCCCATGCTTCCTCAGAGCTCCCAGTGACTCCAATGCCAAACCTATAGAACAACTCTATAAAGGTAATGCATCTAGAAAGGTAATGCCTCTAGAAAGGTAATTTGGGGTGGCAGGTAGCCTAGTGGTTAGAGCGTTGGGCCAGTAACCAAAAGGTTGCTAGATCGAATCCCTGAGCTGACAAGGTAAAAATCTGTTGTTCTGCTGCTGAACAAGGCAGTGTTCCTAGGCTGTCATTGTAAATAATAATTTGTTCTTAACTGACTTGCCTAGTTAAATAAAGGTTAAATAACAAAAATGCACAAATCCTTGAATAGAATTCAAATACAGTACATTTACAAATTTACATTGTATGTGAAATTAGCACTTCTACATTTCTTATTTTGACACTGTTTCGAACTGAAGCATCCCCCTTTTATTACTGACTGCTGATGTAGCATTAACGATATTATCTCCCTTTCAGACAAAAGCTACAAGAACATCCTGCTAGCCCTGGAGAGAACCCACAACAGCAGTGGAGAGATCCAGGAGTGGTGGATTGTGGACCAGCCGTCGGCAGGACAGATCCAGATGAGGGGTGCGGCGGTTGGGAAGAAGAGAGAGGCGGGCCTCCAGCTGTACGTGTTCAGTGACAAAGTCAGCCCGCCCAGTCTGGGCTTCCTGGCAGGATATGGGTGAGTGGAGGATATCTGACAGTGTGACTTGGGTTGTTTTCAGTCAGGCACACCTTAGTAAAACGTTAAGCAGCGAAACATGAAAATTAGCATTTCTTGAGGCAGTACCACCTTGTTTCAAGATATTGTTTTGTGCCTACTGGACACAACCCTGGTCTTGCTTTCTAAAAGGGATCCTGCATTTATAGTGCTTTATTACTAGTTATAAGCACGTATGAGCCTTTATAATGTATAATTACAACGCTTATAATGTGTTACGTCGCTCACCGACAGGATCATGGGTCTCTACGCCTCGGTGGTGCTCGTCATCGGAAAGTTTGTGCGCGAGTTCTTCAGCGGCATCTCGCACTCCATCATGTTCGAGGAGCTGCCCGTCGTGGACCGCATCTTGAAGCTGTGTACCGACATCTTCCTGGTCAGAGAGACGGGCGAGCTGGAGCTGGAGGAAGACCTATATGCCAAGCTCATCTTCTTGTACCGATCACCAGAGACGATGATCAAGTGGACCAGGGACCAGAAAACTAAGTGAGAGCCACCTAGTAGGCGACAGAGACATGAAGTCTCAGAATGAGATTTATTTTAAAAAGCACAATCCGGCAGGAAGTTCCAAGCTAGCTTGTCGCGCTCCCTGTCTTTTGGTGTGACTGTGATAAGAACCATCTCCCTATCGAGTCTACAGTGAAACAATGTGACCTACACATGAAAGGTGACTGCAGAAGCAGTTTTTTGTTTGTACTTTTTTAGTGCATCTCTGAAGATTTGCAGCCATCAGTCAGTCAGTGTGTTAGAGATGACACAGACGACAGACAGACGTCTGGCCTTTTTCCTATTGGGAACCATGAACCATGGGTTGTGCAATATACTGTCCAGATAGCTGGCTGTAAACTTGAACAGACATGTTATCTTGAGCTACACGGAAGAGAAGGGGGCAACGACAGAGACACTAGCTACTTGTATTCTCCAAGATATTTTCCCTTACAGTAGCCTACTGGAAGTGCTTTGACTTTTCCAGCAAGACAACAGCGAGAGGTTGTGACATGGAAAACAAGTTAAGATACTTTGTTGCTGTTATGTTGAGGTTTCTACAGAGTAATCAATGGAGCTGTCGTTCTCAGGAAATGTATATCATCTCACCAGAATGGGAATACGTTTTTATTTTTTACCTGTAGGACACCTAGGAGAAACAGTGATGATGTGATGAACACTGAGTATTTCTATCATATTATGGAGTATGTTCATGGAACCCCTATGAAGACCTGTGATTTGAGAATAGGAGGGCATCAATACAGCCATTCTTTTTTAAGCTTGTAACCTGTATTGCTTGAAAACCCCTCTCTCTTTTTTTTAAATTACATTGTTAGTGTTAAGTTCATACGGTCAACCAAAATGTGATCAAGGCCATCAAATCCATGCAATACAAGGTGCAAGTGAATAGATTGTTTCCTTGTCATGAGAAAGAAGATGCATAATGTCTGTGCACCTCCACAGTGTAAGGAATCCAGTTTGTGGTGTTATTGTGGTTCAGCGACCTGAACATAAAGCACATGTTTGAAAGCTGACGTGCTGCCATTTTATTCCATTCTGACTTGATTCAGTAAAAACACAAGAGGGCATGCCACAAACATCCAGCCTGCATGCTCCACAATACTTGACACACATTTTAAGACTAGTTGTAAACAGGAATCATCATTTCTATCTTTCAGTTGGTTAAAAAGCATAACCATATGAGGCATTCTGAAATCCTGACGAAACAAAAAAATAAATCACTTTATACCAAATTACCCACTATATTATTTTCTCAACATTCATTTGATTCCATATATGAGTGTAGCCTTCACACAGACAATAGCAACTGAAATAGCTGTTTTTAACACTTTATACTATAGAAATTCAGAAATGGATTCATCCACCCCTTTACACATCAATCATTGAGGCACAGCATTTTTAGATTGTAAGTTAAATGTTCAAATCAATATTTTCACACTGTGTATCTTGTTGCATACGGTTGTAGATTTAAAGATAAAAAAACATTACTGATCTATCCACTGAGGCAAATACAACAAAAGCAATCTAATATTTTATATCACTTTAAATGCAGCAAAATAAACAATATTTTACAATCACAGTAAACCCAAAAAGGGACAAATAATATATATTCAAATGATTGAGTAGCATATGATTATTTTCCACACTGATGTTACCATGCTTATGTTGTTGTTCTGAGCATAACTCGTTATGCTTGTATGGTCCGAGTGCCTGCAGTTGTTGCTTGGATTCTGGAGATGGGAGGGTAAGTTCACAACCCCCTGACATGCTCAGAACGGGAGGACAGGCTGTGGAAGATTCAGACTCCCCTCCTAACAGGCAACAGGAAGTGTTCTGGTCCAGACATGAAGTCCAGGTTCTGTGGCTAACATAGCCCACCGGCATACTCATCCTCGTCAGCCTCTCCGGCACCTGCTCCTCCTTCCCCAGCATCGGCAGCTGGCGCCTTCTTCTTCTTACCACCCCCTGGAACCCTCAGGCTGACGGACAACTTGGCATACTGCAAGACCATTGGCACATTGTTCAGGTTAAGGCAAGTTAGTGGTCTCTACAGTATATGTTTATTGTATTCCAGTGTATTCCAAATCTCTCCTTGAGTACCCCCCCCCCCCCCCAGCCAGTTACATGTTTTTGCTGATTCAACTAACTAATGAATCAGAAAACCCTTGGTTGGTTTGAATCAGGTGTGTGTGTCTCTTTCAGAAATAGATCAGGAGAGGTTTGGGAAACATATTTCTTGAATATTAGGATAATTGAAAAGATAAATCATACAAAACAACAAGGAAGTGGGGTCTAGAGGGGTGATGCAGGTAAAAAAGCAGTTGGACTGCTATTGTGTCTTAATAAACTACTTCTCTGACTTTGTATTACTCAGCCTAGCCTGGAAATGCATCTATGGGGTGGCTAGGAGAGGTTTCATATGGAAAGGACAGCTCATGATCCCATACCTTTTAAAGTCCTTAAACGTAATCAAGAAAGACAGTAAAGAGGGGTGTATTCATTAATCGGATTCTGCTGCAAAACGTTTTGCAATGGAAACAGTTTAGTCCAAAGGAAAATGTTTCGCAACAAAAACAAGTGTTTCTATTCGACAAATTCAGGAAGGTCCCACTCCCTCCCTGTTTCATTGCATTTTCTTCCTAGAGTAAACGGTTTTTGTTGCAAAACATTTTGTAACAGACTAAATGTTTTTCAACAGAATCCGCCTAATAAATACACCCCTGAACACCAATTTTAAACGTAGACACTCAAACGTGATGACATGCTTTGAAATAAACGTTGGTTACATAGTAGGCTCTAGGCACCACACTCACATCATTGTCCATATACTTGAATAAGGGCGAGTTACAGACACGGTGCACTTGGTCCTCATCCTGCTCGTCGTAGCCCTGCAAGAGTTGCTCCAAGGCAATACAGTCCTCGCTCCCACTGAAGCCTGGCAGACTAGGAGTAATGGTTAGAATGATTAGTCAAACATAACAGTCATAACAATTACTTTCCTATTTGTCTTTAATTATAAACTGGGTGGTTCGAGCCCTGAATGCTAATTGGCTGACAGCCATGCTATATCAGACCGTATAACATGGCTATGACAAAACATGTATTTTTACTGCTCTAATTACATTGATAACCAGTTTATAATAGCAATAAGACACCTCAGGGGTTTGTGGTATATGACCAATATACCACGGCTAAGAGCTGTATCCTGGCACTCCACCTTTCATCATTCCACCTTTCGTCATATATTGGCCTTATTGCTTAATTAGAAAGTATAGCTCCCGAGTGCCACAGTGGTCTCAGTGCAAGAGGCGTCACTATAGTTCCTGGTTCGAATCCAGGCTGTATCACATCCGGCGCACAATTGGCCTAGCATCGTCCGGGGTAGGCCGTCATTGTAAATAAGAATTTGTTCTTAACTGACTTGCCTAGTTAAATAAAAGGTTAAAAAAAAAAAGGAAAAAAAAGTGAGGTCAGTACCTGTAACTCTCTCGGACACATTTATCTGCTGCTACGAAGTCATTTCTGTGAAGGTGGACTAGCACTTGGGCACTGGTTTTCTGGAGATAAGCAAATACACAGGCAACAATTTGGTTTCAACACACAGTCAATTTTCTTTATCAGGTTAATTAAGTTAAACGCACCTTAAAACACGTTGGGTAATTCTCTATTTCTTTATACATGTTCTTCTCCTTCTGAATCGACACTGCTGCTTCATCAAGCCTGACGGACAAAAACACAGTTAGCGGGTAGGGAATGACTAGGACAGGTAGAAAAATCTGTAAAGCAAGTGAGAATTTACTTGTGTTGCCTGACGAGCAGTCTTGATGATTTCCCCAGCATCTCTACAGCTTGACGTAGACGGTCCTCGTTCTGCAGAAATATGCATTCACCATATATCAATACTCCCTCAATTGATTTGATCACATTACCGTTACAACATTATAATGTATTCGATATAAAATAGGACTGTGTTAATATTGCCATGCAATAAGTGCCATGCAATAAGTGAGATCCCTACAAATGTGGCCCTGAACCGAGGTAGCGGCATGGAAGCAACACAATGATTTCTGGTCTTCCGTAGTATCAAATATTGAACTCATATAGCTGTACCTCAAACACTGATGCAGCTTTCTGGTACAGGTCCACTGCTTTTGCTAGATCCTGTGATTCGATTAGCCTACACAAAAAGAAAGGTACGCATTTAACTTTAAAAAAGCATCATAACAAGGAATAAAAACAAGTATCAGCATCATCAATACGTTTAGTGACATGCCAATGATGACAGGGAATTAATTTCTAGAGCCCATCTATGATGATCAATATTGGCTACGTACTTTCCAGCTCTGTCGAGGGCCAAGGCTGCAGTGTCCGGTGTGCCGTTCTCTACATACATCATGCTTGCTCTCTCAATGTACTGGATAGCCTCTGGTATCCTCTGCATGTCCTGGAGAGAAACACATGTCTGTCAATGATTAGCTTCAGTAAGTAGTTAATAGTAAAACTAAAACAGTAGTCATGTGTCAAATGTCTGACTAACAACAATGGCATTAATCCTGAAGTGGGCAACAAAGAGTTAAAACTATGGAATAAAAATAACAGCAAATTTGATCTGACGCCTGATAACAATGTATGAGTATAGATACTGTTTATCACATTAACACTAACCTTAAGCATCATACCAGCTGCTTCAAGTGCTCTGCAACAGAAATGTCTCCTTAGCAACATCCAATACAGACAAAAGTAGACCAACCAGTGTCTATTGTACATCATCTGGATTCTATGAATAGCATTACATGAGACAGATCTTTCATACTCACTTGGCAGCATGGAATAGTCTGAAGAATTAGTTAAGTTAAAGAAAACATTAATGTTTATATGAGATTTGTAGTCAATATTGTTCAAATGTAGCATATAAAATCCCTACATTAACTGTCAAAACTGTGAAAGTAGTCTCCCTAGGCAGATGGGTTGCCACCCACATTAACAATGCCCTAGGTCTGCGATTTACAAGACTACTGCGAAAGCATTCATGGTCGTTAAAATTGTGTGATAAGCCTAGCCCGCTATAGGAAGTGAGCATTGAAAGGATACGTTTTGTTGTTGGTATGGGCTTCTGCCTCTTGCAGGTATGCCTCCTTCGCTTCTTCAAGCATCTTGGCATTTTTAAAGGCAACAGCTGGAAGATGGAGGAGGGAATGCTTCATTATGCATTTATAATTAAGAAATAAGGCCCGAGGGGGTGTGGAATATGGCCAATATACCACGACTAAGGGCTGTTCTTATGTTCGACACAACGTAGAGAGCATGGACACAGCCCGTAGCCGTAGTATATTAGCCAGGGGCGCAACTTTCTCTGGGGACATGTCCCCCACACATTCTGAAATTGCATTTTTGTCCCCCCCAGTTTTATCACTGGAATGTGATACAAAACGAGGCAACGGTGTGCTTTAGGACCATGTGGACGCCTCCGAGTGGTCAGGTAGGCTGTTTGAAATGTTTATCCGACTGGGTAAAAATGTTTTATAATAATAAGAATTATGTCCCCCCCACTTCTAAAACCAAAGTTGCACCCCTAATATTAGCAATGTATCACAAACCCCTGAGGTGCCTTATTGCTATTATAAACTGGTTGCCAACTTAAT
Source organism: Salvelinus alpinus (assembly GCF_045679555.1). Taxonomy (NCBI): domain Eukaryota; kingdom Metazoa; phylum Chordata; class Actinopteri; order Salmoniformes; family Salmonidae; genus Salvelinus; species Salvelinus alpinus. The sequence goes on from NC_092093.1 coordinate 58,227,098, forward strand.
TAGAGCTGTAAAAAGAAATGTTTAGTCATACCTGTGGTATACCTCATATACCATGGCTGTCAGCCAATCAGCATTCAGTGCACAAACCACCCAGTTTATAATAAATAGCTATGTCATTGGACAACTTGAGCAACATTAAGTGCAATCTAGCATCATAATACTGACAGTGTGTTATTGCCCAACTAGCCAAGTAAAACTAAACTCCACGATGTACATCACATCAACAGAGTTGAGCGGAACATAAAATAAAGGTTTTGTTCAAAAAACTTCAGCACCCAAAACAAACTACCCACAATTGCACAGCACATTGTCACTGTAATTGCGGGCGATTTTTTGGTTGATGAAATCTATAGTTTTTACAAAAACTTTTATGTGATGTCGGAGCTCCAGTCAGCCCAAACTAGTCACCGCTCAACTCTGTTGATGTGAAGTACATCGTGGAGTTTAGTTTTACTTGGCTAGTGCTCACCAGTCGTTGTAGTAGGGAACATGTTTTCAGGTGTATTGAATAATGTAATAAATAGCCTTTAATACCATACCTGCTTTTGAGTACTCGGATGCAGCACTGTCATAGTCAGGCTTCCATTTCATGAAACTAGTCCTTAAACTTTGGGGGAAAATGCATTATATTCAGTGAAAACATAACACCAGTGTTGTCTCATATGGATTTACCATAAGGTTTAATACAGGTGTGGACGCCCTATTATTTATGCAGTGATACTGTCAGGAATAACTGCAGCGCAGGAAGACACTAACGTTAGCCAGCCAGCTCAACTGGCTTCCAATCCTGTATAGAGTGGCTAGTTAGCTAGCTAGCTAAATAGCATATGTTTAACTAGAAATACAATTTCCTTCCTACTTGTGTTGTAAATGGGTCTATTCACAATATAGACTAGCTAATACTATGGAACTGGCTACCTACTGAAATAAAATGCTCAAAAGCAATACAGCTATATTGGCTAGCTAACGTCAGCTAGCTAGCAAGATTTCCTTACTATTTTTCAGCCTTGGCAATGTGGTCGTGCGCCTCGTTGATTTTCGCAGCCATCTGGTCCAAACTAGCTAACAATGTAATTCAAAGATGAGTATTAAACATACTACTGACTAAAATATAGTGAGATGTTGCTGTAGCTAGCTCTGGGTGCTAGCGTTACTGGTTTCAGGAGACTTTTTCGTCATCGGGGTTTGACTACGGAATCCCGTGAGTTGCCTATTCTTTATATAATAATACATGGCGACAAAGTGTTGCAATGTTGCAACTACTGTGTACAAAAGGGGCAACAATGTAACAAGTAGGTTATTTTCATTGAATGCCCTAAAGTAAACCAAAGTAACCTAGTCTTCGTCCATCACTATTCGCAATGCATTATGAAATATCCAGTTATTCATTCATAGTCTAGCCTACAATTTGCAATTTAATTACTCAATATTGTAAACGATGACTTTTATATAGCCTACATAATTAATAATATTATTGGTGGTCATTACATTTATTTTATAAAAACCCTTTTTACATCAGCAGTTGCAAAGTTCTTAACAGATACCAAGCCCAAAGCAAGCAATGCAGAGGCAGAAACACACTGGCCAGGTAGAAAGAAACCTAGAAAGGAACAAGGCTCAGAGTGATGCCCAGTCCTCTTCTGGCTAGTATTATCAGTGAATGTGATCAGTGAAATGATCAGAAGTATCTTTCAAAATGGTTGCTACTATTTACTAATTAACAATCTAATAAATATGTACAGTGGAATATAGCTAAACAAATCAGATCAACACACAAGTAGAAATGGCATATTATATGATGCCAGCAGACATAGTTGTCTTGGCTCGGGTTCACCTGAGCTGCGGGGCTACTGTGCCTGCAGCCTGAAATGGTAACTGTATCTTTAAGGCGCTTGTCTACCACTGTCTGCTTTGTTTAGCCAGAGGGGAGAGTCACGCCATCAGAACAGAAGAACATGCTTTAATTCTGAAAAGTATAGGTAAACAAAGGTAAGAAACGTTCACCTCTGGAGCAAGAATCGACTATTTGGGCAAGGTAAGTTTATTTACTACTTCTATGGTTCCTTGGTGTGGGTTCATTACCAAGACAAAAAAAGTCCATCCTTCTTTCTTCCTAGTTAGTTCATGTTGAGAAAAGGTGTTTATAGCTTTGGGTAGCGTATTTGCCTCTCCAAAACACGAGGCTCGTCCATAAACGCAGCCTGAAAAGTGTCAGACTTTTCATACAATGTATCCAAAGTGTTTAATTTTAGGATAAAATGTAACATTCCTTCCTTATGTAACCCTGAAGTCCAAGTGTTGCACTACTGGAATGATAAACATGCTATTATTGAATTAGACTACCGTAATAGGTATACAACGTTTGAACATGGATTTGAAACGTATTCAGATGTTTTAATGAAAGTGCGCAGCAACCTTTATTAGAATTGAGTTGCCAACAAGTGAGAAACCAATGTCTTTTTTGCATTGCACTGGGTTTGTGTAGAAAAGGAATGCTCCTTTGAAGCAAGCGGGCAATTTACCATAACAATTGAATCAAAGGGATGGTTCCTTGACACGACTTTTCCTGTATTTTATTAGTATGTTTGTGCCTGGATGACGTCTTGTGTTATCTCATTGAATAAGGGGTACATTCTAAGTTATTGTCTGTCTCTGTTTTGTCGGTTCAGGTTACCGTTGTTTCGTGCGTGTCGGAATGAAGTCTACTCAAATCTTACTATCCACTGCACTTATTTTCCTTCTCTCGGGACTTTCCATGACCACAGCCTGCAACAAGGCTCTCTGTGCCAGTGATGTCAGCAAATGTCTCATTCAGGTAAGAAGGCTAAACTCTTTGCATAACGTTTTTGGAAAGGCATCATTCAATTAAGAAGGCTAAGCGCTTAGTGTGATGTGACGTTTCCAGAAAGGCATTAGGTTAACTTTTTTTTTTCTCGCACGAATAAAATGTTTCTAAGTCACGTTGAGAACTCTATGCAAATTCTATAAGGGATTGTTGTCTTTTCAGAGTAAAGTTCGACTGCCATACAATATTATGCCAACATTTTACTCCTTAGTGTTGATCTAAAATGTGATTAACTTCCCACTATGCATTTCCTCTGTATGTCTGAAGTTATTTTACATGAACCTGAATTCTCTGCTGTGATCACAGTATTCTCTTTGTACTGGAAAAGCACATTAAACCATGACAGTTGCTGGGATCCCTCAACCAACTAACAAAACAAAAAAAGAACTTGCCGAGTTGGCAGGGCTACAATGAAGTGAAGGTTTTCAATTTACAGCTGCACAGTGTCCTCAAAGGATTTAGCCTAGTCTACCTTGGCTGTACATGAGATAGCCAATGGAGATACAGTACCAGTCAAAAGTTTGAACACACCTACTCATTCAAAGGTTTTTCTTTTTGACTATTTTCTACATTGTAGAATAATAGTGGAGACATCAAAACTATGAAATAACACATGTAGTAACCAAAAAAGTGTTAAACAAATCAAAATATATGTTATATTTGAGATTCTTCAAAGTAGCCACCCTTTGCCTTGATGATAGCTTTGCTTTCTCTCAACCAGCTTCATGAGGTAGTCACATGGAATGCTTTTCCAACAGTCTTGAAGGAGTTCCCACATATGCTGAGCACTTGTTGGACGCTTTTCCTTCACTCTGCAGTCCAACTCATCCCAAACCATCTCAATTGGGATGAGGTTGGGTGATTGTGGAGACCAGGTCATCTGATGCAGCTCTCCATCACTCTTCTTCTTAGTCAAATAGCCCTTACACAGTCTGGAGGTGTGTTGGGTCATTGTCCTGTTGAAAAACAAATGATAGTCCCACTAAGTGCAACCAGATGAGATGGCGTATCGCTGCAGAATGCTGTAGTTGCCATGCTGGTTAAGTGTGCCTTGAATTCTAAATAAATCACTGACAGTGTCACCAGCAAAGCACCATCACACCTCCTCCTCCATGCTTCACGGTGGAAACTACACATGCGGAGATCATCTGTTCACTTACTCTGCGTCTCACAAAGACACGGCGGTTGGAACCAAAAATCTCAAATTTGGACTCATCAGACCAAAGGACAGATTTTCACCGGTCTAATGTCCATTGCTTGTGTTTCTTGGCCCAAGCAAGTCTCTTCTTATTATTGGTGTCCTTTAGTAGTGGTTTCTTTGCAGCAATTCGACCATGAAGGCCTGATTCACACAGTCTCCTCTGAACAGTTGATGTTGAGATGTGTCTGTTACTTGAACTCTGTGAGGTGCAATCTGAGGTGCAGTTAACTGCCGATTTCTGGGGCTGGTAACTCTAATGAACGTATCCTCTGCAGCAGAAGTAACTCTGGGTCTTCCTTTCCTGTGGCAGTCCTCACGAGAGACAGTTTCATCATGGCGCATGATGGTTTTTGCGACTGCACTTGAAGAAACGTTCAAAGTTCTTGAAATGTTCCACATTGACTGAGCTTCAAGTAATGATGGACTGTCGTTTCTCTTTGCTTATTTGAGCTGCCATAATATGGACTTGGTCTTTTACCAAATAGGGCCATCTTCTGTATACCATCCCTACTTTGTCACAACACAACTGATTGGCTGAAATGCATTAAGAATAAATTAAATTCCACAAATTTACAAGGCACACCTGTTCATTGAAATGCATTACAGGTGACTACCTCATGAAGCTGGTTGAGAGAATGCCAAGAGTGTGCAAATCTGTCATCAAGGCAAAGGGTGGCTACTTTGAAGAATCTCAAATATATTTGAGAAAATTAATTTTCTAATTAATGTAGAAAATTGTAAAAATAAAGAAAGCCTTGAATGAGTAGGTGTGTCCACATTTTTGACTGGTACTGTATATATGTGTACCTTCCCTGGGCATTGGTCTTTGCCTGGCTACCCAAACTCCTTGCGCCAGCCAAACGCTACTTTACAGACTTTAGTTTCTTCTCCACAATGAGTCTGGCGTACCTCCCCGACGATTTATAGAATGCAAACACATTCTAACCGTTCCTATTGGTCCCAGAAACCGATGGGTTGGGCCAGAGCCAGAACACACGTGGGTAAAGCGTTTTTATTGGCTTTTTGATACTGATTTAGAAATTATCCAATTACTGATGACTTTGTTTTGTACAACACCCCTCATTATGACATTGCCATCATTGAAGTCATTTATGGTGGTCTCAGTTTGAAGTATGTAGTGAACGTAGAGCAGCGGGAGTATTCAGTTTGAGTCGTCAGGCAAGGTGCTGCCAGAACCACACTTGACTGTGGGCTCAGTTAGCGCCATCCTTTTGCACATCTGGAATTTGACCTCTTCTCCCTTTCAACCGCTCTGCACTGGAGGAGTCACAGAACAGGCAACTTGAGGTCGGCCCACTCACTCCGGTGGAAACCTCAAGCATACGCAGTAAAACACACACACAGTCACCGCTCGCACACACACACATCCTCTCCCTAGTGATTTCTAAATAGGGACAGGATATTATATGGTTTATTTTCTTGGCGTTGTATCAACCATGATGTGCTCGATACACATCAAGATAAATAAACTTATGTTGTTTTTGCTCTCCTCGTGTTACGACTGAAGCCTGACTGAGGCTACTGCATTGTCTGAGTGTTAACACACGTGTGCACAACATGATAGAAGGATTATACCAGATTGTTGCAGAATTTCTCTCCTATCAGTCCTGACACGTACATAAAATGTGTCCATGTAGTGGTTTCCATTTTGTGTGTGTGTGTTTTGTGATGTACAGGAGCTGTGTCAGTGCAGGCCCTCGGATGGGAACTGCTCGTGCTGTAAAGAGTGTATGCTCTGTCTTGGCACACTGTGGGAGGAGTGCTGCGACTGTGTGGGTAGGTGCCACGGACTAGGTGCAGTTGTGAGCATATTGGGAAGGACAAACAAGAACCGGTGTCAGAATGGATGAGGCTAATGAGGATGGGTATTTGATTTTTGCATCATATTGAGCTCCTTCAAATCCTTCCATGTCTATGTCCTTTATTCACTGATTGTTGAAGATATTGCATCCATCAGATTTTACAGTGAATGTTGAGTATCAAATCACATATTATTTGTCACATGCGCCGAATACAACAGGTGGACAACCTTACCGTGGAAGGCTTACTTACTAGCCCTTAACCAACAATGCCGTTTTAAGAAAATATAGTTAAGAAAATATTGACAAAATAAACTACAGTAAAAATAAATAAATATAAAAAGTAACACAATAAAATAACAATAATGAGGATATACAGGGGGTACTGAGTCAGTGTGTAATTTGAACAAGAGAAGAATAGTGGTTTACTGACTTATCAGTCATTTATTGTAATATTTTATTTATTTATCAATATTTACTAACTTGCTTCCTGTCTCCCCTCACAGGGATGTGTAACCCTAGGAACTACAGTGACACTCCAGCTACCTCCAAAAGCACGGTGGAGGAACTCTACCGACCCATCCCCTCACTGTTCCGCGCCCTCACCGAGGGCGAAGCGCCCATCAACATGATGGTGGTATCCTTCCCCGTGGCCGAGGAACTATCTTACCACGAGAACCTGGTGTCTTTCCTGGAGACCATCGAGGACCAGCACCAAAATGTCTCCCTGCCTGGGAACAGTATCCACGCCAGCTACGATAACAGCCAAAGTACTGAAGGTAGGGAGGGGTGAGGGGGTTGAATTATGGGGATGCTAATAGCTGCTGTGTACTCATTTTAATAAGAGAATAAAACATAGGCACATCATACAGTCTTGTGCAGGTGCCTGTTATCAAAGTATTAAACTCAGTTCATCAGCAAAACAGACTCTGAAGATTCCACATTGCAATATACTATTTTATTTATATATACACTTCCGTTCAAAAGTTTGGGTCACTTAGAAATGTCCTTGTTTTTGAAAGAAAAGCACACTCTGTCCATTTTCTGTCCATTTAAAATAACATCAAATTGATCAGAAATACATTGTAGACATTATTAATGTTGTAAATGACTATTGTTGCTGGAAACGGCTGCTTATTTTATGGAATATCTACATAGGCGTACAGAGGACCATTATCAGCAACCATCACTCCTGTGTTCCAATGGCACGTTGTGTTAGCTAATCCAAGTTTATAATTTTAAAAGGCTAATTGATCATTAGAAAACCCTTCTTCAATTATGTTAGCACAGCTGAAAACTGTTGTTCTGATTAAAGAAGCAATAAAACTGGCCTTCTTTAGACTAGTTGAGTATCTGGAGCATCAGCATTTGTGGGTTTGATTACAGGCTCAAAATGGCCAGAAACAAAGACCTTTCTTCTGAAACTCGTCAGTCTATTCTTGTTCTGAGAAATGACGGCTATTCCATGAGAGAAATTGCCAAGAAACTGAAGATCTCGTACAACGCTGTGTACTACTCCCTTCACAGAACAGCGCAAACTGGCCCTAACCAGAATAGAAAGAGGAGTGGGAGGCCCCGGTGCACAACTGAGCAAGAGGACAAGTACATTTAGTGTCTAGTTTGAGAAACAGATGCCTCAAAAGTCCTCAACTGGCAGCTTCATTAAATAGTACCGGCAAAACACCAGTCTCAACGTCAACAGTGAAGAGGCGACGCCGGGATGCTGGCCTTCTAGGCAGAGTTGCAAAGAAAAAGCCATATCTCAGACTGGCCAATGAAAATAAAAGATTAAGATGGGCAAAATAACACAGACACTGGACAGACGAACTCTGCCTAGAAGGCCAGCATCCCGGAGTCGCCTCTTCACTGTTGACATTGAGACTGGTGTTTTGTGGGTACTATTTAATGAAGCTGCCAGTTGAGGACTTGTGAGGTGGTAATGTATGTATGTATGTATGTATGTACGTATATACACACAGTACTAGTCAAATGTTTGGACACCTACTCATTGCAAGGTTTGTCTTTATTTTTACTATTTTCTACATTGTAGAATAAAAGTGAAGACTTCAAAACTATGGAATCATGTAGTAACCAAAAAAGTGTTTAACAAATCAAAATATATTTTAGATTCATCAAAGTAGCCACTCTTTGCCTTGATGACAGCTTTGCACACTCTTGGCATTCTTTCAACCAGCTTCACGAGGTAGTCACCTGGAATGCATTTCAATTAACAGGTGTGCCCTGTTAATTTGTGGAATTTCTTTCCTTCTTAATGCGTTTGAGCCAATCAGTTTTGTTGTGACAAGGTAGGGGTGGTATACAGAAGATGGCCCTATTTGGTAAAAGACCAAGTCCATATTATGGCAAGAACAGCTCAAATAAGAAAGGAGAAACAACCATCATTACTTTAGGACATGAAGGTCAGTCAATGCGGAATATTTCAAGAACTTTGAACGTTTCTTCAAGTGCAGTTGCAAAAACCATCAAGCACTATGATGACACTGGCTCTCGTGAGGACAACCACAGGAATGGAAGACGCAGAGTTACCTCTGCTGCAGAGGATAAGTTCATTAGAGTTACCAGCCTCAGAAATTGCAGCCCAAATAAATGCTTCAGAGTTCAAGTAACAGACACATCTCAACATCAGCTGTTCAGAGAAGACTGTGATGGAGAGCTGCATCAGATGAACTGGCCACCACAATCACCCGACCTCAACCCAATTGAGATGGGACCGCAGAGTGAAGAAAAAGCAGCCAACAAGTGCTCAGCCTATGTGGGAACTCCTTCAAGACTGTTGGAAAAGCATTCCTCATGGAGCTGGTTGAGAGGATGCCAAGAGTGTGCAAAGCTGTCAAGGCAAAGGGTGGCTACTTTATATTACTATATATTTTGATTTGTTTAACACTTTTTTTGGTTACTACATGATTCCATATGTGTTATTTCCTGGTTTTGATGTCTTCACCATTATTCTACAATGTAGAAAACAGTAAAAAATAAAATATCTCCCATAACAAATCAGGACAGCCCAATTGGCTTTAGGGGTATTAACCTGGGCAGATTGGGCAACCCATAAGTGCTAAATATATGGACTTTGATCCAACACACTATTTTAGGGAACCCCCAGGAGTTCCCTAACTCATCCCCCTGGCAGGGACCATATTGTTTTAGGAGGGGAGGGCTAAGCTATAATGAACTCATGGCTAAAGCTGCTTTGAACTGAGCTCTGTGGCTTGACCCCTCCATAAAAGCTTATGAGATCTCAGGGCCTTGGCTTTCGTTTGATGGTTTTAGCAGGCCGCTATTTGAAAACCAAGCAGCCCTGTAAATTATTGAGTATATTGCTGCTGGCCTCGTGAACTTTCATGTGCATCCGCTCCAGTTGTCCTCTCCTCAGCCTCTGGTCCTAGTGATTCTAATTGACTAGGAATCTAGGGGGGGAGAGAGTAAGCGAGCTCCTTACGTATCCGCTCTGTGAACCTGTGACCCAGATCTGTTTTCCCTTTGGGAAAACACGCTCATTAATCAGGCCTCCAGCGGTGGGGGATGCCCTTGCCTTATGAGGTGGGATGGGTGTGGGGCGGCAGAGATAAACACATGGGCTTAAATCAAGCCATACGCATGCAGCCCTTTAGCATAGTATGGATGATGCATGTCAATCAAGAGGTTAGGCTCTACTAGGCTTTAGCTCAGCTGGCTAACACATACTTGTGGCACAATAGTTCAAACTATTTTGTGATAAAAAAAAAAAATGTATTAAACATTTAAATAAATACTGAGATTTGATACGATACATAGAGGTGGACTAACAGGACTTTGCTTATTTTGTGCTTTAGAGTACCTTCATAAAGGTAAAGTGAAGACTACAATATATCGCTTAAGCATTTTATTGCTAATATTTGCCTGTTGTATTCAAAGGCTTATTTCTCCCCGTTTTTTCCCCCTCCACAGATAACATGTGCACCGTGGTGTACTTTGATGACTGTGTGTCCATCCGCCAGTGCAAGCAGTACTGCGAGTCCATGGGCGGCTCCAAGTACCGCTGGTTCCACAACGCCTGCTGTGAATGCATCGGCCCGGAGTGCCTCGACTACGGCAGCAAAGCCGTCAAGTGCATGAACTGCCTGTTCTAATGAAAGCCAATGGGACTAGCCACGTTAGGGTACTGTGCTCAAAATGCCACAAGGGGGCACTGTCTGCAATATGCAGATTAGCTGATGAGGTTGACTGAGTAGGATGACTTGTGCCTCAGCCTTTTGTAAAATGTTTCCATGTTGTGATGTAAAATATTAGCCCTTATATTATATTTTTCACTCTTGAATTAGTTTTTATATCTTATATAGGTTCTCTAGCAGAGAATAAATATATATTGATTGTTTTATATTCTCATATAGTTAATGCTGAAAGAGTCACTATGCCAAATCGTTTTATATATATATATATATATATATATATAGCCGCGTAAAGACAAGCAATCAATGTTATCAAATCTGTAGTGAAATGGCATTTTATTTTTGCTGTAATGGACAATCATAGTAAATACTGTTTTGTATAATTATATAATTGTTAGTAATATAACATACACTACATGGCCAAAAGTATAGACACCTGCTCGTCAAACATCTCATTCCAAAATCATGGGCATTAATATGGAGATGGTCCCCCCTTTGCTGCTATAACAGCCTACGCTCTTCTGGGAAAACATTCCACTAGATGTTGGAACATTGCTGAGGGGACTTGCTTCCATTCAGCCACAAGAGCATTAGTGAGGTCGGGCACTGATGTTGGGCTATTAGGCCTGGTTCGCAGTCTACGTTCCAATTCATCCCAAAGGTGTTCGATGGGGTTGAGGTCAGGGCTCTGTGCAGGCCAGTCAAGTTCTTCCACAACAATCTTGATAAACCATTTCTGTATGGACCTTTCTTTGTGCATGGGGACATTGTCATGCTGAAACAGGAAAGGGCCTTCCCCAAACTGTTGCCACAAAGTTGGAAGCAAAGAATCGTCTAGAATGGTGTAGTGTTAAGATTTTCCTTCACTGGAACTAAGGGGCCTGAACCATGAAAAACAGCCCCAGATCATTATTCCTACTCCACCAGACCTTACAGTTGGCATTGTGCATTGGGGCAGGTAGCGTTCTTATGGCATCCGTCAAACCCAGATTAGTCCGTCGGACTGCAAGATGGTGAAGCGTGATTCATCACTCCAGAGAATGTGTTTCCACTGCTCCAGAGTCCAATGGCTGAGAGCTTTACACCACTCCAGTCGACGCTTGGCATTGAGCATGGTATTCTTAGGCTCGTGTGCGTGCGGCTGCTCGCCCATTTCATGAAGCTCCCGACGAACAGTTCTTGTGCTGGCGTTGCTTCCAGAGGCAGTAGAACTCAGTAGTGAGTGTTGTAACTGAGGACAGACGATTTTTATGCACTTCAGCACTCGGCGGTCCCGTTCTGTGAGCTTGTGTGGCCTACCACTTCACAGCTGAGCCGTTGTTGCTCCTATACGTTTCCACTTCATAATAACAGCACTTACAGTTGACCGGGGCAGCTCTAGCAGGGCAGAAATTTGATGAACTGACTTGTTGGAAAGGTGACATCCTATGACGGTGCCACGTTGCAAGTCACTGAGCTCTTCAGTAAGGCCATTCTACAGCCAATGTTTGTCTATGGAGCTTGCATGGCTGTGTGCTCGATTTTATACACACGTCAGGAACGGGTGTGGCTGAAATAGCCGGATCCACTAATGTGAAGGGTTGTCCACATACTTCTGGCCATTTAGTGTATGTTATTTTAAACGACGGCCATATTCAATCAAAACTGATGGCCAGCCTTTCACAGACAACAGGTTTGATTTTATAGGCGCAGTTAAGATGATTTGTTTCATACTGTAAACATTTATCATTCTAGCACAAGTATGTTGTTTGACTGTATACCACACTGTTACTATACACACTCCGGAATGGAACAGTTGATTGGTCTAAAGGTAGTCTGGTGGGATCTGTTTCAGACCAGGAGTGTGTTCCACTCTGAGGTGTGTACTGTAAGTCATGTCAGAGGAATCCAGTTGTTATTGCACGAGCCCTCTGTGTTTATTCCCCCGTTCTTCATGTCTTTAGCTATGCTTATTAAAGGTCTGCAACATTTGGTTTCAATTAGGGCCACAGAGGCTGGCAGAGAGCAGCAAAAACGTTACTGCAACGTCTTTCTGCAGCTTTATTGGTCTGGTAGAGGTTGTATGTGCTACATTCAATCTGTTTGTGTCCTTGCTTTCTTGTGCTGGTTCCGTCGTGCATTGCTTATTTCCTTGATCTGTCAAGTTTTTATAGGGTTGTCGTGTAGCCAGTGGGTCTCGTGAAACAGAAAATGTTGGTTATTTGGCACAGAAGTGGAGCAATGTGGTTTATGGAAGCAGTGAGGTACTAAAGACAAATGCTTTAATTTCTAAGCCAATGCTTAGAAATTCACAAATAACAGCTTATGAAAATGAGGTGGGAGAAGTAAAGTAGATACATTGTTCATGTAAAAGCAATAATATAACTTGAATTGTGACAGGAACATGTGTAAAACACTTCATTCCAAATTGCAAACAGTAAAATAATGTTTTGTGTAAAATGTAATAAATTAAACATTTCTCATTTTTACACTAAACAGTTTCCCAACAGGAGCATTTGATGCCTAACAGTTCCTTTTCATCCTGGGTTTTCTAAACCGGTTTGCCACACAACCCAGGTGTCCCAATCAGTTTGCCCCACTTTCCCTGTAGGAGGAAGGGGAGGCATGGAAAGTGAGGAGCATGATGCTGGGCACAGCCCACTGGCTGACAGGCAACAAAAGTGTTGTGTGTCGGGTACATCCAAGGCCTAACAAAGAAGCCTTTGTCTCAGGAGGATGGCTCTGGTCACGTGAACAGTCTGTCCACCTGACATGGGAAGCCAGCCAAACCTGCTGCAATGCAGTCGATCGGGGTTGCGTGCAGGCAGACATCCTTGTTGCAGCGTTGGACAATGATGCTATTGTGTTGGCTGTAAAAGCATGGAGGAATGGATCTTATGAAGGACATGAATTTCGGGTTCGGTTTAGGCAAATGGTCTTTGATAAAGGGAAGAGTAATAGTAATTGGCTTTTTTGTTAGAAATGAATGCCGTTTTTGGATAAAACACTGAAAATAAGGTCTGTGGTAAACACAGGCTTAAGAAATCTTATGTTTTGCTGTATGAAGTCATCTGCATCGCTTAACGTAGTTTAATTTTGAAACATTTATGTAAAAAAATATAAAAGGTCATGTTAACTGACTAATGTCTCAGAACAAAACGTACACTATATGTACAGTCGTGGCCAAAAGTTGAGAATGACAAATATTAATTACCACAGTTTGCTGCTTCAGTGTCTTTAGATATTTGTCAGATGTTACTATGGAATACTGAAGTATAATTACAAGCATTTCATAAGTTTCAAAGGCTTTTATTGACAATTACATGAAGTTGATAAAGAGTCAATATTTGCCGTGTTGACCCTTCTTTTTCAAGACCTCTGCAATCTGCCCTGGCATGCTGTCAATTAACTTCTGGGCCACATCCTGACTGATGGCACCCCATTCTTGCATAATCAATGCTTGGAGTTTGTCAGAATTTGTGGGTTTTTGTTTGTCCACCCGCCCCTTGAGGATTGACCAAGTTCTCAATGGGATTAAGGTCTGGGGAGTTTCCTGGCCATGGACCAAAAATATCGATGTTTTGTTCCTCGAGCCACTTAGTTATCACTTTTGCCTTATGGCAAGGTGCTCCATCATGCTGGAAAAGGCATTGTTCGTCACCAAACTGTTCCTGGATGGTTGGGAGAAGTTGCTCTTGGAGGATGTGTTGGTACCATTCTTTATTCATGGCTGTGTTCTTAGGCAAAATTGTGAGTGAGCCCACTCCCTTGGCTGAGAAGTAACCCCACACATGGTCTCAGGCTGCTTTACTGTTGGCATGACACAGGACTGATGGTAGCGCTTACCATGTCTTCTCCGGACAAGCTTTAATCCGGATGCCCCAAACAATCGGAAAGGGGATTCATCAGAGAAAATGACTTTACCCCAGTCCTCAGCAATCCAATCCAAGCAATCCAATTGCAGAATATCAGTCTGTCCCTGATGTTTTTCCTGGAGAGAAGTGGCTTCTTTGCTGCCCTTCTTGACACCAGGCTATCCTCAAAGTCGTTGCCTCACTGTGTGTGCAGATGCATTCACACCTGACTGCTGCCATTCCTGAGCAAGCTCTGTACTGGTGGTGCCCCGATCCCACAGCTGAATCAACTTTAGGAGACGGTCCTGGCGCTTGCTGGACTTTCTTGGGCGCCCTGAAGCCTTCTTCACAACAATTGAACCGCTCTCCTTGAAGTTCTTGATGATCCGATAAATGGTTGATTTAGGTGTAATCTTACTGGCAGCAATATCCTTGCCTGTGAAGCCCTTTTTGTGCAAAGCAATGATGACGGAACGTGTTTCCTTGCAGGAAACCATGGTTGACAGAGGAAGAACAATGATTCCAAGCACCACCCTCCTTTTGAAGCTTCCAGTCTGTTATTCGAACTCAATCAGCATGACAGAGTAATCTCCAGCCTTGTCCTGACATCACTGACATGTCAGCTGGTCCTTTTGTGGCAGGGCTGAAATGCAGTGGAAATGTTTTGGGGGGGATTCAGTTCATTTGCATGGTAGAGGGACTTTGCAATTAATTGCAATTCATCTGATCACTCTTCATAACATTCTGGAGTATATGCAAATTGCCATCATACAAACTGAGGCAGTAGACTTTGTGAAAATTAATATTTGTCATTCTCAAAACTTTTGGCCACGACTGTAAACACCCATGTGGATTTGGCCATTTCAGCCCCGGTCAACTGTAAGTGCCGTTATTGTGAAGTGGAAAAGTCTAGAAGCAACTGGCTCAACCGCGAAGTGGTAGGCCACACAAGCTCACAGAACGGGAACGCCAAGTGCTGAAGCGCTTAGCACGTAAAAATAGTCCGTCCTCGGTTGCAACACTCAATAGAGTTCCAAACTGCCTCTGGAAGTAACATCAGCACAAGAACTGTTCGTCTCGCGCGCACAAGCATCGTCTGGAGTGGTATAAAGCTTGCAGCCATTGGACTCTGGAGCAGTGAAAACGCATTCTCTGGAGTGATGAATCATGCTTCACTATCTGGCAGTCTGACGGACTAATCTGGGGTTGGCAGATGCCAAGAGAACGCTACCTGCCCCAATGCAAACTGTAAAGTTGAGGTAAAATAATTGTCTGGGGCTGTTTTTCATGGTTCGGGCCCCTTAGTTCCAGTGAAGAGATCATAACACTACAGCATACAATGACATCCTAGACAATTCTGTGCTTCCAACTTCGTGCCAACAGTTTGGGGAAGGCCCTTTCCTGTTTCAGCATGACAATGCCCCCGTGCACAGAGAGGTCCATAAAGAAATGGTTTATTGAGATCAGTGTGGAAGAACTTGACTGGCCTGCACAGAGCCCTGGCATCAAACACCTTTGGGATGAATTGGAACACCGACTGTGAGCAGCCCAACCTCACTAATGCTCTTGTAGCATGTTCCAACATCTAGTGGAAAGCCTCCCCAGAAGAGTGGATGCTGTTACAGCAGCAAAGGGGGGAGGCAACTCCATATTAATGCCTATGATTTTGGAATGAGATGTTCATGTAGTGTATAAGATCTAAGCCTGTGTTAACTTCATACCTTATTTTCAGCATTTTTTCCCCCCCATAGGAATGACTGATTGAACCAAAGGCAACTAATTTCTGGTTTTTAGGACTAAAAGCTGGCAAGCTCAATTGGTTAATGAAAATGAGTGGGTTAGTTGTTTCACACTGTACATGCAAACTTTCGTGATCTGGTCCTGGGGGCAGAGGGGTATACTACAAAGCAGGATTAATGAGTTAGCCTGCTAACTTGACACTTTCTAGATTTTTTTTAAATCGATAAGCTTGAAATTGGCATTCATTGGCTCAACAACCAAAAACACAAATTAAACTTATAGCTTCAATGTGTAACAAATTCACATTTGGAGTTATAAAGCTGTCACTCATTGAAAGCAAGTATAAGATACGGTAGAACTGTTCTATATGCACTTTCTACGCTTTAATTTAGTTTTTGCATCTTTCACAATTTGGTTTGTAAACTAGCTTCAAAAACAGCTGCAAATACAATAATTGAAGTTAGCCGGCTAACTAATTGATCCTGCTTTGTAGTAAACCTCAGCTTCAGAATAAAAGATTGATTTATTGGAAGAATGATCAATGGGCAGACTTTAGCGACTGGGGTATTCCAGTCATGTATAGATTGAGGTTGGATGGTTGTGGAGAGCGTAAAGAACGTGGGATTGTGCTGCAACAGGTCCCTGGTTTGATTCAACACACTGTCTAACTAATCATTTTCTAGCTTAAGGACCAGTGGGCGGAGTTTAGAGTGACCAATGGGGCAACCAGTGAGCAGCAATAGAAGGAACATGGTGGAGGGTGTAACAAGGTTTGAATCCCAGTGTCGTTACAGTTTATGCCCTCAGTGTAAATCCAATAAGCAAGGTAAAGGAAAGTCTTCATGTAAATGGCTCAATGATTTTGATGCTTACATTTTTTTTTAAACTTCTGTTAAAACAGTCTGACAAGGGCCGACATACATTCTGATCGCGGGTTATAGGCGTAGACGTTTCAGGCATTTTCCGATTGAGCCGACATATGGAACATTTACTGTAAAATTGCCTTTAAAAGCCACAATGCCTGTGATCCGCAATCCGATTCAATCCCAGCCCGGGCATGGCACCAGTTGTATATAAAACTCCTCTTTGGTGTTAAGAATATCCTGAGCAACATGTGTTCCAGAGCCTCCATCCCTCCCTCCTACACAAACAAAATACAAATGTGTGCCTGCTTTTTATTTAATGTTGCGACAGGTAAAACATGGTATCACAATACATGATCGCTGATCAAAATGGAAAAGTTGCTAGAGATATGTACAGATAGGGTATAACGGTGGGGGTGCGGCGCAGTATTTTATTCTCAGGTTAAATACCACGTTTCAAGTGTGCTGACCTTTTACAATTGGATATCTCTCCGCTTACTTAATTAAAAAACACCGCAAAGGACAGCCATAATATTAATAAAAATACATTTATTTCTCATTGACAACAGGAACCCCTGCCTGCCAGGGGGAGACCCTCTGTCTATGGGTACAACAATGTGCTGCACTAGAGAGTTAAAACAATGGAGGCAGGAGCCCAGGAGGAGAAGACGTGCTACGTCCACAGAAGGCGGCTGATGGTAGACGGCTTTAAGTTTTTTTTTTTTTTATATATATATATATATATATATATATATGCAGCATAGGAGTCATTTATACAGTATCAATAAGAAAAAGCAATTACAGAAACTTTACACCGTTTAAATGTTTTGAGTTAGAGACAGTCGTCCTGCTATGTGGTTCCATAAAGCTTGTGAGATACTGGCTTTTCCGCTAAGTCTCGGGAGGATGAGAGCGATAGAAAGAGAGCGGGAAGGGGAGGAACCGATGGGGGAAAATGGTCCCTATTAGCACCGTTCCCCATGCGTTCCCCCCCCCATTTGTTTTGTTAGTCACTGAATCCACTCCGGACATTCAAGTATTTTCCAGTTTAAGGAAGACACTTAAGGCTTCTGTGGCAAAAAAATATATAAACAAATCAAAGCACTAAATTAATCTGTAGTGTTGATTGGAGTTGTATTGATGCATGGGTCCTCCCCCTGTGCCTGTTTACAAGTGGCAGTAAAAAAAGCTGCCTCAAGCCCTCTGCACCCTAACCTGTGTGTGTTTAGATGGGCGAGGGGTGCTCTGGGCTCAATAGGTGGAGGAGGTGGTGCTCATGGCATCCTCGCTGAGGCGAGTGCTCCCAGGATGCACGCTGGCAAAGTATTTGACGTCCTTGTCCAGGTCCATCTGCAAGGCCACCAGTGTCTGCTCTAGCGCCTCCTGGTGGGAGTTTGCAGAATGCAGGAAGTACTCTGCAGGGACGACAGGAAGAATAGAGGACAGATGTAACCAGGGTTCAACTGCAGTTAAGCTGACGATATATGGAGAACAGCCATACTTTGTCATGTTTCCTTATTGGGGATTAATAATGACATAACTATATATACACATACACCATCCAGACTATTTCACAATGCATAATACTATGCATTTTGTGAGTGCAGTTAAATACGATTCGTTTTTATAATAAAATAAGCAATTATGGCTTAATTTGTTGTTTCCTAGGCCTAACTATGGAATTGGTCAGAGGAGCATGCAGGTGTGCGTGTACGTACCTCTCTCCAGCAGGCTCTGGCGGATGGTCTTGGCCAGCAGCACCCTGACGTTGGCCACGGGGTCGGAGGCCAGCTGTAACAAAGGGGCCAGCAGGTGCTCCGAGAACTGCTCCAACGACACACAGTCATCCTCAATCGCCAGCTGACAGAAAGAGAGAGGGAGGATGGTCAGAGGGGGTGTGTTTCAGAGATGGATTGGGGGAGTGTGTGATTCTGTGTATGCATGCACAAGACCCACACACTTGTGCTTTCTGTTGTGTTTGTGCGTTAACACACTTGACCACTCAGTCATCATGATCTCATTGTCCTCCAACACAATAGACATTGTGGGACAGAGAATGGTGCCACTCATGTTATCAAATAAAACGGTGAGGACAATGTCAAGTGGCCCGTTGAAAGCAGTGTCCTCATAGCTACCATAGCCACTTACTCCACTGTGTAATATGAGGGTGGGGAAACTAAAGGCTCTTCAATTAAAAAACATAATTAAAAATCCTTGGCAGCTGACAATGTTTTGATATTCATATTTAGCCCCAAGACTTCAAATTACACCTCTTGTTAATATTCTTGAATTATTCAGTGTATTCTCAGGCTACAAGATTAACTTAACTAGATCAGAGGCTATACCACTTTGTAGTCTTACCTCTGTACCCTCCCCCCCCCCCCCCTTTCCTTTCAAAAATAGTCTCCATCAGGTGAAATGTATCTGGGTATGTTCATAACTCCTAAATTCTAGCAAAATGTACAAAGACAATTTTGTTCCCTTATTTGACACAATAAGACAGAATCTGGAGCACTGCAACTCTTCTGATGTCATGGATGGGTAGAATATCCCTCTTGAAAATTAACATTTTATCTAGACTATTTTACCCAATCCAAATGATCTCAGTCTTACGTTCCAATAAGATAATCAGAGCCATAAATGGCTGGTTAAGTTCCTTCATATGGAGTAAACACAAGGCAAGACTTCGGATGGCAATACTGCAGCTGCCAGATTCTATTGGAGACTTGGATATTAGGTTATCAGTGGTGTGCCCACTTATGTTATATAATGAGGACTCCTCGATTCTGTTAGAGGGATTCTGAAAAAGTATTGTATTTTTCAGAAGCTTCAAATCTATAAAAGATTACTGCAATAATCCCATTACAGTTAATACACTCAAAGCATGGAGGTCAGTTCAATGTTTTTTAGGAAAGCCCAAACTAACCTCTGCTCTTAACCACCTAGATTTTTTGTACCCAGATTTCTGTCTAACATTTGGCTTAATAAGGGCATAGGCAGACAAAACTTTTTATTTGCTGAAAATATTTAGTCATTTGAGGAGATGGTTGAGCAGGACTTGTTCCGCTTTCTACAAGTAAGACATTTTGAAGAGCACCACCTTGATAAGCAACCCTGATGTGTTTGTCATTGAAAAAACGTGTTTCTCACAAAGGAAAATATCTACATTTATTTTATGATGCTATAAGGCCCTTTTTTTTTTTTATTTTTTTTTTTTTTACTGTTGACACACACAGGGGGGTGGGAGAAATAATTTTCTATTACTATTGACGAGGATGTGTGGGAGGACATTTGGAGATATGCAAAAACAATATCTAGCTGTAATCGTACTAGAGCAATCCAATTAAGAATAAGACACAGATTGCATACAGCCCCTCATCCTCCACCATGTCTAAAATGTAAAACTGATACAGACACCCTAACACATTGGAACGTGACCATAAACAAATTACAAAAAAGGTACTGGACTAATGTTCATGGGGGGGGTGGGGTCGACCTAGAATTGGACCCAATTTCTTTGACGTTAGTTCTCCCTAATAGGCATGTTACTTCAGTGGCAAAGATGAGGCTTTACAACATCCTTACCATCACAGTGAGGAAAAACATCCTCTTACAGTGGATTAATGACAAGGTCCCTTCTATTAAGGATTGGCATAAGATACTATTTGAATGGGTTACATTGGAATATCTGACATGTACATTACATTCTAAAAAGAGATCAGTTCTACTAAGTGTGGGAACCTTATTTGAATTACCTAGAACCTGATTTATCAGCCATTACGCTGCAAGGATTTACTTAGAGTGGTGGTAGATTACTTGTCTCAGGATTACACTGTACATTCCATGTGTTGGACCTAATTCCTTTATTTAAACTGAAATTGTGTTTAATTTCTGTCTGTTAGTTATTCTTATTTTATATATTTGTTACTGTGGCGCATAATGTGGGAGAACTGAAATTCCAATAAAAATAATATTACCCCCCCCAAAAAAATCATGGCTGCCATTACCTTACCCTATGACAAATAAATACAGCCCAACTCATTTTCTAGGATCGTAAACATACACCACTCTAAAGTAGTTCAGACAGAAGACAGTATTTACCTTGTTTATTTGGTTAGGCCTATTGGATGTTTATTTGTGTTGTATAGGTCAGGAGATGACAAGAGAAGAATAACGATGAATAGGCTTGGGCGGTTGTCATACCGACCTTGTGCCATCCCGGGATATTTGGTAATACTTGCACTGAACACAAGGGGCACTATTGTCAAACCCCTTTAATCCAAATGTTAGTAATAGTAATGCTAACAAGTAAAAAGAGAAAAAGAAATGGTCTCAATGGGCTTTACCCTGGTTAAATAAAGAACACATGTCAAATCCCATAGCAAATGCTAGCTAAATGCTAACGAACAAATTGGGAACATTTTATAAAGTCTGACAAACTATTTGTAGGACAGACATCCCAGCGCAAAGTTATACAAGTAACACAAAAATGCTACTCACACTTTGCTGCACATACAAAACAAATATGAGACCGCTAGGCTATTGATCCAGGAGGGGACTCTGCTGTTACCGCAAGAAGCTAAATTAGCAAACCAAATACACAACCGCAGAGCATTTAGCACATTTTAGACAGTTCACTGAATAGTTGCAAGAGATCTAGCTGGCAAACATTTAGTTATGAATTCCAAACTGTAACTAGATCACCTGGTGCGTCCTGCACAACAGTGAGTGACTCACAAGGCTATGCTGGCAGACTCATCGTTGTGTGCTTGTCAGCAAACACCATGTGACTGGGGACTACCAGTAAGCTTCATAATGAAAAAATAATGTGACAGGTGAAATGAATAGCGCAATGTGCTTTATTTCCTAACGTATTACACAAGTTGACTGCAGGTATTTACTTAAAGGTAGCTACAAATAACTTATAAACAAGCAGAAAAATGGTTAACAGTATTGATGGAGTTGAAAAACCATCCCGTGGCTAGTTCCAAATAACCCAGTATACCGCCAAAGCCTAACGATGAACATGACAAAGATGTCCTCACCTGACAGATGAAAGTGAAGGCCTGTCGTCCCGACCACTTGGGGGAGTGGCAGAACTTCTCTACCAGCTCACTGAGGAAGTCTGCCAGCAGCGCCTGGCACGACGCCACCTTCCTGATGATCTCACTCACCTAACAATATACAATAAATATTATGGATTCCTTTTTGTGTGTCAAAATTCTCATCAAATTATGGGTAAATGAAGCCCAGAGAACTTAAAAGATGGGCTCAGTAATATGACATCATACAGATGGGTGACGTCTTGAACGGAATAGTCGTTGTTTCAGAGTGATCGCTAAACTACTACTATGATCTCTTCCCAATCAGGGCATGCCTCAGTGAAATGCTAATATTGGGAAGAGACAATAGCAGCCATCTTTAGCAGACTTGAATAGCGTTGTTGCTGATGTCTGTAAGCAGTACGTCGCCCTGCTGTGTATGTTGCGCAAAACATGAGAAATGTTCTAGATCTGTGGAAATGGTAGGGAGGGAGAAATATTTACCAAGGATGTGGTGGTGTAACATTACAAAATACTACCAGTAGATGTATACACTACCGTTCAAAAGTTTGGGTTCACTTAGAAATGTCATTGTTTAAAGAAAAGCACACGTTGTCCTTAAAAAAAAAAAAACATCAAATTGATCAGAAATACAGTGTAGACATTGTTAATGTTGTAAATTACTATTGTAGCTGGAAACGGCAGATTTTTTTATAGAATTCCTACATAGGCGTACAGAGGCCCATTATCAGCAACCATCACTCCTGTGTTCCAATGGCACGTTGTGTTAGCTAATCCAAGTTTATCATTTAAAAAAGGCTAATTGATCATTAGAAAACCCTTTTGCAATTATGTTAGCACAGCTGAAAACGAAGCACTTTCTTCTGAAACTCGTCAGTCTATTCTTGTTCTGAGAAATGGCTATTCCATGCGAGAAATTGCCAAGAAACTGAAGAATTTCTCACATCGAATAGCCATTTCTCAGAACAAGAATAGACTGATGAGTTAAAGAAAAAAGTGCTTTGTTTCTGGCCATTTTGAGCCTGTAATCAAACCCACAAATGCTGATGCTCCAGATACTCAACTAGTCTAAAAAGAAGGCCAGTTTTATTGCTTCTTTAAATCAGAACAGTTCTGGGGGGGGGGGGGGGGTGGTGTCGCTGGCTGTGACCGTGTGTGTCGCTGGCTGTGACCGTGTCGCTGGCTGTGACGTACCAGTTTGTAGGAGGTCCAGCGTACAGAGGACACTCTGTCCAGACACAGGCTGAAGGCCAGGGGTCGAAGGTAGTCATAAACATCCTGACCACTGTACAGCTCCAGTAACAACACCAGCTGTCTGAGAACACAGAGGAGATACAGATTACCCTGACCCATAGAACATAATGTCACCAAAACAGCCATCTTGGAAAAGCTACTTCTATGTTTAACTCCCTCACCCATACAGTACAGGAATGTCACTACGTCTGGCTACTTCTCTGGCTACTAATGGTGTGTGTGACAACTAAAGTCACAGGGGAAATAAATGGATTACATGAAGTGTGATAACAGGGTAGAACCTACTCTGCCAGCTCTGATCGGAAGCGCCAGTTGCGGCTGTTGTCTGTGACCAGGAACTCCTGGAGCTGGTACAGGTATTTACGCCGGGTGTCCTGGTGCAGAAGCTAGAGAGAGAGGGAGCGAGAAAGAAGTTGATCCCCTGCGACCACACAGAAACGCCACTGCAGCACAGAGAAACACCACTGCAGCACAGAAGACATAGCAGGTGTGCCTGGATCCTATCATCACTATGGGAAATATGTACCATTATGAGCTGCAGTCAACTCATCATGACAACACAATAAAAAGGTAACCCATCCATTCTGATGATCATTTCTATTAGTATTCTTTTAAATATTGATCAAGTATTTTCTTATATTGATGTGAGTGCTAAAGAAAGAGGTGCCGACTGACCTTAAGGAAGTGGTAGAGGTGTTTGAGGACCCCTACCCGTACCTCATCCAGGTCCTTGAGGAAGCCGTTGAAGATGGGCACCAGGTCCGCTGCCGTCAGCTGGTCCCCCAGGATCAGGGCCAGCTCGTGGATGGAGAAGGCCAACGTCCGACGCACCTTCCACTGGAGAAGGGAGAGAGAGAGACATTAGAGCCCAGGAAGACCCAGTGACGTTAGAAGGCGTGTATAAAAGTGGGACAAAGGGAGCTGCCAGGGGGAGACATAGAGGAATCACATGGGGGGGGCGGGCCAACTCCAGTCCTCAGGCTTCCAGCTCACTGATTGGGGGGGGGGGGGGAAATTGAGAGTCTGACCAGAGCCAATAGTGTCAAGCCCTTCAGCTGTCGTGCCTGGGGAAAAATGTCATTCCTTGCAGGCAGGCAAACTTTGGGGTTGACAACTGAATGGTGAGAGGACACAAGTTTGTTTTTGGAGGACTGCTTTTGGAAAGCCAAGGAACCTCACATTGGGCTTTGGAGAATCACAAAATTAATAAAAAAGGTGCTTGAGGAGGACCAGAAAGAAAAGCAAACCTGCTCCATGCTCCAGTCTAGGTCCAGTCTGTCAAAGCACCCTCCCTGACAACAACCAGCTGGCAGGGGAGGAGGAAATAGACCACAGTGAGAGAGCCACACTGCTAGGCTACATACTTACCATGGGGGCACATTCAGGAGGTCGCGACGTTGTGGAACGTGCAGATGCAAACGTCACGATTAAAGCTTACGCTACAAGTGAGCGAGGCATGCCAGTTATACACAATCTAGATCTACCTACACGTTCCACAAAGTTGTGTTCCAGTGAATGTGTTCCATGGTGGGGAGTGTTTAGAGGTTGAAATGGAACGAACGGGGGGGGGGGGGGGGGGGGCAAAAACAACTTCTGAAGAGAAAACCTGTACTTTTCCTCAAAAACATTTACAGTAAAATTGACAGAAGGTGTAAGTGAGATGTAGCCTAGACAGAAGTGGAGCGTAGACACACCTGCATGTCAGAGGCCAGGGTCTCATAGGTGTCCCTGAGGCAGTGCCAGTTCTGTCTGCCCAGGGTCATGGCCACACCAGGCAGGCTGTAGGCACAGTGCTTGGTGATCTCCATGTCCACCGTTTGAGCTCTGGAAGGGTCCGTCATGGACAGGTACTGGTCCAGCAGGGCCTGAGGGATCACGTCCTGATGCTTGGATTTCTTCTCGTCCTCTGGACTGAAGCTGCTATCGCTCAGCTCAGAGTCGTCGCCATAGTTCATCTGCAGGGTGGAGTTTCGCCTCTACACAGACACCAGGATTAATCACAGGTCAAACATGACAACCCTACAGTTAATTTCTCTCAATAGGCGTGACGCCATTCCACCCCCTCACCTCCATGTCTGAATGGTGTCCTATAAGGGGCATCTGGTGCACTCCAAAGGGGTTGTCGTAGTGGTGTCCCCCCTGGCTGTCCCGGGGCTCCAGGAAGGCATCCTCTAGGTGAGAGTCCATGGTTGTGGCTCTCAGAGCAGCTGTCAGGACATCCACTTGTGCTGCAGGAAAGGGGTGGGGGGGACATGGATGAGCAGGCGAGTTCCACATTGCTCTATCACCATGTTCTCTTGTTCAGAAACAATGCCCAAGGGGTAAGCTGTATTATTGCCAAACACAATACAACTTGAGCAACTACCATATTGCTAATACCTAGCCTGTGCTCTATCATATACATGAAGCGTCTAGGAGACCTATTCTTCCTTGTTGCGACACCATTACCTTGAGTGTATAAAACAGCCCATCGAGGCCTGTGTGTGTGTGCACGCGCGTGTCATTTTCAAACAAGCGTTCTTTGTGCCATATGCACAACAGGGAGCCCTTGTCTGGGCTTACAGCCGGCCCCTCTTCACAACAACAGATCACACTCAAAACCATGGAGGAGCCACTGCACTGGCCCTAAGCACCGACACAGGGTTAATCTTAACAGACGAGGAAGAGCAGATTGTAAATCTGTCACGGCTAAGCAGAGTCAGTCATTGTGCTTCAGTGCATCTGGGGCCTGTTCAGGAGGACAGCGTTACGGAACATTCTGACAGAACTGATGATTGTCCGTCAGCTCTATGGATTCCATTTCCATCTGCAACAATGAGCGGTTTGTCAAACCAACGCAGGTCTGGCATGATGACACCGGTGATAACATTTACATGCACAGTAATAATTCCATACTAAACTGACTATGGCAGTAGTCATGTACACACCTTACTCTGCTCATTTAAAAAATAAAAATATCGGCGTAAGGTCTAATTATTAGGACATCTAAACACCTTAAAAAATATATATAGATTTTTTTTAATAAAGAACAAATACAAAAAAGATCAAACCAAAAAACAAATTGCCGTTCCAGCTGTGTATTTCAACTGCGCCGACACCAGCCTTCCTCTTCGGCGCCAGTGAAGTGCGATCAGAACATATGAGTCTAAGAAGTAGTTCACATTCAATCTTTATATGTCCCAACCCAAAAATAACATGGTCGCTGTGGTGGAATGTTTATTTAGACTGGTGATTTTCTGCATTTATCAGAGTGACATCAGGTAGCCTGATTTCAGATTGTTCTTCTTACAAAGCCTGTAAACATTTTAAATCAAACTATTATATTAATCTGACTACCTACAATAAATCGCATTATTGTGTCCATGTAACCGTACTCAGTGACAGATCATTAAATTCATGTGACCCATTTTAGAAACAAACAGTACTGGAACACAGTGTTCCGTAGTATAGGTCTAACCCAGGGTAACTCCAGTCCTCAGGGGTCTGATTAGTGTCACAGAAAACACACCTGACTCCAATAATCAACTACTCAGTTTGGAATGCAATTAGTTTAAATCAGCTGTGTTTGCTAGGGATGGCAGGGCAGTGTTACAGCACTCTGGCCCCTGAGGACTGGAGTTGCCCATCCCTGGCCTACACTACCGGAGTTTATTACATGCTGCACATGGGATTGCATCTATAGGCAGACGAGGAGGCTCGCACATAAAACGAAGATTGAAGGAAAAATGGCTTAGTTTGAATTTTCTTTCTAGTGCTTTCTGGGATCCTCTGACAATGCCTCTTCCTTTCCTTGTGCCATTTGTAACATTACAGGCCACACACACACACACCTCTCCCGGTTTTCTATTTTCCCCCTCCCAAGTCGGCCCAAAAATGACTTCCAGTTTGTATTGTGTGAAATGGCCAGGTGCCAGCAGGCTGCTAGCCTCACATGCGACATTAAGGGTTTCAATTCCACCAAAAACACAGTGGACTGGACTCAAAGGCCAGCCTCTCACACCATTGGCCTATAGGGTTAGGCTCTGAGCACTACCTGTGAAAGAGCTTCTTCTGTCCAATCACAGCAGAGGAATGTTAATTGTCAACAACAACGTATTGAATTTCACTGCTTGCTCTGGTTAAGGATTAGTCTATTTATAACCCGAGGGAATTCACCCTCCATGACAACTTCTCTTACAATATAATTACATTCAGCCTACACACTGAGCCACTGTCCCTATATGAATAGACGCACAACCATGAATTGCAACAGTTACCAAAATAACCACCTCTGATTAAGTTACATGTCTACATATGGTATTGAAGTAAGCAGCTTCTCGTGATCTCAGCAGTAGAGTGTAGACCTCTGACAGTGAGGTCAAGCTACAGCTTTACACACAGAGCACAGCTCACCTTTCACGTCGGGGTCATCAATATGAGGCTCCAGGTTTTCGATCAGCTCTTCCAGCTGTTTCCTATCCAGGACTGGGGCCGAGGCTTTAGCCTTGCCCTTACTGGAGGAGACATAGCTGGGGGGCTCCTCCTGGACACTCTCCCCCTGCTGGAGCAGCTCCATGTCCAGGCCCATCTCAGTGATGGGCAACCTCCAGAAGTGGAAGGAGTTGTAGAGCTCCTGCTCGGGGATATTGTCCTGAGGACTGACGTAGGGGGACTCCTCCTCTGCTGGCTCAGGGAGGGAGAAGGACGAGGGCGCCAATATGTCTGCTGGTGAGTCGTCCTTCTCGTTGGAGGTTGTGCGTTTCTCGTGTCGCTGCGGCTCGTTCTTAGTGCTCTCAGTAGCCACTGAAGGTGCTTCCTCCTCTTTCTGAGCCCCTGTTGTACTGGAAGAGTCTCCCTCCTCCTCCGAGTGTTCCGGGGCGAGCGAGGAAGCCTCCTTCCCACAGAGGCACTCGTGACCGTCCAGGGCATCCGCCAAAGCCTCTGCCGTCTGCTCCCCACCCCCCTGCTCTGCCACGTCCATTCCTCCTATCTCCTCCTCTGTCCGGCAAAATCCCCCATCCTCCCCCTCGCTGTGGTCCCCCTGGACATTGTTGGAAATGCAGTCCTGTTGTAGACAACCCTCTACGTGGTTGCCATTTGTGCATACAGGAGAGTCATCCCCCCGCCTCTGATAGTCAGTGTTAGCGCTGCAGGAAGGGTCTGTAGTGTCCAGGTTCAGTGGTTTCTCTTCAATACTGGGGGAGAGAGAGAGGAAGCATGTTACAAACAAGCAGTACAATACAAGCTTGGTGGATTTCCTTCACTGAGAGAAGACCATTCAAATCTAAATTCCCTTTTAGATGCCCAAAATGGCTGCACCTGTTCTGTGAGTGGACACAGTTGCACTCGCCCTCCTCCCCCTCTCTGAAGTACTGGCCCACACTGTTGGGGCTGGCGAACGTGGAGATGAACTGGCCCAGCGACTGGAAGGCAGCCTGACGCACCTGACACACAAAGAAAGAGAGACAGAGGTCAAGAAACAAAAGAGTATTACATGTCAATGACTCTACAGTCATTTAGCAGACACTCTTGTAAAGAGAAGTAGCCAAGTTGTGCATTCAAATAAGGAAGTTGGCCTGTCAGACATCCTGGTAAAATATGTCATGTGAATGTTCCCCGAAGTGGGCTAACTACTACCCACAGGCCCTGCAGTAAAAAATAAAATATGTATTTACTCTAAAAAGTTAGTTTAATTTTACATTTTGCAGACGCTCTTATCCAGAGCGACTTATAGTAGTGAGTGCATACATTTTCATTTTTGTTCTTACTGGTCCGCCATGGGAATCGAACCCACAACCTTGGCGTTGCAAGTGCCATACTCTACCAACTGAGATACAGTGGACAAGTTAGTTCCCTTAACAGCAAAATACCTAGAGGATTAAGAGTAGAACTCTGGCCTCAGGAGGTCAATGTTTAATGCCTATGCTAAAGTATTTAGTTCCCATTCAGGATGTGGGTTGACACATTTCTGCTCGGTGCTCACCCATCGGGAGGGGTCGCTGATGAGGCTGATGAAGAGCGACGATAGCTTGGTCCTGCGCACTTCCTGCGAGGTGGACGAGGAAACAGTCATGAAGCACTCAGCACAGGCCTTCCTCACCCCCCACACGTTGTCCGAGCAGAGCTGGAAAAAGCGGGGCAGCTGGACAGGAAAGGAGAGAGGTGGGAAAGAGAGCCAGATGAAAAGTAAAACAGTGTTTCAGTTAGTCAGAGCTTAGAATGCCCTTTCATCGTCACACAAGGCCGAGCTACTGAGTGGAGTCAGAGAGCGTGAGCGCATCAATGTTTCACCCGGTACAATCTCAATATCACAACACAGAGAACAATATACTGAGAATTCAGAAAAAGAGGTGGAAAAGCGGCAGTTGGGAACGGCATGTGCAACAGAAACTTCTGGCTTTTAGATGACTCATTTAAGTAAACCCTGGTGTGTCACTGGAAGCAAACAAAGTTAAAGTCAGTTGGCTGAGAAAGAATGAAACCAAAAGTTAACACGTACCAGGAGTTCCTCTGTCGCCTCTCCTCCAACAACACTGCAAATGTCGCCAAAGTTTGCAGCGCAAACCTGCCACAAACACACAAAAATGACCTCATCTAAAACAATGACTCCAACCCCAAGCAGATTTAACAATATGTTAAACAAAAAAGCTGAAAAGACAAATACTACATGTGAGAAAGTCTGCTTGAGTGTATAGACACTGCCTGGGTGTGATCTAATGCAGGGTCGTTTCCATTAAGGCACAACAGAAGACGTTTAAAAATGTTAACGGGAAGAAGAAAAAAAAATATGCCAAGTCCAGCTAGTCCCTCCTATTTCAGTCCGTTTTCGTTTGTTTGGTGCCTTATGAACACAACCCTAGTATAGTCCCTACTGACCTTGCGCACGTGGAACATCCTGCAGTCGCAGCACATCTCACAGAAGCGGGGAAGGAAGAGGCGCTCGGTGATGTCCTTGCCCACCATGGGAGCCATCTTACAGATGATCTACAGACACAAAAACAGAACGTCAAAATACACCGTCCGTCAGGATCCTTCTCACACAGCATGGTGGTTTGAACTAAAATGTCACAACACTACCTGCGTTCTACAGACAACTTTGAAATACCCTTGGCTTGCACTATCCGCAGAAGGGCAAACATTCATTTGAATGCTGGCTGCAGCCTGCTTCTGGAAATCACAGCTATGGTAAATAAAACAAAGGGGTCAACCTTATTCTACTTTTTGCATTTGATATGACCATATCTAAAACGTGGCACAGTAGCTGTCTGATAATGTCATAATGTTGTGTGGGTCATGTTCCCTGACCACCGTCTCCACACTACTGCACCTTCTATTCCCATATGTATTACACCACTTTTGACCAACAAAGCTACTTAGTAGTGCACTATATAGGGAATAGTGTGCCATTTCAGGCATCTCTTTGGTCACATGACTCACGGCCATGGCTTCCGTCTTGACGTCGTCGTTGCTGTCGGGGGCGGTCAGGTCCACCAGAACGGGGCACACCAGGGTCTCAATGTCCCCCCTCTCAATCAGCTCCTGCTCCAGCAGCACCAGCAGGGCCGCCTGGCTGGTCTTTCTGACCTGGCGAGATATCACAATCGTTATACAGAAGCTATTAATAACAGTTAGCATAACATCTATGAGCTTAATTTATTGTCGCTGAATAGATGTTTATTTAACATGTGCCAATGGCTAGAGAGAGCGAGTGAGAGGCAATTCAAAAAACAGAACAAAGTATGTTGAACAATACAAAAAGAGGAGAATGTAATGTATTCTTATCACACGCCTCCCTTACCTGGTTGTTCTGGTCAGCCAGGTATCTCACCACGATCGGTAGCAAGTACTTAGAGAAGGCAAACGGAATGGAAGGTCTGTTCTCCTGACAGAAAATGGCGATGTGAGGAACTTGCTCCATTAGTTCTGCTCTTACAGAGGGCTCTGAAAAGAGAAAGGTAAGACATTTTAAAAACACTTAAGAGGTATTTTAAGGACAGTAGAAAAGGGGGTCAATAAAGCCTGAAGATCAAATGTCTTCCATGTCAAAAGGGGTCTGGTTTCATCATCGTCAGCAGCACAAGTGTTCAACAATGACTGACACCTGGCTGGATGCCCTGGGACCAGAGGAGGATATCATTTGTCCAGAGAAATTATCTGCAGAAACACAGTTAGATTGTCTTAACTTCAGGTGTGAATTTAGTTAAACCTATATTTTAAAGACGCACTAATAAATAGCTGTGAGAAGGATGCTGATGGACTGTGCATTTTAACTCTCCGCTTTACCAGGCGGGGCCAGAATGTCCCCGAAGCACACCCAGCCTATGTAATGCTAAGGGAAAACAGTTTTTTTTATTTTGATGTAGTTGTTTAAAATACATGCCCACTGACTGACTAAGATCCTCTCTGGTCAGTTTACTCCAGGGTTAAGGGAACTGGTTGCTGCTCTAATGTATGCCTGCACCATTATGCAGGGCTCCTGCATTACGCTGAAAGACATGCCCTGCACTTACAAGGACACTGCTAGGCCACTACATTCAGAGAACTACAGAGACCTGAACATTGCACATTGCAAATGTAGTTGGGATAACTTATTATTAGTTATCCCAACTAATAAATGCCCAAATCCCAATCTATTTTCTAATCCCTGCTGGATATGTATAAGCAGTGGTGCACCTTCCTCTACATCTCTTAAAGGTATCCGCACGCTTCCCAGCCGAAACAGTTCAGTTTGTGTATATTTTATGACATTTTGTGAAGTTTTTGTTCATTTTGGACATCTTTTGGGGGCTGTTCGGGTACACGTTTTTTTAATGGAAGCAAGTCAAAGTTCGGAGCCGAAGTCTACGCCCCTGTAAAATTGTGTGACTAAGAGCTCTTCGGCAAGAACTTCAAAATGAATTACAGATTTCTTGAGTTGTCTTAAATTAATTCAGACTATTTTGAGGAAGTGTATACTGGCTACGGCGTCTCAAAATGGACAAACATCACTATTGCCGATTTTCTTGTTTTTCCCAAGTTAAGGTATTTAAAGGGAGTATGCGAGCACACTCGTTCGGTGCCAGCTGAACCGAAGCATGCTGACACCTTTAGCCTACCTACACTTTACAGGGCCAAGGGAGCAACTGGGACCAGCTGTAAAACTCAGACAGACTGCATTTCACCTGTGTGAAATGGCATCTAGGTGCAGTTAACTACACCGCTCCATCAAAACACTCATGGGTCTCTCTCCTCTGCACTAGTGGCCAGCCAAGAGAACAGACAGACTACTTTCATGACAGAAATAAGGGCATGTCCAGAGCATGCAGACACACACAGCCAGTTCATATACACGACAGACAGTTTTCACTAGTCAGTCGTTAAATATGAAACAAACGTCTCTTATAAACCGATGGGGTCTTACCCGAGTCATCAGCAAGTCGACCCACTCTCTCCAAGACGCCGATACAGTCCCTCTCATCCTCACTCACTGCTTTTAGTGTGTCCAACAAACTTCGTGCCACCATTTGTCTGGAAGTCATAACAAAATTTGATATGAATAAATATTCTCCATAATAAAAATTAAAAAAGGTCTTCAAAATTGTGAGTTTAAATAACATTGCGTTGGACATTTACCTGTTAAAAATATTTTCACTAGCGACGTATTTATCCAATCTTCCAAGAGGAGTCAGCATCTCATCTTGCGATACAAAATCCAAGGCTGAAGGTATAATAATGACGTCAGACTCTGAGCTGTAGTCATCCACACCAACTATTAGAGACATTGGGAATATTGTGCATGAGAGGCACCCACCACCACGTACCCAGTCAGGCCGGTGAGGGACAGTGATGAGGTGACATGCAGTAGTGGCAGAAGCTTGGCACCAATGCTAAATCTATTAGCATATCAACAGTGGTTAGGAGAATGCAGTCCAAGGGGGGGAAAAAAAGTTCAAAAGTGAAAATGACAGATTTGGTGAAAGAAACATATGAAGTCCTTGAAATACAGTGAATACACATAGCATACAAGCAGGTGTGGATCTATAGGATGATGGTAGTGATCTGTAGGTGGACTTGTTGCATGACTGTTCTCGCAATGGTATGGGTATGTTGCAAAATGCACTACTGACACAAAGCAATCTATCATATTGCAACATAAATACCTAGCTTGTACAGTGTATGGTAACTGCACATCCCAGTTATTGCACAATAGCCAGACTAGGTGCATTAACTTCCCACTTTCGCTACAATTTATCAGTCACCAAATTGTCTAATATGCATACTGGATAGTAATAAAAAAAATAGATAGCTGGCTAGTTGTTATATCATACTAATTTAGTTTGGCTGCAAAGACTAGCAAGCCAAATAGTCCACTTCAGGAAGTTTCAGGCTATAGTCGTAGGGCCCTGACTGGGTTGCATATCTGATGTAACAGAAACCAGTAACCTCCCTCCGCTATGGGTGGTAGCTAGCTAGCTGACCTAGCTAGGTTAACAATCCTGCATGCAAGCTTGATGTATTATGTTGATAACCTAGCTAGCGAAGGAAGCGAGACGATCGTAATGCAGTGAATCGAATCGCTGGTTACTCTGCATAGCTAGCTAGCTGCTTGGCTATATGAGAGGCTAGCTCGCCAATTCGCTTGCTAGCTAGCTGGCTAGTTTATCGCCAAATTTGCGCAAGCGCGTGAGTGTTAGCTTTTACGAAACTACTTTTGAGAGCATTTAAAATGTGGGATGTGAATATAACTCACTACACATCGAAGAAGTTAAGTTGCAAAGAAAGGGGACAGTCCAACTCGTCTACCCAAGGCCCACACAGACCCGTGCACTCCAGAGAGCCGACAAGGCAATCATCGCATCCATTGCAAGGCTAGCTAGCAATTTCCAACACTGAAAACACAGGGACAAACTTACATCCGTCCAACTCCTCCTGGGAATCCTCTTGGAGTAAAGATATATCTGTTAAAAACAACCAAAAACTCAATCAAAAGATACTCAATCGATAACTAAATTGTTCTGCTGTACAGTTTCACTCGAAACTGTTAAAATTTGGGACGGAATTGTGCATTTTCCCGATGCTAGTGTAAATAGACTACGTACCCGCCATCTTGTCCTGGTCCTACATTTAAAGTGATCTGTGCAGATGAGGTACACAACTGGAGACGGAGAATACAGGAACTGCCGTTAGAAATTAACGAGCGGTCCGGATAGTATAAAATCGGTGAAGAAATCACCACCCCACCTAGAGGCGTTACGGTTGATAGTAAAGTACAACGCCCAATGATTTTTATATTAATTATACTGAACAAAAATATAAACGCAACATGTAAAGTGTTGGTCCCATGTTTCATGAGCTGAAATAAAAGATCACAGACATTTTCCATAAGCACAAAAATATTATTTCTCTCAAATTTTGAGCACAAATTTGCTTACATCTCTGTGAGAATTTCTCCTTTGTCAAGATAATCCATAGACCTGACTGGTGTGGCATATCAAGAAGCTGATTAAACAGTATAATAAATACACGGGTGCACCTTGTGCTGGGGACAGTTAAAGTCCACTCTGAAATGTGTAGTTTTGTCACACAACACATTGCCACAGATGTCTCAAGTTTTGCTGGAGCACCCAATTGGCATGCTGACTGCAGGAATGTCTACCAGAGCTGTTGCCAAACAATCTAATGTCAAATGCTCTACCATAAGCCCCCTCCAACGTTGTTTTGAGAATTTGGCAGTACTTCCAACTGGCATCACAAACGCAGACCACGTGTAACCACGCCAGCCCAGGACCTCCACATCAGGCTTCTTGACCTGAGGAATCATCTGAGACCAGCCACCCTGACAGCTGATGAAACTGTGGGTTTGCACGACGGAAGAATTTCTGCACAAACTGTCAGAAAACGTGTCAGGGAAGCTCGTCTGAATGCCTGTTGTCCTACCTGAAGTCGGTGGGCAAATGCTCACCTTTGATGGCTACTGGCATGCTGGAGAAGTTTGCTCTTCACGGATGAGGGTCCAACATAATGATGTCTTAGTCACTATATGTAATTATATGGTTATAGTCGTGGATAAGCGTACCTAAAACACAATATAATGTTTTTCCTACACATGTAGTTAATAATATACAGTGCCATTCATGCATTTGAGACTAGTCAGCGCTGTTAATTTATTTGCTTAGGGTTTTTAAAAAGTTAAATAAAACTGGGAAAACTGTATATTTTGGCTCTGTAGGCACCCTCTGAAAAGGAACACGTTTCTATTGGGGCAAATGTTTTTGAGAATGTTTATGTTGCCCATACATACAATTATCTGCTCTGTATTTCAGGTGAAGAGCACGGGTTTCGCGGTGATGTGTATTTTGCGCGCTTCCGTAACAACTGTAACTCGTGTGCACGTCTTTTGGCTCTGAGCGATCTTACACTGAACACCGGCTCCTTGGAACAGTTTTCAACAACACAATGTCTAAATTGGAGCAGATCATAGTTATTGAACCGCCGTATGATCTCAAATTTAAAGGTAAGATGAATACTGTCGGTGGCTAGCTACCACTTGTAGACGCTTTCGGCAGTGGATTAGCCAGCAAGCTAGCGAACGTTACCAGCTCCGTGGACCGGGGATGTGTTAGCTTCAACAACCCTATTGAAACCTCACGCATACCGCCGCCATTTTGAGATGGCAGCGAGGATTTATGGGCCTTTACCCAGTTAGCTACCAATAGAGCTAACTAGCTATCACTGTACAACATTTATCGTCAGCCGCGGAGGGCGTATGGTCTCTAGTTACCCTAGCTAGCTGACTTCTTACTGTGACATTGACACAGCTAACTACTGTAACGTTAGTTTGCTGTCAGTCACTCAGGGATCATTGATAGCTAGCTAACGTTAGCCTGAAATAATAGTCACTGACATGGTTGTTTGGCCAAGTAAGTACTATAACATTAACTAGCTAGATAGGTAAACTAACAAGCAACACATTCTGATTTGACTAGACCAGTCATGACATATACTATTATTTTCCCGGATTTATTTAACTAAGTTAGCTAGCTAGGGTGACACGGCTAAAATTGCAGTTGTTGATTGGAAATAGTAGTTAGCTAAAGGAAGCTGATTGACTGACCGCTCATATGCTAGCTAGCTATCCCACTCATTCACACTTTGCACTGTGTCCAGATAGTTAACGCATTGTTATGGTATTTTGTTGACCGCATCCCTAGTGCGTATCACATTGAGAGCGAGGTGTAGTTAACTATGTATTATCGTTGGCTATGTTTTTATGCCTTAAACTACATGTTTATCTGAGCCTAGCCAACGGTTAACACTATTGTGTTTAATGGGTCATTTTACTATATAGAAAATCATTTGCCATAACGTGTAACTAGTCTAAGTTGGTTGTCATTTCCGTCTGTGTGCATTGTACAGGTGACTCCATTGACCCTCAACACCATCTCCTTTCTCTCCAATGCAGGTCCCTTCACAGATGTAGTGACCACAAACCTCAAGCTCAAAAATCCCTCTGACCGAAAAGTATGCTTCAAAGTGAAGACGACGGCACCTCGCCGGTACTGTGTAAGGCCCAACAGCGGCATGATTGAGCCAGGAGCCACTGTCACTGTCTCTGGTAAGGCTTTTGCATTTGCAGACCTTTTTCACTGTGCTGCCACAACATCAAACAAGAACAAATTATATCATGTCACTATTTCCACTTTAATTAATTGTCTGACTTTGTGATTTATTTATTTTTTTAAACATTTTACCGTTATTTAACTAGGCAAGTGAGTTAATTAAGAACAAATTCTTATTTACAATGACGGCCTAGGAACAGTAGGTTAACTGCCTTGTTCAGGGGCAGAACAACAGATTTTTACCTTGTCAGCTCGGGGATTCGATGTAGCAACCTTTCGGTTACTGGCCCAACGCTCTAACCACTAGGCTACCTGCCGCTCCAAGTACAGACGAATCAGGCATGTAAATGTCAAATGCATGTATCAGTAGGCCTATATGTATGCATAGTCATGACCCCAGCTTTGACCCCATATCTTCTGTCTCAACAGTAATGCTGCAGCCCTTTGACTATGACCCCAATGAAAAAAGTAAACACAAATTCATGGTACAGACAATCTTTGCACCATCCACTGCTACAGACATGGATGCAGTGGTAAGTTTTCCTGTCCACATTACTACCAAATACATGTTGTGCTTTATGTTAGTCGATGTGTCATCAAAGGAAAACCTGCTTTTGATGATTTACAGGTTTCAGTACTGCAGGGATCATCAACTAGATTCAGTGGCTGGTCAGGGGGCTTGATCATAATTACAAATAATGAGTTTACTGTTGACCGCAAGAAGCCCAAACGGATATACTATTTGACTAAAACATAATCATTTCAAATCTTGTTTACATTTGACATATAATCACATACTGTATCTCTCTTATGCCTGGGAATACTTTGGAACAGATTTCCAAAAATTAAAATCACTTGGAGCTGATTTGCTGGTGTTTTTAGTCGTATGCCCCCCCCCCCCCCCCACGTGTTTTGTTTTAGCTCAGAATTTAGTGGGCCAAATAAAATAATTTGGTCTGCCAGTTGGAGAATCCTTTTTATGATTTGTTCAGCAGAGGGCAGCAAATGGCATATTACACAGATGTATCAGCATTTCCACATCCTAATGTCTATAGACTTGTAACTGGCCCTGTGATCAACTGATCAATCTGTGTTGTTCACCTTATCATCTACTTGTCAATCTCAACTTCTCCTTGTTGAATCTCCACAGTGGAAAGATGCAACGCCAGATGATTTCATGGACTCCAAGCTGAGATGTGTGTTCGAACTGCCCACTGACAACGATAAAATGGTAAGTAGTGTATAGTAGTAAAGGCTGGACTTTCCAAAGGAGTGGAAATTCTATCAGCTGCCATCAGGGGTTCTGGTGTTATATTTAAGCAATAAGGCACGAGGGGGTGTGATATATATATATATGGCCAATATACCACGACTAAGGGCTGTTCCTAAGCACGACGCAACGTGGAGTGCTAGGACACAGCCCTTAGCCGTGGTATATTGACCATATATTACAAACTCCCGAGGGGCGTTATTGCTATTATAAACTTGTTACCAACATAATTAAACCACTAAAAATACAGGTTTTGTCATACCCCTGGTATACGGTCTGATATACCACAGCTTTCAGCCAATCAGCATTCAGGGCTCAAATCACCCAGTTTATAATTGTTTGATATTATACCTCCAATGTTGTACTGTTGTCACGGCTACAGGTCAATGTTGTCTGTCAATGCATCTTTTTCACATTTTCTCCTAGATTCTACTTGGATTTCTCTCCCTCTCCTTGCCCTGTTACTGTTGGTTGTTCCTTTCTCTGCCTTTGCCTAGGTACAGTCATTTGATGGGTGCTAATGATATCATGGATTTTTGATGACTTGAAGTAAATAGCTGCTGTACTAACCAGCATTTCTACCTCAAACTTCCCCAAAGTCATATCTGAAATACTCACCGCTTGTAACAATTGAGATTTGAATGGAAGCTTGTTCCTAGTATGTGATAGGTCCGTTTTGTTTGTTTAACACAGTAAGAGTGTATAACCGTTTATAATACATTGAGTGTCGAATGTTCTACCCTACAATCCAAGCAACCACTAAACAACCTAAAGCTATATACATTATCTATTGGCATGCATGTGCGATAGCCTAGCGGTAGTGCCAGGGAGACCCGTGGTAGGGCCATGGGCAGACCCATCATCACCCCAGGGCCAGAGCAGACCCCC
Organism: Salvelinus alpinus; assembly: GCF_045679555.1. Classification (NCBI taxonomy): domain Eukaryota; kingdom Metazoa; phylum Chordata; class Actinopteri; order Salmoniformes; family Salmonidae; genus Salvelinus; species Salvelinus alpinus. The sequence continues at coordinate 58,265,621 of NC_092093.1, forward strand.
AAGCTCAGCACCAGGCACCTGGGCGACAGAGCAGCCTCCACCCCCGGAGAGTACCGCACCCCCGTGGGACACTGGCACCACCTGGCAGCCCACGACGCCAGCGACCTCCCGGAGTTCATGTCAGCACACAGCTCAGTGCGAGGCAGGGAGTGGCAGGTTTGTGGCAGGACAGGAAGTTGAAGTGCAGGTGTCGTTTACTCACTGTAGGCCAGAGGTGGGCAAACCTTTTGGCTGAAGGGCCTCACTAGGCTTTCAAAATTCAATGGAGGGCCGCACCGAATGTTTTTTTTTCTTTTCTCTTGTCAAAATCAATTTGCAGATTAGAGAAGGTCTGTTTTTAATATATATATATATATATATATATATATATATATATATATATATATATATATATAATTTAGAAATAATAATTATTTCTCATCTACCCAAAATAATTATTCCCCTGCTGTAGCTGGATGTAATTAGAATAGTAGTTTGAATGGAAATGTATTACCGCTTCATACTAATTAACACTTTTTTTTTATATATATAATAATAATTTCCATCGGCTCAACAGTTTCATGAAGTTTGGTCTACTCTAAAGCGTGTTGAGTTTGTGTGGTTGGAATGTACAGCAATGTCAGGAGGGAAACTAGCCTCTTGTTCACGTTTGTCTTTTCGCCACCTTTTTCCACTTCCCTTGCTTCCAGGATGATGTTGATGCAACCAAAGCTGCCCCCGTACTCAACTCCAACGCTGACGGCACGTCGGCGCCCAAGCCAATCAGCGCATCCATGGACGACTCTGAGATGAAGAAACTGATGGACGAGTGCAAGAGGATGCAGTATGATGTGGGCAAACTCTCAGACGAGAACAGACAACTCAAGGTATGGTCATAGGTTGTGTGATGTCTAAGATTGAGGTGGTATTAGGATATTGTTATATATTGGCGATATACGGTAATATATTGTGAAGACAATGTTCTTGTTAAGATGATATTGGCTTCGGCCTATGGCTGTGGTAGAGAAGCATGTGTGAAAGCCTTGGTGTTCTAACCTACTGTGTTTGTCCTCTCAGGACGAGGGCCTGAGGATGAGGAAGGCCCACCGGTCAGACAACATAGTCTCCAGCTCGGGCGCCACGATGAGCAAACAGCATTCTTCCAGTTCCCTCCCCTCGCTACTGGTCGTCATAGCAGCCATCTTCATCGGATTCTTCCTAGGGAAGTTTGTCTTGTAGGGGAGGAGCGAGAGAAAAGGAAAGTGAGCCGGCATGGGCTCGTTTGTCTCCAAGGGCCTGGCCGTAGCGCCAGCTCACGGCGTACGTACATATGTTCTGTGTACCCAATCATAAGCAGGCCTCGCCTTTTACAATCTCACATGGTTAGTACACATGGAAAAACAGAGGAATGAGCTTTCTCTTTTTTTTTCTTTTTTTTCTGATCTTTTTTGGGGTGAGGAATCAGGGGAGGGATGTTTGGGGGGAAATGTAAATTGTACATTTATCAGAGCATTGATAACAGGTGAGTCGGGGCACTGGGTTTGTGACCTTGGTTGAAATCGGAAGCAAAAAATAAATCTAAATGAGCTCTCTCTCTCTCTGTGGTTTTAATAAGAGTTGGAATGTTCCGTGTCTTGTCTGTTATTTTAATAATTTTAAGAAAATGGGATGAAGAAAAAGCCTTCCAAACAAAAGACTCTGCTACATGTTGCTGAAACATTCTCATTTTCACTGAATTCTTCAAATCTAGTTTTTTCTTGAGGTATGTGAAATGATACAGTATGCTGGGAATATAGGTGTCTCCTACGGACATTTCTTTCCTTTTCCCTACTGACATAAACACAATTATAAAAAATGAATTTTATTATTATTACAATTCTTTCTAGGTTTTTTTTTCCTTTACACAAATTCTATATCCCTTGTGAGGCAAAAAGGTCACCGTTCTTGCAGTCCTGTCCCAGTCCTGTCCCATGGTATTTAACATTGATGAAAAATAAATAAAATCTTTAACATTCTAGTGGCTTGTCATCTTTGTTAATCTTTTGTCTTTGAGGAAGAGCAAGGCTTAATTTTCTATTTGCTATCCTCCATTTTGTTAATTCCAAAATCTGTGATGAACATGCAGATGTCATTGAAGTGAGCTGCATGATACCACAGGCCAGGATTCAATCCGATTGCGCTTTGTCGACAATGCAGCTTTTAAAGGCAATCTTTGCATATGTCAGCTCATTTGGAAATGACCAAATAGGTCATTAAGGCCTATCAGCAGTTAAATCAATAACAAAGTCGTCGCCCATCTGTTATATCAAATGTATAGTTTTAACCATGTTTTGAGGCTATACAGACATTTACAATGTTTACAAATATTGGAGTTAAAGTTTATTCTGGGTTCTGATTGGGTATGACAGTCGAACTAAGCTCATGAGGCATTTATAAGTTATAGTCTTCAAGAATCAATGTGTATTGAGGGGCGCAGTGGTCTAAGGCACTGCACCTCAGTGCTAGAGGCATCACTACAGACCCTGGTTTGAATCCAGGCTGTATCACAACTGCCGTGACTGGGAGTCCCATAGGGCGGTGCACAATTAGCCCAGCGTCATTAGGGTTTGGCCGGGGTAGGCCGTCATTGTAAACAAGAATTTGTTCTTAACTGACTTGCCTAGTTAAATAAAATATATTATTCATTTATAAGTGCAAAAATGTATGTAGAAACTGTCGATCGCTGATTTAAATGGCACATTGTCGACAAATCACAATCAGATTGAATCACGGCCATAGACAACTTGTGTTGTGTTGGGCACACCATAGGAACAATGCATTTCTTATTGGACAAGTACAGTACTTCCCAGTTTCACTTCCTGTCAAAGCGTTTTATTCATTTGATGTCTACTGAACACGACTCCGAATAATAGAATGTAACAATTCAACATTGCAATCACATATGCTGTATTCAAAGAGTCTGAAAGTCCAATACACAGTCAATGAAGTGCTGCTCCACAACAACAATAACATTCAGCTACTCCTACCTGAGATGCAGAACGGAGATAGCAGCAATAAGCAGTAGTCTAACCATATCCACCATGCCACCACCTCTGTGTCTGCAGCAGCTACTCCACAGTCTTTGGAGCTTGTCAGTTTCCCTCCATTCTGCTTGCCCATGGCCAGCCCCTGCACACTGCACCAGGGGAGCCTGGTAGGAGGTGGCTGTCTTGTGGGGCTGGTTAGGGCTGGAGCCATCCGTGGGCCTCTGGCCGTTGAAGAGAAGGAGGCGGTTCGCATAGTCTCGCTCCATGCGGAAGAGTTCGTACTCGGTGTGGGGCAGCCGGATGCCCAGGGCAGCACAGCCATGGGTGGGGGTGACATCCTGCTCCAGGCCCTGGCGCCATGAGCCCTCTGTCCCGCACTCCTTGCCCTGGAAGACGTTGAGCAGGGAGGTGGTGGCCCGGTCCATTGGGGTCACCCTCACGTGGTCCACTGAAGACCAAGAGGGAAATAGTCAGGTTGGTTGTTATACACACTAATAATGGCATGATCATTAGCTGTGATCATTTATATACACTGAACAAAAATATAAACGCATCATGTAAAGTGCTGGTCCCATGTTTCATTACACAGGTGAACCTTGTGCTGGGGACAATAAAATGCCACTCTAAAATGTGCAGTTTTGTCACAACACAATGCCACAGATGTCTCAAGTTTTGAAGGGGCGTGCAATTGGCATGCTGACTACCATAAGCCACCTCCAATGTTGTTTTAGAGAATTTTGCAGTATGTCCAACTGGTCTCAGAACCGCAGACCACGTGTATGGGGTCATGTGGGCAAGCGGTTTGCTGATGTCAACGTTGTGAACAGAGTACCCCATGGTGGCGGTGGGGGTGTGGGCAGGCATAAGCTATGGACAACGAACACAATTGCATTTTATTGATGGAAATTTAAATGCACAGAGATACCGTGACGAGATCCTGAGGCCCATTGTCATGCCATTCATTTCAGCATGCTAATGCATGGCCCCATGTCACAAGGATGTGTACACAATTCATGGAAGCTGAAAATGCCCCCGTTTTTCCATGGCCTGCATACTCACCAGACATGTCACCCATTGAGCATGTTTGGGATGCTCTGGATCGACGTGTACGACAACGTGTTCCAGTTCCCACCAATATCCAGCAACTTCACATAGCCATTGAAGAGGAGTGGGACAACATACCACTGGCCACTATCAACAGCTTGATCAACGCTAAGTGAAGGAGATGTGTCACGCTGCATGAGGCAATGATGGATACTGACTGGTACTGACCAGATACTGACTGGTTTTCTGATCCTGTGAGCAACAGATGCATATCTGTATTCCCAGTCATGTGAAATCCATAGATTAGGACCTAATGAATTTATTTAAATAGACTGAGTTTTTAACACTAACTCAGTAAAATCTTAGAAATTGTTGCATGTTTTGTTTTATATTTTTGTTCCGTATATTTAGATTTATTGTGACAGTAACACCTACCTGTGAAGACAAACTCTGTCCCTCCCATTACCGTGGTGGATAGGACCGCGTGGCTGTAGTGACCCCGGGCGTACAGGCTGAACGTTGGCTGTCTGCACACTGGGTCGGCGTAATGCCAGTAGTGACCCTCCCAAGTGCAGTTGTGGTCGTGGAAAACAAAATGGCGGGTCAGGAAGAGAACCCCAGGGCGTACCTCGCAGCGCTGGCTCACCCATTGGCCCTCTAGTTTGACGGGCAGGTTGTCTTCGCAGGGCAGGATGGGAGGATGGTGCTCGTCCGCCCCGGCAACGACTCGGCAGACACTGCAGGTACGGTCATGGTTCTGTAATAGTGTTTCAGAATGTTACGTTTTCATATTGTGATTCAAAAGAAATTCACACACCTGCAAGAGACTAGATGCTGGAATGCATCTCATTTTGATGTTTAACACAAAAGTCTGAACTATATTTCAGATTTCTAAGCGGTTTAATGAGTCACAGCATGGTGATAAATATCATCACTGATGGTATCACTGAAATGTCAACAGACAACCAATCATGATGATGAAAAACACAAACGAGGCCATTCAAACTGTTGTTTGACTCTGACCCACCCGGCTAATAAAGGAGAAGCATGGCAAACTGTCTTCTCATATGCTACTTGGGAGTGTTCATGGCACCACTGCAAATCAGATACAATTTTATTTGTCACACGCGCCGAATACAACAGGTGTAGACCTTACAGTGAAATGCTTACTTACAAGCCCTTAACCAGTTTTAAGAAAATAGAGTTAAGAAAAGATTTACTAAAAAAGTAACACAATAAAATAACAATAGCCTCCGGTACCGAGTCAATGTGCGGAGGTACAGGTTAATCGAGATCATTAGTACATGAAGCAGTGGCGGTCAGTGCAGTTTATGATGAGGGAGGACAATTCATTTCCATTACAGCATATTGGATGATTGTCATTCATATTCCCATCACCCAGTTCAATGTAACAGCGATAGGTTTAGGCTACTACATGATACTCAAATTTTCCCTATACCCATCATGACGTTGCTACAACCTAGCCTATGAATGAAACGTTTGAGAGAAAATGTTGAGGTGACACACAGTGACACATTCAATACCGCCTTGCACACTCTTGCCTGCATCTAGCTCCAACAGTTGCAAATGATAGTTTCTATTGGACCAATTCAGGTATTTATCCCCGTTTCGTTTGCTTCTGTTTAAGAAACGTTTTTCAACAGAATTGGCGGAATGAATACACCCCTGATCACCCGTAAACACAGTTCACTTTCATAGCAGCCACTTTTTATTCCTTCTCACCTCTATGCACTCTCCTCCTCTCACCTTTTCCCTTTGTTTGTGGACCTCAATGCACAACACATGAGCTGTATGTGACCAGACAAAAAAAACTTTCAAACCATGTCATACCCGTTACACACAGCATACATCGTTGTCCCCATATTAGCTAAAGTATCGTGCTAGTCAACATAGATAATATAACTAATGTGTTAGTAAACCTGCTACAATCATGCAGTAACGTTAGTGTATAGTCAGTAAGCAGTTACACCGGCGGGCCCCAATTGCAATAAATGTATAAAACCAAAAGCTTATCTTGACTTGACTTGGAAGAGTTCCAGTGTTATGTTGGATAGTCATAGCTAGCTAGCTAACATAGCATCCCCCTGTTTGAGCCAGGTGTTTGAGTAGACTCGACTAGCCAGCTGCATTTGCTAGCTAAGTAAGTGAAACTAAAAGTGAAAAGAAATGACGAAATCTCTCTCTCTCGCCTCTCCTTCATTTTTGAAGAAATTAATTTGTTGAAAACTGTTCAACTATTGTCTTTCTCTCTCTTTGAGTCAACTACTCACCACATTTTATGCACTGCAGTGCTAGCTAGCTGTAGCTTATGCTTTCAGTACTAGATTCATTCTCTGATTCTTTGATTGGGTGGACAACATGTCAGTTCATGCTGCAAGAGCTCTGATAGGTTGGAGGACGTCCCCCAGAAGTTGTCATAATTACTGTGTAAGTCTATGGAAGGGGGTGAGAACCATGAGCCTCCTAGATTTTGTATTGGTCAATATACCAAGAGGAGGATGGAAGCTAGCTGTCCTCCGGCTACACCATGGTGCTACCCTACAGAGTGCTGTTGAGGCTACTGTAGACCTTCATTGCAAAACAGTGTGTTTCAATCAATTATTTGGTGACATTAATATATTTAGTATAGTTTTATCTAAAAAGGATAACTTTTTTAATGTTTTTTAATTTTGTTTTAATGAAATTCACTTAGAAGGATGGTCCTCCCCTTCCTCCTTGGAGGAGCCTCCACTGAAATGTAGGTAGGGGTAAAGTAACTATGCATAGATAATAAACAGATCATTTAACATGGGTCTGCCATCCTAGATTGATGGCAGGGATGAAAACAACCACCATAGGCAAAGAATCAAAAGCTTCTCTCTGGCCTGGAAAATGCACTCGGTGATGGGGCTACTACTCCTCTCTCTCTTCTCTGGATGGGGCTCTTTGAAAAGCAGTAGGTGCCGTCTGTGCCTTGGTCTCAAGTCCTTCGTTAAACAGTATCAGCCACAGGTGCGTGTTTCAAAAGGACATTGGTGGGGAATCCGGAGACACAGTTTAATAGACAAATAAAAGAAAAGGAGCTATTTTCACATCCAGAACATCAAAAATATCATCGTACGCTATGACTGCCTTTATGGTTTTGGATCCTTGTTTACACTCATTGGGTTGTGAGTACAATCTCGTAAATAAGCTCATCAAGCCCCTGTTATGTGTGGAGCCCTTTTGAGATTGCACTCAGGGTTTGAGCATCAGATTGACGTTATAGCTGAACGTGACTAACTCTATTCATTCAAGGCTGACTGTAACTCCACCACCAGTGCATGCATGAGTCACTTTCAACATCAATCGCCTCAGCTTTTAACCACAGCTCATTTACATTGACCTGACACTTTATAGGCTGGGAGTTGTTTGTATTAGTTTTTAAAAATACATGCTGGTAGATATATGGGTAAATGCTGGGGGGGGAGGGGGGGGGGGAGGGGGGGCATGAAAGGGACGAATCCTTTTGTGAGTGGGAGGAAAGGAGGGAGCTTCTGAACTGAAGGCCTGGTTCCATCTCTCTGGTCCGGCTCCAGTTTTATCCCTCTGTCCTTGATACAGCCTCAGGCACCAACACTACCACAGAGTAAGGGCAGGAATTCAGAAATTCAGAGCAGAGCATACTGTGCCACTCTTTGCTATTCTCTTTGAAGAGCGCCCGTGAAAAACCAACCAACGGATGATCACTGCAATCCATGGATCTTCTCTGCTGCTGGGTTTGCAGTTTGCACAATTCATATTCTCTCCCATTTCACATAACGTGTCTGTCGTTGTGTACAAAAACATACAGACAATACTGTGATTTTTCAAAGGAAATAGGAATACACAGGCCTGGAATATCACGTATCAATTAATGTACATGTGTGGTTTCATTGCTGCAACAGTTTGTCATCTTTAATACCCACAATACTTTTCAGTTGGTAGGGATTTGACAAACAGATTCACAGATACTTGAAAATGATACTATCTGCCCAAAAATCTAAAAGGATTCTCACTCATGGGGTCTCAGTATGTAAGTGATAATAAGGGGACTCTGACCATCGAAATATAGTAGAATAGATTAGAGCATAATATATATTATATATCTCTGTGTCTGACCTTGGTGTTCTGCAGTGGCGGCTGGTAGCTGGAGGGTGTGTGGTGGGTCCTCTGGGTGTGCTCAGTGTGGACGTCCCCCAGGAAGAGCTCCTCGGTGTGGTCATCAGGGAGCCAGACACCATGATGGCGGCGCCGCTCCACACGCACCAGCTGCAGCTCATTCATAGTGAAACCCAGCCTATGGGCACAGTCCCTCCCCTGCTCCTCCTCACTCCACAGGTCATAGCTGACGTGGGGCTCCCAGGCCACCCACTTTCCTCCTCCATCTAGGGACGGACGTCCACAGCTGGGCTTGAGCCACTGGCTGAGGTCCATGGCTGCCTCGGGGCTGTGGAACACAACCTGGACGCTGTGAAGCTGATAGTCGGCCTCGGTGCCTCCGCGGACCACCCAGGAGGCCTGGCGCAGGTACAGCTTGCCCCGGGCAAGGAGGGTGTATGTGGGGGAGGAGCAGCGGTTGTCCCGGTAGTGGAACTGGAGGAAAACATTCATGAAATTGGGTTAGTCAAATTATTTGTTATTTCGGAATTATGCAGTGAGTCTGGTGGGTAACTGGAGTCGACCCCCCCACCTTTAATTGCACCAGTTGATTCAACACCTAAGACTTTACACTGAGAAGTCTGAAGCTGAACCTGTTGTTGTGCCAAGTAGGCTTACATACAGAACAGTGCTATTATCCTGTCTCGTGTAGTGAGTGACCTTAACCCAGAGGGTGTTCTTTAATGGAAGCCTCTCCAACATAATCCAGGTAGAATCAGGCATTTCCCAGGGCAGCTGTCTAGACCACTTACTTTTTTCAATCTTTACTAATTTTATTAAAAAAATTTACCTTTATTTAACCAGGTAGGCCAGTCGAGAACAAGTTCTCATTTACAACTGCGACCTGGCCAAGATAAAGCAAAGCAGTGCGACACAAACAACAATACAGAGTTACACATGGAATAAACAAACGTACAGTCAATAACACAATAGAAAATATCTATATACAGTGTCTGCAAATGAGGTAAGATTAAGGCAATAAATAAATGACATGCCACTGACTTAAAGTGGCATGAGTAAAGCCAGTGTGTCTATGTATGCGGATGGATGACTCAACACTATACACGTCAGCTACTACAGCGAGTGAAATCACTTCTTAACAAAGAGCTGGAGTCAGTTTCAGAATGGGTGGAAAGAAATAATTTAGTCCTAAATATTTCAAAACTAAAAGCATTGTATTTGGGACAAATCATTCACTAAACCTTCACTAAATCTTGGAATTGAGCAAGTTGAGGTGACTAAACTGCTTGGAGTAACCCTGGATTGTAAACTGTCATGGTCAAAACACATTGATGCAACAGTAGCTAAGATGGGGAGAAGTCTGGCCAAAATAAAGCACTGCTCTGCCTTCTTAACAACACTATTAACAAGGAAGGTCCTACAGGCCCTAGTTTTGTCTCACCTAGACTAATGTCCAGTCGTGTGATCAAGTGCCACATGGAGGGACTTAGGAAATTTACAATTGGCTCAGAACAGGGCAGCACGGCTGGCCCTTAAATGTACACGGAGAGCTAACATTAATAATATGCATGTCAATCTCTCAAGGCTCAAAGTAGAGGAGAGATTGACTTCATCACTACTGTTTTTGTAAGAAGTATTGACATGCTGAATGCACCGAGCTGTTTGTTTAAACTCGGACACCCATGCATACCACACAAGACATGCAACCAGAGGTCTCTTCACAATCCCCAAGTCCAGAACAGACTACGGGAGGCGTACAGTACTACATAAAGCCATGAATACATGGAACTCTATTCCACGTCATGTAAATGATGCAAGCAGTAGAATCCGATTTAAAAAACAGATACAAATAAATATTATGCAACAACGGGGACTGTGACGAGACACACACAGGCACAGACACACGCATACACATGCTAACAAACACACACTGTACACACACATACTGTACACATGGATTTTGTATTGTGGATATGTGGTAGTAGAGTAGAGACCTGAGGGCACACACTTAACGTATTATGAAATGTATTGTCATGTAATATGTTTAAAAAAAAAATTGTCATGTAATATTTGTAATTGCATATAACTGCTTTAATGTTGCTTGACCCCAGGAAGAGTAGCTGTTGCCTTCGCAGGAACTAATGGGGATCCTTAATAAATACAAAACCCAACGCCTAGCAACCTCCGCAAGAAGTTCAGATATCTTAAAATAAGGTAAATAAAGGTGAAATAAAAATGTAAAATATATTGGAATACCAGCTGAAGTGTCTACAGCTGCAAGGTCCTGTGTTCAAGCTCCAGTCAGGACTACCCTTTGACATCGCTACAGTATATTGACTATACATTCTTACAATTCTGTACTTAATAAGGGTTCATAAACAAACAGTTTAATTGCGCATGTTACACATTATATTACCTGGTGGATACCCAGTGGCCTGTGATGTTGTGGGGCATATGCACTGAGATCTGGCCTCCACTTTGGAGATGTTTGAGCATGTACTGACACTGAAATTCCACAATAGCAGCGTGCTGATGCTGCTGCCCATGTTTCCTCCCCAAGGTCCCGACACTGGCTCTTATGTCTGAGTGAAGCAGAGAGCCATGACAAAGTGGAGAAAGAGTGATGTTATTATAAACTTTTCCATGAGTTAGACATTTTTTTATTATAAATGCTTGCGTAGCATACTACACATTTATGAAAAGTTTACTATACAAACATGGCAATAGAGTGCATGCATTGCTAAAGATCTATTACTCAATTCTCAAATATAACAATTATGTGTTGTTCATAATTACATTTTCAAATAATAGGTAGGCTACATATAAATTAACATTAAAGGCTATCGCCCAATATAGATACGGAATAAACAATATTTAGGCTACATCACTAGTAAATACTTACACCTGAATGTTCCAAACTCACCATTGAAAAGAACAGCAGTAGAGACAATCCATTTTATCAGTAACATTGTTAGTCTTGACTGAGACGACACCTTTTTAATTTATTAGCTAAGAACCACTCCTATGTCCATTAACACGTATTATTCATTATCAGTTGCCTTTCTTCTCATTGTTCCTTTCATCACCAACCGTTCACTGCAGAATAATAAAATACATCGCAGAACACTCCGATGTCAATCATTCCCAGAAACGTGACTTGATGCGCTGATACGAGTTTATTTCATAATATACTAATAAAGTCGTTGTTCAATGTGACTCATAGAGCAACTTTGTAATTTATTTTGTTATAGGTTTCCTCTATCCGACTTTTTCGAAATGATTTTCAATTGGACGAACATCTCGCTCTGTCGCCTGTCTGTGTCATAGTTGACAGCACACAACAAGTCCTGTTTTCTTTCGTAGGAGGGCACTCGTGCTGTGACTCAGTGCCCCCCCCAACAAACCGATGAGTCAAACCCTATTCTGAACATGATCAAAGTCAACTCCCGGACGAGACAAAATAACCAGCTATAGTATAAGTGCAGCTAGGTCTGCACACACAACAGTGTGCCACTGACAAAAGGCGATTTACACTTTCTTTCTGCTTTGCGATCAAATTTCAGACCACCACCGTTATAAATTATTATTAATGTAAAATATTACACATTCAAAGAAATACATGTTCAGGGTATTGCCATACATGAATCCACTGTACAGTGATACAACACACACATCATACAATATCTACATTTTACATCAGGCTATAGCAACATAAATGCATTTACTATATACATTGAAATCTCATGGGTTATGAATAATTTGGTGGAATATAAATATGCCTTGCAGTTGAGTAGTGAGACAGATATCTGTCAGCGCGTGGTCAAAAATTCCCTCTCACTCCAATCTAACTGCATTTCCTCAGTGACAGCTACATGAATTATGTATCCGTTTGGTTGAATCTAAACATACAAGAAGCCTGCAGTATGAAATCCTGCTCCTGAAGTCAATAGCAAAGTCGAATGAGACACCCAAACTTTTTATTCTAACGTTGTGATGTCCAGTAGCAAGATTCTGAAAATGGACTACTCTTTCTTTCTTAGTTACTGTACAGTCTGTCTTGTATTGCAGTAAGATAATCAATTCATGCACTGAGAGAATATATTATTTGATACATTGTATCCAGACACATCTATAAAAATCCATAATCTATTTATCAATGTAAACAATATATTGTCGGTTCTAAGTAATTATATTTACAATGTCGCTACCATCATTACGGCCAACTTCAGAGTCCTTATATTCTGATATTCATCTTCCAAGTCATAGAAGGTCTCACCTTGGTGTGTGTTCTGTGTTCTGTGTTCTGTGTTGTGTGTTGTGTGTTGTGTGTTGTGTGTTGTGTGTTGTGTGTTCTGTGTTCTGTGTTCTGTGTTGTGTGTTGTGTGTTGTGTGTTCTGTGTTGTGTGTGTTGTGTGTTGTGTGTTGTGTGTTCTGTGTTCTGTGTTGTGTGTGTTCTGTGTTGTGTGTTGTGTGTTGTGTGTTGTGTGTTGTGTGTTGTGTGTTGTGTGTTCTGTGTTGTGTGTTCTGTGCTGTGTGTGTGTGTTCTGTGTTCTGTGTTCTGTGTTCTGTGTTCTGTGCTGTGTGTTGTGTGTTGTGTGTTGTGTGTTGTGTGTTGTGTGTTGTGTGTTGTGTGTTGTGTGTTGTGTGTTGTGTGTTCTGTGTTCTGTGTTCTGTGTTCTGTGTTCTGTGTTGTGTGTTGTGTGTTGTGTGTTGTGTGTTGTGTGTTGTGTGTTCTGTGTTCTGTGTTGTGTGTTTGTGTGTTGTGTGTTGTGTGTTCTGTGTTGTGTGTTCTGTGTTCTGTGTTGTGTGTGTTGTGTGTTGTGTGTTGTGTGTTCTGTGTTGTGTGTTGTGTGTTGTGTGTGTGTGTTGTGTGTTCTGTGTTCTGTGTTCTGTGCTGTGTGTTGTGTGTTCTGTGCTGTGTGTTGTGTGTTGTGTGTTGTGTGTTCTGTGCTGTGTGTTCTGTGTTGTGTGTTGTGTGTTCTGTGCTGTGTGTGTGTGTGTGTTGTGTGTGTGTGTATGTGTGTATGTGTGTGCAGGAGTGAGAGTCTACTCCTTGTGGTCACAGGCTGTCTGCCAGCCTACTAGCAGCCTAGCACTGGCTCACCCAACCCATCTAGGGAACCTGAGTGTATTTAACAAGACCAAAATATACTTACTAAGGGCATTTGTGTTGCTTAATCAAACATGCTTGCGTTGGATGCCCTTTTGATGCTCAGAGGGGCAAAAATGCAACCTGAGAAAGTAGAAAAATAATATTTCATGTCCATGAATGGGCATGTCTTGAATGAGTACTTAGTATTGCAATTGATGAAGGCATTGAAAGGTTCTGATATCAAATCTCACTTTGTAGTGTAATCAAGGAGATATGAATGTTTCCTCAATGTCAATGTCTGGACAAAGAGCTGTTGAAGTTAGTCAACATGCTATAAAGTACATGTATTTAAACTTGACACCAATCACTGACTGACATCCTGTCACACCTTCTCCATCCCCCCATCCCTTCCCTCCATACATGTTGATACATTTTAACCAATGTTTTAACTTGTTTCAGTGAAACAAGGATTTGTGAAATAGCACTACCTGTTTCCCAATGTTGACTGTCAGGTGCTAAGCTGTGCTTTAGAACTATAACATAAAAGCACTCCTACATGCACTTTGTGACAGTTTCCCGGTACTGGACACAGAATAATCTCGGACTAAAAGACATGTTTAATGGAGATCCTCCATTGAAGGACCAGAGTATGAATGAGGGAGTGTCTGTGAGGAGATGAAAAGAGCAGCTGTGTCTGTGGTCTTAGCTGTGTCTGTGGTCCTCTACAGGGCTCCTCTCCTGCTCAGGGAGGTCTGGAGGCCGATTAGGGATGGAATCCTTCTGGCCTTTGTCGCCGGGGGTGACAGTGTAACGGATGTGAAATGGCTAGCTAGTTAGCGGGTACGCGCTACTAGCTTTTCAATCAGTTACGTCACTTGCTCTGAAACCTAGAAGTAGTGTTGCACCTTGCTCTGCAAGGGCCGCGGCTTTTGTGGAGCGATGGGTAACGACGCTCAGTGGGTGACTGTTGTTGATGTGTGCAGAAGGTCCCTGGTTCGCGCCCGTGTCGGGGCGAGGGGACGGTTTAAAGTTATACTGTTACAACAGGACCCAGAGGTCAAGGGTTAGCGGGCCCTTACAGAAGGGAATCAGCTGACCTCATCTTCACTCAGGCCCTTTGAGAGGACAGATCACTTTCTGGAAGACGGGAATGGCGAGAATTGTGGAGGGATGGCAGATACAGATAGATGGATAGAAATTCCACGCTGGGGTTTAACATTAACATCCAGACTGAAGTGATTTGAGGTGTATTAGGCACTAGAAACTAGAACTAAAATCCTGATTCTATGACCTGGAGTAGATAACCACTGGGCACAGACATTAGTTAAACGTTTAGTTTTAATTTACATTTGGTTGAGCTGTCAATTAATGGGAATTCGATGTGAAATCATTGAGCACGCACCCATTCTCATCAACAGGGCTGTAGTGAAGTAGGTTGAGAACTTCAAGTTCCTTGGTGTCCACATCACCAACAAACGATCACGGTCCAAACACACCAAGACAGTCGTGAAGAGGGCACGACAACGCCTATTCCTCCTCAGGAGGCTGAAAAGATTTGTCATGGGTCCTCAGATTCTCAAAAAGTTCTACAGCTGCAGCATCGAGAGCGTCTTAACTGGTTGCATCACCGCCTGCTATGGCAACTGCTTGGCATCTGACCATAAGGCGCTACAGCGGGTAGTGCGTATGGCCCAGTACATCATTGGGGCCAAGCGTCCTGCCATCCAGGACCTCTATACCAGGCAGTGTTAGAGGAAGACCCTAAAATATCCTGAGGCTGCATTTATTGTAGCTGGTGATTTTAACAAGGCTAATCTGAAAACAAGGCTCCCTAAATTTTATCAGCATATCGAATGCGCGACCCGGGCTGGCAAAATTCTGGATCATTGCTACTCTAACTTCCGCGAGGCATACAAAGCCCTCTCTCGCCCTCCTTTTGGCAAATCTGACCACGACTTCATTTTGTTGCTCCCAGCCTATAGATAGAAACTAAAACAGGAAACGCCCGTGCTCAGGTCTGTTCAACGCTGGTCCGACCAATCTGATTCCACGCTTCAAGATTGCTTCGATTACGTGGACTGGGATATGTTCCGGATAGCCTCAGACAACAACATTGATGTATACGCTGATTCGGTGAGCGAGTTTATTAACAAGTGCATCGGTGATGTTGTACCCACGATGACTATTAAAACCTTCCCCAACAAGAAACCTTGGATTGATGGCAGCACTCGAGCAAAACTGAAAGTGCCCTCCGCAAGGCAATCAAACAAGCTAAGCGTCAGTATAGAGACAAAGTAGAGTCGCAATTCAACGGCTCAGACATGAGACGTATGTGGCAGGGTATACAGTCAATCACGGATTACGAAAAGAAAACCAGCCCCGTCGCAGACACCGACATCTTGCTCCCAGACAAACTAAACAACTTCTTTGCTCGCTTCGAGGACAATACAGTGCCACTGACACGGCCCGCTTCCAAAACCTGCGGACTTTCCTTCACCGCAGCTAACGTGACTAAAACATTCAAACGTGTTAACCCTCGCAAGGCTGCAGGCCCAGACGGCATCCCCAGCCGCGTCCTCAGAGCATGCGCAGACCAGCTGGCTGGTGTGTTTACGGACATATTCAATCAATCCCTATCCCAGTCTGCTGTCCCCACATGCTTCAAAGAGGGCCACCATTGTTCCTGTTCCCAAGAAAACTAAGGTAACTGAGCTAAACGACTATCGCCCCGTAGCACTCACTTCTGTCATCATGAAGTGCTTTGAGAGACTAGTCAAGGATCATATCACCTCCACCCTACCTGACACCCTACACCCACTCCAATTTGCTTACCGCCCCAATAGGTCCACAGACGACGCAATCACAATCACACTGCACACTGCCCTATCCCATCTGGACAAGAGGAATACCTATATAAGAAAGCTGTTCATCAATTACAGCTCAGCATTTAACACCATAGTACACTCCAAACTCGTAATTAAGCTCGAGACCCTGGGTCTCGACCCTGCCCTGTGTAACTGGGTCCTGGACTTTCTGACGGGCCGCCCCCAGGTGGTGAGGGTAGGTAACAACATCTCCACCTCGCTGATCCTCAACACTGGGGCCCCACAAGGGTGTGTTCTCAGCCCTCTCCTGTACTCCCTGTCCACTCATGACTGCGTGGCCATGCACACCTCCAACTAAACTCAGACGACACTACGGTAGGCTTGATTACCAACAAGGATGAGACGGCCTACAGGGAGGAGGTGAGGGCCCTCGGAGTGTGGTGTCTGGAAGATAACCTCACACTCACACTCAACATCAACAAAACAAAGGAGATGATTGTGCACTTCAGGAAACAGCAGAGGGAGCACCCCCCTATCCACATCGACGGGACAGTAGTGGAGAAGGTGGAAAGTTTTAAGTTCCTCGGCGTACACATCACCGACAAACTGAAATGGTCCACCCACACAGACAGCGTGGTGAAGAAGGCGCAGCAGCGCCTTTTCAACCTCAGGAGGCTGAAGAAATTTGGCTTGTCACCAAAAACACTCACAAACTTTTACAGATGCACAATCGGGAGCATCCTGTCGGGCTGTATCACCGCCTGGTACGGCAACTGCTCCGCCCACAACCGTAAGGCTCTCCAGAGCGTAGTGAGGTCTGCACAACGCATCACCGGGGGCAAACTACCTGCCCTCCAGGACACCTACAACACCTGATGTCACAGGAAGGCCAAAAAGATCATCAAGGACAACAACCACCCGAGCCACTGCCTGTTCACCCCGCTGTCATCCAGAAGGCGAGGTCAGTACAGATGCATCAAAGCTGGTACCGTGAGACTGAAAAACAGCTTCTATCTCAAGGCCATCAGACTGTTAAACAGCCATCACTAACATTGAGTGGCTGCTGCCAACATACTGACTCAAATCTCTAGCCACTTTAATAATTAAAAATTGGATGTAATAAATTTATCACTAGTCACTTTATACAATGCCACTTTATATCATGTTTACATACCCTACATTACTAATCTCATATGTATATACTGTACTCTATACCATCTACTGCATCTTGCCTATGCCGTTCGGCCATCGCTCATTCATATATTTATATGTACATATTCTTATTCATTCCTTTACACTTGTGAAATTGTTAGATTACTTGTTAGATATTACTGCATGGTCGGAACTAGAAGCACAAGCATTTTGCTACACACGCATTAACATCTGCTAACCATGTGTATGTGACCAATAAAATTTGATTTGAAAATTGCCAGACTCCAGCCACCCAAGTCATTGACTGTTCTCTCTGCTACCGCACGGCAAGCGGCACCGGAGTGCCAAGTCTAGGTCCAAAAGGCTTCTTAACAGCTTTACTGCTCAACAGCTAATCAAATGACTACCCAGACAACTTGCATTGACCCCCCAATTCATTTATTTTTTTAATGGTTTACTTTTTAGTTATTTATTATTATATATATATTCTTTAATTATGCTGCTGCTACTCACTGTTTATTGTCTATGCATAGTCACTTTACCCCTACCTGTACCCCCGCACATTGACTGTGTACCGGTACCCCCTGTATATAGCCTCATTATTGTTATTTTATTGTTACTTTTTTACTTCACTTTATTTAGTAAATATTTTCTTAACTCTTATTTTTTTTTAAACGGCATTGCTGGTTAAGGGCTTGTAAGTAAGCATTTCATGGTAAGGTCTACCTACACCTGTTGTGTTCGCCGCATGTGACAAATAACATTTGATTTGATTATATATCAACCAAAAATGTCACCATGTCATTGGATTTAGGTTAAAAGTGGTGTGAAAAAAAACACAAAAGTCTCTTACATTGATGACTTTTTTCAAATCCAATCAGTTTTCCAAATTGTTCCAACATTGTCACATATATTTCTTCCCAGTGAGCAACCAGTAAATGGACAACACAGTATTTATTCTTATTCTTAACAAATAACAGAATAACTTATGTGAGAACAGGGAAAATCAAGCATTATTCTTCAGACAGGTCATCTCTGTTGTCTGATCAGACAAACCAGACAAAAGTTGATGTTTTATCCTCAGGCAAACTGCTTGACAAGCCAACTGTCTGTAAAATAATTGAAGGAGAAAAATTACGCAGTGTGTGTTGTTGCTTGAACATCTCAATGTGGTGGTCATGTGGTGCGTTGACGACCAACACAAGACGACACAAACACACCCAGATCTGGGAAAGAAGGAATGTCGTTCTGGCTCTGGGGTTCTGAAAACGTTCTATATGTGCAAAGAGATCTTTGTGTGTCGAGTGCCATTGGGTTGTCTCCCCCTGTGTTTCGAAACTAAGCAATTATAATCAGTCATTAATAATAACCCTCATTTAAGAGAGAAAAAAAAGGAACCTGCACTGATGATCATTGGAGGATTAGTTTGAAGGAACCAATCCTTCCACATCGATAGATAGTGAACTGCCATAAAGTAGACTGATTCAGTCATTAATAATAACCCTCATTTATAAATGTAGCCCAGAACATTTGAAAAAATGAGTCCAACCATTGGAGGATCAGTAACAAGCATCTCAGTAGCAGTTTGAACCGAACCTTCCACATCCATAGATGGCTAACTGCCATTAATAACAAGGCAATGGAAGATCAAGTACACTGGCTGTTGTTCTACAAAGTCTTCTCGCAAGCCCAAACTTCAAATGAGGACCTAGAACAATGAGCATTCTGACTAGGCTTTCTGTTTCCTTCGGGGGTTGCCAAGCTCACAACACTAACAGCGAATGGATGCACCAATCAGGTTCAGAGTATGATTTTTGTATTGCTCCCTTGCAGAGAAAAACTGTCCAAACAATGACCAACAAAGAAGTTATGAGAGAGAGAATGATCAATGTGGTCTCAGAGCATTTCGTATTATTCTGTACGTAAATCGGAGATACTCCCTTTAGTATGACATGACCCCTTCACTTTTTCCACATTCTGTTACATTACAGCCTTATTCTAAAATGGATTTTTTTTTTAAATTGTCCTCATCAATCTATACACAATACCCCATGATGACAAAGCGAAAGTTATTTTTTTGGATAATTTATTAAAAATGAAAAACAGAAATACCTTATTTACATAAGTATTCAGACTCTTTGCTATGAGACTCGAAATTGAGGTCAGGTGCATCCTGTTTCCATTGATCATCCTCGAGATGTTTCTACAACTTGGAGTCCACCTGTGGTAAATTCAATTGATTGGACATGATTTGCAAAGGCACATACCTGCCTATATAAGGTTCCACAGTTGACAGTGCATGTCAGAGCAAAAACCAAGCCATGAAGTCGAAGGAATTGTCCGTAGAGCTCCGAGACAGGATTGTGTCGAGGCACAGATCTGGGGAAGTGTACCAAAACATTTCTGCAGCATTGAAGGTCCCCAAGAATACAGTGGCCTCCATCGTTCTTAATTGGAAGAAGTTTGGAACCACCAAGACTCTTCCTAGAGCTGGCCGCCCGGCCAAACTGAGCAATCGGGGGAGAAGGGCGTACCCAAATATATTGTATTTTCAGCTGTTTAAAGCTGGTGTACAAAACCGAAAGTAAAAGACGCAAAATTGAGATTTAAGAGCACAGAAGCATAGAAATAGCACAGATAAAAAAGATCCACTGCTTCTCAGACATGCTTTCCATTAGAATGATAGATCTAATACATATTTCTATGTGAATTTGGTCAGATTAAGGGGTTTACTACTGAGACAGAGCCCAGTAGGTCAGATCTCAGACTGCTATTGAAAGGTGGAGGACATTTGTAGACTGCAAGGGCCTCTTGAGAGGAGCTGAGAAGTGTTATTTTTCTCATTTTCAGCGTATTAGAATAAGGTCCACACAATACACTGTTGCAATGTTAAATAAAGACTGTTGCATGATTCATCGGTGGCCTAGAGCATGTGTACTCAGGCCCGGCTCCAGGCCTAAGCGACATAAGCAGTCGGGCCCCAACCCCCCCCCCCCCAAAAAAATATAAATAATAGGAATTTACTGTTGACAGTTAGAATAGTAGAATACACAAGATGCAAGTATACAATTTCGTTGTGCATCAGCAGTTTTTCTCTTGTTTTGTCAGTCACTGACAGTCACTAAATTAGCCATGTCACCTAACAATTTTGAGATTAGCTAAATTTACAGTAATCATGGCCGAATACCAACCGGGCACGGCACCTGCCCAGGGGCCCTGACCTCCAGGGGGCCCCCATTGATTTTGTTAGTCACCCTCACTCATATTTCATTAACATGGCATAAATAATGGCAAAATGTGTAGAATTGCCAGAAATTAGTTTTTAAATGGCAAGAATTACTCTGCCTCAGGGAAAAATTTGTAGAATTGCATTAAAGTTTTTTTTTAATTTATAAATGTTCTCTCAGCTACATGGCAAAATGTGTATAACATCAGAAAATGTACTTTAAAAAGTACATTTTTCTCTCCGCCATCAGGAGAGGGTGGCCCCCCAAACAAATCTTCCTTAGGGTCCCAAAAGTCTGAATAATTTAACTGTCTGGTATTGTGGTTAAATACAATTAAGAACTAGGTTTAGCTGCAACAGAGTTTGAGTTAGGAGGTGTGAGGATATTCTGTTCAGACATAAACCAGACAGAAGTTGCAAAAAGGGCCAAACAAAGGGGCCACTTTCCATGCGTACAGGGTTACAGGCAGTCAGGCAGCAGACGGAATGCGGTCTGGAGGAATTTGTCCCACATTTCCTGTCTCTGTCTTTTTGATGAGCTGCACACAGAGTTTTGATGTGGCGCATTGCAGTCTACCGACCACAGTCCTGTGGGGAACCACATGAGTCTGGCGTCACTTGGGGCTATCGCAGCCGTACTCATGCATATGAAGAGGAAAATAACATTCACATCAGCACTACTGACAAATGTAAAAAGCTGTCAAACGATGGTGTCTTCTTCACAGACAACACATAAAAAAAGGATGTGTGTGTGTAAAAAGACCTGACGATGAATACAAAACAACTGTTGGATCACATTGTCTTGTAGCTCCAAAAAATCTCCCATGACAATATACTACTTCATGCCAGTCGCACACTTAACAGGACAATGTTTCATACACCACAGAGATGAACCTTTTAAATTCATGCACGTTCTTTCGCCTGGTGAGATTTAACCTACGCTAACAAGGCTGGTAAAACACAAGCCTCCAATCCAGTCGGTATGATTAGAGGCAGGTTGTGAGGATTGCATTCCGAGACAAGAGAATTGAACTTGCCATGCTAATACAGCCCAACCCATCGCAGCGTCAAACTGCATTAGACAATATCAATTTGGGTACATTCTCGCATCTTTAACTTGTTGGTATATTGATATTTAGTTCTCTTTATATACTGATTTAAAATAAATGCAAGATGTAAAGTCACAGCTGGATATAGGCATCTTTCTTGATATTTGACACTAATATATTCATAACAAACGTCACTCTATCAAACTTTTCAAATATATTTATAAAGCCCTTTTTACAGATGTAACAAAGTGCTATACAGAAACCCAGCCTAAAACCCCAAACAGCAAGCTCAATTAATCTTAACCCTCAATTTAAAATGGCCTATTATATCTAGATATGAATCATAAATCATGTTCTGGGATGTACCTCTGCTTCTGTAATGGGAAATTACTAGTGTATTTACATTGAACAAAAATCTGAATGAAACATGTAAAGGGCTGGTCCCATGTTTCATGAGCTGAAATAAAATCCCAGAAATGTTCCATGTGCCCAAATTTGTTAACATCCCTGTTAGTGAATATTTCTCCTTTGCCAAGATAATCCAGCCACTTGACAGGTGTGGCATATCAAGAAGCCAGTGGAGGCTGCTGAGGGGCATTTCTGTCTGTAATAAAAGTAATTTTGTGAGGGAAAACTCATTGGCTGGACCTGGCTCCCCAGTAGGTGGTCCTGGCTCTCAAAAGCGTGGGCCTACGCCCTCCCAGGATCACCCATGGCTGCTCAGTCATGTGAAATCCATAGATTAGGGCCTAATAAATGTATTTCAATTGACTGATTTCCTTCTATGAACTAACTCAGTAAAATCATTGTTGCATTTATAATTTTTGAAGGGCCGTAGAAATTCCCTCATGAGTAAGGCATCAACAAACACTTAACATATCAATGAAAAGGTATTTTATTTCACACATTTACTATTGTTAACAAAGGAAACAAATCTTAAACACAAAATGTTCCTTGTCTATTATAACTGATTAATTCTCACAGATGTGCGCGTTGTCAAGTCAGAAAACAAACACTGCTAGTAACCAACAACAAATAAAGACCTAAGTAGTTGAAATTATAAAGGGAACATAAAAAAAAGTAACAGGAAATTAAACAATGCAAAATCTGTCTAGCTGACAGGGCGACAGTTCAAAACTGAAAATCTTCTTCAGTCATATCAATGGCCCAAGCAAACTTGTCTCTTTGGGTTTTGTTGTAAATCTTCTCGATTGGCACATTGAATTTCCTACACCTGCCATGAAAAAAATGTAAAAGTCAATCACATGCTACAAAAATACAAAGTGAAAAAAGTATATTTTTAGAGGGCAACAAGTGTTGTGGAACTGACAGAGGTCAAGGATAAATGTTAGGCTAAAATGGTGGTTACCAGGCCACTGATATCCTGGGGTCCAGGTAGTTGAGTTTGGACGTGCCCAGAGCAATGACCTTGTTCTCCTCCCTGTCAGTCATCTGCAGCTGGAGTTTCTTCAGCTGTTCCTCCAGCCTCTTCACCACAGACTCCGTCTTCTCAACAAGCCTGGGGAGAGCAGGAGACGAGACCTTGGGTCAAATTCTATAACAGTATAATTATTTATCTGTGCTTGATTGAGCTTGCCTGGCTTAAATTTGACCAACAGAATGATCTGATGTTAAAACAATAGAGGCTCAGTAGCCTAACAAGCACCGCAGTAGCAATTTGAAATAGCCCTTCCAGCTGCCATTGTAGAAGTAGTTTATAGGTTATGAAAGGTCAAATCCACTGGTTGTTATCCAACAGTGTCAGTAACAGTAGAGTCAAATGACCAACTGCAAGAGAGTCACTCATTTCACTGGTCAGTTTCACCCTATCAAAAAGTACTCACTTCCGGGTTCTCTCAGTTCCGCCCTTCTTGTGCTCTTTTCTGGCTTCTTTCAGCTCGTTCTTGGCCACATCTAACTGTTGCTGCTTCTGCGCAATCTGGAACAATATAATGGAGTATGTTAGACAATGATTCACTGTTAAAGGGAATTGCTGTACATGCTTATATGGTAATAAAACAAAAATAATCAAGATAATGGATCTGAACATTAGACAATATTGCAAAGGAGCATAGATGGTTTTTAAAATGGCACTATAAGAAGCACTAGCTACTAAATTAACTGTCCAGAAAAAAAAGAAAAAAAACACACTATTCATACATATTCCAGTTACCTTGTCCTGCAAGTTTTGCATGGATTTCTCAAAGGTCTTGGGTGCTGCCCTCTGGTGGTTACAGAGAATGGCCACAGCTCTGTTGGCTCGGTTATAGGACAGCAGTTTCTCCTCCAGACTCATGTCAGCTGAGGAGGAAAACAGGCATGTCTTTCAATATTGTACTGTCTTCACTATACATCTGCTTGTTTCACAGCTTCATACAGTTATAACACTGAGAACATAAGTGATAATGCCTGAGAAGCCAGTGTTGTTTGGAGGATATATTGGCATGGGTGGTGTTAGGCCCGAGACCAAGTCGAAAAAAACAACTAGGGCCACGTATGTCACAGACGGTAGCCAGAGCAGAGCGGAGAAATCTTGTCAGCTATTCTAAACTAGATCTACAAAAAAACCTGCACTGAGTGTATTGATGGTGTAAAAGGAAGTGGACTAACCAGTGGTGAGCTTGTTGAGCTGTTCTTGCAGAGTGGTGGAGGCGTTGAAGGTTCTGAACACTTTTGCTGACAGCCCCGGCATGGACTGGTTCAAGTACTTGTTCAAGTAGGTAGTCTACCAAACAAATAACAACCAAGCGTAACTGTAGCTGCAAAGCTAGATAAGCCTACTGTGTGAATCACATAGCTAGCTAGTCATTATTTGGGTGACACTCATTTTATAGCAAACATGAAATAACCAGGTGCAGGTCTTCAACTTACATTTATTCTATCAAACAGGTCATCCTCAGGCTCCTTGTTTTCCATGAACAGCTTCAGGTTCTTGAAAACCTGTGTACAGATAATGTCTTTGCACATTAGACAGATGTTTAACCCTTGCTTGACACCCCATAATACGTAGGAGTGGAGATGTAACAGGTGCTAGACAGTGCTGCTCACCCTGCCTTCCACAGGCACCTCGTTATAATAGCGAATAGAGTCTTTGCCCAGGAAGTCAAACTCCACCATGAACTCCTGGCCCCCCTTCTCCTGGTGCAGGGTGATGTGTTCCACTCTCAGAGAGCAGCAGCCCACCGTGTCCGCTGTCTCACTCTCCTCCTTCTCATTCCCCGCTCGCAGGGCCAGCTACATACACACACACGTTAGTGAGAGAAATGTATACTGTACATGTAGGTACTAGGTAGGGTTGGGTAATATTAGCATATTACCTGCTTGACAGCCATCGTTGATGGTGGCGACATTGTCATTTGGCAGACGACGGTTAAGCCAATTTGAACATGACTGGCGGTGCGCAAGCACGGAGTTGGGCAGCACACAAGTCACATTCAGAGTAATTATTATATTTCTATTTGCTATCGCCTATTTCAATGCATTCGTAAAGTATTCAGACCCCTCAACTTTTTCTACAGTTACGTTACAGCCTTATTCAAAAATTGATTAAATAGTTCCCCCACCTCAATCTACACACATTACCCAATAATGACAAAGCAAAAACAATTAAGAAATTATTTTAAAAAAATCGAAAACTGAAATCACTTTTTAAACAATGTTACATTTTTCTTCTTTAACAAGACATAAGCAGATAAATTACATGAAAAAAAAAACAGCAAAACCCACATCAAAAGTTAACAGCAAAAAAATAAGTAACACCTAAGACAAAACAAGTGTTACAGAAGCGTAAAACCACCAAAATTACATTGTACAGTGGTCTGATGCAATAGGATAGAACATTTGGGACAAATTTCAGATGAAACAGCGCCACAAGCCAATCGGATATCTCTCACCACCCCACATGCACACAAAGCATAGTACACTACCCAGAGTTCCCTTCATTAGCCAATATTTCACCCACATCACTCTGCTCCCAAACCTTTTCAAAAGTGTTGTTTACCCATAACCGTATATGTTATCTTTTCCATTGTTAGGCAAGATGACATTTCCCTAAGCCATTGGGCAATACTAGGCCTGTTCACACTTTCCCAGGCAAGAGCTATCAAGCGTTTTGCTTGCAGCAAGCACATATCTGTAAGCGTTTGTACTTGGTTATTTAGATGAGGATTGATTGGGTATAACCCCAGGATAAACACTTTGGGATGGAGAGTGATATGTGATACCTCTAGGGTTGCAAATGGTCGGAAACTTTCCGGTAAATTTCCAGACATTTTCCATGGGAAATTAAGGCCGGGAATTTTGCTTAAATTCATTAAAAAAGTAAGCTTATAACAGTGAATTTTTTGTGTGGGATACACATAAGGAAATTCTAGGTCTTGTGGCATATTTTGGTTAAACTATCCCCAATTCAATGGAATTGCAACCCTCTGCATGCACAATGTATTCTTCCATCACATGTACAGCTGATTCTCAAGACCTTGCACACTAATGAGATGCTACTGAGCCAACTACTACTACATTGTCTGAGCCAAGGACTACATGCTTTCTGATAAGTTTAGATTACAATACTGGGTGGGGTGAAAATATTTTATATGACAGACATGATTTTTTTTAATGACTGGTAAATAGTAGCCTACAGCAAAGTGTGTTTAAATCATTTCTAACTTGTTAACAATTTCTGCTAGTTAGTTTTTGCTACCATGTGGGTTTTTAGCTTGCTTGAGCCTGCTAACTGAGTGTTAATTCACCTGTTTCCATACATGTTTCATTTTAAAACATTTACCGTACAAAAGGAGTTGTTTAATCTAACTGCTTAACCATTTTTTTTATATTTTTTTTATAGCATTTTCCCCTTCGAATTTTACAGGAAAATGCCACGGGCACTATCTGATGTGTGGAGACTAGAGGTCGACCGATTAATCGGGCCGATTTCAAGTTTTCATAACAATCGGAAATCAGTATTTTTGGGCGCCGATTTTTTAAATTATTTTTTTACACCTTTATTTAACTAGGCAAGTCAGTTAAGAACACATTCTTATTTTCAATGACGGCCTAGGAACGTTCTGCCTCAGCAGAATGACAGATTTTTAACCTTGTCAGCTCGGGGGATCCAATCTTGCAACAGTTAACTAGTCCAATGCTCTAACACCTGATTACATTGCACTCCACGAGGAGCCTGCCTGTTAGCGAATGCAGTAAGCTAAGGTAAGTTGCTAGCTAGCATTAAACTTATCTTATAAAAAACAATCAATGACTGTCATTGCTCCAATGTGTACTTAACCATAAACATCAATGCCTTTCTTAAAATCAAAACACAAGTATATATTTTTAAACCTGCATATTTAGCTAAAAGAAATCCAGGTTAGCAGGCAATATTAACCAGGTGAAATTGTGTCACTTCTCTTGCGTTCATTGCACGCAGAGTCAGGGTATATGCAGCAGTTTGGGCCGCCTGGCTCTTTGCGAACTAATGTGCCAGAATTTTACGTACTTATGACAATATTGAAGGTTGTGCAATGTAACAGGAATATTTAGACTCATGGATGCCACCCGTTAGATAAAATACGGAACGGAATAAACGTTTTGTTTTCGGGGTGATAGTTTCCGGATTAGTCAAAGGAATATGGTTTAAAGAGAAATAGTCGACGCGTTATAATTCCTGTAATAACTTGCAGCTGAATTTGAAAGGGGTTCCTTTGTTATTTTACCGTTCATGTCTTCCATAGAGAATGTCTTGATCTACTTCAAATAAGGTCTGTGTTTCGTGCAGGCTTAAACCGCCTCGACGTTTTGATACCCGTGTAAATCTCACTAGGATAAGGTAACGTTTGTCAACATATTTTCATAAATCCACTCTACAAAAAAAAAAGATCTTCGCTTATATTTAGCCAATATTGATCAGAGTTACCTTGTCCTATGGATATCTACACAGTTATAAAATTGGCACGGTGGTGTAAGCCTACACGAAACACAGACCTTATTTTAAGTGAATCTAAAAATATCCTATGGAATAAATGAAGGAACCGCTTTTCAGATTTTGCTAGAAGGTGTCATGGGAATTATGACTCGCACTTTGGTTGTCAATTCTTACCATGCCCATTATTAAAATAGGATTTCCTGCATATAGAAATTAAGTTTTTGTTTTCAACATTCATCACAGGTAACTTAAACTATTTTTATTCAAACAGTTGAGAGTATTTGTCTCCTAAGCAGACTCTTCAGTATCATTGTCACTTCAGAGCTGTGTGTGTGTGTGTATTATATTAAGTTAAAAAAGTGTTCATTGTTCATTCAGTATTGTTGCAATTGTCATTATTACAAAAATGTGTGTGTGTGTATGATATATATATAAAACATTTTTTTCTAACAAATCGGCCGATTAATCGGTATCGGCTTTTTTGTCCTCCAATAATCGGTATCGGCGTTGAAAAATCATAATCGGGCGACCTCTAGTGGAGACATTTCACTGCAGCTAATGTAGAAGAAAAAGCGGTGTACATTTGCAAATACTGTGCCAAATCATGTGAAGAATGCAACAAAGATGCAGAATCATCTGGCCAAGTGCATAAAGTTCCCTCAGTGCTCACAACAAAGGCTTCCCATCTAGTACAAGCTGAAGTCTCTTGTATAAATTGAAACGTATAGGTCAAACTGCTGTCCAATGTATTCTGTAAAACTTGTATCTTGCAGCCGTTATTATGGAAATGTACTTTCATTAGAACAGTGTAAAGAAAGAGTTAATTGTATTGATATGGCCACTGCGACCTGTATGCTCTAGTCGGCTGGCCCTCGTTACATATTCGTCACGCCAGACCCACTGGCTCCAGGTCATCTATAAGTCTATGCTAGGTCAAGCTCCGCCTTATCTCAGCTCACTGGTCACGATAACAACACCCACCCGTAGCACGCGCTCCAGCAGGTATATCTCACTGGTCATCCCCAAAACCAACACCTCCTTTGGCCGCCTTTCCTTCCAGTTCTCTGCTGCCAATGACTGGAACGAATTGCATAAATCGCTGAAGCTGGATGGAGACTCATATTTCCCTCACTAACTTTAAACATCAGCTATCTGAGCAGCTAACCGATCACTGCAGCTGTACATAGCCCATCTGTAAATAGCCCACCCAATCTACCTACCTCATCCCCATTTTGTTTTTATTTACTTTCTGCTCTTTTGCACACCAGTATTTCTACTTGCACATCATCATCTGCTCATCTATCACACCAGTGTTAATTTGCTAAATTGTAATTCATTCGCTACTATGGCCTATTTATTGCCTTACCTCCTCACGACATTTGCAAACACTATGTATAGACATTCTTTTTTTTCTACTATTATGTAATTGACTGTACGTTTGTTTATTCTAAATGTGTAACTCTGTGTTGTTGTTTGTGTTGCACTGCTTTGCTTTATCTTAGCCAGGTCGCAGTTGTAAATGAGAACTTGTTCTCCACAAGCTTTCCTGGTAAAATAAAGGTGAAATAATACAAAAAAAATTAACATTTTCATTTTTCCCAGAAAGGGAATGTAGCTCAGTGGTAGAGCGCATGCTTCGCATGTATGAGGTCCTGGGTTCAATCCCCAGCTTCTCCTATGTAAGTTTTTGCATTGACCCAACACCTACTTTCCAGAATGTTGAAATTCTTAGCAGGAAACAGAGATGTGCTAAATCATTTGGTCTTGTAATCTGAAGAACATGCGTTCAATCCCTGTTCGCACATTTATAGAACAGAAGTGGCATGGTTGCCAACTTTTATGGCATCATTTTCAAAAACTGAAGTTCATGTGTTCGATCCCTGTCCGTAACTGTTTTAAGAATTGCTGCTATCATTTCATTGTAGTTTCAATGGAGTGGTGTATATAAAAAGTATATTGAATTAATATTCTATTTTCTCAGCAAATGAAATGGGATGGAAGCTGTATGAAGGGGGAGTGCATGCTGTATATGTTTGAGGTCCTCGGTTCAATCCCAAGATGCAAGATTTAGGTTGTAAGCGCCCTTTAGGTGTGTCACCTACTAAATTAGAATCAGAATATATAAAGAGATGCTGGAGCATAGTCAGAGATGACAATGCTATCATAAAAACAATCTTCAAATTTTAGAGCGTAATGCTGCTGAGAACATAAAAATAGTTGATTTTGGGAATAGGTCTAGTGAGTAACAGGAGTATTCCACATCATCTGGTTCGTTTCTTTCCAAATCTCTATTAAGTTTAAATCCTTCATAAAATGCTGTATGGTTTTCCTAGATTAGGTGTGGGAGTAGTTTGAACCCGAGGTGCGATCTTTAACAGGATATAAAGTGCAATTAAAGTCTCCTGCAACAACATAATTACAAGGAAGTGTGGAAAGGTTTAAAAACAAATCATTAAAGAATTTAGAGTCATCTTCGGTGGGACCATATGCATTAAATTAAAACTGCTCGGACAGCAAGGTACCCCGTATAATAATATATCTGCCGGCGGGATCACAAATTGTTCGCAATATCTGATATGGAATGGACTTATGGGTAAGAATAATAACTCCCCTTGCATGGGAACTATATGAGGCTGCAATGACCTGCCCAGGCCACCTCTTGCGTATCTTAGGAATGTCGCCAGATAATAGATGTGATTCTTGCAAAAATATGATCGTCGCCTGAAGTTGTTTTAATCTACTTATTACCCGTTTTATTTCATCCCCTACAGTTCCAGGATGTAAATTTAACCTTAACACTGAGTCAAATTTACCTGGGACACTTGAACTAAAACATGAACCCATAAGAGCACATTAGATCAGCAACAATACACCAATAGACCTCTGTTACCACCATAAACAAAAAGGACGCGTTAAAGCACGTCAACGTACAAAAACACATGCCTAACAATCAACTACGAACGTGTGAATAACCCTCTTACCCAAAAGTCTCTAACGGACCTCCCCCTCCCAGTGACACTCCGTATAAGGCGCTCAACAGATCCACACACACGTGAGGAGCCGCCTCCGCCTCTGCAGTTTCTCCCCCTTTGTACACCTTCTGCCCCGCCACTTGTCATTATTGTGTTCACCATTTAACAAAGAACCAAACAAAATACCAGGAGTGAGCCAGAAAACAAGACCTCTGTGATCTAGCCTCAAAACAACCCGCACCAGGATGTTCCGATGCATAAATAAAAGTTTCATGATACATAAAATTATAATAAGACTTGTAAACTGGCCATGTTAGTATAGTTTAATAGACAGTGCTACCATGTTACTAGATAACTAACACGGTGAACTGGCTCACACTTTAAATACCTGTTAAGACAAAACCGAAAGCAACAGTACAAAAAATGTCCCAAAAATAGATCAAAGTTTAACGTTACGTTGCCATTGCCTCTTCTTCAGCGTTGCTCCGCTTCCACACGTCTGCCTAGCTTCTCAAGAAACTGCTCCCCCTCGGCTGATTTTTCAGGCGCGCTGGAAAGAGGATTCCATACCGGATAGCCTTAGCCCGTAGCCGCTTGACACGGTCGAAGTGTTTCCATGGAGAGATCTGGGAAGAACATTACTCTGCAAGTTGTCTCCCTTTCGCCCAGGCTGCATTCACCACACGCATCTTATCTTCATAGTTTAAGAACTTACCAGAGCCCTCGGGGTGCGTTGTGGTCGGATTGTGGGCCGGAAATTCGATGAGCTCTCTCAATGATCAAAGGAGAGCAGAGTGGCTCCATCTTCAGAGACTCGGGAAGCGACCACTATAGGAATGAGCAAGCGTCGCTCCCCTTTCACCTCCCTGACCAAGGTCATTCTTCCGATTGCTCAGTTTGGCCGGGCGGCCTCATCTAGGAAGAGTCTCGGTGGTTCCAAACTTCTTTAAATTAAGAATGATGAAGGCCACTGTGTTCTTGAGGACCTTCAATGCTGCAGACATTTTTGCACCCTTCCGCAGATGTGCCTCGACACTCTATGGACAATTCCTTCGACCTCATGTCTTGGTTTTTGCTCTGACATGCACTGCCAACTGTGGGACCTTATATAGACAGGTATGTGCCTTTCCAAATCATGTCCAAACAATTTAATTTACCACAGGTGGACTCCAATCAAGAAACATCAAGGACGATCAATGGAAACAGGATGCACCAGAGCTCAATTTCATAGCAAAGGGTCTAAATAGTTATGTTTTTTTTTTTTGTGTGTGCATTTTTTTTATTACAAAAAAACAGTTCCTACTGTCATTATGGGGTAGTGCGTAGATTGATGAGGGATAAAAAATTAAAATGTTTATTTTTGAGTAAGGTTGTAAATGTAACAAAATGTGGGAAAAAAATCCAGGAGTCTGAATACTTTCCAAATGCACTGAATGTTATACAGAACGCAAGAGAGGAACGTAGTCTTGACAAAACTGAGAATTCCACCAAAGCAGCGCAAAATGTCCATTTAGAAAATATTCTCTCCCTCAGATGCATGGGCCTAAACCTATTAATTGCTTTTATAAACCGACATTTCCTAACCATCTTGCATCTAGCCGTAAAAAAAAAAAGGTAGGCTATATTCCCTTCAATAGGTTTTGAATATGACTTTGGGCTATATGCTTTCATCATTGTATGCATGCATGGCTTTCTCATCAAACAATGAATGAATCTGGAGTTCCAACTCCAAAAGGTGTTTGAATAGTCTAAAAACTATATGCAAAGGGACAGAAAATGAATAGTCTAAAAACTATTAGCAAAGGGACAGAAAATGAATAGTCTAAAAACTATATGCAAAGGGTCAGAAAATGAATAGTCTAAAAACGTAAGGTAGCAAGGGGACTAATAAGAGTGAACAAACATCAACAACCTATAGAATCACAGAATGAAAAGTTTAAATCAAGTTTAAGCTCATTTAGAAATAAATTATCCGTGTGGGGTGGAAAAAATCCGGGCCCTCCACGCGAGGTTGAAAACCAAAATGGCCAATAACCTATCCTCCTACTAGGCCCATCATTAAAGCTTTAAGACAAGTAAAAAATAATGAACAGTAGCCTATTTCCCAAATATTCTAATAACCTAAAAAAGTTCTGTCCTAAAGTTGCCGCTTTCAAAAAGAACAAGAATGAACGGAGTCTACAGGGGTGGACCATAGTACATCCCCATATTCTATGAGTACATAATCATGATGGGGAAAAAGAAATACTTCACCCAACCCTAGTACGTACACATAAGTGTTCTACAATATGTGTTTGAGATGACCGAAAAGGGCTTGCATTTTGTTAAGCACACTGCGGTAAGATAGTTGTGAGGTGTGTACCTTGTCGATGAAGTAGAGAGCCACTCCTCTCTGTCTGGTCTTCATCTCTCGGTTCTTCCAGTCCTCACGATACAGCCTCCTGATGGTCTCCACCTTCAGCTTGAGTTTACGAGCCACCTCGTACTTCTGCCAGTCCTTCTCTCCCTGAGCACAGAAAGAAAAACATAGTCTAAGGCAAACTCTGAACTACTGGCTTGATATGTACGCCATCTTTTTACTGAGTTCAGTCTTCAGACTCTTCTCAAAAGTTTGGGTTTGTTTTCCCACTAAAACAACCCCACTGAGGTAAACGAAGGTGAAGAGAAAGGCTCCGTACCTTGAGTTTGGAGCTGGGGTTGAGCATGACGTACTTGAAGTTGCCCTGGACGTTCTCCACCCAGGAGGCTAGCCAGGTCACTGTGTTGTCATGCTGCACCTTCCTCCACCTGTGGCCCTTTGGGGGCACCGGAATATTGGAGCCTCTGAAAAAAACAAAAACACTATTTATTTAGCTTATTGCCTTTCGGCACATATTTGCTGTTTAAATTTACAAGTTAGGCCACTAATTCCCGATTGGGAGTTCCATAAAGTTATAGTGAGGTTGTTTGTTCCTAGTGCTCTCCCGGTGGCCCTCACTTGCTGCAGTTGATGGTGATTTCCTCTGGCTGGATCCTCTTCTTCATCTTGCCCATCTTGGGGTGTTCTCCCCGGCCACGGAACAGCCCCGGAGGCTCCACACGGAAGTTCCCGATCTTCTCCCGGTGACCGTCCAGCTCACAGAAGCCATACTCCTCCGTCAGCTTGTTGTTCTCCTCTTTCAGGACCTAACAGAAGCACAATCCAAAGACTTCCAGATTTGCAATGATAGTGTGCCCTCAAAAAATAATATATATTTTGGGGGATTCACTTGGATATGCAGAATGAAGTACCATCAATTCAATTCAAAGCAAGTGGAACAATTTACTTCAATACTTACATAATGTTATAGATGCAGCTCTAAGCTCTTGATACTTGGCTAAGTTACCTGTTTCTGTTCTTTAGTCATAGCCTTCTTCTCCTCAGACTTATCCAGGAAGTACTTGTTGATATGTGTGAAATCACACTTCGACAACTTCTTGATCTGTTCCCTCTCCTCTACTGTCATTTCCTGTTAGGTAAAATCCTGATGAGCTCAATATCAACTGCTACATTGTAAGAATGAAGGTCACTCACACACACACACTCACTCACTCACACAAAATGCTGCTTAACAACTGTGGTTGTTCATTGCAAAACGCAAGTCTCGACTTAATCAGTGAGACTAACCTCTCTCCAGTCGGTGAAGAAGTTCTCCTGGAAGGAACTCTTGGTTGTGTACTCATGGTCCAGCATCTTGGCATAAAACGTGGCTACTTCCTCAGCAGGCAAAGTCAGTTTTATAGGGTTCCCTATGAATCACGGAAAGTTGAATGTTAGGTCTGCTTTACTGTAAAGCTAAAACGAGACAGGAAAACTATGAGGATGAGTAAAATGGATTAATATAGGGTGGTAAGTAACTCACCATTGTAAAAGAAAGACACGTTATTTGGTAATGGTTCGTATTCTGGTGGGAAAAGTGGACCTTTGTGTTCCAACGTGGTCCATTTGATCCCGTTGTTGGAATTACCTTCCTCCCACCTGACAACAAGCGTATCGCAATTTAATTACAGTACAGAAAGACAGAAAAGGTTTGAAGGTTTAAAATATAATACAAGTGAAACAATACAATATATAAAATACAACATCTCCATACCAGATCTAGCAAAAGTAAGGTTAGCTAACGTACCCCTTTACATTGACAATGTGTGGCTAGCTAGGATTACTCTTCCAAAATGGCATTACCCTGGCTGTCACTGTCTGCACTGTTTTGACAAATATAACGTTACTTAGCTATATAATTCATGCGTGGTTTGGAGTAAGCTACTGTAAGATCAGCTATTTGCCATCGTTTACTCACCTGGCTTTGGGCTCATGCTTAATCTTTACATTAGTTCGGTAAAATCGTAATGAGTAAACCGCAGACCAACTTCTATTAAATTTCACCGACTGACATATCAAGTTTGCAAAAAAATTGCTGTATTTGTTCATTCCAGATTACCAAGAATGAATGAGATTCA
Source organism: Salvelinus alpinus (assembly GCF_045679555.1). Taxonomy (NCBI): domain Eukaryota; kingdom Metazoa; phylum Chordata; class Actinopteri; order Salmoniformes; family Salmonidae; genus Salvelinus; species Salvelinus alpinus. The sequence continues at coordinate 58,300,519 of NC_092093.1, forward strand.
CAGGCGCCAAGGACTTTCATAACGCTGTTAAAACAATATTCACCTGTGTTGAACTATTAATACTGTCCCCCTAGAAACAAACGATTGTTAACGGTTCCGGCTACAAATGACCGTAATATGTCAACCAATATAACAGGGGGAAAATGTTATAAAAACAAATATAAATTCATTCAAATATGATACTTGCCCATTACATGCAATACAGAGTAAAAAAATGCGGAATTACCATTTCCATGTACTGTCCTCCCCTTCTTTTTTCCCACCCTTCTTGGACTTCCCATCATCTCCATCTTTTTTTTTCTTCCTAGATTCCTCTTTTCCTTCTGGCTTTTTTTTACCGGTTGTCTTTGTGTCTTTACCACTTCTATCTTTTTTCTCCCTTTCTTTCTTGGCATTCTCCTTTTTTACGGCAGTTTCTTTTTTACTGTCACTGGTCGGTAGAACATCAGTTTCACATGAATCTTTGCTCTTCCTCTTTTTAGAGTTGCCATCGGAACTACAGAGAAAATAAAATTAGACTTTAAGCATGACTTTCAAATAGAAACTATTTAAATGGTAAGAGAAAATGCTTTTCAATAAAGCTTTGTGGAAATGTACTATAAAATCCACCATAACACAAAGCATAGCCATTTGGCACATACTTGATATTGTCATTAAAATGAACAAAGCAAAAAAAGTTGGTTCACTCAGAGCAGAGCATATTCTGAGTATGAAGCATTTTTACTGTGGAACTTAATGATGTTCACCTGTTGGCTGATATTTCACCAACTTTTCTCTGCTCAGGATTTCTCTCGTCTGTCCCGTGGTGTCCCTTTTTGCTACTTTTAGATTTGTGCTACATTGCCATAATAGGTGAGAAACAAGGCAAGCAACATCACCAATTACATTGATAATTGAAAATAATAATAAAAAATGGTCAGTCAGGTACCTTGTGTTTGTTATCTTTTTGTGAATGCCCAGTTTTCTTGGATTTTTTGTCAGACCTAGTTAAGGAGAGAAATGCAATTCACCCCAAACCAAGTGACCGTTTTTGTCAATAAATAAACTCATCATGCAATAAAGGGTCAATTGTAGCCTACCTCTCCATATCTGAATGCTCAATTGGTGCAAACAAGTCAACTTCCCGTATCTCAGTCTTGATCACTTTCCTCTCATCTGATTCCGTGTGCTTGGCAGAGATATTGTTGTTTAAGTCAATGGTGCTGAAAATAAAATAAAAACAAAAATCACCAACTTTGCTTTCCCTCCATTCACATTCAAGAATATACTTTCACTTTTGGGGTGAATAATTTGAACATCAGAGAAAAACGTACTTCTTTTCAGAAGGTAGTGATGCATCCTGTGAGAGAAAGACAGAAACCCCATGAATAAACATGACCTAAAATGTTTTGCTAATACAGGGATATGCAGTAACTAGGCCTGTGTATATCATGTTATAGCAGAGGAAGAGGTGAAGCTAGAGGTTTCTCTCACACCAAATTCTGTCCAAAATAAGACCCATGCGTTTCTATGGGTTATTTAGGACCTAAACTTGTCGCCTGCCTTCCCGCCTTTGGGATGACTCCTATTGTTAGTGCGGAGACATGAGCATCTGGTCATTATGTACAGATCTCTGGTGATAGTCTGTGGTTCTTACCATGGCTACACCTTTGGTCTTCACATCTGCATGGTTGTTCTCCGAGACAGCTTTTAAGCCCCCAGAACTGATAAAGACAGAAACAAATGCATTGTTAAAACAAGATGAAATCAGATGATCGCTAAACAAGTTGACCACTGATTTAAATAAAACCGAACACATCGGACAATACTACACCCTTCATTGTGAATGAAGACATGTAAGTGGGAGATTGTAATTAAGGGCGCTTTCACATATCCCCTGTATGTAAATTAATCCTAATAGATAGATCTGTCCATACTCACCTTGTGATCTTCGGCTCCTGCAGAGGTTTACGAGGATGCTTAGAACTGGAGTGCTTCGCCTATGAAATAAAATTATCATCAGACATGTGCATGAGTATGGATGAATGGTCTATTTTACTGTAAGGCGTGTCTGTGTTAGTGATTGATTAGGAATGCCTGGCGTGTATCACGCGATATAATTGAGATGGTGTGTGGATCTCATGCATGCTGCCTCCGTCTGGTCTTAACTTTCATATAGTTGACGTTCCACTCTCTAAACACTCCAAATGGTGCATTACATTACCTTGTGCTTCAGCTCGGTTTCCTCTTTTTTGTCCCTTTCCCCATCCTTACTCCTCTTCCTGTGTTGGACCATAGGGAAGTGTGAATTTAGCTTTTCATAATAATCCTGATTTATATAAAAACAATGACCTCTTTGTAATGGATAGGCTCTATTCTACTACCTTGTCACTGAGATAAGTAACCTCAACGATATACACTTCCACCCCCCAAACCCAATTCTATCATGATGACAACCTGACCTAGGACCAGTGGTTTGAGGTATCTTCAGGAAACTCACCTGTCTGTTGGGCTCTCATCCCTCTTAGATTCTGATGCTGTTCTTTTCCTGCTGGATGTTTTGGCTCCTCCATGCCCTTCATTGCCTTCCAGTTTCATCACTCAAATGTGACCGTACAAAATGTAGGTAGCCTTAAGCCTTAACAATTAAGTCTTTAAAGTAGACAATGTTTTATCAAGTTGAATTGTACCTGTGTATAGTTATCATATTGTAAAGTTTCAATTCCACACCATTTTAAACACACGAGGTCGAATTACGGATGGTTATTTGTAGATCAATTTACCATGTCACAATTTTGGAGGGTCGATAATCTGGCAATATTACTCGTAGTTCCTCGACAAACACGTTCATAAAATTGTCCAATTATTTTATTTCAGTTGAAAAATGCTAACATATCTGAAAGTATTTGCATTCTTTACCTGTAAACAGAGTTGTCCGTGTTCTCAATTCACAATCGTGTCCATTACACTCTCGATGAGATTGAGAACTCACGACACCTGAAAGTTTTCAAGTACCAAAAGCGACCTACTGCGCATGCTTGAACGCCCAGGGTCAACCATAAATCCAGCCAAATAACATATTGACATACATTTACAACGAATAGTGTATGTTTAAAACTTGCTCAAATATAAAGTTATTAGCAAGGTCAGCAAATAGATCATTAAAAAATGTGACACAATGACTGAATAGATCTAACATAGCCTAGCCTTGATGAACACACTTTAATACAGTGGTGGAAAAAAGTACCCAATTGTCATACTTGAGTAAAAGTTAGATACCTTAATAGAAAGTTACTCAAGTAAAAGTGAACGTCACCTAGTAAAATACTACTTGAGTAAAAGTCTAAAAGTATTCGGTTCTAAATATACTTAAGTATCAAAAAATAAATGTAATTGCTAAAATATACTTAAGTATCAAAAGAAAAAGTATAAATAATTTCAAATTCCTTATATTAAGCACAGCAGACAGCACCATTTTCTTGTTTTAAAAACGTACTGATAACCAGGGGCACACTCCAACACTCCGACATAATTTACAAAAGATGCAGATCAGAGGCAGCAGGGATGACCACATGTTGATAAGTCTATGTAGTAGACCATTTTCCTGTCCTGCTAAGCATTCAAAATATAACAAGTACTTTTGGGTATCAGGTAAAATGTATCGAGTAAAAGTACATTATTTTCTTTAGGAATGTAGTGAACTAAAAGTAAATGTAGTCATAAATATAAATAGTAAAGTACAGATTCCCCCAAAAACTACTTAAGTAGTACTTTAAAGTATTTTTACTTAAGTACTTTACACCACTGCTTTAATAGTGGTGTTGGGGAAGCTACTCTGAAAAGAAATAAAATATAGTTAACTAAAGTTACTAAAGTCCAAACTACTTAGTGATGAATTAGCATATCTAAATCTCAAGTCATAGACTACAAATTGCAAGAAAAGATCACTCTGGATTCAGATGTTGTTAACAGAATGTGTCGTTTAGCCTATTAAAAACAAAAACTGTTTCAAGGGAGAATTAGGCAGGTCTGATGCTGAAAAATAAAGGAAATTCTTGCCTACTTCCCCCATATTTTATTTTAGCAAAAAAAGTAGTGTGTAGTTCCAGTAGTTAGCTACACCACTACATGGTAAAACAGTAGTGTCTATTCCCAGTAGTTAGCTACACCGCTACATGGTAAACCAGTAGTGTGTAGTTCTAGTAGTTAGCTACACCGCTACATGGTAAAACAGTAGTGTATAGTTCTAGTAGTTAGCTACACCGCTACATGGTAAAACAGTAATGTGTAGATCCAGTAGTTAGCTACACTGCTACATGGTAAACCAGTAGTGTGTAGTTCCAGTAGTTAGCAACACTGCTATATGGTAAAACAGTAGTGTGTAGTTCCAGTAGTTAGCTACACTGCTATATGGTAAAACAGTAGTGTGTAGTTCCAGTAGTTAGCTACACCACTACATGGTAAAACAGTAGTGTGTATTCCCAGTAGTTAGCTACAACGCTACATGGTAAAACAGTAATGTATAGTTCTAGCAAAAAATAAATTAACTACTGAAAACCCAACCTCGATTTTTATTAGTTCAACAACCAAAAAGCTACTGTAAAATTTAGTTAAATGACTAGTTGAACAACATGTAGTTCACTACTTCCCAACACTATATATCTTTTTTTGACATGTCAATCCTTGCAAACATAGGCTAGTCTACACAAATTAAAGCTATAATGTATTTCCAAAAATAATGAAAAAGACAATAGATTAATGATTTGTTGGCAGTTGAGGCTACCATGTTTATTAAAGCAACACATATTTTGATGTCAATTACAGTAAGACTTGTGTATGTGATGCTGTGGAATAGTTAACCATCAAAAACGTTGTGGTTTATAACAATTCTTTCCATAAATTTTTACAAATCAAACATTTAATTTCCAGTTTTTCTTGATAAAACCAGTACTGTATAACAGCACTAATATATTGACAACCAAAACCGAGTAGAGGCAGTAGTCATAGCATTTATATCCATAACGCTGCCATAACATTTACACAAACATATTTTAATTAATACCCCCAAAAATGATTTAACCATTACAATATAATCAAGTGCAAGAAAGCCTAAATCACGTGAAATAAATCCAAAAATAAATGAATGCAGTCAAATCCTATCTTATTTCACTATGTTCTCGAGAAGAATGATCAAATCTATCTGATTATTGGAGTTTGTCGGCCTCCCAAAATACAAAATTAAACAGCATCAAAAAACTCAGATTGTTCTCAAGATGTCCATGACAAGTAAGGTAATGTTACACAACGTTGTGTGCTATGAGCATGCTATGGAGTCCAGTTGTTGCTCGGCCTCGGCGGCCATGGCTGCTGCCTGCAGCTGTTCTGTTTCGGTCTGCAGGGCGCTGGGCGCCATCTGCTTCCTCTCGCTGTGCATGTTGTTTTCATGTCTCTTTAGGTCTGAGGCTTTAGCAAAGGCCTTGGTGCACGAGCCGCAGACGAAAGGCTTCTCGCCCCTGTGGCGCCTCTCGTGGTCCTTCAGGTGGGACTTGTGCTTGAAGGCCTTGTCGCACATCTGGCAGCCGAAGGGACGCTCGTTGCTGTGGACCCGCTCGTGCTTCTTGAGGTCAGGCGCTCGGATGAAGGACTTGCCACACACGTCGCAGCGGTAGGGCTTGAAGCCTGTGTGGATCTTCAGATGCTCCTTCAGGTGAGCCTGGGTAGTGAAGGCTTTGCTGCAGATTTCACAGATGAACGGACGTTCGGCCGAGTGCAGCTTTTCGTGTTTCCTCAAACGGTTCTCGTCGATGAAGGTCTTTCCACAGATCTGGCAGGCGAGCTGTTCCCGTTGGCCGTAGAGGAGGTACTCGAACTTCATGTCCGTCGTGGCTGTGGTCCAACCGGGGGGCTGCTCGTCCTTCACCTCGCCGATGCTGTCAGCAAACGCTAAGGTTGTTGTGGTGTGACCCGCCAGGTCTTTTTGCTCCGTGTCCATGGGTTCCACGTCCTGGTTGTAACAGCTCACCTTGTGCACGTCCTCATTGGCAGGAGGCCATTCTTTGAGAATGGCCTCCGTTACTCTCAACGCTGTGTTGGGCGATTTGTCCAAGTCGTGATTGGTCATTGGCTCTTCCACAAGGTCGTCAGTAGGAGTGTCGTCATGATCACCTAGCACCTGCAAGTCGTTTTCCTGGCCCAATGTAGGGTCATCAGTAGGGAGAGACATTTTGAGAATATCACAGGGAAAGGGTTTGTCATTTTGGCCGTTCCTTTCTTCAATGGACATGTCACGCTTCTGTGAACAGAGTTTGTCCAGAAAACGGATTCCGAGTATCTGGCCTGAAGAAATCATCAAATTCACATCCTTTATCTTCACAGAAATCTTGGCCGTGTACATGTAGTTCAACACCTCCTCGAAGATGTCTGAGCGGATGAAGTCGATTTCTATGACTGAGGAGTTGTCGACTTCATGCTTCTTGAACAGCTTTTTGAAGTAGTTGCTACACGCTGCCAGCACACAGCGGTGCGCCCTGAACTTCACATCTTCAACCACCACCGCGATGTCACAGTGTTCACCCTCCAACCGTTGCTCATTCAGTATCTTCAGGAAGATGGTCTTGTGTTCATCATCCATGTACTTCACGGTCTCTGACATCTTGGATTGATATTCTGGAACAATAGAAAGAACGTTGTTAGATGTCTGTGGATACATTTCACTCTGAACCATTGGGAAATAAGCCGAAAGCAATCTGGTCATAATATCCTAAAACGTTAACCACATTGCGAATGATTAGCTGCTTCACTGTGTGTGTCATGGCCCGATATATGATGTTTCTCTGGATGACACCATAATGGCTGTTGTGGGGCAGAATAATGGGCTGACTTAAAAAGCTATGTTTTGTTTTATCCTTTATTACCATATCAACCTAATACATGTAGTAATCTATGTGGATAGGAAAGCGTTACTATGATAGTGGCCTATATGCAATCACTTGCAATCATATGTATTTATTTTTAGGATTTGTATGTATTGTTGTGTATTGTTAGGTATTACTACACTGTTGGAGCTAGAAATAGAAACATTTCCCTGCACCTGCAAAACATGTGTACGTGACCAATAACATTTGATTTGATTATTTAGATAACTAGTTTACCATCCCCTCCCGACATGGATCACATGACCAGAGGGAAATAGGCACATTGTTGAATAATTTCATTTCATGTTTTTTTTTTATTTTATAACGAAATATAATCAATAAATCAAGGTTTGTGGTGGCCAAATGGTTTTAGTACATTCAATCTAGGCAGATACAATCGCCCATCAATTGAATGTCTTAGACTTTGATCATTTTCAACCCAGAAAATCATAAATTATATAACGTTGCACATGTTAAATTGGCCACATTATGAATGTATGCTTGCATAGCAATACATCTCAATGTCGTATAGCCAATTCATTGGCAATGTAATGTGTATGCATACAGTAAACCCATTGGAAAAGCTAGCAATATAGCTTTAGATTTGGGGGAGTGTATCTAACGTTAACTGGCTAACGTTAGCTAGCCTATTTTGCTAACCTTTAGCTAGCTATAGTTTGCATCCACCTATGCTTATATACGTATTGTTTTCAACAGAACATGAATACGATGCTGCTTTTGGTTGTAAAATCGTAATTTATGTCGATGACAACACAACAATCGGTCTCATTCTGAACGGTGGGGAGAAAAGGGTTGTGTATCCGACTAGCCACAAGCACGCGAGGAAGCGCCCGTAACACTAACATGGAAAATGCCCGAGCAGCCATGAACTCTCCTGAAATGACGAACTCGAGCTTTTGCTGAAACCGTGAGCGCGCAGGCATCTTGGTTAAACATTATGCAATATTTTGGAAATCGATCTGATTCGCTAAAAAAAATACGTTTCTTACCTGTAGTACAATATGTCGTCCTCTTGAGAAAGTCTCCGATAAATGTCAAGCAGTCAAAAGGGAATAATACACTTTGTGTGTTGTTGGCCTGAGGACGAGCATAAGCGGAAGGACGCGCTGCGCCAGCACGGAACTGCAGCATGCAAGTGACTATGCGCGTACGTACGTCAATTGTAAATGTTTCCGCCTACGCTCAAAGCGTAAATACAACACAAAAAGCAGAAACCACACTGTGCTTACGCAAATTACTGATAAGAAGTCTCTGGAGCGCGAACCTAGAAGGAAAACGGGAGTAGATTTGGGGCGCGAAAGCTACTGTCACGAGCGGGAAGCGAGTGCGCTTTTTATCGAGATGATACAGATTCAATAATTAGTCCGTGCAATCCAGAGTCCTTGGTACATCCCTACCCCCATTGAAGTTCACATTTAAAATGGTTAAGGTAAGGTTCAAGGTTAGGGCTAGATAAAGATTATGGTTAGGGTTTAGGGTAGGGACGTCCCAAGGATCTCTGATAGCACTGACCCTCAATAATTTTAGCCACTTGTCACCCACAGAGCCTACAGGTGTGCAAATTCGGCACGGAGTGTCAAACTGGAGCGTTTGACATGGCCCACCGATAATAATTTGATGAAATACCCCATCAAATATTGATTTTACAACACCGTTTTAATAATTAATAATCCATATCGAAAAACATTTTTTTTTACAAGGAATGTAGCCCTAAATGGATTTATTAGGCTCATTTCCATTTTCTTATGGTCCTTAATTGTAATGGGATGATGGATATTGGCTATTACTGATGTCATGGTTCCCTTTAGTGGTATTCTAAATGTATATGCCCAAATTACATTAAAGCAATTTTCTTTCAGTCTCTACTGCAATACAATAATTAATGCTAATTGGAGATGCCACCTTGCATAATGATTCCCTGTTTTATATCCCAGAGATGTCAATTTAATATTTCTGTAAATGTAATATGGTTATTTAACAATGTGCTGCACATCTCTTGAAGGTTTGGATTGCACCATCAATAGATATTTGTTATGGTTTGTGTTCAGAGTTAGAATAATGAACATGATGCTTATACAGCCATTAGCAGTGGGCACTATGGCCCCATCTGCTTCATGCCAGAGCAGCTGTGCCTTCACAGTTGACTTCATGTTCCATTGGTGTAGTTGCACTCTGAATTAGAGCAAAGCCAGATTCAATATGCTCTGAAAGGTCAAATCTGTAATTGAAAATACATTGTGGCTACTGGGTAGTCAACAACTTTGCCTTTGCCTAATGATCCGTTTAAAATACTAAAAACAATTTTGCAAAGCTGAAGACACATTTGGAACATTTCTATATAATGTATAACTTCAGCAAAAACACTTAATTAACTGGGCTGAGAGAAATATACAGTAGATATACACTGTACACATCTATGGTTCAAAAGGCTAATTTTGCGACAAACAGCTATAAGCTTCCAGCATCCTTTGAGCAGGGTGATCACAAAGCAGTCTGGCTGATCCTGGATAGGTAGCACTCCTACTTCGAGATGCTTCTAGTTTCTGACTGGTTAGGTCCCTCTAGACAATACTGTTGTGGAACTGAATTATCATATTACATTTCAGTTTCCCACCAAACACTGCTTCTCAAATGAGTCATTCAAAGTAACTGTCTTGTTGATGGACATTTGGCTTGGTTAGGAACATTACTAGTCTGTCACACACAACCAAAGTGATTTACACCTTAACTTGCAACACATGACTGTAACCCGGACTCTGCACTTGTGTTCGGTGAAAGTACAATCAGCCATTTTGTCACGCCTTTCCTTCTAATGGTGTTCCTTTCGTTAAATAACCTGTAGCTTGTTAGAAGAAGAGAAGAGTAGTGGGCTCGTGTCACTCTGAACTGGTTGTGATACTGTAAATGGCTTCACTGTAGAGTTACGGCCATGAGTTTATGAGAGCACAACCACCAATACATTTTCAACGATTGACAAAAAATAAATAAAAATTTATCCAACAATATGTATTTATCCATTTATTTATCTTGTGGGAAACACATTCAACAAGGATGGTTTTTACAGCTGATGATTTGAAGGGGTGGGATCAGAGGCATCATGATCCCAATATCTCTGAGGGGTCACTGATGACCGAATATATAATGTCTTAATATTCATTCTATAAGACACTGCTAATTATGTATTCTCATCCCAGTGGATGATATTGAGGGGGGCATGTGCCACCCAATGGTGCCAACTCAGGTTCGATGGGCATGATGCCTCTGTGTGGGAGAAACCAAGCACACAAACACACACTGCAGGCTTGTACTTGAGGTTGTTGTCTGTCCATTCTGCACAGTTTTAAGGCTTGGATGTGCCACACAGGGATGAGGAGGATTCTGGGTAGGACTTAAAGGAAAATGCCACCCCCCCATATGTTGACATAGTCCCAAAATGTTTTGCTTGTCAGCAATCAAGTTTTCAAGATATGTAACTTTAAAAATACAGAAATCATCCCTGTATGATGCATCATATGACGCAAAACGCAGCATCATAGGATGCAAAATGTATCATACAGGGATGATTTCTGTATTTTCAAAGTTACATATCTTGAAAACTTGATTGCTGACAAGCAAAACATGTTGGGACTGTGTCAACAATGGACTAATGAAACAAATACCAAAATATTGTTTTTGGGTGGAATTTTCCTTTAAGAATGTGTCTTAACAATTATGTATCTAAAATTGCATCATATTCCCTATATAGTACACTACTTTTGACCAGAGCCCATATGGAATAGGGTATAATTTCAGATACAAGCCAACAAGAAAGTACAATCAACAGTGTAAAGACACATACTGTATTATAAGGGGTTTCTTAATCACCTCAGAGGTCACAGTAATGGAGTCTGTTTAACTTTTCCTGCTAACTAACACTTCTACAATATTTTGCCTCATCATCCTCATCCTCACCTTGTAATTAATGAAAACCAAATAAGCATATTTACAATTAAAGTAAAAACAACAAAATCATCTTTGATGAATGACCTACTAAGCAAATGCATGTACCAGTACCATAGATATTATTGTTGTCTTTTTAAAGGGAATACTCTATGTAAAATTGGATAAAATCAGCATTTGGGATAAATAAGGGGACTTATGACAAGATGAATGCCACATCTATTGCGTGGATAAATATTGTGCCATCATAGCCTACTATTATACATGTTTCCAAGTGAGCAGTTTGATAATAAATACAACATAATGATCGATACTATCTTAACTCTCATCACATACATTCTTAAACCTTTGAGTCTGAGTTTACAGGTCAAGCAAAACATGTAGAACTTTTGATATATCTTTTTTTTTTTTTCTTTTACAAAAATGCAGAATTGTTCCCTTTTCATGCAATATACATGTTCCTATGAAGGTAGGTTTGTGTTTGCCAGTAGTGATGGTAAGTGAGTGAGGGAGTGTGGGTGGATGAGGTTAGTTCAGTAGTGGTCGGATGCAATATTAGTGTCTGCTACAGTGGGGTGCTGTCCGTCGGCAACGCCACTATCCTGCTTGCGTCCCTTACTCTGAACAGCGTGAAGTAACGTTAACAGAATGCTCCCGAAACGTTGGTGAACCCGGTGACCCGTCACTCCTGAAAGAGAGAGAGTATCGTTATAGAGCACGTGCTAAGATGAAACAGATGAACACTCCCATTCTTGTTGAAGGTACATCTTTTTCAGAAGGATGGAAAAAAGGAAATGTTTTATGTTATTGTAGCTGTTATGATTGAAGATAAGAAGAATAGCATGAGAGAGGTCGTGTGAATATCAGAGGTCATGTGAATATCAGAGGTCGTGTGAATGCCAGAGGTCGTGTGACTGGCAGAGGTCGTGTGACTGGCAGAGGTCGTGTGAATGGCAGAGGTCGTGTGAATGGCAGAGGTCGTGTGAATACCAGAGGTCGTGTGAATATCAGAGGTCATGTGAATATCAGAGGTCGTGTGAATATCAGAGGTCGTGTGAATGGCAGAGGTCTTGTGAATGGCAAAGGTCGTGTGAATACCAGAGGTCGTGTGAATTCCAGAGGTCGTGTGAATACCAGAGGTCGTGTGAATGTCAGAGGTCGTGTGAATGCCAGAGGTCGTGTGAATGGCAGAGGTCGTGTGAATGCCAGAGGTCGTGTGAATGCCAGAGGTCGTGTGAATACCAGAGGTCGTGTGAATGCCAGAGGTCGTGTGAATGCCAGAGGTCGTGTGAATGCCAGAGGTCGTGTGAATGGCAGTCAACGGTTTGTTTGTTATCAGCAGAAGAACCTTTTCCATCTAAACCAACACTTATCAGACACAGATTCATACAAGCTGCATGCTAAGACATGACCATTTATTTTAAAGGGTTAATAGACTAGACAGCCCCTGCCAAGCAATATGTCTCTACTACAGCATACAGAAACTTTGACAATAAGAAATGTAAACTGGTGTCTCTCTTGAGCATTATGCCATAATAACCAGAAAGAGGGTAAATAATGATATAATGTAGTTAAACACACGGATCAATTAACCCCTCATTTGATAGGAATGAGACAAACTGGTAGTATGAAAACCAGTACACTCTGAACACTACCAGAGATAACAGAGATAATTATATAGACAACAATCAAAACCAAACTTGAAATTTAGACAAGACAGTAAAAAATGAATTGCAAACACACAACGTTTGAATTGCTTATTGTCAATAATGGTATGAGAAGCTGAAAGGAAATGCAAACATTAGGACCAATAACATTTCCATAACAGCCATCACAGGCACAGAAGCCAGCCATGGAAGGCTATAGAGAGACTCCATACAGTATATAGAGAGACTCCATACAGTACATAGAGACTCCATACAGTATATAGAGAGACTCCATACAGTATATAGAGAGACTCCATACAGTACATAGAGACTCCATACAGTATATAGAGAGACTCCATACAGTATATAGAGAGACTCCATACAGTATATAGAGAGACTCCATACAGTACATAGAGACTCCATACAGTATATAGAGAGACTCCATACAGTATATAGAGAGACTCCATACAGTATATAGAGAGACTCCATACAGTACATAGAGACTCCATACAGTATATAGAGAGACTCCATAGAGTATATAGAGAGACTCCATACAGTATATAGAGAGACTCCATACAGTACATAGAGACTCCATACAGTATATAGAGAGACTCCATACAGTATATAGAGAGACTCCATACAGTATATAGAGAGACTCCATACAGTACATAAAGACTCCATACAGTATATAGAGAGACTCCATACAGTATATAGAGAGACTCCATACAGTATATAGAGAGACTCCATACAGTATATAGAGAGACTCCATACAGTACATAAAGACTCCATACAGTATATAGAGAGACTCCATACAGTATATAGAGAGACTCCATACAGTATAGAGAGACTCCATACAGTATATAGAGACTCCATACAGTATATAGAGAGACTCCATACAGTATATAGAGACTCCATACAGTATATAGAGAGACTCCATACAGTATATAGAGAGAGACACCATACAGTATATAGAGAGAGACACCATACAGTATATATAGAGAGACTCCATACAGTATATAGAGACTCCATACAGTATATATATATAGAGAGAGACTCCATACAGTATATATAGAGACTCCATACAGTATATAGAGAGACTCCATACAGTATATATAGACTCCATACAGTATATATAGAAACTCCATACAGTATATAGAGAGACTCCATACAGTATATAGAGAGACTCCATACAGTATATATAGAGACTCCATACAGTATATAGAGAGAGTCCATACAGTATATATAGAGAGACTCCATACAGTATATAGAGACTCCATACAGTATATAGAGAGAGACTCCATACAGTATATAGAGAGACTCCATACAGTACATAGAGACTCCATACAGTATATAGAGAGACTCCATACAGTATATAGAGAGACTCCATACAGTATATAGAGAGACTCCATACAGTACATAGAGACTCCATACAGTATATATAGAGACTCCATACATTATATAGAGAGACTCCATACATTATATAGAGACTCCATACAGTATATATATACACTCCATACAGTATATATCTAGAGACTCCATAAAGTATATAGAGACTCCATACAGTATGTAGAGAGACTCCATACAGTATATATAGAGACTCCATAAAGTATATATAGAGACTCCATACAGTATATAGAGAGACTCCATACAGTATGCAGAGAGACACCATACAGTATATATAGAGACTACATACAGTATATATAGAGACTCCATACAGTATATATAGAGACTCCATAAAGTATATATATAGACTCCATACAGTATATATAGAGAGACACCATACAGTAAATATAGAGACTCCATACAGTATATATAGAGACTCCATACAGTATATATAGAGACTCCATACAGTAAATATAGAAACTCCATACAGTATATATAGACTCCATACAGTAAATATATAGAGACTCCATACAGTATATATATATAGACACTCCATACAGTAAATACAGAGACTCCATACAGTAAATATAGAGACTCCATACAGTATATATAGAGACTCCATACAGTATATATATAGACACTCCATACAGTAAATACAGAGACTCCATACAGTAAATATAGAGACTCCATACAGTATATATAGAGACTCCATACAGTATATATAGAGACTCCATACAGTATGTGTATATATATATATATATATATATATATATATATATATATATATATATATATATATATATGAGAGAGAGACTCCATCCACACAGAAGGAATCATGATACTATAGTTGACTGTGGAGAGGGAGAGGACTGTGGAAAGCTGAAAGCAGCCCCAGGTTAGTACAGCAAGCTGAGCATCGAGCAGCCCTATGGGGAAGCCGGTGACTGTAGACAGCACAAGAAGCAGAGGATGGATGTGGAGGGAATGGAGAGGGTTACTTGTCAGTGTCCTGCCAGCCAGACCCAGCCGTCACAGACCGACCGACGTGGTCCCCTTACCTGCGGTCACTCTTCGCCCTCCTCGGGCGTGATCTCAGTCTCTTTGTGGACCACTACTTTGGTCACTGACATGTCAGGGTGCTGCTCTTTGGCCTCCTTTATGGCCTGAGCCAAGGCCTACAGACAGACAGACATTATGCCAAACACCCCATGGAGGGAAACAGAGAGGAAGGTGGAATGGGCATGATCAGAATCACAAGGGCAAGGGCTGGACTAGTCACAGTGAGGTTGGGTATACCTCCTTCACAGTGTGGTTGGGGATACCTCCTTCACAGTGTGGTTGGGGATACCTCCTTCACTGTGTGGTTGGGTATACCTCCTTCACTGTGTGGTTGGAGATACCTCCTTCACAGTGTGGTTGGGGATACCTCCTTCACAGTGTGGTTGGGGATACCTCCTTCACAGTGAGGTTGGGGATACCTCCTTCACAGTGTGGTTGGGTATACCTCCTTCACTGTGTGGTTGGAGATACCTCCTTCACAGTGAGGTTGGGGATACCTCCTTCACAGTGTGGTTGGGGATACCTCCTTCACTGTGTGGTTGGGTATACCTCCTTCACTGTGTGGTTGGAGATACCTCCTTCACAGTGTGGTTGGGGATACCTCCTTCACAGTGTGGTTGGGGATACCTCCTTCACAGTGAGGTTGGGGATACCTCCTTCACAGTGTGGTTGGGTATACCTCCTTCACTGTGTGGTTGGAGATACCTCCTTCACAGTGAGGTTGGGGATACCTCCTTCACAGTGTGGTTGGGTATACCTCCTTCACTGTGTGGTTGGAGATACCTCCTTCACAGTGTGGTTGGGGATACCTCCTTCACAGTGTGGTTGGGTATACCTCCTTCACAGTGAGGTTGGGGATACCTCCTTCACTGTGTGGTTGGAGATACCTCCTTCACAGTGTGGTTGGGGATACCTCCTTCACAGTGTGGTTGGGTATACCTCCTTCACAGTGAGGTTGGGGATACCTCCTTCACAGTGTGGTTGGGTATACCTCCTTCACTGTGTGTGTGAACACCTCCGTCACTGTGTGTGTGAACACCCCCGTCACTGTGTGTGAGAACACCTCCATCACTGTGTGTGTGAACACCTCCGTCACTGTGTGTGTGAACACCTCCGTCACTGTGTGTGAGAACACCTCCGTCACTGTGTGTGTGAACACCTCCGTCACCGTGTGTGTGAACACCTCCGTCACCGTGTGTGTGAACACCTCCGTCACTGTGTGTGTGAACACCCCCGTCACTGTGTGTGAGAACACCTACGTCACTGTGTGTGAGAACACCTCCGTCACTGTGTGTGAGAACACCTCCGTCACTGTGTGTGAGAACACCTCCGTCACTGTGTGTGTGAACACCTCCGTCACTGTGTGTGAGAACACCTCCGTCACTGTGTGTGTGAACACCTCCGTCACTGTGTGTGTGAGAACACCTCCGTCACTGTGTGTGTGTGAACACCTCCGTCACTGTGTGTGTGAGAACACCTCCGTCACTGTGTGTGTGTGAACACCTCCGTCACTGTGTGTGTGAGAACACCTCCGTCACCGTGTGAGAACACCTCCGTCACCGTGTGTGTGAACACCTCCGTCACTGTGTGTGTGAGAACACCTCCGTCACTGTGTGTGAGAACACCTCCGTCACTGTGTGTGTGAACACCTCCGTCACTGTGTGTGTGAACACCTCCGTCACTGTGTGTGTGAGAACACCTCCGTCACTGTGTGTGAGAACACCTCCGTCACTGTGTGTGTGAACACCTCCGTCACCGTGTGTGAGAACACCTCCGTCACCGTGTGTGTGAGAACACCTACGTCACCGTGTGTGTGAACACCTCCGTCACTGTGTGTGTGAGAACACCTCCGTCACTGTGTGTGTGAACACCTCCGTCACTGTGTGTGTGAACACCTCCGTCACCGTGTGTGAGAACACCTCCGTCACCGTGTGTGTGAGAACACCTCCGTCACTGTGTGTGAGAACACCTCCGTCACTGTGTGTGTGAACACCTCCGTCACTGTGTGTGTGAACACCTCCGTCACTGTGTGTGTGAGAACACCTCCGTCACTGTGTGTGTGTGAACACCTCCGTCACTGTGTGAGAACACCTACGTCACCGTGTGTGAGAACACCTCCGTCACTGTGAGTGAGAACACCTCCGTCACTGTGTGTGTGTGAACACCTCCGTCACTGTGTGTGTGAACAACGACTTTAAGACATCATCGAAAATACTTTATATTGTTATCTGGTCACATTACAACCAGATAAAGACGTCTTTTTCTGGTTACTAAAAAGACGATAACAAAACTTGTTACAACTAGTATACAGCGGGACCATGACATCATAAAAGACAGCATAATGATCTCTTTGCCACCAGTTTGTTCGTCGGGTAGGGGACCGAATATCTTGACATCAGCAATGTCTCCAGTTACCAATCGACTTGTTAAAATAGCTAAGCCTATTTAGTAGCTGTAAGGATACTTAGGATGCATGCTAGAGGACACACAGTGCAAGAGTGAAGAAACAGTATATCCTTTTACCTCGTCATGGTCCATGTCTGCATCACCCGAGATTACGATTCTCTTCTCGATCCTGGTTTCCGAGATGCCTCCTTTCACAGTCTGGAAAAATGTAATTGAATTTGAGGTATATTTCAGACGTGGAACAACAAAGCCTAAAGGAACCCACAGCTGTAGTATTGGAAGCACCAAGCTTGAAACCAACTGAGCCAATGGAACCACCTAATTAATAGTGAAATGATGCACCACTAACAAACCAGTGGAATCCATATCCACGCCCTATTCACTCATACAGTATGCTAGCCATGCCACTGGGTCGTTCCACGAAACTAGTCCCTTTTGGGTAGTGGAACTTGGTGAATTTTAATTTTAACATTCTGTCATAAAGATAACATGTTCAATTTAATAATTTAAAAAACAAAAAAACAAATGGACTACAGTAAGTGCCAAATATAGTAACAGTGTTGACAATTTCATTTTAAATCAGACGTAAATCCCCTTGTGACAGAGGGAATGGAAGCTTGTTGAATGCAAGCTTCACAAAAAAAGAAGGAAATTGTAATTTTTAAAATAAAATGCCTGTCTATCTATTGGTAACAGGGTTGAAGTGTAATGCTCAAACTGCTTTGTTTTCCAACACAAAACACCAGAAAATGGCAAACATAGTAGAACCAGCTCACCTGCTTTTACACTATGATTGGACTATTAGATGTTCAATTTTTTTTATTTAATCTTATTAAATAATTTCATCTTATTAAAATGAGAGTTCAGTTCACGTAACAGGGTTGACCTTAAAATGAGGGACAGACGTAAATGAATCACTAATCACATTAAATAAATAATAATCTTTAGAAATTACTTTGTCAAAGAAATAAAATAACTTGGGCTTTACAATGATGGTGAAAACCTGGAGAAGTTTTGGAGTTTAAGTGGGTTAAAATCTTCCTAAAAGTCACAGAGGGTGCACGGAGGGACATGTCAAAATGCTGGATTTATTAATATAAACAATCTGTTTTATTTATTTGTCTATGCGGTCTATATTAAAAGGCACTTCATTTAATATATCAGGCTTTTAAAATGCAATATTGGTGTCACGTATACTCTCTCTCCGGCCTCTAGGTCATCAGGCTGCTGATTATCCCACACACCTGTCACCATCGTCTCGCACACCTGCGCCTCATGACACTCACCTGGACTCCATCACCTCCTTGATTACCTTCCCTATATCTGTCCCTCCTCTTGGTTCTTTCCTCAGGTGTTATTGACTCTGTTTTCATGTCGGTGCGTTGTTTGTGTTACGTGTTTAATTTATTTATTAAAACACTCACACCCTGAACTTGCTTCCCGACTCTCAGCGAACTCGTTACAGAATAACACCTCATCTAAGGGAAGCATCAGCAAGTGTTTTTTTAATGTTATTTTTGGGTTAAAGTAATGACGTTGGGTCCGGAAACTGCTACAGGCTCTCATGCCTCAACCAGATTGCCAGGCTACCCTGCCTCAGCCGGCTCATCAGGCTCTCATGCCTCAACCAGATTGCCAGGCTACCCTGCCTCAGCCGGCTCATCAGGCTCTCATGCCTCCGCCGGATCGCCAGGTTCCCCTGCCTCAGCCGGCTCATCAGGCTCTCATGCCTCAGCCGGATCGCCAGGCTCCACTGCCTCAGCCGGCTCGTTCGGCTTTCATACCTTAGCCGGATCGCCGGGCTCCCCTGCCTCAGCTGGCTCGTTGGGCTTTCATACCTTAGCCGGATCGCCAGGCTCCACTGCCTCAGCCGGCTTGTTGGGCTTTCATACCTTAGCCGGATCGCCAGGCTCCCCTGCCTCAGCTGGCTCGTTGGGCTTTCATACCTTAGCCGGATCGCCAGGCTCCACTGCCTCAGCCGGCTCGTTGGGCTTTCATACCTTAGCCGGATCGCCAGGCTCCCCTGCCTCAGCCGTCTCGTTGGGCTTTCATACCTTAGCCGGATCGCCGGGCTCCCCTGCCTCAGCTGGCTCGTTGGGCTTTCATGCCTCAGCCGGATCGCTAGGCTCCCCTGCCTCAGCTGGCTCGTTGGGCTTTCATGCCTCAGCCGGATCGCTAGGCTCCCCGCCTCAGCCGGCTCGTTGGGCTTTCATGCCTCCGCCGGATCGCCAGGTTCCCCTGCCTCAACCGATCTGTCAGGTTCCCGCGCCCCAGCTGACTCGACAGGTTCCCGAGCCTCAGCTGGCGTGACAGGTTCTCGCACATCAGCAGGGGTGACCGGTCCGCTCCTGATCCCCGGGTTCGTCATCTTTGACGGCGTCCTGCGGCTAGAGCCTAGTTTCGGGGATACTGTCACGTATACTCCCTCTCCAGCCTCTAGGTCATCCGGCTGCTGAATATCCCGCACACCTGTCACCATCGTCTCACGCACCTCACCTGGACTCCATCACCTCCTTGATTATCTTCCCTATATCTGTCACTTTCCTTGGTTCTTTCCTCAGGTGTTATTGACTCTGTTTTCATGTACGTGCGTTTGTTTGTGTTACGTGTTTATTGTTTTGTTTATTTATTAAAACACTCACTCCCTGAACTTGCTTCCCGACTCTCAGGGCGCTCGTTACAATTGGTGCACAATTTAAACTTAAAATATCAAAGGGACACAAAAGGGACTCATGGATAAAGCAGAGGTGAATGACAGTGGCACCCCTCTGAGTTGAGGTCAGGTAGTATCTACCTTAGTGATATGTGTGGTTGTGGTGGTGCTGGTGGTGTCTGAGGTGATGGTCTGGGCACTCATCAACACCCCCGCCTCGGGATCAGCGTCAGCCTGGAACAACACAAACACAATTCATCATCTCAATTGGATGGAAGAACAGGGTCGTATTCCTTAGGCACCAAATGTTGTAAAACGGATTGAAACAAGGAGGAACTACTTGGACGTTTTTTGTTGCAATTAGAGTTTTACAACATTTTCCATTGTGTGCCCTAATGAACACTACCCAGGTCAAAAAGTATATGAGAATATCCAGAATAGAGCATGAGACATAAGTCTGACGAGAGGGCCTTTACCTCTAGTGACTGGTATGTGACAGTTTTCATTTCCGTGTGTATTACAGGGACCCCATGGGTCACATCCACCACGCCTGCCCTGTTGAAGGTCAGGACCTCTGGAGCCTCCAGCACAGACAACTGAGAGAGAGAGGGATAGAGAGAGAGAGAGAGAGAGAGAGAGAGTGTGAGAGAGTGAGAGAGAGAGAGAGAGGGGGGGGGGGTAGTGAGAGAAATAGAGGGAGAGGGATAAAGAGAGAGAGCGAGAGGGATAGAAAGAGAGAGAGGGAGGGATAGAGAGAGAGAGAAATAAAGAGACGGATGGAGAGAGAGGGAGAGAGAGAGGGAGAGGGAGAGAGATAGAGAGAGAGAGAGAGAGAGAGAGAGTGAGTGAGGGGGGGTAGAGTGAGAGAAATATAGGGAGAGGGATATAGAGAGAGAAAGAGAGGGATAGAGAGAGAGAGAGGGAGGGATAGAGAGAGAGAGAAATAAAGAGAGGGATGGAGAGAGAGGGAGAGAGATAGAAACAGAGAAATAAAGAGAGATAGAGAGGGATAGAGAGAGAAATAAAGACAGGGATGGAGAAAGAGGGATAGAGAGAGCGGGTGAGAGAAAGAGATATGGATAGAGAGAGAGAGAGAGAAATTATAAATGAAAATGGGGCAGAAAATAAGATTTCACCCTTATATTTATTTATACACACACAGGCAATCATGTTTGCATGCTCACACACAATTACATTGTCACCGTCTGTCTACAGGACACACAAGCAATTAATGAATGAATTGAAAGGTCATAGAAAGAGGAAAGGGAAAGTACTGAAGGACTGGCTGTTCATGAGGACCATCCTCTCTCTGATAGAATATTTATACAATTATCAAAATGAATCAAATCAAAATGATAACATAAATCCCGAAAGCAAATAGCAGAGATGTTGTTATAACATAAATAGTCATTTTTTAAATTTATGATGGAAGGGGCTACTACACTTAGTGCATCATCCTGGACCATTCACTAAGAATTCATCACAGTTCACCACAGAGTAAGTCTTATGTGGGATTGTGGAAGCATATTCATTCATTTAGGAGAAAGCCAAATGGGTCTACCTGGCAGGATTGTATTTATAAACTGAAACGGTTCACATAATTAGAAAATGTCTGTGGACCGATAGACAATAATCCTGCAACAGACCGCTATCTATTCAATCTGTGCTTCTCATAGACGTGTGTCCATAAAACATTCTAATTCATTGCTGCTCATGATTGCCACAAAGGTAATCAACACTGAGTAAAACATGAAGAACAGCTGCTCTTTCCATGACATAGACGGACCAGATGATTCCAGGTGAAAGATATGATCCCTTATTGATGTCACTTGTTAAATCCACTTCAGTCAGTTTAGATGAAGGGAAGGAGACAGGTGAAAGAAACATTTTTAAGCCGTCTAGCAACTGAATATTCGGAAGGTGTTCTTAATGTTTTAAGATACTCAGTGTATCTGAACATTGAGGAAATAGAGCAACAACAAGTCATGAAGAAATAAACTGTTTCCACTATGATACTGTGTGTATATGTGCAGCTCGAAAATATTATAGCGTTTATAGTGGCGCTGTAAGAACAAACACAGGCCTGCATATACACAATCACACAATCACACACGCAAGAAGTCCCTCTATGCAATCTTCAACCGTTTTCAATACCTCCCTGGCTGATAGATACAGTAGCATACAGTATGTACAGCCTGCCTGGCCATGGTAATGCTTTCCAATAGAAAACCCAGTGGGCAGAAACAGGGACAGGAAACAGGGAAAAGGACAGTCTCCCACCTGCACAGGCTGGCTGACTGCTACTATTGGCAAAGAGGAGGGTCAGGACTGGGGGAGTTGGGTAGCTGATTCTGTGGTAATACGACCAAGATTGGGATAAATTGCGTGCTTCCTGCTTATTGGCACAACTAGCTAATGGGAGGCCAAGATTGGGATCATTTGGGGAGAATCTTTCCAGTGATATTACAGGGGAATGGGAAGGCAAGACTGCAACAGATTGAGCACTTTCTAAATAGCATGGGCAAAAAGGAATATGAGACAGGAGTAGCTTTTCCAGTGCTATTGTAGACAAGTGGGAAGGACAGTTAAGGATAGTTTAGGGGGGCACTTATGGAGAGGTACTACAGGTCAATGGGGCAACTAGGGAACATTTTGGGGCTCTTTTGGGGTGTTACCTCCGAGTGAGCCCTTGCAGCAGCTACCTCCCCACTGAGACTCTGCCAGGACGCTCCAATAGGAGAGGGGTGCACGGGGGAGGGGGGCACGAAGCACCCTCTCCAGTCTTGGCTGTTCTCCTTCTCCGCTTCCTCCTCTGAGACTGACCCTGCTGACTCCTCTCCCTCTGACTGACTGTCCAGCCCAAGGCCTAGGCTTCCACCCGAGCCTGGGGCTGGAGTTTTCTCCTCGGCCTCCGCCTGCTTCACCGCCGCCCCTATAGCCTTGTCCACGGCAGCCTTGGCTGCGGCAGTCAGGGCCGGCCCCGCCGAGGCTACGCTAGCGGCGTCACTAGTGTCACTTGCCTCGCTTGGCGTGTCTGAGTCGTCAGAGTGGTCATCATGCATACTCAGCCCTGTAAACCCCAGCATGGACTGAGGCCTATCGTCCTCTATCCCTTCCAGTGAGTCTGTCTCTACCTGCTCAGTCTGATGCTCTGCCTGGTTCTCCAAGTTGTCAGGCTGTTCTGGCTGTGCCGACTTCAGCTCAGGCTGGTCCTGGTCTTTTTCTTGTTGGGATGATACCACCTCTGTCTGCAGCACGATCCGCTCCACCTTCTCTGTTGTCTAACAAAGGAAACAAACAAGACATCACCAACAGTCTTCTTGAACCTTCAATATGGATTGAATCTACAGTAGTATGGAAGCAGATGAAAAAATAGCATGAATCTGTAGGGTGTCCAATCAAAAACACATCTTTTGACCAATGAGTAAACAAATATTATTTGTGCAGATAGTCCTCTAAGAAAAACCAATGGTCCAAACCTCATGTCTCTATCATAATCCATTCAAAAGTTATTGGAGTTTTTACCGTTGTTAGATGGCTTAGATTAGGGAGGCCAGAGGGAAAAAAGTGGTAAAAAAAAAGGAAAAGTGCATTGTGTCAGCTAGGCTGGATGCCTTGCAAGAATTAAGGCTATTGGCTACATGACAGGCTCACTTTCCCTTTGAACTGGTCATCTTTCTTCTCGAATCCGTAGGACATAAAACAATATAGAGGTAAGATAGATATTGATTTTGAGACATGACATGTAGTATTTTCATATTTTAGTATACACTTTATTTTAATTCGAAATTCCTGTTATTATTAGATTTCTCACAAAAACAAGCATATCTCTATAAATTTCAACGGAGCACTGAGTGTATACCAAGCTTTTCATTTTCAAAGCCTTTTACATTTCATTCAGCTCGTGTCATGCTAATTTATATATTCTTGCGACCCTCGGAAACAACTTTGAAGACGACCACAAGATATAAAATCCGCAACAGTTGTTATAAGACACCTGTAACCTCTATGTCAACAGTTGTTATAAGAAACCTGCACCTCTATGTCAACAGTTGTTATAAGAAACCTGCACCTCTATGTCAACAGTTGTTATAAGAAACCTGCACCTCTATGTCAACAGTTGTTATAAGAAACCTGCACCTCTATGTCAACAGTTGTTATAAGAAACCTGCACCTCTATGTCAACAGTTGTTATAAGAAACCTGTAACCTCTATGTCAACAGTTGTTATAAGAAACCTGCACCTCTATGTCAACAGTTGTTATAAGAAAACTGCACCTCTATGTCAACAGTTGTTATAAGAAAACTGCACCTCTATGTCAACAGTTGTTATAAGAAACCTGCACCTCTATGTCAACAGTTGTTATAAGAAAACTGCACCTCTATGTCAACAGTTGTTATAAGAAACTTGCACCTCTATGTCAACAGTTGTTATAAGAAACCTGCACCTCTATGTCAACAGTTGTTATAAGAAACCTGCACCTCTATGTCAACAGTTGTTATAAGAAACCTGCACCTCTATGTCAACAGTTGTTATAAGAAACCTGCACCTCTATGCTATGTCAACAGTTGTTATAAGAAACCTGCACCTCTATGTCAACTGTTGTTATAAGAAACCTGCACCTCTATGTCAACAGTTGTTATAAGAAACCTGCACCTCTATGTCAACAGTTGTTATAAGAAACCTGCACCTCTATGTCAACAGTTGTTATAAGAAACCTGCACCTCTATGTCAACAGTTGTTATAAGAAACCTGTAACCTCTATGTCAACAGTTGTTATAAGAAACCTGCACCTCAATGTCAACAGTTGTTATAAGAAACCTGCACCTCTATGTCAACAGTTGTTATAAGAAACCTGTAACCTCTATGTCAACAGTTGTTATAAGAAACCTGTAACCTCTATGTCAACAGTTGTTATAAGAAACCTGTAACCTCTATGTCAACAGTTGTTATAAGAAACCTGCACCTCTATGTCAACAGTTGTTATAAGAAACCTGTACCTCTATGTCAACAGTTGTTATAAGAAACCTGTAACCTCTATGTCAACAGTTGTTATAAGAAACCTGTACCTCTATGTCAACAGTTGTTATAAGAAACCTGCACCTCTATGTCAACAGTTGTTATAAGAAACCTGCACCTCTATGTCAACAGTTGTTATAAGAAACCTGCACCTCAATGTCAACAGTTGTTATAAGAAACCTGCACCTCTATGTCAACAGTTGTTATAAGAAACCTGTAACCTCTATGTCAACAGGTGTTATAAGAAACCTGTACCTCTATGTCAACAGTTGTTATAAGAAACCTGCACCTCTATGTCAACAGGTGCTTATTATTGGTGCTTATTTATTATTATTATCTTGGTGCTTATTATTGGATGTTAGAGGAAAAGTTCACACTGAATGATTTAGAACGTGAATAATTATATTTGTTTTTTGGTAAAAATGTATTTTAAAGTGGTTGTTCCACTGGATATCATAAGGTGAATGCACCAATTTGTAAGTCGCTCTGGATAAGAGCGTCTGCTAAATGACTTAAATGTAAATGTAAATAAGGAAGTGAAATTTCATCACCAAAGCAAGTTTTCAGCCACTCTGGGCAGAGTGGGTGGATAACCTAGAATCTGCTTCCATACAGTAGGGAAGGGTTACTTCATATGTTAGTACCGATGTGATCTTTCTGAATACATGTTTAAATCATTTAACATGCTGTGCATTGGATGATTGCTTTGTTCCCCACTTTCAGGTATCAAAATGACCTAAAGGTGGAGTAGAGTTGCAAAATCAAATATGCCGGGTGGGTAACGCTCTCACATTCCTCCTCAATAAGGCCCCAGGACCATGTGGTGCCTCTGACTAGACAAACCATTCCTCCTCAATAAGGCCCCAGGACCATGTGGTGCCTCTGTCTAGACAAACCATTCCTCTTCAATAAGGCCCCAGGACCATGTGGTGCCTCTGTCTAGACAAACCATTCCTCTTCAATAAGGCCCCAGGACCATGTGGTGCCTCTGACTAGACAAACCATTCCTCCTCAATAAGGCCCCAGGACCATGTGGTGCCTCTGTCTAGACAAACCATTCCTCTTCAATAAGGCCCCAGGACCATGTGGTGCCTCTGTCTAGACAAACCATTCCTCTTCAATAAGGCCCCAGGACCATGTGGTGCATCTGTCTAGACAAACCATTCCTCCTCAATAAGGCCCCAGGACCATGTGGTGCCTCTGTCCAGACAAACCATTCCTCCTCATAAACCTGTCCACTGTTTTAATAGCCGGCAGGAAGGACGGACGGACAGGGGACAGAAAAGCCTAACAGACAACACAGTGGCTACAGTGACAACATTTCCTCAACAACAAGAACAAACACATCAGTGACAAACAGTACAGATACTGAACAGGTCTTTTGCAAAAGAGATGTTATCTCAATGAGAATAACCTGTATAAAAGGTTAAACTCAGATATGCATGCACTACAACTGTTGTCATCACGTTTGTTGAGTTGTATATTATCTATATGGTATAAGAGGCCACCTTAAACACGGTCTGACTAAAGGCAGGCGAAGCAGTCCAGACCCGCGTGCTGGTCTGATCTCTGGCCGACTGTAAGAGAGCGGTGAGCTCCGGGGACATCTCCTCAAAGGTCGGCTTTGGCTGAGCAGACAGAGAGATGGGGAGAGTCAACACAACAGGAGTAGAAGAGAGACACACACACAGTTAGATACTGTACGTACATAGGAGAGACAAAGAGACAGGTCTTTCACACAATGCCCAGACACAAGCTCAGGGGACGGGGGGTTGGACGGGATTATTCATAAGAGCATTGAGGTGATGATCGATAGCTAAGAAAGGTAAACTTAGAAAATTGGGTTTGTCAAATTTTATTCTAAAGTATTCAAAAATAATTATGTCAATCACAACCTAGATTGATTTCCTTCTATACAACAATGCAAGAATTACAAAGGTTTCATCAAATTGGTTTCCAACTATTTTAATCCAGTTTGTATGCTATAATATGCAACTCGGAGCAATGCATTTATTTTACAGAGCACATGGGTAGAATCACCATCCTGTGACATGTCAATCACTGAACTCGAGTTGTTTTTCTCTTGAGAATGTCAGTCAGAAAGGCAATAGGTGAGACAGACAAGAGTGTCTTGTGTGTCGGAGGGTCTCCTCTTATGAATAGGGCCAATATCATCATGTCAGATCAAGCTGCAGAGAGGTCAGAGAGCGCAAACCCAGGGAAGTCAAAGTAAAAGTGGCAGGACTGAAGCAATCAGTGGCATACCAACCATAGTATACCGTACCATAAGCCGAAGTGGAAAGCATTCATTTGGTGTGGCTAGCAGCATGGGGACCAGCTTAAAACAAAACACGATTTTCATTTACAAATCGAAATGAAAGAGGTAAACAAATGCCAGTACCCATGGAGCAGCAAGTTTGGCTAAGGCAAGCAGTGAACAAATGACATCAAATACAGTGGCAAAGGGATCAAATAAACAGAGCAAACTATAGAAAGAAAAAACAGACTCCCATGCAATTCCCATGAACATTCAGTCGAGTGCAAAACAGCGCCGGGTCCAGCCTTGTTGCAGTGGATAAGACAACCAAACAGGCTGGGGCGGAAGTAGCTTGAGGATAAAGTGGGGGATTAGGGAGAGGGGGGGAAGAGGAAGTAGCTTGAGGATAAAGTGGGGGGTTAGGGAGAGGGGGGGAAGCGGAGGTAGCTTGAGGATAAAGTGGGGGGTTAGGGAGAGGGGGGGAAGCGGAGGTAGCTTGAGGATAAAGTGGGGGGTTAGGGAGAGGGGGGGAAGCGGAAGTAGCTTGAGGATAAAGTGGGGGGGGGGGGTAGGGAGAGGGGGGGAAGCGGAAGTAGCTTGAGGATAAAGTGTGGGGGGGGGGGGGGGGTAGGGAGAGGGGGGAAGCGGAAGTAGCTTGAGGATAAAGTGGGCGGGGGGTAGGGAGAGGGGGGGAAGCGGAAGTAGCTTGAAGATAAAGTGGGGGTTTAGGGAGAGGGGGGGAAGTAACTTGAGGATAAAGTGGGGGGTTAGGGAGAGGGGGGGAAGTAACTTGAGGATAAAGTGGGGGGTTAGGGAGAGGAGGGAAGGGGAAGTAACTTGAGGATAAAGTGGGGGGTTAGGGAGAGGGGGAAGAGGAAGTAGCTTGAGGATAAAGTGGGGGTTTAGGGAGAGGGGGTGGAGTAACTTGAGGATAAAGTGGGGGGTTAGGGAGAGGGGAGGAAGTAGCTTGAGGATAAAGTGGGAGGTTAGGGAGAGGGGGGGAAGAGGAAGTAACTTGAGGATAAAGTGGGGGGTTAGGGAGAGGAGGGAAGGGGAAGTAGCTTGAGGATAAAGTGGGGGTTTAGGGAGAGGGGGGGAAGAGGAAGTAACTTGAGGATAAAGTGGGGGGGTTAGGGAGAGGGGGGGAAGCGGAAGTCACTTGAGGATAAAGTGGGGGGTTAGGGAGAGGGGGGGGAGTAACTTGAGGATAAAGTGGGGGTTTAGGGAGAGGGGGGGAAGAGGAAGTAACTTGAGGATAAAGTGGGGGTTTAGGGAGAGGGGGGGAAGAGGAAGTAACTTGAGGATAAAGTGGGGGGTTAGGGAGAGGCGGTTTCAGGTATTTGGGGGGGGGGGGTTTCATATCATCCTACCACTTTGGAGGGCGATGGGGTTCTGGATAGATAGGACACAGGGCTGGGGCTCAGACGCAGATCGACCATTTGAGGCTTGGGCATCTTCATTGGGGACTTGGCCATTGGGGACTTGGCCATTGGTGACATGGCCATTGGGGACCGTGGCGAGAGGGGTGTGTGAGGCGCAACAGGGGTGGTGCTCCTGTCTCCCAGGAGAAAAGTCTCTCTTAGCTGCTTCCTGCTGTCCGCTCTCGCGGCATCACTGATGTTCTGGCTGGAGCGGATGGACACTACGGTCCGCATGGCGCCCAGGCCACCGTCGCTGGGCTCGGATGGAGAGGGGGTCCTGGCCTCCTGGATGGTGATCATGGAGGGTCCCATTCCCTCGGATGGAGAGGGGGTCCTGGCCTCCTGGATGGTGATCATTGGGGGTCCGATTCCCTCTATGGTCGGGAGACTCAAGTGGACCGACACTGGCATCTCGTACTCAGTCGACACCGGGATGATCTTCACAGTGGTGGTGGATTGGTCTGCCGCCCTCTTCAGCTCCCTGGCGAACACCGCCGGAGCGCCTACCGCCGCCTCCCCGCCATCTTTGGCCTGCGTCGTCATGGTGATGATCTTGCCTGACATGGTGTCGTAGGACTTGCCCAGGGTGTAGGTCTTCTCCTCCATCTCCTCGGTCTTGGACGCTAGTTCACTGCTGAAGCTCTCGTATGGTTTGCCAAACTCCTTGATGACAACGACACCACTGGCGTCGCCGAGCGCTCCTTCAGCCACAATGTTATCGACGGCCATTACTTTATAGTTGACAATGTTTCTCTTTTCGGCTACCTTAGGAGGGACTTTGCTTACTATTACCCACCCGTCAGAATCCTACATACAAGATACATACAAAGACTGGGGTTAGCCAGTTCAATGGGGGAGTAGGACTTCCAATGGCAGTACCAAGAAGAGCAATAAGGAAGCAACTTTAGACTTGAAGGAACATAGATCATAGACAGCAACATATACAATATATATGCAAAAGTATGTGGACACCCTTTCAAATGAGTGGATTCGACTATTTCAGCCACACCCGTTGCTGACAGGTATATACAATCGAGCACACAGCCATACAATCTACATAGACAAACATTGGCAGTAGAATGGCCTTACTGAAGAGCTCAGTGACTTTCAACGTGGCACCGTCATAAGATGCCACCTTTCTAACAAGTCAGTTTGTCAAATTTCTGCACTGCTACAGCTGCCCCAGTCAACTGTAAGTTCTGTTATTGTAAAGTGGAAACGTCTAGAAGCAACAATGGCTCTGCCACGAAGTGGTGATGAATCACGCTTCACCATCTGGCAGTCCAACGGACGAATCTGGGTTTGGCGGATGCCAGGAGAACACTACCTGCCCCAATGCATCGTGCCAACTGTCGAGTTTGGTGGAGGAGGAATAATGGTCTGTGGCTGTTGTTCATGGTTCGGGCCTCTTAGATACAGAGAATGGAAATCTTAACACTACAGCATACAATGACATTTTAGACGATTCCGTGCTTCCAAACCTGTGGCAACAGTTTGTGGAAGGCCCTTTCCTGTTTCAGCATGACAATGCCCCCCATGCACAAAGGGAGTTCCATACAGAAATGCTTTGTCGAGATCGATGTGGAAGCACTTGACTGTCCTGCACAGAGCCCTGACCTCAACCCCATCGAACACCTTTGGGATGAATTGGAACGCAGACTGTGAGCCAGGCCTAATCGTCCAACATCAGTGCCCAACCTCACTAATGCTCTTGCGGCTGAATGGAAGCAAGTCCCTGCAGCAATGTTGCAACATCTAGTGGAAAGCCTTCCCAGAAGAGTGGAGGCTGTTATAGCTGCAAAGAGGGCACCAACTCCATATTAATGCCCATGATTTGGGAATGAGATGTTCGACGAGCAGGTGTCCACATACTTTTGGTCATGTGTTGTATCACAGTTCTTAGTTAATAGTGTATTGTTAAAAGCGGTCTCTCCATATAGCTCATTGAAGGGTTTTTCTTTATTTTGACTATTTTCTACATTGTAGAATAATAATGAAGACATCCAAACTATGAAATAACACATATGTTATTCATGTAGAAGCCAAAAAAGTGTTAAACAAAAAGACTCTTCAAAATAGCCACCCTTTGCCTTGATGACAGCTTTGCACACTCTTGGCATTTTCTCAACCATTCTCTCAACCAGCTTCATGAGGTAGTCACCTGGAATGCTTTTACAACAGTCTTGAAGGAGTTTCCACATATGCTGAGCACTTGTTGGCTGCTTGTTCTTTACTCTGCGGTCCAACTCATCCCAAACCAACTCAATTGGGTTGAGGTCGGGTGATTGTGGAGGCCAGGTAATCTGATGCAGCACTCTATCACTCTCCTTCTTGGTCAAATAGCCCTTACACAGCCTGGAGGTGTGTTGGGTCATTGTCCTGTTGTCCTGATGGCGTATCGCTGCAGAAGGCTGTGGCAGCCATGCTGGTTAAGTGTGCTTTGAATTCTAAATAAATCACTGACAGTGTCACCAGCAAAGCACCCCCACACCATCACACCTCCTCCTCCATGCTTCACAGTGAGAACTACTCACGAGGAGATCATCTGTTCACATACTCTGCTTCTCACAAAGACACAGCGGTTGGAACCAAAAATCTCAAATTTTAACTCAATAAACCAAAGGACAGATTTCCACTGGTCTAGTGTCCATTGCTTGTGTTGGCCCAAACAAGTCTCTTCTTCTTATTGGTGTCCTTTAGTTATGGTTTCTTTGCAGCAATTCGAACCATGAAGGCTTGATTCACACTGTCTCCTCTGAACAATTGATGTTGTGATGTGTCTGTTACTTGAACTCTGAGAAGCATCTGTGAAGCATTTATTTGGGCTGCAATTTCTGAGGCTGGTAACTCTAATGAACTTATCCTCTGCAGCAGAAGTAACTCTGGGTCTTCCTTTTCTGTGGCGGTCCTCATGAGAGCCAGTTTCATCATAGTGTTTGATGTTTTTGCAACTGCACTTGAAGAAACTTTCAAAGTTCTTGCCATGTCTTAAAGTAATGATGGATTGTCATTTCTCTTTACTTATTTGAGCTGTTCTTGCCATAATATGGACTTGGTATTTTACCAAATAGGGCTATATCTTCTGTATACCACCCCTACCTTGTCACAACACAACTGATTGGCTCAAACGCATTAAGGAAAGAAATTCCACAAATTAACTTTTAACAAGGCACACATGTTAATTGAAAATGTATTCCATGTGACTACCTCATGAAGCTGGTTGAGAGAATGCCAAGAGTGTGCAAAGGTTGACTGGTACTGTACAGGGTCAAATGAGACACATTGTCATCCACTGCTGACAATGAATAACATACCCGGCAAACCTGGAACATTCCCAAAATATTAGCTTCCCATGAACTTATAGTTAGGGTTTTATCCAACATTAGGATGATAACATCCCAAAAACATTCACATTTTTGAAAACAAAATCTATTTGTTTTCTTATTTTAAATCTTTTATGAAATATCCTTGGAATGTTCTCCTAAAATTCACTAAAATGTTGTGCACAACATCTGTAACAACCATTACAGAACATTCCCCAAACGTTCTCATTAGGTTTCCAGGTAAAGTAATAACACAATGAACCAGTAATGTTTCCAGTAAATGTCCCCACAATGTTCCCACCAGACTGTTCCCAGAAACATTCTAGGAACCTTTAAAGAACAGACTAAATGTTTTCTAGGAACATTCTTGGAACGTCAGGCGAACGTTTTATACAAACATTCTATAATCATCAGCACGACTGGACAGGTTTTCGGTTAAGAGAACATTTGCCGTGGCCTAATGAATGTTCTGGGAACTGTCACAGAACTAATTAAATGTTGGTTTGCTGGATAGGAACCGAGTCCTACACACCCAAATGGATCATAGGTTAAATGTGTAAGACTCGTCAATAATGAATTGGAGTAGCTGGCTCTAATCTAGCCAAGCAGCAGAGATGAAGGTAGTCTAATCACACAGAGATACCTGAACCAGCAGATACTTGTATGTAGTGACAGCTTGGCTACCTACCACAGTAGTCTTAGTATCCACAGGGCTGTGCTTGATGTCCTCCTCAACGCTACCGCCTGCAGCCATGGCTCTCTCTCTCTCATCCTCTCCCTCATCCTCTTGGCTCTACATGAATGGAAAAGAAAAAGAAAAAAAGGGAAACAAACGAACAGCATGAATTAACTAGAATTGAAAGTAGCTTTGAGGTGTGTGTGGTCTGCATCCTATTGCTGGCACCATTACTCATTACAGAGTGTGTGTGATATTTACTCATTGTGTTGGATAAGAGTGTGTGTGATATTTACTCATTGTGTTTGATAAGAGTGTGTGTGATATTTACTCATTGTGTTGGATAAGAGTGTGTGTGATATTTACTCATTGTGTTTGATAAGAGTGTGTGTGATATTTACTCATTGTGTTGGATAAGAGTGTGTGTGATATTTACTCATTGTGTTTGATAAGAGTGTGTGTGATATTTACTCATTGTGTTTGATAAGAGTGTGTGTGATATTTACTCATTGTGTTGGATAAGAGTGTGTGTGATCTGAGATTTCACCAGCGTGTGACTACAGGACTATAGTATCTCTCCAAACGTAGTCACAACATGGCGTTGATATCGGACATATGGATCTGAATTTATGAGACATTCTCTACAGAGTGCATACACACACAGTCCCTCTTCTTCCAGTAGCTCACAAATAAAGAATGAAACAAGGTAGCAAGACTCGGCTGAGTGGTAAACTGTCTCCTTTCCACACTTAATTTAACCACATCCCAACAGTCATGAAAATAAATACTGAATACGCCGTTGTTGCTGCTACATTAATGAATAAAATATCTCCTTTCCCTGGTTACGTCATCATTGCCATTCTCCCGACTGCTTGATGTTCCCACACACACACACACACACACACACACACACACACACACACACACACACACACACACACACACACACACACACACACACACACACACACACACACACACACACACACACACACACACACACACACACACACACACACACACACACCATGCAGAGGGGAGCAGGGTTTCTTCTCCCTAATCCTCCCTCTCTTTTGAAGTCCCCGCATGCTTCTCCATATATATATATCTTAGTGCACTAAAATGCTTAGCCGAGAAGGATGTTTCCAATGGCTTCCTTCTGTCTCTCCCTCCCACCTCCGTTTGGCAAGGTTACAGCTCAAGGATTTATTACTCGTTCACTGGCCAGGCTGCTACAAATCAATCCAGCCCTATTCTGATGTCCCACTGTTAATTGTCCCCTGCTCCTTTCAACGCTTGCTCCTTTTATCTACTTTTGACTTCAATGGTTGGATATTGTAGCTTACACTTTTTGGCTTCGTCAAGGAGCCGCATCGGAATCACTTCCTTTTACCGTGGCTTAACTTCCATTGAAAAACAGGTTGATGATTGGTAACTATTTGAAAACAGCACTGGAGAAGAAAGGTAGGTGTCAAATGTTATAATGAGGCAGCGATCGTTTCATAACAGCTGTTCTTCTATCTCCAGTAGCTGGCTGTTAAGCACCGTCCTCCACCTGCATGGATTATTGAGCAGATTTTCAAAGGGAGGCGGTAGAGGCCCCAGTCTCCAGAGACTTGACATGGAGAGGAAGGATCTCATTCATCTCTTTCCCCCTAAACAACCTGAGCTCACACTGTAGCAGACACATCTCAATCTTCTCACACTGTAGCAGACACATCTCAATCTTCTCACACTGTAGCAGACACATCTCAATCTTCTCACACTGTAGCAGACACATCTCAACCTTCTCACACTGTAGCAGACACATCTCCATCTTCTCACACTGTAGCAGACACATCTCAATCTTCTCACACTGTAGCAGACACATCTCAATCTTCAAATCATAGCCTCAAAAGTGAATATGTTATTTCTTTTTAGATCAGGGTTGTGTATGTACATCCAGCAGGTTTTCTAACCTGATTCAGCTTATCAAGGAACTAATGAGCAGCTGATTAGTAGAATCAGGTGTTAGAGCAGGAATGGAACAAAAACCTGCACACTGGCCACCACTGGATTAGATGCCACTAGATTTCTAATGTTGATGTTTCCACCCAGTGAGGTTCTACTAAATGTTTTATAAAACATGGAGGGGTCTCTACAAGGTACGTGGATGTCCCCCTGTCTCTCTCTCTCTCTCTCCATTCAGTCCCTCTCTGATTTAACAGTGAACTTACCGGTACCTCGTCGAGTTCCAGGGGTTCGATCATGGGGGCCTCGTCAAGGCGCGGCGAGCGCAGGGGGGACGATGACAGCCTCTTCTCCCATTCGGTAAGGCCAGCCGAGTCGGCGCCCGTCTCCAGGAACGACCGCTTGAGCTCACTGATGTTGGTCGAGTGTTTCAACAGCTCCTCCGGCGTGCCCACTGTGTCCTGAGGAGCAGGAAGAGAAGTCATCTTACTGATAATGATACACTACTGTTACTGTTAGGGTTAGTAACCGTTAGGGTTAGTTACTGTTCGGGTTAGTTACTGTTAGGGTTAGTAACTGTTCGGGTTAGTTACTGTTCGGGTTAGTTACTGTTAGGGTTAGTAACCGTTAGGGTTAGTAACCGTTAGGGTTAGTTACTGTTAGGGTTAGTTACTGTTAGGGTTAGTAACCGTTAGGGTTAGTTACTGTTCGGGTTAGTTACTGTTAGGGTTAGTAACTGTTTGGGTTAGTTACTGTTCGGGTTAGTTACTGTTAGGGTTAGTAACCGTTAGGGTTAGTAACCGTTAGGGTTAGTTACTGTTAGGGTTAGTTACTGTTAGGGTTAGTAACTGTTAGGGTTAGTTACTGTTAGGGTTAGTAACCGTTAGGGTTAATTACTGTTAGGGTTAGTTACTGTTAGGGTTAGTTACTGTTAGGGTTAGTTACTGTTAGGGTTAGTAACTGTTAGGGTTAGTAACCGTTAGGGTTAATTACTGTTAGGGTTAGTTACTGTTAGGGTTAGTAACTGTTAGGGTTAGTTACTGTTAGGGTTAGTAACCGTTAGGGTTAATTACTGTTAGGGTTAGTTACTGTTAGGGTTAGTTACTGTTAGGGTTAGTTACTGTTAGGGTTAGTAACTGTTAGGGTTAGTAACCGTTAGGGTTAGTAACCGTTAGGGTTAGTTACTGTTAGGGTTAGTAACTGTTAGGGTTAGTAACCGTTAGGGTTAGTTACTGTTAGGGTTAGTAACTGTTCGGGTTAGTTACTGTTAGGGTTAGTTACTGTTAGGGTTAGTTACTGTTAGGGTTAGTTACTGTTAGGGTTAGTAACTGTTAGGGTTAGTTACTGTTAGGGTTAGTTACCGTTAGGGTTAGTTACTGTTAGGGTTAGTAACCGTTAGGGTTAGTTACTGTTAGGGTTAGTTACTGTTAGGGTTAGTAACCGTTAGCATTAGTTACTGTTAGGGTTAGTTACTGTTAGGGTTAGTAACCGTTAGGGTTAGTTACTGTTAGGGTTAGTTACTGTTAGGGTTAGTTACTGTTAGGGTTAGTAACCGTTAGGGTTAGTTACTGTTAGGGTTAGTTACTGTTAAGGTTAGTAACTGTTAGGGTTAGTTACTGTTAGGGTTAGTTACTGTTAGGGTTAGTAACCGTTAGGGTTAATTACTGTTAGGGTTAGTTACTGTTAGGGTTAGTAACCATTAGGGTTAGTTACTGTTAGGGTTAGTAACTGTTCGGGTTAGTTACTGTTCGGGTTAGTTACTGTTAGGGTTAGTAACCGTTAGGGTTAGTTACTGTTAGGGTTAGTTACTGTTAGGGTTAGTTACTGTTAGGGTTAGTAACCGTTAGGGTTAGTAACTGTTAGGGTTAGTTACTGTTAGGGTTAGTAACCGTTAGGGTTAGTAACTGTTAGGGTTAGTTACTGTTAGGGTTAGTTACCGTTAGGGTTAGTTACTGTTAGGGTTAGTTACTGTTGGGGTTAGTTACTGTTAGGGTTAGTTACTGTTAGGGTTAGTTACCGTTAGGGTTAGTTACTGTTAGGGTTAGTTACCGTTAGGGTTAGTTACTGTTAGGGTTAGTAACCGTTAGGGTTAGTTACTGTTAGGGTTAGTTACTGTTAGGGTTAGTTACTGTTAGGGTTAGTTACTGTTAGGGTTAGTAACTGTTAGGGTTAGTAACCGT
The DNA here is from genome assembly GCF_045679555.1 of Salvelinus alpinus. Taxonomy (NCBI): domain Eukaryota; kingdom Metazoa; phylum Chordata; class Actinopteri; order Salmoniformes; family Salmonidae; genus Salvelinus; species Salvelinus alpinus. The sequence goes on from NC_092093.1 coordinate 58,337,345, forward strand.
TAGGGTTAGTTACTGTTAGGGTTAGTAACCGTTAGGGTTAGTAACCGTTAGGGTTAGTTACTGTTAGGGTTAGTTACTGTTAGGGTTAGTAACTGTTCGGGTTAGTTACTGTTCGGGTTAGTTACTGTTCGGGTTAGTTACTGTTAGGGTTAGTTACCGTTAGGGTTAGTTACTGTTAGGGTTAGTAACCGTTAGGGTTAGTTACTGTTAGGGTTAGTTACTGTTAGGGTTAGTTACTGTTAGGGTTAGTTACTGTTAGGGTTAGTAACTGTTAGGGTTAGTTACCGTTAGGGTTAGTTACTGTTAGGGTTAGTAACCGTTAGGGTTAGTTACTGTTAGGGTTAGTTACTGTTAGGGTTAGTAACCGTTAGGGTTAGTTACTGTTAGGGTTAGTTACTGTTAGGGTTAGTAACCGTTAGGGTTAGTTACTGTTAGGGTTAGTTACTGTTAGGGTTAGTTACTGTTAGGGTTAGTAACCGTTAGGGTTAGTTACTGTTAGGGTTAGTTACTGTTAAGGTTAGTAACTGTTAGGGTTAGTTACTGTTAGGGTTAGTTACTGTTAGGGTTAGTAACCGTTAGGGTTAATTACTGTTAGGGTTAGTTACTGTTAGGGTTAGTAACTGTTCGGGTTAGTTACTGTTCGGGTTAGTTACTGTTCGGGTTAGTTACTGTTAGGGTTAGTAACCGTTAGGGTTAGTTACTGTTAGGGTTAGTTACTGTTAGGGTTAGTTACTGTTAGGGTTAGTAACCGTTAGGGTTAGTAACTGTTAGGGTTAGTTACTGTTAGGGTTAGTAACCGTTAGGGTTAGTAACTGTTAGGGTTAGTTACTGTTAGGGTTAGTTACCGTTAGGGTTAGTTACTGTTAGGGTTAGTTACTGTTGGGGTTAGTTACTGTTAGGGTTAGTTACTGTTAGGGTTAGTTACCGTTAGGGTTAGTTACTGTTAGGGTTAGTTACCGTTAGGGTTAGTTACCGTTAGGGTTAGTAACCGTTAGGGTTAGTTACTGTTAGGGTTAGTTACTGTTAGGGTTAGTTACTGTTAGGGTTAGTTACTGTTAGGGTTAGTAACTGTTAGGGTTAGTAACCGTTAGGGTTAGTTACTGTTAGGGTTAGTTACTGTTAGGGTTAGTAACCGTTAGGGTTAGTTACTGTTAGGGTTAGTTACTGTTAGGGTTAGTAACCATTAGGGTTAGTTACTGTTCGGGTTAGTTACTGTTCGGGTTAGTTACTGTTAGGGTTAGTTACCGTTAGGGTTAGTTACTGTTAGGGTTAGTAACCGTTAGGGTTAGTTACTGTTAGGGTTAGTTACTGTTAGGGTTAGTTACTGTTAGGGTTAGTAACTGTTAGGGTTAGTAACCGTTAGGGTTAGTTACTGTTAGGGTTAGTTACTGTTAGGGTTAGTAACCCTTAGGGTTAGTTACTGTTAGGGTTAGTACCCGTTAGGGTTAGTTACTGTTCGGGTTAGTAACCGTTAGGGTTAGTAACTGTTAGGGTTAGTAACCGTTAGGGTTAGTTACTGTTAGGGTTAGTTACTGTCAGGGTTAGTTACTGTTAGGATTAGTAATTAGGGTTTAGATGTTACATGTGTATGGATGTCAAGTCAATATAGCAGTGTTGTGTTATGTTGTTTAAGATTGTGCAATATGTTTTATGTCCATGAATTTAAAAAAATACTGAAAATAAAATTCCATGGAAAACAAGAATGCCACTGGACGCTAAAGCGCAAGCTAAAAACCAACAAATGAATGAGATAGTGAATGCAATAGAAAATCAACTGTGTTTTGTGAGACAAATTACACATCTGAATCTTTGGGAGAGCAGCTTGTGTGCTGCTATTCAAGTAGCATGGTTAAGTATCACCGTGGTGACAGATTGACAAATGTAATGTTCATTACTTTGATGCATGTTTGTATTATGTTCACAGCTGCAGTATAATGAGCTGAATATATAATGTCATAATCTATCCGAAACAGGCCTCTCTTTTCTAACGAATTATCTGCATTTTGCGGCGAATCCTAACTTTCACTTAAGTAACATTTTCACTTAGTCTCCCATTGACATCAATGCATGACTAAATGGAAGTTAGGATTTGCCCCTTTTTAAGGGAGCATTCATAGATATCAATAGAACTCAACATCCCCTTACTCTCTATCTAGCAGTAACTTCCACCTGGCATATGCTGTTAATACAGTATGTATTACGTCAATAAAACAAAATCCCCAAATAAAAGTAAGCATGTTAGTGAATAAACATAAGACAACATTAGTTTAAAACAATATGTTATCATCATTAGTAAAAACTACCTGTTACAAACCCCTCATGTTGTCTGTTATAACAACTACCTGTTACAAACCCCTCATGTTGTCTGTTATAACAACTACCTGTTACAAACCCCTCATGTTGTCTGTTATAACAACTACCTGTTACAAACCCCTCATGCTGTCTGTTATAACTACCTGTTACAAACCCCTCATGTTGTCTGTTATAACAACTACCTGTTACAAACCCCTCATGTTGTCTGTTATAACAACTACCTGTTACAAACCCCTCATGTTGTCTGTTATAACAACTACCTGTTACAAACCCCTCATGTTGTCTGTTATAACAACTACCTGTTACAAACCCCTCATGCTGTCTGTTATAACTACCTGTTACAAACCCCTCATGTTGTCTGTTATAACAACTACCTGTTACAAACCCCTCATGTTGTCTGTTATAACAACTACCTGTTACAAACCCCTCATGTTGTCTGTTATAACAACTACCTGTTACAAACCCCTCATGTTGTCTGTTATAACAACTACCTGTTACAAACCCCTCATGCTGTCTGTTATAACTACCTGTTACAAACCCCTCATGTTGTCTGTTATAACAACTACCTGTTACAAACCCCTCATGTTGTCTGTTATAACAACTACCTGTTACAAACCCCTCATGTTGTCTGTTATAACAACTACCTGTTACAAACCCCTCATGCTGTCTGTTATAACAACTACCTGTTACAAACCCCTCATGCTGTCTGTTATAACAACTACCTGTTACAAACCCCTCATGTTGTCTGTTATAACAACTACCTGTTACAAACCCCTCATGCTGTCTGTTATAACAACTACCTGTTACAAACCCCTCATGCTGTCTGTTATAACAACTACCTGTTACAAACCCCTCATGTTGTCTGTTATAACAACTACCTGTTACAAACCCCTCATGCTGTCTGTTATAACTACCTGTTACAAACCCCTCATGTTGTCTGTTATAACAACTACCTGTTACAAACCCCTCATGTTGTCTGTTATAACAACTACCTGTTACAAACCCCTCATGTTGTCTGTTATAACAACTACCTGTTACAAACCCCTCATGTTGTCTGTTATAACAACTACCTGTTACAAACCCCTCATGCTGTCTGTTATAACTACCTGTTACAAACCCCTCATGTTGTCTGTTATAACAACTACCTGTTACAAACCCCTCATGTTGTCTGTTATAACAACTACCTGTTACAAACCCCTCATGTTGTCTGTTATAACAACTACCTGTTACAAACCCCTCATGTTGTCTGTTATAACAACTACCTGTTACAAACCCCTCATGCTGTCTGTTATAACAACTACCTGTTACAAACCCCTCATGCTGTCTGTTATAACAACTACCTGTTACAAACCCCTCATGTTGTCTGTTATAACAACTACCTGTTACAAACCCCTCATGTTGTCTGTTATAACAACTACCTGTTACAAACCCCTCATGCTGTCTGTTATAACAACTACCTGTTACAAACCCCTAATGTTGTCTGTTATAACAACTACCTGTTACAAACCCCTCATGTTGTCTGTTATAACTACCTGTTACAAACCCCTCATGCTGTCTGTTATAACAACTACCTGTTACAAACCCCTCATGTTGTCTGTTAAAACAACTACCAGTTACAAACCCCTCATGTTGTCTGTTATAACAACTACCTGTTACAAACCCCTCATGTTGTCTGTTATAACTACCTGTTACAAACCCCTCATGCTGTCTGTTATAACTACCTGTTACAAACCCCTCATGTTGTCTGTTATAACAACTACCTGTTACAAACCCCTCATGTTGTCTGTTATAACAACTACCTGTTACAAACCCCTCATGCTGTCTGTTATAACAACTACCTGTTACAAACCCCTCATGTTGTCTGTTATAACAACTACCTGTTACAAACCCCTCATGCTGTCTGTTATAACAACTACCTGTTACAAACCCCTCATGCTGTCTGTTATAACAACTACCTGTTACAAACCCCTAATGCTGTCTGTTATAACAACTACCTGTTACAAACCCCTCATGTTGTCTGTTATAACTACCGGTTACAAACCCCTCATGCTGTCTGTTATAACAACTACCTGTTACAAACCCTTCATGTTGTCTGTTATAACAACTACCTGTTACAAACCCCTCATGTTGTCTGTTATAACAACTACCTGTTACAAACCCCTCATGCTGTCTGTTATAACAACTACCTGTTACAAACCCCTCATGCTGTCTGTTATAACAACTACCTGTTACAAACCCCTCATGTTGTCTGTTATAACAACTACCTGTTACAAACCCTTCATGTTGTCTGTTATAACAACTACCTGTTACAAACCCCTCATGCTGTCTGTTATAACAACTACCTGTTACAAACCCCTCATGCTGTCTGTTATAACAACTACCTGTTACAAACCCCTCATGCTGTCTGTTATAACTACCTGTTACAAACCCCTCATGTTGTCTGTTATAACAACTACCTGTTACAAACCCCTCATGCTGTCTGTTATAACTACCTGTTACAAACCCCTCATGTTGTCTGTTATAACAACTACCTGTTACAAACCCCTCATGTTGTCTGTTATAACAACTACCTGTTACAAACCCCTCATGCTGTCTGTTATAACAACTACCTGTTACAAACCCCTCATGTTGTCTGTTATAACAACTACCTGTTACAAACCCCTCATGTTGTCTGTTATAACAACTACCTGTTACAAACCCCTCATGTTGTCTGTTATAACAACTACCTGTTACAAACCCCTCATGTTGTCTGTTATAACAACTACCTGTTACAAACCCCTCATGCTGTCTGTTATAACAACTACCTGTTACAAACCCCTCATGCTGTCTGTTACAACAACTACCTGTTACAAACCCCTCATGTTGTCTGTTATAACAACTACCTGTTACAAACCCCTCATGCTGTCTGTTATAACAACTACCTGTTACAAACCCCTCATGCTGTCTGTTATAACAACTACCTGTTATAAACCCCTCATGTTGTCTGTTATAACAACTACCTGTTACAAACCCCTCATGCTGTCTGTTATAACAACTACCTGTTACAAACCCCTCATGCTGTCTGTTATAACAACTACCTGTTACAAACCCCTCATGTTGTCTGTTATAACAACTACCTGTTACAAACCCCTCATGTTGTCTGTTATAACTACCTGTTACAAACCCCTCATGCTGTCTGTTATAACAACTACCTGTTACAAACCCCTCATGTTGTCTGTTAAAACAACTACCAGTTACAAACCCCTCATGTTGTCTGTTATAACAACTACCTGTTACAAACCCCTCATGTTGTCTGTTATAACAACTACCTGTTACAAACCCCTCATGTTGTCTGTTATAACAACTACCTGTTACAAACCCCTCATGCTGTCTGTTATAACTACCTGTTACAAACCCCTCATGTTGTCTGTTATAACAACTACCTGTTACAAACCCCTCATGTTGTCTGTTATAACAACTACCTGTTACAAACCCCTCATGCTGTCTGTTATAACAACTACCTGTTACAAACCCCTCATGTTGTCTGTTATAACAACTACCTGTTACAAACCCCTCATGCTGTCTGTTATAACAACTACCTGTTACAAACCCCTCATGCTGTCTGTTATAACAACTACCTGTTACAAACCCCTAATGCTGTCTGTTATAACAACTACCTGTTACAAACCCCTCATGTTGTCTGTTATAACTACCTGTTACAAACCCCTCATGCTGTCTGTTATAACAACTACCTGTTACAAACCCTTCATGTTGTCTGTTATAACAACTACCTGTTACAAACCCCTCATGTTGTCTGTTATAACAACTACCTGTTACAAACCCCTCATGCTGTCTGTTATAACAACTACCTGTTACAAACCCCTCATGCTGTCTGTTATAACAACTACCTGTTACAAACCCCTCATGTTGTCTGTTATAACAACTACCTGTTACAAACCCTTCATGTTGTCTGTTATAACAACTACCTGTTACAAACCCCTCATGCTGTCTGTTATAACAACTACCTGTTACAAACCCCTCATGCTGTCTGTTATAACAACTACCTGTTACAAACCCCTCATGCTGTCTGTTATAACAACTACCTGTTACAAACCCCTCATGCTGTCTGTTATAACTACCTGTTACAAACCCCTCATGTTGTCTGTTATAACAACTACCTGTTACAAACCCCTCATGCTGTCTGTTATAACTACCTGTTACAAACCCCTCATGTTGTCTGTTATAACAACTACCTGTTACAAACCCCTCATGTTGTCTGTTATAACAACTACCTGTTACAAACCCCTCATGCTGTCTGTTATAACAACTACCTGTTACAAACCCCTCATGTTGTCTGTTATAACAACTACCTGTTACAAACCCCTCATGTTGTCTGTTATAACAACTACCTGTTACAAACCCCTCATGTTGTCTGTTATAACAACTACCTGTTACAAACCCCTCATGTTGTCTGTTATAACAACTACCTGTTACAAACCCCTCATGCTGTCTGTTATAACAACTACCTGTTACAAACCCCTCATGCTGTCTGTTACAACAACTACCTGTTACAAACCCCTCATGTTGTCTGTTATAACAACTACCTGTTACAAACCCCTCATGCTGTCTGTTATAACAACTACCTGTTACAAACCCCTCATGCTGTCTGTTATAACAACTACCTGTTATAAACCCCTCATGTTGTCTGTTATAACAACTACCTGTTACAAACCCCTCATGCTGTCTGTTATAACTACCTGTTACAAACCCCTCATGTTGTCTGTTATAACAACTACCTGTTACAAACCCCTCATGTTGTCTGTTATAACAACTACCTGTTACAAACCCCTCATGTTGTCTGTTATAACAACTACCTGTTACAAACCCCTCATGCTGTCTGTTATAACAACTACCTGTTACAAACCCCTCATGCTGTCTGTTACAACAACTACCTGTTACAAACCCCTCATGTTGTCTGTTATAACAACTACCTGTTACAAACCCCTCATGCTGTCTGTTATAACAACTACCTGTTACAAACCCCTCATGCTGTCTGTTATAACAACTACCTGTTACAAACCCCTCATGTTGTCTGTTATAACAACTACCTGTTACAAACCCCTCATGCTGTCTGTTATAACTACCTGTTACAAACCCCTCATGTTGTCTGTTATAACAACTACCTGTTACAAACCCCTCATGTTGTCTGTTATAACAACTACCTGTTACAAACCCCTCATGTTGTCTGTTATAACAACTACCTGTTACAAACCCCTCATGTTGTCTGTTATAACAACTACCTGTTACAAACCCCTCATGCTGTCTGTTATAACAACTACCTGTTACAAACCCCTCATGCTGTCTGTTATAACAACTACCTGTTACAAACCCCTCATGTTGTCTGTTATAACAACTACCTGTTACAAACCCCTCATGCTGTCTGTTATAACAACTACCTGTTACAAACCCCTCATGCTGTCTGTTATAACAACTACCTGTTACAAACCCCTCATGTTGTCTGTTATAACAACTACCTGTTACAAACCCCTCATGCTGTCTGTTATAACTACCTGTTACAAACCCCTCATGTTGTCTGTTATAACAACTACCTGTTACAAACCCCTCATGTTGTCTGTTATAACAACTACCTGTTACAAACCCCTCATGTTGTCTGTTATAACAACTACCTGTTACAAACCCCTCATGTTGTCTGTTATAACAACTACCTGTTACAAACCCCTCATGCTGTCTGTTATAACTACCTGTTACAAACCCCTCATGTTGTCTGTTATAACAACTACCTGTTACAAACCCCTCATGTTGTCTGTTATAACAACTACCTGTTACAAACCCCTCATGTTGTCTGTTATAACAACTACCTGTTACAAACCCCTCATGTTGTCTGTTATAACAACTACCTGTTACAAACCCCTCATGCTGTCTGTTATAACAACTACCTGTTACAAACCCCTCATGCTGTCTGTTATAACAACTATCTGTTACAAACCCCTCATGTTGTCTGTTATAACAACTACCTGTTACAAACCCCTTATGTTGTCTGTTATAACAACTACCTGTTACAAACCCCTCATGCTGTCTGTTATAACAACTACCTGTTACAAACCCCTCATGTTGTCTGTTATAACAACTACCTGTTACAAACCCCTCATGTTGTCTGTTATAACTACCTGTTACAAACCCCTCATGCTGTCTGTTATAACAACTACCTGTTACAAACCCCTCATGTTGTCTGTTAAAACAACTACCTGTTACAAACCCCTCATGTTGTCTGTTATAACAACTACCTGTTACAAACCCCTCATGTTGTCTGTTATAACAACTACCTGTTACAAACCCCTCATGCTGTCTGTTATAACAACTACCTGTTACAAACCCCTCATGCTGTCTGTTACAACAACTACCTGTTACAAACCCCTCATGTTGTCTGTTATAACAACTACCTGTTACAAACCCCTCATGCTGTCTGTTATAACAACTACCTGTTACAAACCCCTCATGCTGTCTGTTATAACAACTACCTGTTACAAACCCCTCATGTTGTCTGTTATAACAACTACCTGTTACAAACCCCTCATGCTGTCTGTTATAACTACCTGTTACAAACCCCTCATGTTGTCTGTTATAACAACTACCTGTTACAAACCCCTCATGTTGTCTGTTATAACAACTACCTGTTACAAACCCCTCATGTTGTCTGTTATAACAACTACCTGTTACAAACCCCTCATGTTGTCTGTTATAACAACTACCTGTTACAAACCCCTCATGCTGTCTGTTATAACAACTACCTGTTACAAACCCCTCATGCTGTCTGTTATAACAACTACCTGTTACAAACCCCTCATGTTGTCTGTTATAACAACTACCTGTTACAAACCCCTCATGCTGTCTGTTATAACAACTACCTGTTACAAACCCCTCATGCTGTCTGTTATAACAACTACCTGTTACAAACCCCTCATGTTGTCTGTTATAACAACTACCTGTTACAAACCCCTCATGCTGTCTGTTATAACTACCTGTTACAAACCCCTCATGTTGTCTGTTATAACAACTACCTGTTACAAACCCCTCATGTTGTCTGTTATAACAACTACCTGTTACAAACCCCTCATGTTGTCTGTTATAACAACTACCTGTTACAAACCCCTCATGTTGTCTGTTATAACAACTACCTGTTACAAACCCCTCATGCTGTCTGTTATAACTACCTGTTACAAACCCCTCATGTTGTCTGTTATAACAACTACCTGTTACAAACCCCTCATGTTGTCTGTTATAACAACTACCTGTTACAAACCCCTCATGTTGTCTGTTATAACAACTACCTGTTACAAACCCCTCATGTTGTCTGTTATAACAACTACCTGTTACAAACCCCTCATGCTGTCTGTTATAACAACTACCTGTTACAAACCCCTCATGCTGTCTGTTATAACAACTATCTGTTACAAACCCCTCATGTTGTCTGTTATAACAACTACCTGTTACAAACCCCTTATGTTGTCTGTTATAACAACTACCTGTTACAAACCCCTCATGCTGTCTGTTATAACAACTACCTGTTACAAACCCCTCATGTTGTCTGTTATAACAACTACCTGTTACAAACCCCTCATGTTGTCTGTTATAACTACCTGTTACAAACCCCTCATGCTGTCTGTTATAACAACTACCTGTTACAAACCCCTCATGTTGTCTGTTAAAACAACTACCTGTTACAAACCCCTCATGTTGTCTGTTATAACAACTACCTGTTACAAACCCCTCATGTTGTCTGTTATAACTACCTGTTACAAACCCCTCATGCTGTCTGTTATAACTACCTGTTACAAACCCCTCATGTTGTCTGTTATAACAACTACCTGTTACAAACCCCTCATGTTGTCTGTTATAACAACTACCTGTTACAAACCCCTCATGCTGTCTGTTATAACAACTACCTGTTACAAACCCCTCATGTTGTCTGTTATAACAACTACCTGTTACAAACCCCTCATGCTGTCTGTTATAACAACTACCTGTTACAAACCCCTCATGCTGTCTGTTATAACAACTACCTGTTACAAACCCCTCATGCTGTCTGTTATAACAACTACCTGTTACAAACCCCTCATGTTGTCTGTTATAACTACCTGTTACAAACCCCTCATGCTGTCTGTTATAACAACTACCTGTTACAAACCCTTCATGTTGTCTGTTATAACAACTACCTGTTACAAACCCCTCATGTTGTCTGTTATAACAACTACCTGTTACAAACCCCTCATGCTGTCTGTTATAACAACTACCTGTTACAAACCCCTCATGCTGTCTGTTATAACAACTACCTGTTACAAACCCCTCATGTTGTCTGTTATAACAACTACCTGTTACAAACCCTTCATGTTGTCTGTTATAACAACTACCTGTTACAAACCCCTCATGCTGTCTGTTATAACAACTACCTGTTACAAACCCCTCATGCTGTCTGTTATAACTACCTGTTACAAACCCCTCATGCTGTCTGTTATAACAACTACCTGTTACAAACCCCTCATGCTGTCTGTTATAACAACTACCTGTTACAAACCCCTCATGCTGTCTGTTATAACTACCTGTTACAAACCCCTCATGTTGTCTGTTATAACAACTACCTGTTACAAACCCCTCATGCTGTCTGTTATAACTACCTGTTACAAACCCCTCATGTTGTCTGTTATAACAACTACCTGTTACAAACCCCTCATGTTGTCTGTTATAACAACTACCTGTTACAAACCCCTCATGCTGTCTGTTATAACAACTACCTGTTACAAACCCCTCATGCTGTCTGTTATAACAACTACCTGTTACAAACCCCTCATGTTGTCTGTTATAACAACTACCTGTTACAAACCCCTCATGCTGTCTGTTATAACAACTACCTGTTACAAACCCCTCATGCTGTCTGTTATAACTACCTGTTACAAACCCCTCATGTTGTCTGTTATAACAACTACCTGTTACAAACCCCTCATGCTGTCTGTTATAACAACTACCTGTTACAAACCCCTCATGTTGTCTGTTATAACAACTACCTGTTACAAACCCCTCATGCTGTCTGTTATAACACCTACCTGTTACAAACCCCTCATGCTGTCTGTTATAACAACTACCTGTTACAAACCCCTCATGTTGTCTGTTATAACAACTACCTGTTACAAACCCCTCATGTTGTCTGTTATAACAACTACCTGTTACAAACCCCTCATGTTGTCTGTTATAACAACTACCTGTTACAAACCCCTCATGCTGTCTGTTATAACAACTACCTGTTACAAACCCCTCATGTTGTCTGTTATAACTACCTGTTACAAACCCCTCATGCTGTCTGTTATAACAACTACCTGTTACAAACCCCTCATGCTGTCTGTTATAACAACTACCTGTTACAAACCCCTCATGTTTTCTGTTATAACAACTACCTGTTACAAACCCCTCATGTTGTCTGTTATAACAACTACCTGTTACAAACCCCTCATGCTGTCTGTTATAACAACTACCTGTTACAAACCCCTAATGTTGTCTGTTATAACAACTACCTGTTACAAACCCCTCATGTTGTCTGTTATAACAACTACCTGTTACAAACCCCTCATGTTGTCTGTTATAACTACCTGTTACAAACCCCTCATGTTGTCTGTTATAACAACTACCTGTTACAAACCCCTCATGCTGTCTGTTATAACAACTACCTGTTACAAACCCCTCATGCTGTCTGTTATAACAACTACCTGTTACAAACCCTTCATGTTGTCTGTTATAACAACTACCTGTTACAAACCCCTCATGTTGTCTGTTATAACAACTACCTGTTACAAACCCTTCATGTTGTCTGTTATAACTACCTGTTACAAACCCCTCATGTTGTCTGTTATAACAACTACCTGTTACAAACCCCTCATGTTGTCTGTTATAACAACTACCTGTTACAAACCCCTCATGTTGTCTGTTATAACAACTACCTGTTACAAACCCCTCATGCTGTCTGTTATAACAACTACCTGTTACAAACCCCTCATGTTGTCTGTTATAACAACTACCTGTTACAAACCCCTCATGCTGTCTGTTATAACAACTACCTGTTACAAACCCTTCATGTTGTCTGTTATAACTACCTGTTACAAACCCCTCATGCTGTCTGTTATAACAACTACCTGTTACAAACCCCTCATGCTGTCTGTTATAACAACTACATGTTACAAACCCCTCATGCTGTCTGTTATAACAACTACCTGTTACAAACCCCTCATGCTGTCTGTTATAACAACTACCTGTTACAAACCCCTCATGCTGTCTGTTATAACAACTACCTGTTACAAACCCCTCATGTTGTCTGTTATAACAACTACCTGTTACAAACCCCTCATGCTGTCTGTTATAACAACTACCTGTTACAAACCCCTCATGTTGTCTGTTATAACTACCTGTTACAAACCCCTCATGCTGTCTGTTATAACAACTACCTGTTACAAACCCTTCATGTTGTCTGTTATAACAACTACCTGTTACAAACCCCTCATGTTGTCTGTTATAACAACTACCTGTTACAAACCCTTCATGTTGTCTGTTATAACTACCTGTTACAAACCCCTCATGTTGTCTGTTATAACAACTACCTGTTACAAACCCCTCATGTTGTCTGTTATAACAACTACCTGTTACAAACCCCTCATGTTGTCTGTTATAACAACTACCTGTTACAAACCCCTCATGCTGTCTGTTATAACAACTACCTGTTACAAACCCCTCATGTTGTCTGTTATAACAACTACCTGTTACAAACCCCTCATGCTGTCTGTTATAACAACTACCTGTTACAAACCCTTCATGTTGTCTGTTATAACTACCTGTTACAAACCCCTCATGCTGTCTGTTATAACAACTACCTGTTACAAACCCCTCATGCTGTCTGTTATAACAACTACATGTTACAAACCCCTCATGCTGTCTGTTATAACAACTACCTGTTACAAACCCCTCATGCTGTCTGTTATAACAACTACCTGTTACAAACCCCTCATGTTGTCTGTTATAACAACTACCTGTTACAAACCCCTCATGCTGTCTGTTATAACAACTACCTGTTACAAACCCCTCATGTTGTCTGTTATAACTACCTGTTACAAACCCCTCATGCTGTCTGTTATAACTACCTGTTACAAACCCCTCATGTTGTCTGTTATAACAACTACCTGTTACAAACCCCTCATGTTGTCTGTTATAACAACTACCTGTTACAAACCCCTCATGTTGTCTGTTATAACAACTACCTGTTACAAACCCCTCATGCTGTCTGTTATAACAACTACCTGTTACAAACCCCTCATGTTGTCTGTTATAACAACTACCTGTTACAAACCCCTCATGCTGTCTGTTATAACAACTACCTGTTACAAACCCCTCATGCTGTCTGTTATAACAACTACCTGTTACAAACCCCTCATGTTGTCTGTTATAACAACTACCTGTTACAAACCCCTCATGTTGATGACATAAAAAATGGTAAATCCACTGTTACTGTCCAAACCAAGTCCTTGAGCAAAAGTCCCCACCATGCACTAGCCTGCTGTTCCATACAATACCAACCTCTAACATCAGCACACTATGTCTGACAAACACATTCTCCCGCTTTATTCATCTTATGAGACTGTTCTGGAAAGAAAATGACAGTCCGTTAGATTTTATTACATGTCAAATCAATATCTCCTCGTAGATTGCAGCTGTTGATTGTGCAGCCTTCAGTGATTTTGAATCCCAGGTTCACAGGTTGTGGGTGAAATGGTCGTTTGACCAGCTGTGGATGAAATGAGTGGTAATGTGTGTTAAGGTGCCATACTTTAGTTAGTATACCTGTGTCTTTAACTCGGACTCATCCTCCTGGTCCGACTGGCAGCATGGGAAGCACAGAGAGGGAATTTGATATCAAAACCGGAATACAACACACGTTATAGCTTACGAGAGGAACTATCAAATAACATCAGATATTGTTGAAATAGAAATGTGAAACCAAAGAACGTAAGATTTCTACAAGAGATGAGAGTTGAGGTGACTAGTGACTACCCATGTTACAAACCTCCGTGGCTGTCAGTTCACCATCGACACCAGTGTCAGTCAGTTCAGTCTGTTTAGTAGTAACACAACAGCATGAGGAGAAAGAGAACCGTGGCTGTTAGGGTTGAGTATAGTATTTCCCAGAACTCATATTTACCTAAACATTAGCTATTAGGAAAAGTGGTTGAACAAAGTAGTGACAGTAAACTGTTTTCGGGGTAAAAAAAAAACCAACAGGAAATGCATTAAAACATATTCAGATGACCTATGTCAACATAATATCATTAAACTACATTACAGATGACTCCACCAGCTTGAGGTCACTCTCCCGCCTTATAAATGTTCATCACGAATGCAATTAACATTAGTAGTTTGACCTTTGGATTCTACTAAGAACCCTTATCCTAGGTAACTAGTAAGTACAGACATTACATCTGCCAAAGTTCATTCAGGTTCAGCTCCTTGTCATCAATTTGTTCACTAAAAAAAGCAATTTTTATTTCTACATTTCAAATAGTCTGGCCCTGCCTTTCGCTGAGTGTTCTGGCACTGATCTGAAGTTGCCCCTCTGCCAGAGTATTGAAGGTTCAGGTCAGTTCTCCATTAGTGACTTATCAGGGACCTGCCTACCTGATAGAGAGAGTGGCAGAGCATGAAAGCACAGGGCGGCATCCCCAGACAATGAGATTTGTGCTTCTTCGCTACCCTAGAAGGAGAAAGGCCACCTGGCTCTAGTCTGTCTGACAGAATAGCTCTGGCTGGCGCTAGCTACTTTCTACTCTTGGCTCCGGCAATAAACAGCTGTCATTTTCAGAGTGGAATCTGGGTACTCAGAGGAAGGTATTATAGAATTCTCTCAGGGGTGGGCAAAGGACAGAGGTATTTGATTGGGTGTGGAGAACTATACCTTGGTGTCGTGTCGAATGGGAGAGGTTGGACTTGGTAGAGAGATCTCGGTGGCTTTCGTGGTCTCATCCTCCTCCTCCACCTCCTCCACCTCTACTTCCACCTCTACTTCCACCTCTACTTCCACCTCCACTTCCACCTCTTCCTCCGCCTTCCTCTCCTCCACCTTTTTCTCCGGTGTCACGGTGGTGATGAGGTCGCTCAGGGCGATGCCCTTCGCCCTTCCGTATAGGTCCGAGCCCATCTCTGAAGCATGCACATAGACGCACATGCACGCACACGCACGGACACAAGCACGCACATACCCACACACACATACACACACAGATCATTTTCCATTTAGGGAATTGTCATTTTCCTTTAACGGAGGCAATATTGCAGGTCAGCGGGTTGGAGAGGTAATGCTAATGAGCTACAGTCTGTATCAGCATAGTCATCACAGCCATTGATTCAGGAGATACAGGAGATATTAAATCCCATTCTTGTTGATAATAACAAATAATAACATATTATCAACATCAGAGCTTTTCTATCAGATATGATCTGTAATTAAAGCAATATTCTGAAACCATTGTGTGGTTTGAAATGACAAAGCTAGCCCTGAGCATTTCATATACAAAAGTATGTGGACACCACCACAGCATACAATGACATTCTAGACAATTATGTGCTTCCAACTTTGTGGCAACAGTTTGGGGAAGGCCCTTTCCTGTTTCAGCATGACAATTCCCCGCGCACCAAGCGAGGTCCATACAGAAATGATTGTCGAGATCGGTGTGGAAGAATTTGACTGGCCTGCACAGAGCCCTGACCTCAACCTCATCAAACACCTTTGAGATAAATTGGAACGCCAACTGCTAGCCAGGCCTAATCGCCCAACATCAGTTGCCGACCTCACTAATGCTCGTGGCTGAATGGAAGCAAGTCCCTGCAGCAATGTTCCAACATCTAGTGGAAAGCCTTCCCAGAAGAGTGGCGGCCGTTCTGTCAGCAAAGGGTGGAACAACTCCATATTAATGCCCATGATTTTGGAATGAGATGTTTGATGAGCAGGTGTCCACATACTTTAGACTTATATAGATCATGTAGTGTAGCTGCTCATAGCATCTTATCAGCAGTATGATATTATACAACAATATCATCAAGAGTTTCAGGTTAAACAGTAAGCAACTAGTGAAATACCAGGGTCCACATTTATGAGGAGAAAAGGGGTTTTCTGATTTGCTATCAGTTTCCATGCAGAGGTTTTTCTGATTGGTTGACTACTCTCATCATAAATGCTCTCTATTTACATCTTCTTGGACTGAAATGCAAAATCCCTGATAACCTGTCATGTTTAAGCTCCTCTATACGCAGGCCTTATAAACATTCTTTAACTTACCGCAGCTTTGGAATTTTCCCCATTGACTGGAAATCAAAGGCTCAAACTACTTGTTAAAGGCTCCTTTCACACACTGAAATATCAATAAAAAAACTGCATCAGGGTCTAAACGAGTCAGGAAATCCAAAGGTATTGGATGTGCTGTTAACTGACAAATAAAAAGATGCTCCATCGTTGCTATGAGTCAGTTACAGATAAGAGAATGGACTGCATCCCTGTTGTGGACCCAAACACAGCTAAGAAACTGTATTCTATCATTCAGCCAAGAAAAACACATATCCTAATCAATATTAACTGTATCTAGGTTAACTTGTACCATCTCCCTACATCTGTGACGGCACAGAAAGCACTCTGACTCCATGGGGTACATTGGTACCCCAGGTAATCTTAGGTTTTATTACATACAGCCGGGAGAAACTACTGAATATAAGAGCAACGTCAACTCACCATCATTACGACCAGGAATATGACTTTCCCGAAGCGGATCCAGTGTTTTGTCTTCCACCCAGGACAATGGATCTGATCCCAGCCGGCGATCCTAAACAACGTCGCCGTAAAAGGGGCAAACGAAGCGGTCTTCTGGTCAGGCTCCGGAGACGGGCACATCGCGCACCACTCCCTAGCATACTACTCGCCAATGTCCAGTCTCTTGACAACAAGGTTGATGAAATCCGAGCAAGGGTTGCCTTCCAGAGAGACATCAGAGACTGTAACGTTCTTTGCTTCACGGAAACATGGCTCACTCGAGAGACGCTATCGGAGTCGGTGCAGCCAGCTGGTTTCTTCACGCATCGCGCCGACAGAAACAAGCATCTCTCTGGTAAGAAGAGGGGCGGGGGGGTATGCCTTATGATTAACGAGACGTGGTGTGATCATAACAACATACAGGAACTCAAGTCCTTCTGCTCACCTGACTTAGAATTCCTCACAATCAAATGTCGACCGCATTATCTACCAAGGGAATTCTCTTCGATTATAATCACAGCCGTATATATTCCCCCCCAAGCAGGCACATCGATGGCCCTGAACGAACTTTATTTGACTCTATGTAAACTGGAAACCACATATCCTGAGGCTGCATTCATTGAAGCTGGGGATTTTAACAAGGCTAATCTGAAAACAAGACTCCCTAAATTCTATCAGCACATCGATTGCGCAACCAGGGCTGGTAAAACCCTGGATCATTGTTATTCTAACTTCCGCGACGCATATAAGGCCCTCCCCCGCTCTCCTTTCGGAAAAGCTGACCACGACTCCATTTTGTTGCTTCCAGCCTACAGACAAAAACTAAAACAAGAAGCTCCCGCGCTCAGGTGTGTTCAACGCTGGTCCGACCAATCTGATTCCACGCTTCAAGACTGCTTTGATCACTTAGAATTCCGTGGATTCCGTGGATTGGGATATGTTCCGCATTGCGTCCAACAACAACATTGACGAATACGCTGATTCGGTGAGCGAGTTCATTAGAAAGTGCATCGGCGATGTCGTACCCACAACAACTATTAAAACATTCCCAAACCAGAAACCGTGGATTGATGGCAGCATTCGCACGAAACTGAAAGCGCGAACCACTGCTTTTAACCAGGGCAAGGTGACCGGAAACATGACCGAATACAAACAGTGTAGCTATTCCCTCCGCAAGGCAATCAAACAAGCTAAGCGTCAGTATAGAGACAAAGTACAGTTGCAATTCAACGGCTCAGACACAAGAGGTATGTGGCAGGGTCTACAGTCAATCACGGATTACAAAAAGAAAACCAGCCCCGTCGCGGACCAGGATGTCTTGCTCCCAGACAGACTAAATAACTTCTTTGCTCGCTTTGAGGACAATACAGTGCCACTGACACGGCCCGCTACCAAAACCTGCGGACTCTCCTTCACTGCAGCCGACGTGAGTAAAACATTTAAATGTGTTAACCCTCGCAGGGCTGCAGGCCCAGACGGCATCCCCAGCCGCGTCCTCAGAGCATGAATGTATCACTAGCCACTTTAAACAATGCCACTTAATATAATGTATATGTATATACTGTACTCTATATCATCTCCTGCATCTTGCCATCTTTATGTAATACATGTATCACTAGCCACTTTAAACTATGCACTTTTATGTTTACATAC
Source organism: Salvelinus alpinus (assembly GCF_045679555.1). Lineage (NCBI taxonomy): Eukaryota > Metazoa > Chordata > Actinopteri > Salmoniformes > Salmonidae > Salvelinus > Salvelinus alpinus. The sequence continues at coordinate 58,356,138 of NC_092093.1, forward strand.
CCTACATTACTCATCTCATATGTATATACTGTACTCGATACCATCTACTGCATCTTGCCTATGCCGTTCTGTACCATCACTCATTCATATATCTTTATGTACATATTCTTTATCCCTTTACACTTGTGTGTATAAGGTAGTAGTTGTGGAATTGTTAGGTTAGATTACTCGTTGGTTATTACTGCATTGTCGGAACTAGAAGCACAAGCATTTCGCTACACTCGCATTAACATCTGCTAACCATGTGTATTTGACAAATAAAATTTGATTTGATTTGATGTTACGAGCTGGGAGAAAAAGTGAGTAAATGTCAAGTCTCCTTATAGATACGGGCCCACATTAGCCAATAGCGGCCAAGCTAACACAACAAGGCGTTTTTTGTTTCCTCCATATTTTTTGGAAACAAACAACTGCAAGTGAACAGCTGAGAAGCGAAGGCCATGGTGCATTCCCATGCTAGGCAGGGACCCCCCCAATCAGCACGGGAGCATGCAAGCCTGGTCAGCACTGAGGGGGGAGTCTCTAACAAGGGCCCAAAATACAAAACAAAATGGCCCTCGTCAAAAATAGGAAAAGGGAAGAAGCAGAAATGTGATAATTAACTAGCAGGCATAGCTAGCAGGGGCTACATCTACTGTTAGCGCGTACAGAGACACACAGTGCATGATATCTACCTGTTGGTTTAGCGCCGTTAAAACTAGCAGGTGGTTCAATTCTCGGGGATACAGACTGGGGGGTATTCCTTTTGGGTGAACTCCTATTGGGTGAACTCCTTTTGGGTGAACTCCTATTGGGTGAACTCCTATTGGGTGAAGTCCTATTGGGTGAACTCCTATTGGGTGAACTCCTATTGGGTGAACTCCTTTTGGGTGAACTCCTTTTGGGCGTACTCCTTTTGGGTGTACTCTGCGGAGCTGAGGAGGATTGCATAGAAATTCAATATTAACATGATGACATAATACTATTCAAATCTGAGCATTAGGGAGTCAGCTGAGCACTTGAGAGAATATTGTTGGTTTATATTATAATTCTGTATAAATATTGACTATGGATTTGAATACATGAATGTTAAAGGATGTGTACGTTGTGTCTGGTTCACGGTGTTATGGAAAGCCTCAGACTAAGAGATGGAGTTGAGTCTTACAGTGCTAGAGGATGGATACACTTTCGGATGGGAGGAGAACCAACCTTCAGACACTGAACTGGCTCCCATCAATGAGGAGTTGAGACATAAATATCAATGTTGCCTTTTCGGTCCAATGAAAATGACGAGTCTGAATCTAATACGGGCCCCGAGGAGGCTCATATTCAATTGGCACCACACCCAATTGGCAGAGTCTCTCTTCCACATCAGTTAGCTAGTGAAATTCCGCCAAAAGAGCTCGTCACCCCGAGATGAGACATCAGATGGGGACGCCACCTACAACAACATTTACATTCAAATGGACCGGTTTTCATCCACAGTTCTGATACGATAGTGACGGCCCACGCCGGCAATGGGGTTACAGGGGAGAACAGGGGGTACAGGGGAGAACTGGGGGTTACAGGGGAGGACGGGGAGAACGAGTGGCAACAGGGGAGAATGGGGGAGAACAGGGGGTTACAGGGGAGAACAGGGGAGTCAAGGGGGTTACAGGGGGGAACGGGGGAGAACAGGGGATAATGGGGGAGAACAGGGGGTTACAGGGAGGAACAGGGGGTTACAGGGAGGAACAGGGGGTTACAGGGAGGAACAGGGGGTTACAGGGAGGAACAGGGGGTTACAGGGGGGAACATGGGGTTACAGGGGGGAACAGGGGGTTACAGGGAGGAACAGGGGGTTACAGGGAGGAACAGGGGGTTACAGGGGGGAACAGGGGGTTACAGGGAGGAACAGGGGGTTACAGGGAGGAACAGGGGGTTACAGGGAGGAACAGGGGGTTACAGGGGGGAACAGGGGGTTACAGGGAGGAACAGGGGGTTACAGGGAGGAACAGGGGGTTACAGGGGGGAACATGGGGTTACAGGGAGGAACAGGGGGTTACAGGGAGGAACAGGGGGTTACAGGGAGGAACAGGGGGTTACAGGGAGGAACAGGGGGTTACAGGGGGGAACATGGGGTTACAGGGGGGAACAGGGGGTTACAGGGAGGAACAGGGGGTTACAGGGAGGAACAGGGGGTTACAGGGGGGAACAGGGGGTTACAGGGAGGAACAGGGGGTTACAGGGAGGAACAGGGGGTTACAGGGAGGAACAGGGGGTTACAGGGAGGAACAGGGGGTTACAGGGGGGAACAGGGGGTTACAGGGAGGAACAGGGGGTTACAGGGGGGAACAGGGGGTTACAGGGAGGAACAGGGGGTTACAGGGAGGAACAGGGGGTTACAGGGGGGAACAGGGGGTTACAGGGAGGAACAGGGGGTTACCGGGGGGAACAGGGGGTTACAGGGAGGAACAGGGGGTTACAGGGGGGAACAGGGGGTTACAGGGAGGAACAGGGGGTTACAGGGAGGAACAGGGGGTTACAGGGAGGAACAGGGGGTTACAGGGGGGAACAGGGGGTTACAGGGGAAAACGGGGTTACAGGGGAGAACAGGGAGAACGGGTGAGGACGGGGGAGAACAGGGAGAACGGTGAGGACAGGGGAGAACAGGGGAGCACGGGTGAGGACAGGGGAGAACAGGGGAGCACGGGTGGGAACAGGGGGGAATGGATGGGACCAGGGGAGAACAAAAGCAGAGGGTGCGTTGCCGAGCGAAGATGTCAAAATAACACAATGGCGTTATAATGATAAATTCCTGTGGCGAGTATCCATTCCCTCTTCGTACACAGCCGCTGTCACTATGAGCCATTTAACTGCAGCTACCTCTGTGAGCTGGCCTGAAAAATAAAGGACATTACCCGTGGTCTGGGACTGGTTGATAAAGACAAGAGAGAGGGGGACAGCCCTGGCTACTTTGAGGGGATGAAAAGGCGATGTGAGTGCAGAGCAGCGAGGATAACACAACGGCTACAAGCTGTAATGAGTCTGAGCGGCATACTGAGGCTTTAGCGACTTCACAGCACGGCTGCTTAGGGAGGTTCTCTTAAAAGCTTTCATGTAGACTGGGAAATGGTGAAGCTATCAAGGAAACGGCCACATTCAAGACAAACGGTGAACAAAATGGCTCTGTGGAGAATATAAAGTTGCATTGTTGCATCGTTCTAGGGAATTTCAAGGGAAAGTATACCAAATACCAATTCCCTATTCACGCCAGTGGCACTTGTAAGCCCACGACAGGTCTGGGAGGACCTGAGTGAATGTCAATGGTTGTGAAGACCAAATCAAGTGTGATTGATTGACAGATGTCACAAGGTGTGCAGTGGTATGGCCATTATGACAGATGGGTTCATTAATTGATTGGTGCCTGAGCTGTATGGTCAAATGTACTGCCCTCTTGACACCCTATCAGCTGAATTCAACAGCTTAGAAATAGTGACTTCAAAATAGGCTGGACATAGAGACAGAGGGGGACAAGGACAACATGATTTTCTTGTTCATTTAGGTTGAGTTGTTTTTGGTTGATGTCCTGTACCTAGCTTTATGGTGGCGCACTCAATGCTTTCAGGCTAACTTTCCCAACACAAACTCTATGGGAAGAAATGTGACACAATCGTCTTTCATTCCTAAGAGAAATGTTGATGGAACTACGAACCTCCGTCCAGGCTGCGCGACATGATGTAGCGCTTGCTGGTGGAGCGCTCGAAGCGGGGCGCCGGACGGACGATCTGGGAGCTGGCTCGTCGCGTCTGGGCCTGGGTTCTCCCACTGTATCGGAACTTAGAGCCCAGGTTCAGGAACTTCTTGGGGGGAGTTTCTGGAGACACCAACCTAGAGGACAGAGAGGAATGGTGAGGTCAGGAGAACAAGGAGGATGAATCTACCTAGAGGTCAAGAAAGCCACACTATGACAGCAGGGATAGGCAAATGATCCTGGAGGGAAGCAGGGCATGCAGGCTTTTGCTCCAGCCCAGCGTGAAGATAACCAAGACAATATACAATAGCTATAAATTTACTTTCAAAACCCTCCACTGAAATGGCAGATGTCTACACGTTGAGGTGGTGGCCCAGGTCTCACCTGAAAAAGGTGTGGTGCTCCACGCAGACTTTCCATAGTCTCTTGGCCGCCCTATGGTTGGGGAGCTTGAACCCGATGGTGCTTTCAAACTGCTCAAACTGACGGCAAAACATACAGAAAACACACACACACACACACACGTCATTCTATGTGATGTCATTCTATGTGATGCCATTCTATGCAATGCCATTCTATGTGATGCCATTCTACGTACATGAAACATGATAGGGACACTTCTTTCATGTGAGGTGCTTTCATGTCAGGAGGGCCATGCTGACATGCTTACCTCTCCGGGGCGTATTTTGATGTAGAAATTATTCCTTTTATAGGAGATCTTGAGGACCTTGGGCCAGGCGAACCTGTTGATGCGCAGGCGGTCACGGTAGATCAGAAGACCGCTAGAGCACACGCCCAACATGATCTCAACACCCTCAGAATCCTGGGAAGGACCGGCAGGAACACACACCGTGGTCAACAACTTGACACTGCTATACTTTTTATTTTATTCTTTACTGCAAAATTCCTGAAACCTCTGCCAACTGGTATAAAAAAAAACTGGGAACTTTGGGAAGGTTTCTGGAATGTTGTAACTCTAACTAGTTTCACATTGGAGGTAGCCTGGGTTTCAGTCAGTTTGGGCTTGACTCAACCCACTTTTTGGATGTTGTCCTCAGTTTACTGTCGGCAGGGCTAGTCAACTCCATGCCTAAAGGGCCAAAGTGCTTCTGGTTTTCTTTACTACCTAGTAGTTAATTGACTGATGAATGTTACTAATTGACCCAGAGAGTCCAGAGGTGTTTCGTCCCCCCAGGCCTGGTGTTAAACGGTCCTGTTCTACAGTATGTCCACTCTTTACTAGACTCCTATACCAAGAAGAAATAATAGAGCTTCCTCTTTTATTTCTTATTTCTCGTGTTTTTTATTTGTGTTTTCGTTATACTTTTTAAAATATTGAATAATGCACTGTTGGGTAGGGCTCGCAAGTTCAGCATTTAACTGTACTTGTGCATGTGACAAATAAAATGTGACCACAATAACAGGAAAGTAGTTGACTAATGCCAAAACAGACTGAAAACCAGGCTAAAAAAGGCTTCTTGAGTGTAATAAAAAAATTGGTTCACAATATCCAGACACCACCACTTTCTCCTACAAAGAAGATAGACGGCCTAAGACAACTGGCGATACAGCAAGCCAATTATCATTTCTCAATGACGGATTCAAATTAGCTTTGTAATTTTTCAAAAATGAAATGAAAACATCATGAGAGCTGTTGTAATGTCGACGGACATATTTCCCCCGAAACCAAGAACTCAAGAGACAAGAAATGGACTTACATTAACAGAAACCAATAATTTATCCTAAAACTATCTATTATCACAGCTCCCACTTTCACTAGTGATATATCTGGCTTTGTAGCCAAGAGCAGGTCTTTCTCAATTGCCCAAAAATTCTGTCCTCTCCTCACCTCATCTCCTTCATTGCACTGATCTGAAAGAAGTGACCAGGTGAAAGCCAGTCTAATGATGATCTTCCACCATACTGTTTTTACCTGTCACGTTCCAATCAGTGCAGATGAATTTAAGGAGACGAGGGTAGCACAGATTTTGAAGACAATTTACAGAGCACACTGATGTACTTGTCTTAGCTATGTAAATGTGTACTGAACAAAAATATAAACGCAACATGCAACAATTTTCAAAGATTTTAATGAGTTACAGTTCATAGAAGGAAATCAGTCAACTGAAATTCATTAAGCCCTAATCTATACATTTCACATGACTGGGCAGGGACGCAGCCATGGGTGGGCCTGTGAGGGCATAGGCACACCCATTTGGGAGCCAGGCCCAGCCATTCAGAATGACCCCCCGCCCCCCACACACACAGATATTTTAATGAACATTAAATTATCTGGCAACAGCTCTGTTGGACATTGCTGCAGTCAGCATGCCAATTGCACGCTCCCTCAAAACGTGAGACATCTGTGGCGTTGTGTTGTGTGACAAAACGGCACATTTTAGATAGGCCTTTATTTGTCCCCAGCACAAGGTGAACCTGTGTAATGATCATGCTGTTTAATTCGCTTTGTGATATGCCACACCTGTCAGGTGGATGGATTATCTTGGAAAAGGAGAAATGCTCACTAACAGGGATGTAAACATATTTGTGCACAACATAGCGTAGCGTTTATATTTTTGTTCAGTATAGTTTAGGGTAGTAACGAGCAACACTCAGGTATGTTCAGCTGTGCTGTACTATGAACTGTGTTCCAGTTTCATAGATGCTGAAGGTCTACAATGCAGCAGGGGGCATTTTGTCTAAACTTTCATTCGCACACCTAAGTACACCGCAATATGATGGCATTGCAAGGCCAGTGAATGTAATGGTGATGGAGGAGTCTATCACTCATGAGGCAAAGCCTATGACTGCAGGGACATCTACTCTTGTCTAAAATCTAATGCCATGTTCCAATTTTCACACTAGCATACCACCTGAAATGCATTGCTGATTGCTTCATTCACGTGGCATGTTAGTGTGGATATTGGAACGTAGCCTATGTGGGGCTAAGATGGCTGATACTAGTCACATGACGTCAAGATGATGAGGCCTTCCCCAAAAGGTCTTGAAGTCTGCAGATCAACACAGTTGGGGTGTCACAGAGCAGATGGGGGGACAGAGGGGGTCCACAACTCCCTGTGAGTGGGATATTAGCACTAGGGCTATGAAGGGTGGGGGTTGGGTGATGTCCTATACCTCACAACAGCCACCTAAGAGACTACAACTACAGGCATCCACAATGTCAACTCGAAACTGTGGTGAGCCAACCCACAGCTCCAAACGATGGACTCTAACAGTCCAAGGTCATGCACAAAGACAGGGGTTTTCAGACAGGGACACATGTAACATACATGTAACTCTACATACACACAAACAAAATGCAAGCCTTACCTCGCCCTTAGCTGGAGACAAGCACTCAAACAGGCTTCCTACCAACTAGGACATTCAGTAAAAATAAGAAAACACAGTCACAGGCTGTTCTGACCAGAGGGAGGGTTTCCATGCTATCAGTGTCATCTCTTATTTGGTTATTAATGCAAATCCTATCATTATCATTATTTCATTATTATTATTTTTCAAGACAAAACAATATGCTTATTCTCTTACACATTTGGTGTGAGGAGGTGTTGTGAAACATTTTTGGTTTGAATGTTTTTTCCATCATTCACATGAGGTCAGATGATATAACCCAATCAATCGTTGGGTCAGGCTATATATACATGGCTGGCTACGGAACTGTATTATTATTATTATTATTCATTTTTTTACCCCTTTTTCTCCCCGATTTCGTGGCATCCAATTGGTAGTTACAGTCTTGTCTCATCGCCGCAACTCCCGTACGGACTCGGGACAGGCGAAGGTCGAGAGCCGTGCGTCCTCCGAAACACAACCCAATCAGGCCGCACTGCTTCTTCACACACGCACTGCTCACTTAACCCGGAAGCCAGTCACAACAATGTGTCAGAGGAAACACCGTGCACCTGGCGACCGTGTCAGCGTGCATTGCGCCCGGCCCGCCACAGGAGTCGCTGATGCATTATGGGAAAGGACATCCATGTCGGCCAAACCCTCCCCTAACCCGGATGACGCTGGGCCGATTGTGCGCCACCCCATGGGTCCCCGGTCGCGGGCGGCTGGGACCGAGCCTGGACTCGAACCTAGAATCTCTAGTGGCACAGCTAGCCTTAGACCACTGCACCACTCAGGAGGCCACGGCAACAGAAATGCAAATGTCCAAACAATGTTTCTTTGATGAAGACAAAAATGTGCCATATTTGTAAAAAGTTGAGCTAAGATCAACAAAAAAAAAATACTGGTATTTTATCTGACTGTGTCATTTCCATTCAAATCTATGATATTTTATCTGACTGTGTCATTTCCATTCAAATCTATGATATTTTATCTGACTGTGTCATTTCCATTCAAATCTATGATATTTTATCTGACTGTGTCATTTCCATTCTAATCTATGATATTTTATCTGACTGTGTCATTTCCATTCAAATCTATGATATTTTATCTGACTGTGTCATTTCCATTCAAATCTATGGTAATTTATCTGACTGTGCCATTTCCATTAAAATCTATGGTAATTTATCTGACTGTGCCATATGCATTCAAATCTATGTCAGCGAATTGGGCCAGAGTTTTTGATTTACTTGGTTACTTAGATTTGGGTAGTTAGTCCTAAAATGTGATCCCCAGCTGACATTGCAAACAACAGAAACAACCAACATAGTTACAAAGGAACAATATTCAACACAAAACAGACATTAGCAAGTAATAGGTAGACCATGTATAGCGAACACACCTCTAATAGGCTAAATTCATTAATTTAAACTAATCTAAACTTATTTCTCCTAGACCTGGGTTTTTGAGGTGTCACTGAGAGCAGTACACAACACCATGGATTGGACCTGAAGTGGGTTTTGAGGTGTCACTGAGGCAGTAGACAACACCATGGATTGGACCTGAAGTGGGTTTTGAGGTGTCACTGAGGCAGTACACAACACCATGGATTGGACCTGAAAAGGGTTTTTGAGGTGTCACTGAGAGCAGTACACAACACCATAGATTGGACCTGAAGTGGGTTTTGAGGTGTCACTGAGGCAGTACACAACACCATGGATTGGACCTGAAGTGGGTTTTGAGGTGTCACTGAGAGCAGTACACAACACCATGGATTGGACCTGAAGTGGGTTTTGAGGTGTCACTGAGAGCAGTACACAACACCATGGATTGGACCTGAAGTGGGTTTTGAGGTGTCACTGAGGCAGTACACAACACAATGGATTGGACCTGAAGTGGGTTTTGAGGTGTCACTGAGAGCAGTACACAACACCATGGATTGGACCTGAAGTGGGTTTTGAGGTGTCACTGAGGCAGTAGACAACACCATGGATTGGACCTGAAGTGGGTTTTGAGGTGTCACTGAGGCAGTACACAACACCATGGATTGGACCTGAAAAGGGTTTTTGAGGTGTCACTGAGAGCAGTACACAACACCATAGATTGGACCTGAAGTGGGTTTTGAGGTGTCACTGAGGCAGTACACAACACCATGGATTGGACCTGAAGTGGGTTTTGAGGTGTCACTGAGAGCAGTACACAACACCATGGATTGGACCTGAAGTGGGTTTTGAGGTGTCACTGAGAGCAGTACACAACACCATGGATTGGACCTGAAGTGGGTTTTGAGGTGTCACTGAGGCAGTACACAACACAATGGATTGGACCTGAAGTGGGTTTTGAGGTGTCACTGAGAGCAGTACACAACACCATGGATTGGATCTGAGGTGGGTTTTGAGGTGTCACTGAGGCAGTACACAACACCATGGATTGGACCTGAAGTGGGTTTTGAGGTGTCACTGAGAGCAGTACACAACACCATGGATTGGACCTGAAGTGGGTTTTGAGGTGTCACTGAGAGCAGTACACACCACCATGGATTGGACCTGAAGTGGGTTTTGAGGTGTCACTGAGGTAGTACACAACACCATAGATTGGACCTGAAGTGGGTTTTGAGGTGTCACTGAGAGCAGTACACAACACCATGGATTGGACCTGAAGTGGGTTTTGAGGTGTCACTGAGGCAGTACACAACACCATGGATTGGACCTGAGGTGGGTTTTGAGGTGTCACTGAGGCAGTACACAACACCATGGATTGGACCTGAAGTGGGTTTTGAGGTGTCACTGAGAGCAGTACACAACACCATGGATTGGACCTGAAGTGGGATTTGTAGGTGTCACTGAGGCAGTACACAACACCATGGATTGGACCTGAAGTGGGTTTTGAGGTGTCACTGAGGCAGTACACAACACCATGGATTGGACCTGAAGTGGGTTTTGAGGTGTCACTGAGGCAGTACACAACACCATGGATTGGACCTGAGGGTTCAAACAACAATGATCCAAATGGCTATTGAAGCTGCTGGGGGTCAAATGACAGGGAACCAGGCAGCATCATGCAGCTGCTTGGGGTCAAATGACAGGGAACCAGGCAGCATCATGCAGCTGCTGGGGGTCAAAGGACAGGGAACCAGGCAGCATCATGCAGCTGCTGGGGGTCAAAGGACAGGGAACCAGGCAGCATCATGCAGCTGCTGGGGGTCAAAGGACAGGGAACCAGGCAGCATCATGCAGCTGCTGGGGGTCAAAGGACAGGGAACCAGGCAGCATCATGCAGCTGCTGGGGGTCAAAGGACAGGGAACCAGGCAGCATCATGCAGGTCATAACAATAGGGCTTTTTCAATTCATGACAGGGCAGGCATTTTGAAAAAAAAAACAACAGGGTTGGGGTCAGTAACAGGTAGCCTGTTTTGTCAAAGTTGAATTAGGCCACTTTACCTTGGCATGGTGCAGGTCAACTCCGTACATGGAAAGCTTCTTCACGTTTTCCAGGAAGTGCATCTCAGCGTCAGCTGGCGTCATTCCTCTGGAGAGATAAAGACACAGCTTTTTGTATGGGTTTTTGAGACCATGACCTTCTCTTCCATTAGACAGACGGACAGACACATGTACAGACCACCAGACTGACTTGTAGTTCTAGAGACAGACGAACAAACAACCAGACTGACTTGTAGTTCTAGAGAGACAGATGGACAGACAACCAGACTGACTTCTACACTCTTAGAAAAAAAGGTGCTATCTAGAACCGAAAAGGGCTGTCCCGATAGGAGAACCCTTTGAAGAACCTTTTAGGTACCAGGTAGAACCCTTTTGGTTCCAGCTAGAACCCTTTTGAGTTCCACGTAGAACCCTTTCCATAGAATGTTCTACGTGGAACCCAAAAGAGTTTTACCTGGAACCAAAAAGGGTTCTCGTATGGGAACTGATGAAGAACCCTTTCTTCTAAGTGTAGTTCTCAACAGACAGACTAACTTGTAATTTTTGTGCAGGTCCATGACCTTCTCCTCCAGCTCCTTGGTCTGGTTGGGGGCGAAGCGGAACTCGCTGACGTAGTCCGTCCCAGACTCCTCGAGATCGTAGTCCCCCAACTCTGATTGAACCGTGTAGGATCCCAGCACCGTGTGGGTGGCGAAAGAGCATGGCAGACGCCCAGACACCACGTCATCCCTCAACTGGAGGCACAGGTAATATCTGGAAGGGGAGAGAAAGGGATGAGAGGGCGAGGGACAGATAGAGAGGGGTGAGGAAAGAGAAAGGAGAGTGAGGGATGGAGTTTGTGTAATGAGGATAGACAAAAGTGTGAGAGAAATGGAGAAAAAAGAGAAAGAGCGAGAAATAGGTAATTGGAAATAAAATGCACACAGCACAGTATTTCATTGATACATTTTTTTAAATGTGTTATTATGCTTATATACACTGAGTATACCAAACATTACGAACACCTTCCTAATATTAAGGTTCATCCCCCCGGCCTCCTGAGTGGTGCAGTGGTCTAAGGCTAGCTGTGCCACTAGAGATTCTGTGTTCGAGTCCAGGCTGCGACCGGGAGACCCATGTGGCGGCACACAATTGGCTCAGCGTCGTCTGGGTTAGGCGAGGGTTTGGCCGGCAGGGATGTTCTTGTCCCATCGCGCACTAGCAACTCCTGTGGCGGGCCGGGCGCAGTGCACGCTGACACGGTCGCCAGGTGTACCGTGTTTCTTCCGACACATTGGTGTGGCTTGCTTCCGGGTTAAGTGAGCATTGTGTGAAGAAGCAGTGCGGCCTGATTGGGTTGTGTTTAGGAGAACGCACGGCTCTCGACCTTCGCCTCTCCCGAGTCCGTACGGGAGTTGCAGCGATGAGACAAGACTGTATCTACCAATTGGATACCACAAAATTGGGGAGAAAAAGGGGTCAAAATAAATAAATAAACGTTTCATCCCCTTTTCCCCTCAGAACAGCCTCAATTCGTCGATTTTACAAGGTGTCGAAAGCGTTCCACAGGGATGCTGGCCCATGTTGACTCCAATGCTTCCCACAGTTGAGTCAAGTTGGCTGGATGTCATTTGGGTGCTGGATCATTCTTGTTACACACAGAAAACTGTTGAGTGTGAAAAACCCAGCAGCGTTGTAGTTGTTGACACAAACCGGTGTGACTGGCACCTACTACCATACCCCGTTCAAAGCCACTTCAATCTTTTGTCTTGCCCATTCACTCAAGGCTTAAAAATCCTTCTCTAACCTGTTTTCTCTCCTTCATCTACAGTGATTGAAGTTCACCTGGATTCACTTGTTCAGTCTATGTCATGAAAAGAGCAAGTGTCCTTAATGTTTTGTATACTCAGTGTATATCCCGAAAGTGGAACTATAGAAAGTGTAACCTTGTAATATCCTCAGACAGCTGGGCAGGATCTGGAGGGTAGAACTTCACATTGAATGAAAAATTCCAGGCGGCTCCTGCAGCGTACAAAAACAAACATTTAATTGAAATGACCATTGAACAGCAGGAAATAACCCAGATTGTGCCTTTAAGCCTGAGTAACTAGCATGCTGGCTAACTTTCAAACCACGCAGAGAAATAACGTTCAAAAACCCATATTCTACACACCTCTGATCTGTTTCTTCATCTCCTTGGATTGGTCTAACCAGTTCTGGTTCAAGAGTTCAAGAGGACAGTGTTAATTCACGTCAAAACATGTTCAAAACACCCCTAATTACACAGCAAAATCAACAAGACAAATTCCACCTTTTGGTTTTCGATGTCCCGGAATGTGATGCCAAAGTAGTCCTTTTCCAGGAGGTTGAGCTGCTCACACACTTTGTCAAATAACACATGGCCTCTCTCCCGTTTCTGCAGATAGAGACGAAACACTTAGATTAACCTACATTCTATTAGTCCTGAAATTATACATTGGACAGATGTATACTGCGGCATACAATTTTTCGGATCTCAAACCCCTCCTAAATGAACGGCATCCCATCGCACTAAATTGTGATATATTCCTCCCACCGGTTCGGGAGCCGTTTAATGATGGATAGCACTAAAGAAGAGAATCCACACGACTCAACCATGACTCAACTCTCTACAGGGGAAGAAGTCGCCTGTTAAAAGGGCTCCACTCCCATCTCCCAGCATCACACCATTTTATGTCACATCATGATGAGTGTCCTAATGTCTGCTACCCTGCCTGGCCCTCGCAGGGTGAGATCCAAGGCTCCCTGCTGCCATGATACGTCAACCTGTGAGGCTCCTTTTGCTACCTCTAAATAAGCAACATGCCTTAATGCTACGTAAAAATAGCCCAATGAAGTGCTTATACAGAGCCGTGAAAAAGTATTTGCCCCCTATTTCTGATTTTCTCTATTTTTGCATATCTTTGATACTGAATGTTATCAGATCTTCAACCCAAACCTAATATTAGATAAAGGGAACCTGAGTTTACAAGTAACCCCCAAAAATATACATATTTTATTTATTTAATTGACAAAGTTATGCAAGACTCAATTCCCCTGTGTGAGAAATTAATTGCCCCCTTAAAACCTTGAGCTGCAATGACTGTAACCAAATGTTTCCTGTAGTTGTTGATCAGTCTCTCACGTTGCTGTGGAGGAATTTTGGCCCACTCTCCCATGCAGAACTGCCTTAACTCAGCGGCATTTGTGTATTTTTTGTGTGTGTTTTTTTACACCCCTTTATCTCCCCAATTTTGTGGTATCCAATTGGTAGTTACAGTCTTGTCCCATCGCTGCAACTCCCGTATGGACTCGGGAGAGGCAAAGTTCAAGAGCAGTGAGTCCTCCGAAACACAACCCAGCCAAGCCACACTGCTTCTTGACACATGCCCACTTAACCCGGAAGCCAGCCACACCAATGTGTCGGAGGAAACACTGTACACCTGGCGCCCGTGTCAGCGTGCATTGCGCCCGGGCCCACCACAGGAGTCGCTAGTGCAAGTTGGGACAAGAACATCCCTGCCGGCCAAACCCTCCCCTAACCCGGACGACGCTGGGACAATTGCGCGCCACCCCATGGGTCTCCCGGTCACGGCCGGCTGCAACAGAGTCCGGACTTGAACCAGGATCTCTGGTTCATCGCAGTGTCTTAGACCTCTGCGCCACTTGGGAGGCCTTCATTTGTGTTTTTCTAAGCCTGAACTGCTCATTTCACAGCCTGCCACAACATCTCAATTGGGATTAGGTCTGGACTTTGACTAGACCATTCTAAAATTTCTAATTTGTTGCTTTTTAACCATTTTCATGTAGACTTGATTGTGTGTTTTGGATCATTGTCTTGCTGCATGACCCAGCTGTGCTTCAGCTTACAGACGGATGACCTGACATTCTCTTGTAGAATTATCTGATACAGAGCAGAATTCATGGTACCTTCTATTAAGGCAAGTCGTCCTGTTCCTGAGGCAGCAAAGCATCCCCAAACCATCACACTACCACCACCACGCTTGACCTTCGGTATGAGGTTCTTACTGTGGAATGCAGTGTTTGGTTTTCACGAGACATAAGAGGACCCATCTCATCCAAAAAGTTGACAAAAAGCACCTGGAAGCACCTGGATGATCATCAAGACTCTTGGGAGGATGTTCTACGGACAGATGTATAACAAAAGTATAACTTTTTGAACAACATGGGTCCCATTATGTCTGGCAAAAACCAAACACTCTGTTATCGAAGATAATTTTCCTGCGCTGCAGGAAATTCAAATGAGCTTTGTGATTTACATAAATTCACAAAAAAATTCACAATCTCTTGCTCGCTCAAGCGCTAAAGCACCAGACAGAATTACATTTCCTACTACTGCGACATTCAAATGTACAAAAATGTACCTGCAATGCAGCCGTACACACCAACAACTGTTTTATATAGCTTAATAACACAAGATATATTGGTCTCCACTACGACATACAAGTGTATCTGAAATGCAGGACCTAAACTATAGCCCACTGCAGCCTATCAAAATGTATTTCCCGTTAGAAATGATCAAGAAATATTGTATATATAATCAAATGCTCCTGCTGCAGGATTATTTTACACCTGCGACAAAACTGGTATGTCCAAATATGTCACCTTGAAACGGAGAAAGATGAAGAGGGTTATTTTGCAGAGTGTTTCTGGAGTAAAAAGAAAACAAGGGTTCCAAAAAGGTTATTCGGCTGCCCCCATAGGGGAACCCTTTTTGGTTCCAGGTAGAAACCTTTTTTGGTTTGAGGTAGAACTCTTTTGGGTTCCACGTAGAACCTTCTGTGGAAAGGGTTCTACTTGGAACCAAAATGGTTCGACCTGGAACCAAAAAGGTTCTTCAAAGGGCTCTCCTATGGGGGCAGCCGAAGAACCCTTTTCAGTTCTAGATAGCACCTTTTTTTCTAAGAGTGTTGCTAGGTTTGTTAAAAGTGAGACAAACCAAGTCTGCAGCGTACCGTCATCTCCCGTTGGTCTCAGTTAGTGTGTCTTGACGTACACTGAGACTGTTGTTACATCTGTCCACAGAATACTCCAAGACTACGATAATTATCTCTCTCATCACGATCAGAGAGACAAAACTCCTCCATGAAAAACAAATCTGCTCCTTCTGTTGTGACTTCCTCTGAAAGCGTGGGATCAAAATGAATACTTGAGATGGGCTATTCGGAAGTTATGCCAGTCAAGCCCACAATAAAGTACAAAACAACTGTGTGTGTGTGTGTGTGTGTGTGTGTGTGTGTGTGTGTGTGTGTGTGTGTGTGTGTGTGTGTGTGTGTGTGTGTCTCAGTCACCATACCTCAACCCAATTGAACACTTATGGAAGATTCTGGAGTGGCGCCTGAGACAGCGTTTTCCACCACCATCAACAAAACACCAAATTATGGAATTTCTTGTGAATGGTGAATCCCTTCAATAGACTTCCAGACAATTGAAGAATCTATGCCAAGGCACATTGAAGCTGTTCTGGCGGCTGGTGGTGGCCCAATGCCATTAAGACACTTTATGTTAGTGTTTCCTTTATTTTGGCAGTTACCTGTATGTGAATTAGCCTTGGGCAGCCAGCGGCTAACGCTAAAGAACATCCGCTCTGCAGCCTCAATTTCCCTTCCAGAAGGAGCACTTCAACGATCTCCCTCACTGTCTGAGTGATCCAAACAACATCCCCAAAGCTACAAAGAATGTAGCTACTGAACCACAAGGACAAAGAGAGATGTAGAGAAAAACATGTTTTCACTTCCCTAGCCGCCACGTCACTACATCCATTACTAGGAGTGTTATTGTGGCATTGATGGGGTCTGATGGATAGTTAATTGGAATGCTGCTTGTGTGGTAAGTCAGAGCACATTGATGAGTCAGACCATTTGGACCAGAAGAAGAGTGGCATGTCACTGCGAGAGAGGAGGGGACGTCATGCCATCATCCCCCTCTTTTTTTATCCCCTCTCTGTCCCTCTCTCTGTTCTCCACTCTTTTATCCCCTCAGTGAACTCTCTGTACCTCTCTCGCCCCCTCGATCCTTCTCCACTTTCCTCTCTCGCCTCAAGTCTTTCCACTCTCCTCTCTCTTTCCCTCTCTCTCCTTAGCCTTCTCTCCTCTTATCACACTTCCCCCTCTCTCTTCCCCCTGCCCCCCTCACTCTTCCCCCTGCCCCCTCACTCTTCCCCTGCCCCCTCTCACTCTTCCCCTGCCCCCTCTCACTCTTCCCCCTGCCCCCCTCACTCTTCCCCCTGCCCCCTCACTCTTCCCCTGCCCCCTCTCACTCTTCTCCTGCCCCCCCTCTCTCTTCCCCCTGCCCCCCCTCTCTCTTCCCCCTACCCCCTCACTCTTCACCTGCTCCCCCCTCTCTTCCCCTGCCTCCCCTCTCTTCCCCCCACTCTCTCCCCCCCCCCCCCTCACTCTCCCCTCCCCCCCCCCCTCCCCCCCCCCCTCCCCCCCGTCTCTCCTCTGTCCTCTCTGCTGGGAACAGAGCCAGTCAATTATCACTGCAGCACATTAAGCCCGGGGCCACACCCCTCTCTCCGCCGTGTCACATTCCCATGGCCACCAACACCAAGCGACCAACCGAACGAATGGGCCAACCGGCCACAATGCTCTATCATCTTTTTCCATTGGACGTTCTGACTAATCTGTCTAAATCCAGCCTAGGGCTCAAACTGCACTAAGTAGATTGGTTTCTCTCCAGTTTTTGTCTGACAGAGTTTGCTGGAAGCTACAGAACAGAGTCTCTGGAGACAAAACATTAAATATATAGGACAGGACAGATTTATACAGTGACGGATGACGTCTGCTTAGAAGCAAAACGTCAAATTGACCAAAAAAAGCTCTGTCTTTAGACGTGGTGGGCGAAGGGGTGTTTATCAATGTAAACAGACAGTATTAGGTCTAAGGGGAGTTTATTACAATACTGTTAAAAGCAGAGTCAATTCCATAGTCTTTATGTAGGAATGACCTACAGGTGCAAACAATAATTAGAGCAAGAAAAACAAAAGGTACAAAAAAGGTGCAATGGGGACATCTAGTGACCAAAACCCGAACAGTCTTGGCCAAAACCTGACACTTTAATTATGTTAAGATCAGAGAATACAGGAAATTAAAGGAAGAGCCATGCATATAGATGAGCTTCTAATAGAACAATATCATTTATGTCCACCCATCCTGTAAACTGGTGAATTTGTAGAAGTAAAGGTCATTGAGTCAGCATGATAAAAACAACCTCAAGCCAACTTGTATTTTTCAGGGTTCATCTGTCAAACGACTCCCTGATAAAATAAAGAGACTTCTGTCTCAGTACGACTCCCTGATAAAACAAAGAGACTTCAGTCTCAGTACGACTCCCTGATAAAATAAAGAGACTTCAGTCTCAGTACGACTCCCTGATAAAATAAAGAGACTTCTGTCTCAGTACGACTCCCTGATAAAATAAAGAGACTTCTGTCTCAGTACGACTCCCTGATAAAATAAAGAGACTTCTGTCTCAGTACGACTCCCTGATAAAATAAAGAGACCTCTGTCTCAGTACGACTCCCTGATAAAATAAAGATACTTCTGTCTCAGTACGACTCCCTGATAAAATAAAGAGACCGCTGTCTCAGTACGACTCCCTAATAAAATAAAGAGACTTCTGTCTCAGTACGACTCCCTGATAAAATAAAGAGACCGCTGTCTCAGTACGACTCCCTGATAAAATAAAGAGACTTCTGTCTCAGTACGACTCCCTGATAAAATAAAGAGACTTCTGTCTCAGTACGACTCCCTGATAAAATAAAGAGACTTCTGTCTCAGTACGACTCCCTGATAAAATAAAGAGACTTCAGTCTCAGTACGACTCCCTGATAAAATAAAGAGACTTCAGTCTCAGTACGACTCCCTGATAAAATAAAGAGACTTCAGTCTCAGTATGACTCCCTGATAAAATAAAGAGACCGCTGTCTCAGTACGACTCCCTGATAAAATAAAGAGACTTCAGTCTCAGTATGACTCCCTGATAAAATAAAGAGACTTCTGTCTCAGTACGACTCCCTGATAAAATAAAGAGACCTCTGTCTCAGTACGACTCCCTGATAAAATAAAGAGACTTCTGTCTCAGTACGACTCCCTGATAAAATAAAGAGACCTCTGTCTCAGTACGACTCCCTGATAAAATAAAGAGACTTCTGTCTCAGTACGACTCCCTGATAAAATAAAGAGACCGCTGTCTCAGTACGACTCCCTGATAAAATAAAGAGACTTCAGTCTCAGTATGACTCCCTGATAAAATAAAGAGACCGCTGTCTCAGTACGACTCCCTGATAAAATAAAGGTTAAATAAAGAAATGTCAGTTAGACTAACTTTGATACATTAAGGTCCTGCCGTCACCCCATCTCTATCCCTGGTGAACTCTGCCACACACACACACACACACACACACACACACACACACACACACACACACACACACACACACACACACACACACACACACACACACACACACACACACACACACACACACACACACACACACACACACACACACACACACACACATACATACACACCAACCCACTTACTGTATCACAACCGGCCATGATTGGGAGTCCCATAGGGCAGCGCACAATAGGCCCAGCGTCGTTAGGGTTTGGCCGGTGTAGGCCGTCATTGTAAATAAGAATTTGTTCTTAACTGACTTGCCTAGTTAAATAAAAGTGAAATAATTTAAAATAAATAAAAAGCTACCTCCTAAACTCCTCTCCCCAAACAGCGAAACAAACCCACCTCCACCACGCAGGTGTAGACGGCGCCATCGAGCAGGGTGACCTTGCACTGCATGTTCCTGGAGCTGCGGACACTCCGTCCTCCACCGGGAGACCTGGACAGCTTACTGGTGGACGACCTGTACGAGGTCCTGTCCTCCTCCGCCTGCGATGGCTCCAGCTGATTCCCCTGTGGGACCACGCCTCCCTCCGCTCTCTCGTCGCCGTTCTGGACAGGGGGGCACATGTTTTAACACAGCACCGTGGGCATGTTGAAGAGGTATGATTATGATAATGTGTTGTTTTGGAGCAAACAGGTTGTGACACGAATGGTCAAGTGGAATAAATAGTTGGTTTGCCGGCTGAATCTGACAGGAAAGTTCAGAGAAAATATTTGGACACTTGTTTATTATCATGTGGGTGTTTGATATTGTATCAAATGTTTCTGTGACGAATATAAAGCCTTTTCCTAATGCACTTCCTGTATGATGATGACGATGCGTATTTTGTGGGTGTGGCTAACCTGCTCTTTCCTGACAGGCGTGCTGTGGGCGGCAGCCGGGGGAAAAGAGTCCGCCTCCAGTTGTGGAGCCGCACTGGCCTCCTGCTGGTCCGCGCTAGACTCTGAATTTGGTTCTGTCGTCATGGCGATTCACCCTACAACACAGGAAATAAATACACACAACATGAGACGGGAGAATTTGGACGGAGAAAACAGGTACAACACATGCCCTTATACATGCCCACATGTCTAGCTACAACTCACACCCAACTCATTTATAAGAATACGCTTTGATAATAAAGTGAGTACTTTGTGCATAGCTTCAGAATGACAGCGTACGCTCCTAGAAGTAAAGTGCCTCCTAGAACAGAAAGGGTTCTTCGGCTGTCCCCATAGAAGAACCCTTTGAAGAACCCTTTCTGGTTCCAGATAGAACCCTTTTGGTTCCAAGTAGAACCCTTTTGGGTTACATGTAGAACCCTTTCCACATAGGGTTTGGAACCCTTTTTTCTAAGAGTGTACAGCAATGCAGGGATATCATCATATTGACAACCGCCACATCGTCCATCTGAGGAGCACTTCCTTATATGTATGTGTCAAAAGATGAATATGGGATAAATCAAGGACAACCTGCATGAAGTACAATTCCTCCCTGCCAATGCCAAACATATCTAGGGCAACTGCCATGGTAAGAAACACTTGATGTGAAAGTCAGCATTGATTTGGCTGCTGATGTATTTGACATAGCTTCAAGGTTGAAACAGAGGTGTCAATACAGTACTCCCCCCCCCCCCCCCCCCCCGTAATAAGCTTATTTGAGACAGCAGTGATTAAACTGTGATTAAAATGATTGAAGAGTTGTGAGAAACTCACACTCACCCCAGCACTAATATCTCTCAATGTGTCATTGTGACAGTCCATCAGTTTTCCCCAAGTGTCTTTCAAATTTAAATAACGTAAGGTGTAACTGGCAACTATAGCAGTCCAGTACAATTTACAGTACTATATTTTTGATACGCAAAATGATGGCTCCCATTTTCCGTCGGCAAACCATAAAAGGACATAGATTTTGTGCATATGGGTTCCACTGAGTACACACTACTGGTCAAATAACTACTGGTCAAGTAACTACTGGTCAGATAACTACTGGTCAGATAACTACTGGTCAGATAACTACTGGTCAGATAACTACTGGTCAGATAACTACTGGTCAAGTAACTACTGGTCAGATAACTACTGGTCAGATAACTACTGGTCAGATAACTACTGGTCAGATAACTACTGGTCAGATAACTACTGGTCAAGTAACTACTGGTCAGATAACTACTGGTCAGATAACTACTGGTCAGATAACTACTGGTCAGATAACTACTGGTCAACAACTACTGGTCAAGTAACTACTGGTCAGATAACTACTGGTCAATAACTACTGGTCAAGTAACTACTGGTCAATAAGTACTGGTCAGATAACTACTGGTCAGATAACTACTGGTCAGATAACTACTGGTCAAATAACTACTGGTCAGATAAATACTGGTCAAATAACTACTGGTCAATAAGTACTGGTCAATAAGTACTGGTCAATAACTACTGGTCAATAACTACTGGTCAGATAACTACTGGTCAGATAACTACTGGTCAATAACTACTGGTCAGATAACTACTGGTCAATAACTACTGGTCAATAACTACTGGTCAATAACTACTGGTCAAATAACTACTGGTCAATAACTACTGGTCAATAACTACTGGTCAGATAAATACTGGTCAGATAACTACTGGTCAGATAACTACTGGTCAAATAACTACTGGTCAATTAACTACTGGTCAATAACTACTGGTCAGATAACTACTGGTCAATAACTACTGGTCAATAAGTACTGGTCAGATAACTACTGGTCAATAACTACTGGTCAGATAACTACTGGTCGGATAACTACTGGTCAGATAACTACTGGTCAGATAACTACTGGTCAATAAGTACTGGTCAGATAACTACTGGTCAGATTACTACTGGTCAGATTATTACTGGTCAGATAACTACTGGTCAAATAACTACTGGTCAGATAACTACTGGTCGGATAACTACTGGTCAGATAACTACTGGTCAGATAACTACTGGTCAATAAGTACTGGTCAGATAACTACTGGTCAGATAACTACTGGTCAGATTACTACTGGTCAGATTATTACTGGTCAAATAACTACTGGTCAAATAACTACTGGTCAAATAACTACTGGTCAGATAACTACTGGTCAGATAACTACTTGTTAAATATATTCAGCTGTCTTAAAGGACAAAGTAAGGTAAAAAGATAAAATGCCTCTTTACAAAAACAAACAAACAAAAAACACTTCAGTCCATTACAGTTAATTTGCTCATCATTTGACACCATATCATCAACCTATTACCATTTCATGATTCTTATGTGCCAACTCCACATTAATCACTGTAAATATGTATTAGTGTCATTAATGACGTATCCATGCTGTAATGAATCTGCGAGGGAAACGTAAGTATGTGAACTTTGGCCTGCATGGCTGGAGGTGTTTGGCTGGGGTAGTGCGGCATTCAGACGCACACACACACACACACACACACACACACACACACACACACACACACACACACACACACACACACACACACACACACACACACACACACACACACACACACACACACACACACACACACACACACACACACTGGGCTGTGGCAGGGTTGTCATAGCTGTTGATGCATAGCTGTTGATGATTCAAACTACAACATGGGTCAAAAATATACAATTCAAACCACAACATGGGTCAAAAATATACAATTCAAACCACAACATGGGTCAAAAATATACAATTCAAACCACAACATGGGTCAAAAATATACAATTCAAACCACAACATGAGACAAAAATATACAATTCAAACCACTTCTCTTAACTCACGGATGTTTTACAAATGACCCCACGATGAACCAAATATTTTAGTTTTTTTACTCAGTTTCAAAAATATTTTAGTCACGGTGTGAAATATCAGACAAGCCCAGGTACATACTGTTTTGACAAAATTGAGGTGAAGACACACACACACACACACACACACACACACACACACACACACACACACACACACACACACACACACACACACACACACACACACACACACACACACACACACACACACACACACACACACACACACACACACACACACACACAGACCAACAAAGGGCCCCTACCAGGGTTGGGGAGTAACAGATTACATGTAATGGTGTGACTGCTGTCGGCATCCAAAGATTATCCAACTTGAATTAACGCTTGGAGGTAAGGATGAGAGCAGTGGTGTAGTCTACAGCGATACGGATATCACTTAATATTGATATCTACATAGCGCATTGATGTGAATCACACTGCTGCTCTCTCATTTAGCTATTTGCACCATACGGATTGTGGTTGTTGTGGATGGCTGTTCACAAATCTAAATGTGTATTTAAACCCAATAATGGTTGAATTCAAGAAGTTTAAGCTGCCTATCAATCATTGTTTTTGAAACCGCTGGACAGCCAGTGAAAAGTGCGCTCTTGTAACAGCTGCATAGTGAGGATCCCAGCCTATGGATGAAAGTGGGGCTTTTATTGCTCAATCTAATTCATAATGATAAATATATTAATCCATAGGCCTAATGGACACACGCTAAAACTCGCACGCTTTTGAGGGGCAATCTGTAGTTGCTATGTCCATTTTTGGACTTATAAATTATATTTAAATATATCCAATGATTCTTGAAGAATATAATTTATAAATGCCTCAGGAGCTTAGTTCAACTGTCATACCTAATCAGAACCCAAAATATAAACTTGTTTTTCTCCAATGTTTGTAAACATTGTAAATGTAAACAAACACTGTATAGCCTCATAACATGGTTATAACAATAATTTTGATATCATGGATGGTCAGTCCTTGCATCCACAGCTGTCTATTAATCTGAGAGTGGTTACAACAAAATCATAAACAACAAAGTAGGGCTGGCTAATAAATCCTTCGTTTTGGGATTTTACTCAGGTAAAACAATTAGGCTAATCTATACTTCCATATTTCCAAGTCCTATTCTTGAAGATCAAGGGGTATAACATTTATTGGAATTCTGATAGACTTTGGTTTTTAATGTAAAGATATAATTTAATCGCATTATTAAATGTAGTAGAAAACGATGGGTTAGAAGAAGCCTACATAACAAACCCATAAAGTAAAATTTAACATCCATATATGGCCAGCTATGTAAACTTTAACATAGATTTATCCTGCAATAGATGTCGTTCAATTGGTAACATACATTTTTGTCTTCTTCTAATGCCTCTTTAAGGGGAAAGTCATCTAAAAGTAACTGAATGTAATCAGATTATGTTACTGAGTTTGGGTAATCCAAATGTTACGTTACTGATTACAATTTTGGACAGGTAACTAGTAACTGTAACGGATTACATTTAACCTACCCAACCCTGGCCACTACGGCCCGTGGCAGTCAGAGTATACAGGGTTCATCAGCTACGACTGAAACAGACCATGTGCTTTACTGAGAAGCCAACTCGATGTTGCACTCTAGTTGTTTGAACATTTTACTAAAAACAAACTCTCAGCAACACGTCATGAACTGGTGTTGAACTCACTGATTTCATAATGCATTCATTTAATTAATGCTCACCATTGCAAAACTATAGCCACTATAAAAGACCGCGAGGTCCACCCAGCTACACATCCCGTAGTCAGTCTTTCCAGAGCATTTTATTCCTCTTCATTCAACAGAAGGCTTATCCTTGCAGGGTTGTAAATGGACTCGGTGGGGTGTAAGCCTGTGGAACCTTCCCTTGGTTTAATCGACTTTCTGTAATATAGGTCAGTGTGCACTGTTGGCCAGGCAGCATGATGTCACACCATAAGCTCTCCCTCTGTTTATTCCAACCAAACAGGTGACAGATTAGAGTAGGCCAGCTAGAAGGACCCCGTTGGCATGGAAACCATTGGTAGGCAATAAAAACACCAATACCAAAGACCAATCTCCAAAATGACTTTTAGTGATTTTTTCATATCCGAGTTTCAGGGCAAAGCGGATGTAAAAGCTGGAAGGGAAGTAGACTAGCTATGACAAGAGGCGACATGAGAAGGGAAGGGATGTAGACTAGCTATGACAAGAGGCGACATGAGAATGGAAGGGATGTAGACTAGCTATGACAAGAGGCGACATGAGAAGGGAAGGGATGTAGACTAGCTATGACAAGAGGCGACATGAGAAGGGAAGGGATGTAGACTAGCTATGACAAGAGGCGACATGAGAATGGAAGGGATGTAGACTAGCTATGACAAGAGGCGACATGAGAAGGGAAGGGATGTAGACTAGCTATGACAAGAGGCAACATGAGAATGGAAGGGATGTAGACTAGCTATGACAAGAGGCAACATGAGAAGGGAAGGGATGTAGACTAGCTATGACAAGAGGCGACATGAGAAGGGAAGGGATGTAGACTAGCTATGAGAAGAGGCGACATGAGAATGGAAGGGATGTAGACTAGCTATGACAAGAGGCGACATGAGAATGGAAGGGATGTAGACTAGCTATGACAAGAGGCGACATGAGAAGGGAAGGGATGTAGACTAGCTATGACAAGAGGCGACATGAGAAGGGAAGGGATGTAGACTAGCTATGACAAGAGGCGACATGAGAAGGGAAGGGATGTAGACTAGCTATGACAAGAGGCGACATGAGAATGGAAGGGATGTAGACTAGCTATGACAAGAGGCGACATGAGAAGGGAAGGGATGTAGACTAGCTATGACAAGAGGTGACATGAGAATGGAAGGGATGTAGACTAGCTATGACAAGAGGCGACATGAGAAGGGAAGGGATGTAGACTAGCTATGACAAGAGGCGACATGAGAATGGAAGGGATGTAGACTAGCTATGACAAGAGGCGACATGAGAAGGGAAGGGATGTAGACTAGCTATGACAAGAGGCGACATGAGAATGGAAGGGATGTAGACTAGCTATGACAAGAGGCGACATGAGAAGGGAAGGGATGTAGACTAGCTATGACAAGAGGCGACATGAGAATGGAAGGGATGTAGACTAGCTATGACAAGAGGCGACATGAGAATGGAAGGGATGTAGACTAGCTATGACAAGAGGCGACATGAGAATGGAAGGGATGTAGACTAGCTATGACAAGAGGCGACATGAGAATGGAAGGGATGTAGACTAGCTATGACAAGAGGCGACATGAGAATGGAAGGGATGTAGACTAGCTATGACAAGAGGCGACATGAGAATGGAAGGGATGTAGACTAGCTATGACAAGAGGCGACATGAGAATGGAAGGGATGTAGACTAGCTATGACAAGAGGCGACATGAGAATGGAAGGGATGTAGACTAGCTATGACAAGAGGCGACATGAGAATGGAAGGGATGTAGACTAGCTATGACAAGAGGCGACATGAGAATGGAAGGGATGTAGACTAGCTATGACAAGAGGCGACATGAGAAGGGAAGGGATGTAGACTAGCTATGACAAGAGGCGACATGAGAAGGGAAGGGAAGTAGACTAGCTATGACAAGAGGCGACATGAGAATGGAAGGGATGTAGACTAGCTATGACAAGAGGCGACATGAGAAGGGAAGGGATGTAGACTAGCTATGACAAGAGGCGACATGAGAAGGGAAGGGAAGTAGACTAGCTATGACAAGAGGCGACATGAGAAGGGAAGGGATGTAGACTAGCTATGACAAGAGGCGACATGAGAAGGGAAGGGATGTAGACTAGCTATGACAAGAGGCGACATGAGAAGGGAAGGGATGTAGACTAGCTATGACAAGAGGCGACATGAGAAGGGAAGGGATGTAGACTAGCTATGACAAGAGGCGACATGAGAAGGGAAGGGATGTAGACTAGCTATGACAAGAGGCGACATGAGAAGGGAAGGGATGTAGACTAGCTATGACAAGAGGCGACATGAGAAGGGAAGGGATGTAGACTAGCTATGAGAAGAGGCGACATGAGAATGGAAGGGATGTAGACTAGCTATGAGAAGAGGCGACATGAGAATGGAAGGGATGTAGACTAGCTATGAGAAGAGGCGACATGAGAATGGAAGGGATGTAGACTAGCTATGAGAAGAGGCGACATGAGAATGGAAGGGATGTAGACTAGCTATGACAAGAGGCGACATGAGAATGGAAGGGATGTAGACTAGCTATGACAAGAGGCGACATGAGAATGGAAGGGATGTAGACTAGTTATGACAAGAGGCGACATTAGAAGGGAAGGGATGTAGACTAGCTATGACAAGAGGCGACATGAGAAGGGAAGGGATGTAGACTAGCTATGACAAGAGGCGACATGAGAAGGGAAGGGATGTAGACTAGCTATGACAAGAGGCGACATGAGAAGGGAAGGGATGTAGACTAGCTATGACAAGAGGCGACATGAGAAGGGAAGGGATGTAGACTAGCTATGACAAGAGGCGACATGAGAAGGGAAGGGATGTAGACTAGCTATGACAAGAGGCGACATGAGAATGGAAGGGATGTAGACTAGCTATGACAAGAGGCGACATGAGAATGGAAGGGATGTAGACTAGCTATGACAAGAGGTGACATGAGAAGGGAAGGGATGTAGACTAGCTATGACAAGAGGCGACATGAGAATGGAAGGGATGTAGACTAGCTATGACAAGAGGCGACATGAGAATGGAAGGGATGTAGACTAGCTATGACAAGAGGCGACATGAGAAGGGAAGGGATGTAGACTAGCTATGACAAGAGGCGACATGAGAAGGGAAGGGATGTAGACTAGCTATGACAAGAGGTGACATGAGAAGGGAAGGGATGTAGACTAGCTATGACAAGAGGCGACATGAGAATGGAAGGGATGTAGACTAGCTATGACAAGAGGCGACATGAGAATGGAAGGGATGTAGACTAGCTATGACAAGAGGCGACATGAGAAGGGAAGGGATGTAGACTAGCTATGACAAGAGGCGACATGAGAAGGGAAGGGATGTAGACTAGCTATGACAAGAGGCGACATGAGAATGCCTGTGCAAATTTAAAAAATACAAAAAATCTGATCTAGATTAGAACATCGGCCTGATGCAAATTATCCTAATAATGTAAATTATAATAAACAATGCCTGGATAGAAATGAGAACAACGTAACATTGAGGTGAGATTCTGGTCAGAATACATTAGCATTGATTTGTAAAGACGCTCCACCTGCCAGTGTGGATGTAGTCAGACATTAGCATTGATTTGTAAAGACGCTCCACCTGCCAGTGTGGATGTAGTCAGACATTAGCATTGATTTGTAAAGACGCTCCACCTGCCAGTGTGGATGTAGTCAGACATTAGCATTGATTTGTAAAGACGCTCCACCTGCCAGTGTGGATGTAGTCAGACATTAGCATTGATTTGTAAAGACGCTCCACCTGCCAGTGTGGATGTAGTCAGACATTAGCATTGATTTGTAAAGACGCTCCACCTGCCAGTGTGGATGTAGTCAGACATGAGCATACAAATCACACTGAATTATAGCCTAATGCTAAAAATGCTCATTAGAATATGATCCTTTTTTTTAACTAAACAACGTTTCCCTCACTTGCATAACCTTAGCTTCATTAGTCTAACGGTGACTGCAAATATTGTATAATCCATTCCAATTAACATATAGAGAAAGAATGTGTATTTTCTTAAAAACAATAGACATATTTCTCTAAACATTACAGAAAATAGTCCATTGACAAGGCAAAGAACTAAATGTCAGGGGATAATTCAAAGAGGTAAAAAGAGTGTCCTTGAGCGGATAGAAGCTAATAGAATTTACAGCCACATTAAACCAGGGCATTAGACTTTGAAATTAACCGCTCCCAAATGTGGCCTGTTGATTTGTGTTGATGGGGAAATGGATATCTCTCCAAAGGTAAAGTCAGAAGGGTAAAAGTGGGGAGTGGAACATCCTGTTTAACTACTCCTACAGTCTGCTGTAGGAGTAGTGTCAAGTCTGCTGTAGGAGTAGTGATGAGTCTGCTGTAGGAGTAGTGATGAGTCTGCAGTAGGAGTAGTGCCAAGTCTGCTGTAGGAGTAGTGATGAGTCTGCTGTAGGAGTAGTGATGAGTCTGCAGTAGGAGTAGTGATGAGTCTGCAGTAGGAGTAGTGATGAGTCTGCTGTAGGAGTAGTGATGAGTCTGCAGTAGGAGTAGTGCCAAGTCTGCTGTAGGAGTAGTGATGAGTCTGCTGTAGGAGTAGTGCCAAGTCTGCTGTAGGAGTAGTGATGAGTCTGCTGTAGGAGTAGTGATGAGTCTGCTGTAGGAGTAGTGATGAGTCTGCAGTAGGAGTAGTGCCAAGTCTGCTGTAGGAGTAGTGATGAGTCTGCTGTAGGAGTAGTGCCAAGTCTGCTGTAGGAGTAGTGATGAGTCTGCTGTAGGAGTAGTGATGAGTCTGCAGTAGGAGTAGTGCCAAGTCTGCTGTAGGAGTAGTGATGAGTCTGCTGTAGGAGTAGTGCCAAGTCTGCTGTAGGAGTAGTGATGAGTCTGCAGTAGGAGTAGTGCCAAGTCTGCTGTAGGAGTAGTGATGAGTCTGCTGTAGAAGTAGTGATGAGTCTGCTGTAGGAGTAGTGATGAGTCTGCTGTAAGAGTAGTGATGAGTCTGCAGTAGGAGTAGTGATGAGTCTGCTGTAGGAATAGTGATGAATCTGCTGTAGGAGTAGTGATGAGTCTGCTGTAAGAGTAGTGCCAAGTCTGCTGTAGGAGGTGTGATGAATCTGCTGTAGGAGTAGTGATGAAGTCTGCTGTAGGAGTAGTGATGAGTCTGTTGTAGGAGTAGTGATGAGTCTGCAGTAGGAGTAGTGATGAGTCTGCAGTAGGAATAGTGATGAGTCTGCAGTAGGAGTAGTGATGAGTCTGCAGTAGGAGTAGTGATGAGTCTGCTGTAGGAGTAGTGATGAGTCTGCTGTAGGAGTAGTGATGAGTCTGCTGTAAGAGTAGTGCCAAGTCTGCTGTAGGAATAGTGATGAATCTGCTGTAGAAGTAGTGATGAGTCTGCTGTAGGAGTAGTGATGAGTATGCTGTAGAAGTAGTGATGAGTCTGCTGTAGGAGTAGTGAAGGGAATGAGCTCAATAAACGCTACATTCCAGGCTGGAATTACCTATATTAGTGTGTGTGTGTGTGTGTTGCTCTACAGACCCTCTCTAATGTAAATCGGGGATTTGTGGATCATAGAAATGCTATGTGTTGTACTCTACATAGCCAAAAGTACCTGCTCGTCGAACATCTCATTCCAAAATCATGGGCATTAATATGGAGTTTGTCCCCCCTTTGCTGTTATAACAGCTTCAACTCCTCTGGGAAGGCTTTCCACTAGATGTTGGAACATTGCTGCGGCGACTCCAACAAGAGCATTAGTGAGGTTGTGCGCTGATGATGTTGGGCGATTAGGCCTGGCTTGCAGTCGGCGTTCCAATTCATCCCAAAGGTTTTCGATGGGGTTGAGGTCAGGGCTCTGTGCAGGCCAGTCAAGTTCTTCCACAAAGATCTCGACAAACCATTTCTGTATGGCCATCGCTTTGTGCACGGGGGCATTGTCATGCTGAAACAGGAAAGGACCTTCCCCAAAAGGTTGCCACAAAGTTGGAAGCAAAGAATCGTCTAGAATGCCATTGTATGATGTAGCGTTAAGATTTCACTTCATTGGAACTAAGGAGCCCGAACCATGAAAAACAGCCCCAGACCAATATTCCTCCTCCACCAAACTTTATAGTTGGCACCGTGCATTGGGGCAGGTAGCGTTCTCCTGGCATACTCCAAACCTAGATTAGTCCATCGGACTGCCAGATGGTGAAGCGTGATTCATCACTCCAGAGAACGCGTTTCCACTGCTCCAGAGTCCAATGGCGGCGAGCTTACCACCACTCCAGCCGACGCTTGGCATTGAGCATGGTTTTCTTAGGCTTGTGTGTGGCTGCCTGGCCATGGAAACCCATTTCATGAAGCTCCCGACGAACAGTTCTTGTGCTGACGTTGCTTCCAGAGGCAGTTTGGAACTCGGTAGTGAGTGTTGCAACCGAGGACAGCCAATTTTTACGTGCTACGCGCTTCAGCACTCTGCGGCCCCGTTCTGTGAGCTTGGTGGCCTTCCACTTCGCAGCTGAGCCGTTGTTGCTCCTAGATGTTTCCACTTCACAATAACAGCACTTACAGTTGACCGGGGAAGCTCTAGCAGGGCAGACATTTGACGAACTGACTTGTTGGAAAGGTGGCATCCTATGATGGTACCATGTTGAAAGTCACTGAGCTCTTCAGTAAGGCCATTCTACTGCCAATGTTTGTCTATGGAGATTGCATGGCTGTGTGCTTGATTTTATACACCTGTCAGCAAAGGGTATGGCTGAAATAGCCGAATCCACTAATTTGAAGGGGTGTCCACATACTTTTGTATATATAGTGTATATCGCCATACTGAAAATTGGACCAAGCCAGCTTAATCTCTCACTTTTAACCGGACAGTTTTGTTGGAGCCCATCGTTTTATTCTTGTTTTTAACCAATGGGTAGGCTTTTACCTCACTGCTAGTTTGGGAAAACATTTGAGATAGAGAAGAAAAAAGCTGACAAAAGCTGAGGACAATCTCATCTCAATCGCATTTTTACACCAATTCAAACAAATGTGGGTAAACAGGAAGAAGGCAACAGCTTGGTTTCCTTTCTTTTCCCTCCCCCTCTCGTTTTTTTCAAAGGTCTAAAAATATCCCCCAGCATGCTCCGCTTCTCAGAGGCTGATGGGTAATGATGAGAGTAGCTCCGAACACTCCTAGAGGGGATGTTGGGAAATGTTCTGAGACAGCCCCACTGACACCTAGGGAGCGATAAAATCCTCTAACATAGCTGTGACGTGCTGGGGGATATTTTCAGATCTCTGAAAGAAGCATAGGATTGTCTTTCCCCATGTCACCTTTCTTCCATGGAGGGTCAGGGATGAAATCAGGCACTAAGAGTTAAAGAGATTTGGGCAATTAGGTTAGGGCTGGGCTATATGGCCCAAATATCATTTCACGGTATAAAAAAAATTGATTGTATGACATTATTTGACGGTATTTTGTTTTTTAATAATATAAGTTCTAAATGTGCTTTATGAGTAGTGAGTGATCCCAGGGTGCTTTATGAGTAGTGAGTGATCCTAGGGTAGCAACACATCCACACATCCACATCCATTCACATCCAAGTGATTTCAATGAGTCTTTCTCCATTCTGATTGGTTTATACTGTTCAATTCAACTTCAACCCAAAATCATTTCCTGTATTTCCTGCACTCATTTGAGATAATTTTCACACTGCCACGTAGTGCTGCACGATATGGGCAAACAATCTAGGCCTTATTTCTAAACAAATGTTGCAATGGCGATTTCTTCTTGCGATTTAGAGCAAAACACTTGGGTGAACTGTTGGAATCATGGAAATAGAATAACTATTGTAATTTTAGTAAGAATATGATAGTGGTCACTTTGCATACAGTGTTGTTTGACATGACAATGAAATTGCCAGGGGGGAGTTATTGTGACAGGTTAGGACCAAAGTGTTGGTAAGCATTTCCTAGGAGACCCTATAATCTTTGGCTACATTGATTGTTTTCTCTTAGCTACTTCAAGTAGCTAACATAGTCATGCCTCACGTATTCCTCTTTGATTTAGAAGATACTGTTGCACAAACAACATGCTGATTTAGGTCTACACCATCACTGGTATTATCAGGATGTATAGCTAATTGGTTTGCTCTGACTCAGTAAATGTATTAGCTAGCTATCTAGCCAGCTAACTAGCAATTAGCATTAGTGGCTAACAAGATTTAGACCCAACTTGCTAAGAAAAGATGTAAGAAAGACAAATGAATAGTGTAATTATAGAACGCTAGAGGATTTATATTTATAATAAGCAAAGTGAAAACAGCATCGTTGTCGTTATCATTGTTGCATGTGCTGCGTTGACCATGCAGACTGAACATAAGTGTCTCGTGGTAGAGAACAACAAATGCGCTGATGGAGTGACAGGGGGCGGGGCTAGGTCTGTGTGGAAAGCGGCATGGAGAGAGCGAGAGCAGAGAGATGACTCAAGTAGCGGAGTAAAATATAAAAATTGACGTTTACACACGGCATATCACATCTAACAAACCAAACATTCAAATACCGTTGTAGAAGGTAAAAAAAAAAAAAAACGGTCCGTGTAGCAATAACGGTATATCATAAAATACGGTATACCACCCAGCCCTAAATGAAGTCCTTTATTTGTATTTTTGGGCAATTAAACTATTTTTCTACTAATCAGAGTCAGATGAATATGAATAAACATTTCTCTGTGTTTGAAGGTAGTTCCGTGAGCCATTGCTAACTAACATTTAGAGCAATGACTGGGAGTCTACTAGTACAGCTAGCAGAGACATAAAAATGGTATCCAAGGACTTCATCTGACTCTGGGTAAGTAGAAAAGGGCTTAGTTTCTAGGAGCCCTATTCAATCAAGCCCAGGTATGCCTTCCTTGTTTCTGACTGAACAGTGTAATGCACCAAAAAATACTACTAATTCAAGAATGTTTAATTTACACAGTGTCAGGGGACTCCAACCTTTTCTAGAATGAGAGCTACTTTTAAAAATGAAACATGTCGCAAGTATGTCGTCCCCGGGTCCAAGAGATGTGTTTCTGTCAATATACCTGATAAGATAATGGTTCATAAACAGTATTTGGAATGACAGGCCCCATAAAATGATATTTTGTGTTTTTTCAAATTCTGTTTTCTCAGTTTTATTTTTCCTAGTTTGGTATTTTTTGTATTTTTTTTAAAACTCTCAATATTACAATTATTCATAAAGAAACAACGAAAATGGATGTTCTGAGTCCATGCCAATGCTTAAATCACTACAGAATATTTTTGTTCTGTTTTGGTGTGTAATTCCCCTTTAAATGCTTTCTCGCTGTGCAAGGACATTCTTCTCTTCACCGTATTTGTAGGTTTAATGGTGTCACAGATCCCTCCGGAACTTTCATGACGCACATCACGCACACTCTTCCCACTGATTATTATTTGTATATATGTGCCCTTTGGTTTCCTTGGTCTTGTCGATTATTGTTCCAATGTCCGTTGGTGCGTGTGAGTACCTGTGCTGTACGTTTTGGACTTTCGTGCCCTTGTGGATTGCGCAGATGATTATGGGTTTCATCCCGTGTGGTAATCATTGTGCTAGTGTTATTTTTTTGAGGTACTCCTCGCTCTTTTGTTTGGGTTTCAACCCATGTGTTTTGTGTACATGTTTGTTTGGTCTTCGTCCCCGTGCCTTTACACGGCACGCCGTAATTTGGGCCTAACAAAAAACCCTATTACGCATTCCTGTGCCTGTCTCCCGAATCATTTATGCCAACGTGACAAATGGAATACGACCCTGAGTTATAGGCTAGTCTTAAAAGGATGGCCTCCATCCATAGCAAGTCAATTCCACTCTTGAGAAAAGCAGTTTTTTTTGTGTTCATTACACTTGTGTTACTAGTACTTAGTTATACAAGATGGACTGACATTGCTTCAGTCCAAATGATACGCTCTAACTACCACATACGTAAGATACAGCACTGAAGAGATGTCATACAACATGTAGGCTACTGTGCACCACATTTCCATAAAACAGGTTCACTATTGTTACACCGTGATAAAATTAGCCTGGGGAAAAAAAGACAAAGGTGTCCATTGCTGTGGCAGTTACTATGGCAGGGTTACAGATAGTCCAGGCTGAACAGAGGGAGTTGCAGCCCGATTTGGGCCAGCAGTCTTCTGTTGGATTAATATTGCAACCTCAGAGTCAGACATTACTGCCGAACAAGAAAATAGAACAAACAAGAAAGATCGTGTCACCCATGAAGGTCAGGAAATCCTTTCGGATACAAGGAAATTATAATCATAAAATGTTGTAAATGTAGCCCTACTGTATTTTTGCTTGAAATTTCTCTATGTTCGTAGTAAGCAGAAATATGAATTATTCAAGCCAAGGTAATTTATTTCTCAGAGGAGTAAAAATGTTTCAACCAGAATTAGTCAACTTTCATGGCCAATGAAGCAAGGTGAAAACCAACAATGATCAGAGGGGGAAAGTCAAGAGAATTTCAACACAGAGACAAAACCCAGTAGTTCCAGGAAAAATAACATGTTATCTAAAACAAATGGGTAGCTTCTTCAACCTCTAGTGGAAACTGATGTATGGTATTTTGCACACAAGCCCCTTCCTAAAGCCCCAGGAGAAAAAACAATATCTCTCTCTCTCTCTCTCTCTCTCTCTCTCTCTCTCTCTCTCTCTCTCTCTCTCTCTCTCTCTCTCTCTCTCTCTCTCTCTCTCTCTCTCTCTCTCTCTCTCTCTCTCTCTCTCTCTCTCTCTCTCTCTCTCTCTCTCTCTCTCCATCCATCCATCCATCCATCCATCCATCCATCCATCCATCCATCCATCCAGCCATCCATCCATCCATCCATCCAGCCATCCATCCATAATACTCTCCCCATATCTCTCTTTCTCAACCGTTGGGGCCTAACATTAGCGAGGCTGTCAATACAGACCGGGTTGAGCATAGCTGTGCAGAGAATCCCTGTGTGTACTGGGATCTGTTACACTACAATCTATAGTCTGTGACTCAGCGAAACTATCTCCGGCATGCGGCCTTCTCTCCACTCACAGCTGGAATGCAGACAGCTGTTTGAATGAGATGACCGCCCTGACATTTACTGGCTTACTGTATCCGGAGTGTACTTATCAAAAGTCTGTCTCTCTGCCTGAGGTACTGTGTGACTCTTCTAGAGAACATATAGCATCAAACTATGGGCTGTCTTCCCAGTCAGACACAGCTGGGTTCAAATGGTGTTTGTTTTCATTCAAATACTCAAGCTGCGTTTGATTGAATTATTCTGGTGAAATTGGAATAGATACAGAAGTGTAAACCTGGCCCATTCAGCACTCCGGGCAGTCTCAATCAAATGCTCAAAGTATCTAAAAGAAAACAAACTCCTCTGACTAGATGGCATCTGAACCCTTCTTCTCCCATCTCTATTTACAGCACAGAGACTACCAACAGCCTATGTCCCCTCTTCAAATAGAATTCTATCTTACACTTGCTTCCTCCACCTTGCTGTTCTCTCTTGAATTACTCCCAAAGGCCCAGATTGTCTCCTTCAATTTGATTGCTTTCTTCCCCGTATGGCATCTCCCTTAATCTTACTGTTCCACTAATGGTACCGTTGGGCCGGCAGAGTTCAGAGAACCGCTCCAGACAATTACCCAGTTCACCGCAGCAGCTGGTCCCCTTCAATTTAACCAGCCAGCAGCCCACACAGAGGCAGGATTCTCCCCCAGACCTCACAGGGAGAGAGAGGGGGGGGGGGGTGTACAGTTGAATAAACGGACTGGGGGGAGTTGATGTACGTCATGGATTCTGTCTGTTACAACGCACTGTATCAAGTACGGAAGTCCAGAGAGGACATATGAATAAAAACATATATTCCTTCGTTATGTTGAGATCACAAATGATTTATCTCACGATCACTACATAACAAAAGTTGTTTTGTCGAGATAACAAGAGAAACTCTATAAATAGGAGTGACGTATTGATGATAGATTGACAGTATGGCTGAGACGGCAGAGCCCTCGGTGGACCAGCACATACGTTTCTACTGATTGCTACACTAAGAGATGTTTGGCTACATTATAAATGATAAAGTTAGCAAGGTAAATGTCCCTTACCTTGAGCAAAGAGCTCGTGGGGGAGCTACGCCCTTGTGGGGCATTTAAACCATGAACGATGCCCGACAGGCAGCCCTGTCTCTCAGGTAGTGTGCCACCCCCGAGTTTAATCTGATCATCCTGTCAGGAATGGAGCTCACCCAGTGTAAATGTAAATATTATCCACAAAACATGAAGTGTCCCTTATAATTATACATATATCAGTTATGCAAGCTAACAACCCGCATAGATAGCAAGCTAGCTTGTTAGCTAGCTCACTATACTAGCCAAGTTAGCAACATTGTTCCTTGCATGTGATTGGCTGTGGTTTTGAGGGGTGGCATGCAGCCTGGGAGACAGTATGCCTGTTAGGCACCGTTCAGGGCTTAAATGTCCCACAAGCGCATTGCGATCAATGCAGCCACAGGGCTCCTTAATGAGGGGGTTGTCGTGCATCTGAACAAATAAATGGATGATGCGTGGTACTTTTGATTATCTCGTGATCTCAACAAAACAACTTTCATTATGTAGAGATCATGAGATAAATAAGTTGTGATCTCAACATAACGAGGGAATTATATATTTTTGTTAATATGTCCTCTCTGGACTTCCGTAATCAAGGCCTATCACAGAAGAAACCTGTTTTGTGCAAGTAGGTTAAATAGGACAAGGACAGATGAAAAAGAGTCTTGAGGGCAACATTGATCTGGATGGGAGAGAGGTTCAATAAGCTGACATGGTTTAGATGAGCTCAATTATTATATGGGTTTACACATTTTACATTGATGGACCAAAACCACACTGCTCATGAATAAGGAATTAGTCCAATACTTGGTATCTACACAAACATGAATCACTTCTTTCCTGAAATTAAGAGAATAGAATTGCAATTACAAAAACAACGTTTTTTAAAATTTAAATATTAGGTATCATTAAAAGAGTCAGCTACTGAAACCTAGCAACCCTACCCCATTGAAGGCAAAGCAAAGAAAGCAGACATTGTAATAGCAGAGCATTTCATATAGCCTAATACTGATGACGTTAACATTATTGACCAGGCATGCTCACCACCAAATGACCTCTTCAAAATAAACCCAATAGCATTTCACTAATGAGAAATATGAATTATTCAATCAGGTCCATCTAACTGCAAAAAGAACCTGGTTAAGATGGCTAAAAATATAATAATTATAAGATAGAATGAAAAATAGAATGATTGGATTTTAGATCCTAATTTTTAAAAATGCATGTACTGATCAGATCTGCATATTAAGCGCCATGTAAGGGAGTGCGTAACTGGTGGCAGGGAAGTCAGGCGCAGGAGAGCAAAACGGGGTCATCAACGGAGCAGTTTTATTCATAAAACCACCGGAAACCAGAACAATAAACAAATGGGTACAAAACCCATCGCGCACCAGAGAAAACGTGCACATGCACTTACAATAAACAATTCCGCACAAAGACATGGTGGAAACAGAGGGTTAAATACACAACATGTAATGAGGGAATTGAGACGAGGTGTGTGGGAAGACAAGACAAAACAAAAGGAAAATGAAAAGTGGATCGATGATGGCTAGAAGACCGGCGACGCCGACCGCCGAGCGCCGCCCGAACAAGGAGAGAAACTGACTTCGGTGGAAGTCGTGACACTCCAACTGTCGTGACACTCCAACACTCCAAAAACCTAGACACAACCTCTATAAAACCTAGATACAGCCTCTATAAAACCTTGGATAGCGCTTGACATTAAGCACAGAATAAAGTGGTCATATCATGGTATAAGAACATTAAGTTATGTTCCTAGTTGTTGCTGTAACGTAAAGGGTTACTATCAAACCCTTACATAACCCGTGTTAAGTTCCTCTAAACTGCTTATGGTTCAACACATAGGCTGCACCAGGGAAAGGAACGGCAGTGTTTTGTGAAAACTGCATATATCTGTTTCAATGACATTGAATTATCCTGATGACAAAGCAGCAGCGCACCTACAAGGCTTCCTGATTGACCTTCACTGGCCCTTCCAGTGAAGCTCAATCGGGCCTACAACAGTGTTACAGCACTTGAACTGGGTCTGATTGTCTAGTCGAAGCCTGTGGCGCTGTCCATGGTGCCCTTGTGCTAAGGCACACCTCCTTGAGTCACAAACAAGTGGATGCAGCAAGCTCTGCTAAGCACAATTTACATAAAGCATATCTGATCGTATAAATTAGTCTCCATGCAGTAATCGGAGTGATTGTGTACTTACACTGCATAGCGGCAGCCTAAAAGTACTGTGAACTCTCTTGAATGAGATAAGGGTGCACAACCAAACACTTTTATCCTGCCATTGACAGAAATGCCCCAGTAGCTTCACTTTCTTCCTGCTTTGCTCTGAGAAGGCTGCTGCTCTGTGACTTGTTCCACTGTAGCCTAAAAGAAGGCTGCTGCTCTGTGACTTGTTCCACTGTAGCCTACATCCAGTGATTGAAACACTAGAGACACAGGAGACCGAAGCCAATTAACTATTCTCAGCAAGAACACATGGCTGATTACCAACTGTTCACAATCACACAACGCTTTCCAAGAGTACACACAGGGAAACATCCAGGATGGGAAAACGTACGAGATGTATACAAGGGTCCACAGACTTAGAAATCGAGACCAGTCAAGCATTATCATTTGGATGCCAGGTCCACTGGTCCACTACAATAATAGCCTGAATATAACACACTATACACCTTTTGGTTACGGTAGGAGATTCTGTATGTGACATTCTCCCATGTAACCTTACACCTCAGCACAGTAGCAGTATTGTTTCAGTAGTCCGTAGTCAGCATAAAAGCACTTTAACTCATCTATCAAAGTCATAGGACACGGGGATGCGACATGTCCACAAGGAAAATGGTACCGATCCACTGCTCCTGGACTGAAGAGATCTATACAAGGTTTAAAGCTGCACTGCACGGCCATGCCACTTTCTACTATCCAAAACCTTACAACCGTTGAACATTTTGCTATGTTAAAATGAAAGCTATTTCACTAATATTGATCAATGGTCGGCTGAGCTCTGAGCTCTAGTATCATAACATCCATCTAATTTCAAGCAGAGTGGTGAAGGCAGTATCATAACATCCATCTCATTTCAAGCAGAGTGGAGCAGGCAGTATCATAACATCCATCTCATTTCAAACAGAGTGGAGCAGGCAGTATCATAACATCCATCTAATTTCAAACAGAGTGGTGCAGGCAGTATCATAACATCCATCTCATTTCAAACAGAGTGGAGCAGGCAGTATCATAACATCCATCTCATTTCAAGCAGAGTGGAGCAGGCAGTATCATAACATCCATCTCATTTCAAGCAGAGTGGTGAAGGCAGTATCATAACATCCATCTCATTTCAAACAGAGTGGAGCAGGCAGTATCATAACATCCATCTCATTTCAAACAGAGTGGTGCAGGCAGTATCATAACATCCATCTCATTTCAAACAGAGTGGAGCAGGCAGTATCATAACATCCATCTCATTTCAAGCAGAGTGGAGCAGGCAGTATCATAACATCCAGTTCATTTCAAGCAGAGTGGAGCAGGCAGTATCATAACATCCATCTCATTTCAAGCAGAGTGGAGCAGGCAGTATCATAACATCCATCTCATTTCAAACAGAGTGGTGCAGGCAGTATCATTTTTTATTTTATTTTATTTTATTTATTTTTTTCACCTTTATTTAACCAGGTAGGCTAGTTGAGAACAAGTTCTCATTTGCAACTGCGACCTGGCCAAGATAAAGCATAGCAGTGTGAACAGACAACACAGAGTTACACATGGAGTAAACAATAAACAAGTCAATAACATGGTAGAAAAAAAAGAGAATCTATATACAATGTGTGCAAAAGGCATGAGGTAGGCAATAAATCGAATAATTACAATTTAGCAGATTAACACTGGAGTGATAAATCATCAGATGATCATGTGCAAGAAGAGATACTGGTGTGCAAAAGAGCAGAAAAGTAAATAAATAAAAGCAGTATGGGGGGTGAGGTAGGTAAATTGGGTGGGTAGTTTACAGATGGACTATGTACAGCTGCAGCGATCGGTTAGCTGCTCGGATAGCAGATTTTTAAAGTTGTTGAGGGAGATAAAAGTCTCCAACTTCAGAGATTTTTGCAATTCGTTCCAGTCGCAGGCAGCAGAGAACTGGAAGGAAAGGCGTCCAAATGAGGTTTTGGCTTTAGGGATGATCAGTGAGATACACCTGCTGGAGCGCGTGCTGCGGGTGGGTGTAGCCATCGTGACCAGTGAACTGAGATAAGGCGGCACTTTACCTAGCATAGCCTTGTAGATGACCTGGAGCCAGTGGGTCTGACGACGAACATGTAGCGAGGGCCAGCCGACTAGGGCATACAGGTCGCAGTGGTGGGTCGTATAAGGTGCTTTAGTAACAAAACGAATGGCACTGTGATAAACTGCATCCAGTTTGCTGAGTAGAGTATTGGAAGCTATTTTGTAGATGACATCGCCGAAGTCGAGGATCGGTAGGATAGTCAGTTTTACTAGGGTAAGTTTGGCGGCGTGAGTGAAGGAGGCTTTGTTGCGGAATAGAAAGCCGATTCTTGATTTGATTTTGGATTGGAGATGTTTGATATGAGTCTGGAAGGAGAGTTTGCAGTCTAGCCAGACACCTAGGTACTTATAGATGTCCACATATTCTAGGTCGGAACCGTCCAGGGTGGTGATGCTAGTCGGGCGTGCGGGTGCAGGCAGCGAACGGTTGAAAAGCATGCATTTGGTTTTACTAGCGTTTAAGAGCAGTTGGAGGCCACGGAAGGAGTGTTGTATGGCATTGAAGCTCGTTTGGAGGTTAGATAGCACAGTGTCCAAGGAAGGGCCGGAAGTATATAGAATGGTGTCGTCTGCGTAGAGGTGGATCAGGGAATCGCCCGCAGCAAGAGCAACATCATTGATGTATACAGAGAAAAGAGTCGGCCCGAGAATTGAACCCTGTGGTACCCCCATAGAGACTGCCAGAGGACCGGACAACATGCCCTCCGATTTGACACACTGAACTCTGTCTGCAAAGTAGTTGGTGAACCAGGCAAGGCAGTCATTAGAAAAACCGAGGCTACTGAGTCTGCCGATAAGAATATGGTGATTGACAGAGTCGAAAGCCTTGGCCAGGTCGATGAAGACGGCTGCACAGTAATGTCTTTTATCGATGGCGGTTATGATATCGTTTAGTACCTTGAGCGTGGCTGAGGTGCACCCGTGACCGGCTCGGAAACCGGATTGCACAGCGGAGAAGGTACGGTGGGATTCGAGATGGTCAGTGATCTGTTTGTTGACTTGGCTTTCGAAGACCTTAGATAGGCAGGGCAGGATGGATATAGGTCTGTAACAGTTTGGGTCCAGGGTGTCTCCCCCTTTGAAGAGGGGGATGACCGCGGCAGCTTTCCAATCCTTGGGGATCTCAGATGATACGAAGGAGAGGTTGAACAGGCTGGTAATAGGGGGTGCGACAATGGCGGCGGACAGTTTCAGAAATAGGGGGTCCAGATTGTCAAGCCCAGCTGATTTGTATGGGTCCAGGTTTTCCAGCTCTTTCAGAACATCTGCTATCTGGATTTGGGTAAAGGAGAAGCTGGGGAGGCTTGGGCGAGTAGCAGCGGGGGGGGCGGGGCTGTTGGCCAAGGTTGGAGTCGCCAGGAGGAAGGCATGGCCAGCCATTGAGAAATGTTTGTTGAAGTTTTCGATTATCACGGACTTATCAGTGGTGACCGTGTTACCTAGCCTCAGTGCAGTGGGCAGCTGGGAGGAGGTGCTCTTGTTTTCCATGGACTTTACAGTATCCCAGAACTTTTTGGAGTTAGAGCTACAGGATGCAAATTTCTGCTTGAAAAAGCTGGCCTTTGCTTTCCTGACTGACTGCGTGTATTGGTTCCTGACTTCCCTGAACAGTTGCATATCGCGGGGGCTCTTCGATGCTATTGCAGTTCGCCACAGGATGTTTTTGTGCTGGTCGAGGGCAGTCAGGTCTGGAGTGAACCAAGGGCTATATCTGTTCTTGGTTCTGCATTTTTTGAACGGAGCATGCTCGTCTAATATGGTGAGGAAGTAACTTTTAAAGAATGACCAGGCATCCTCAACTGACGGGATGAGGTCAATATCCTTCCAGGGTACCCGGGCCAGGTCGATTAGAAAGGCCTGCTCGCAGAAGTGTTTTAGGGAGCGTTTGACAGTGATGAGGGGTGGTCGTTTGACCGCGGACCCGTGGCGGATACAGGCAATGAGGCAGTGATCGCTGAGATCTTGATTGAAGACAGCAGAGGTGTATTTGGAGGGCAGGTTGGTCAGGATAATGTCTATTAGGGTGCCCATGTTTACGGATTTAGGGTTGTACCTGGTGGGTTCCTTGATGATTTGTGTGAGATTGAGGGCATCAAGCTTGGATTGTAGGACTGCCGGGGTGTTAAGCATATCCCAGTTTAGGTCACCTAACAGAACAAACTCTGAAGCTAGATGGGGAGCGATCAATTCACAGATGGTGTCCAGGGCACAGCTGGGAGCTGAGGGGGGTCGGTAGCAGGCGGCAACAGTGAGAGACTTATTTCTGGAGAGATTAATTTTTAAAATTAGAAGTTCGAACTGTTTGGGCATAGACCTGGAAAGTATGACAGAACTTTGCAGGCTATCTCTGCAGTAGATTGCAACTCCTCCCCCTTTGGCAGTTCTATCTTGACGGAAAGTGTTATAGTTGGGTATGGAAATCCCAGAATTTTTGGTGGCCTTCCTAAGCCAGGATTCGGACACGGCAAGGACATCAGGGTTGGCAGAGTGTGCTAAAGCGGTGAGTAAGGCAAACTTAGGGAGGAGGCTTCTGATGTTGACATGCATGAGGCCAAGGCTTTTTCGATCACAGAAGTCAACAAATGAGGGTGACTGGGGACATGCAGGGCCTGGGTTTACCTCCACATCACCCGAGGAACAGAGGAGTAGTAGGATGAGGGTGCGGCTAAAGGCTATCAAAACTGGTCGCCTAGAGCGTTGGGGACAAAGAATAAAAGGAGCAGATTTATGGGCGTGGTAGAATAGATTCTGGGCATAATGTGCAGACAGGGGTATGGTGGGGCACGGGTACAGCGGAGGCAAGCCCAGGCACTGGGTGATGATAAGAGAGGTTGTATCTCTGGACATGCTGGTCTCAATGGGTGAGGTCACCGCATGTGTGGGGGGTGGGACAAAGGAGGTATCAGAGGTACGGAGAGTGGAACTACGGGGTCCATTGCAAACCAAAACAATGATAATGATAACTAGCCTGAACAACAGTATGCAAGGCATATTGATATTTGAGAGAGACATACAATAAGGCATAAAGTGATTGCAGGTCTTGATTGGGAGAGCTAGCTAAAACAACAGGTAAGATAACAGCAGCAATAACAGGGTGCTAGTCTAACACAGCAACAACAGGTAAAAATGGCGACGACTAGGCAGAGAGGGTCGGATTAACTACACACAGATCCTGAGTTAAAGCACAGAGCCGACAGATAAAACACAAATAAACAGAATGGAGTACCGTGAATTAATGGACAGTCAAGCAGGCATCAGCTATGTAGCCAAGTGATCATAGTGTCCAGGGGGCAGCCGTAGATGGAGCAGGGAGGCCTCCACTAAGCTAGCACGCGGCGTTTAAAGTTAGTAGCCCGGGGGGTGGTCTGCTCAGACGGAGGAGGGGGTCTGCTCAGACGTGGTCGTGTCGACAGAGAATCCAAGCCGGATGGCGATGGCGAAAGAGAGGTTGTG
The DNA here is from genome assembly GCF_045679555.1 of Salvelinus alpinus. Taxonomy (NCBI): domain Eukaryota; kingdom Metazoa; phylum Chordata; class Actinopteri; order Salmoniformes; family Salmonidae; genus Salvelinus; species Salvelinus alpinus. The sequence continues at coordinate 58,400,448 of NC_092093.1, forward strand.
AATTGTAGAATTGTGTTTGCTAACTGGTGCTAGCTTCGTGGCAGTGGCGCTAGCTGCGCTAGCTGCAAGCTAGCTGTGAGGATCAGAAGTAGTGGCTCAGGGATTACGGCAGGAATCCGGCGTTGTTGTCGAGAGACAGTCCGATGCTGGTAAATTGGTGAGTAATATCCAGGCTAATAACAGGGCTGGTGTCTGTGCAGAAGGTAAAAGCTGCTAGCAGCGGCAAAAAATGGCTAAATTAGCTTGTAGCTGATTTAGACCAGTTGTGATGGATTGGCAGGGCTCTGTGTCGGCAAAAAAAGGTCCAGTCCAATTGGCAAAAGAGGTATTGTAGCCCAAGAATTCGCTGGTAGACCTCTTCGGCTAGCCGGCAGATGGGCCTAGCTCGAGGCTAGCTCAAGGCTAACTGGTGCTTGCTTCGGGACAGAGGTGTTAGCCAGTAGTAGCCACTCGGTTGCAGCTAGCTAGCTGTGATGATACGGTGTAATTGTCCAGAGCTTGCGTCAGGAATCCGGTGATGTGGTAGAGAAAAAGCAGTCCTATATGCTCTGGGTTGATATCGCGCTTGCAGACTGGCAGGTATTGGCCCGAGCTGAAGCTGGCTGTGTCCGAGTTAAGGGTGAAGACCGCAGCAGTGGCTAACTGACTACTAGCTAGTAGCTAGTTATCTGGCTAGCTTCTGATTGGGGTTACGGTTCTAAAGTATAAAAAATAGCAGGTCCGTACCACATTGGGTGAGGCGGAATGTAGGAATGTATATTCAGTTCCTAGATGGAAAGTGAAATTAAAATATATACGAAATGTATACGAAAAATACGAGGACTATTTACACGGGACAAGACAAGACAAACACACGTCCGACTGCTACGCCATCTTGGATTTTGATGCAGATCATAACATCCAGTTCATTTCAAACAGAGTGGAGCAGGCAGTATCATAACATCCAGTTCATTCATCAGTCATGGCATTTTCTTGTGGTGCAATTTCATCATAAATCAAGTGATGATTTTAAAAAAAATCTGACCAATGGTTTATTATACATTTACACACACAAACACATGCCTATTTTTTACCCCTTTGTGGTACCCCATAATGAAAGATGAGACCAAAACAAAACACATCCAAAAATAGTAAACAATGGACAACTACACCTAGATTTTCTGACTCATTTTGCAAAATGCACCATCACCTGTGACTGTAGCATCTGCTCTCACTCTCTAACCATGACGTGGGCTGAAAAACGCCCCATCGGACGGGTAAACCAGGGCAAAGCGGCCACAGAGGCGCTCTCCTCTCATCTCCTTTCTCCATCTACCGAACAGCCAGGCCACACCCACCGCATTGCAGAAGCACATCCCGAAAACCGAGACCGGAACTTCACGATTGCAAGTCATAACTGTTATTCGCCAGTGATATAGTCTAGTCTACCAGTAACAAAACCGCTAGACGATACGCATTACGCAATAGTAAAGAGCACACAAAAGCGCACAACTCTCCAAACAGAATATAACCGACAACTTTTTGTCTGATGCGCAAGAATCCGTGCGTAATGGTATTATTAGGCCTAAACACTTTTGAACCAGTCGCTACTAGGCAGTAGGCATCGGGCGTTTTGATCACATGGACAATATACAGTATCCTGAGTAAAATTAAACATATACACTAGGCTACACAGCAGCCTATGCATGGTTTCTCAAATTACAATGTGGGACACTGGATACAAAGACTAAATAAAGACGTACATTTCTATTCGTCCTAGAGGTTATTAATGTTGCACCTGAGCAGTATTTGTTGGTGCAAGGAATCCGCCTCGTCATCTACTGTAAATGATGCGACGCCGGCACATCACATTTTCAGATGAAAACCTCGATAACGAAACTATTTTCTCTCTTTCCACAATTATTGTGCGACTATTGAATTCAACACATGACTCTGCTTTCTGAAAGATGGAGTTAGTAGCGTTTTACCGGGTATCCTGTGTCCTCCAAAATCTCTGGTCTGAGGTGCAGTTCCTCCAAGCTTTAGCTGCAGACCGGTAAAGTCTCCCCTATGTCATCCTGCCACTGCCTGCAGTAGCCAAAATAGCTTGCTACACTCTACACCGGGAAAAACGGAATTCTGGGATAGCCAAGGATGCCCACCTTATGACAAAACACGACCCACCCACAGATGGATAATACCGGGTGCAGATGTATACTATTGTATGTGCGCAAAATCCCCCTCCTCCAATGGAGAGGTCCTAATAAAAGAAATAGGAGCTATCATACATTGGAAAATGACCTTGGGGAACACATAGCCTACTTATTCAAACTTCTGTAATACTTTTTAGATTACTATTATCTATTATATAAATCTAAATGAAAAAATTATTTGCTTCAACTTATTTACATATTGTAGTGAATACCAGGACTCAAACCCAGGTCCAAAACCTGTCAAACCAACACCTTAACCATTATACCAAGAGGTCCAAACTTCTTAACAAAGTTGCTAGTTGTTGGATTAAGGTCGCTACATTAACCCCTTCCCTCAGGAAAGCGTTTCCCCACACTTCCCTCATGCATACACATCTCCCCAATGGCCTCACGTGCGCCATCCCGCTTCTAACACCATTGTAGCCAATTCGGGGGTTAGCCCTGACCAGGACTCAAACCCAACTCCAGCGACTGTCAAATCAACACCTTAACGGTTACACCAAGAGGTCTGACATTCTTGACGAGGTTGCTGGGTGTTGAGTTAAGGTTGAGTTACAACATTGATATTCCACTACATCAGAGTTTGGGATCATAACATGATTATGAGCTATTTGGTCGGGTGGTCCTATATGTTGCATAGTGCCACACCTCAAATCACAGCTGGGTATCGGGTGATGCCATGGGTGCTCCCAAGTTTGAGCTTTTCTGTACAACATACGCATCCTTGAAGCTTTGGTAAACTACTTGCTATAGCTGTAAAGAACTTCTATCTGGCTCTCAGGAAGCACTTGGTAAAGTGGCGGCTGGTGACATAAAAAGTTGAGGTACAAAATTTAGCTAACAAAAAAAACTAGCTAATGGAATAACAATCTTTAAAGGTCTGAGCTACCGTCTATCTAAGATGCATAGAATGACATCACAGTTTAAATAGTCTATAACAACACAACTCATAACTACTACCTGAAACCATACACAGCACACCAAATACATAACATAATGTCTGTCTACTGTTATTGTGCAAAAGAGACCCTGAATCCTGACCTTCAGTTCATTCTGATAATGACCTTGAGGGGGCCATCTGGAGCCATTTCTATTCAGACAGATTGGCTTCATTCTATTTGCGATATTCATTTATATGAAAATGCCCCTGAAAATACAATTATAATGCTCTGCAGACCTGAGTGCATTAGCTAATATGGTCTGATGCTATTAATGACCACTAAACTATCAAATTATAAATCAGACTCCTCAGAATTAAGATTCATAACAATATTGTGGGTGCAGATTGCTTAGATTAGAAGTTGAATTATGAAGCCAGCAAACATTGATTAAACTTAGAAACATTTCCGGTCATATTACCAGATCAAACGACTATGAACCTCCCATGTTATGCTAAAATATGCTAAAAAGTTATAATTTAATAAAATAATTTGTATGAGAGGCATATTACAGGTGTAAAATCTTAATTTGATCACCCTGTTGCAGAACTTTTATGAAATGTTGGAAATTAAAAACTTGAAGTGTATTTGAGGTTTAAAAAGGCTTCTGAATTGTGTAATTTCCCCTTTGAAATTTCAGACTTGATTTTCCCTTTAGAAAAATACACTAGATGACCAAAAGTATAGCCAAATTGCATGGCTGTGTGCTCGATTTTATACACCTGTCAGCAACAGGTGTGGCTGAAATAGCTGAATACACAAATTTGACGGAATGTCCACATGCATTATATATACAAACGTATGTTGGCACCCCTTCAAATGAGTGGATTCGGCTATTTCAGCCACACCCGTTGCTGACAGTCCACACAGCCGAGTGCCAGGACTCATCGCCCAACATCAGTGCCTGACCTCACTAATGCTCTTGTGGCTGAATGGAAGCAAGTCCCCACAGCAATGTTTCAACATCTAGTGGAAACCCTTCCCAGAAGAGTGGAGGCTGTTGTTGCAGCCAAGGGGGGTCCAACTCCATATTAATGCCCATGATTTTGGAATGAGATGTTCGACGAGCAGGTGTCCACATACTTTGTGTCATGTAGTGTACTTTTATATATATATATAGTGTATATCACAGGAGGTTGGTGGCACCCTTAATTGGGGAGGACAGGCTCGTGGTAATGAGCCATTCCATTTGCTCCATTCCGGCCGTTATTATGAACCGTCCTCCCCTCACCAGCCTCCAGTGGTGTGTATCAACACCTACAAAAATGGCCATTCATTATAATCCACATAACAAGTCACATTTTCTGTTGCTGCAGGATTACTTTCCTGCTGTAGCAAACTGGCTCAAATTAAGTTCCTACATCTGTATCAGATAGCTGAAAAGCTAACCCTGAATTAAAATATGAATAACGGTACACAAACATCCTAAAACTACATTCCCTTAGAAATATCTGACTTGCTGATTTCCAAGTGAAAACGTTATATAATTATATCATTGAACACCCAGGACACTGTCCCAAAAGCACAAGGCATATATTGATAAATTAACACCAATTAACGGCCTGCTGATCCAGTACGATTTATCTGAAATTTAATTATTAGCTTTTCCAGGGTCTGACTTCTGACTTTCATCTCATCTCCACAAGTTCCATCAGTTCAAAGAAGAGAGAGTGGGCTGAGTGTTGACTGTCCTCATACGCCCCCTCCCCCCAACCCCCCTGGAGGGACGTCAAAAAAACACATTTCAGATTGGTGGGATGAGAAGGAAATGGGTTGGAAGGTTCCCAGAGACTGAGCACTCTGACTCAGAGCCTTCAGAAAATTTGAAGGGTTGCCTGAGCGGTGCCGACTCCAAGCCTCATTTAGTGGTTGATGCATCTCTGTGAAGGCCAGCCTAATTCCTCCAGCTGGCAGAGTTCTGAATGGTGAGCCAGGTTCCTGCAAGTGAGAATGATGCCATAAATAGCACTAGCTACACTATATATACAGCAGTATGTGAACACCCCTTCAAATGAGTGGATTCGTCTATTTAAGCCACGCCCGTCGCTGACAGGGGTATAAAATCGAGCACACAGCCATGCAATCTCCATAGACAAACATTGGCAGTAGAATGGCTTTACTGAAGAGCTCAGTGACTTTCAACGTGGCACCGTCATAGGATGCCACCTTTCCAACAAGTCAATTCGTCAAATTTCTGCACTGCTACAGCTGCCCCAGTCAACTGTAAGTGCTGTTATTGTGAAGTGGAAACGTCTAGGAGCAACAACGGCTCAGCCGCAAAGTGATATGCGGCACAAGCTCACAGAACGGACCGCAGAGTAAAAATCGTCTGTCCTCGGTTGCAACACTCACTACCGAGTTCCAAACTGCCTCTGGAAGCAACGTCAGCACAAGAACTGTTCTTCGGCAGCTTTATGAAATGGGTTTCCATGGCCGAGCAGACACACACAAGCCTAAGAATACCATGCTCAATGCCAAGCGTCGGCTGGAGTGGTGGTAAGCTCGCCATCATTGGAGCAGTGGAAACGCATTCTCTGGAGTGATGAATAACGGACTAATCTGTGTTTGGCGGATGCCAGGAGAACGCTACCTACTCTAATGCATCGTGCCAACTGTAAAGTTTGGTGGAGGAGGAATAATGATCTGGGGCTGTTTTTCATGGTTCAGGCCCCTTAGTTCCAGTGAAGGGAAATCTTAACGCTACCCCATTCAATTACATTTTAGACGATTCTTTGCTTCCAACTTTGTGGCAACAGTTTGGGGAAGGCCCTTTCCTGTTTCAGCATGACAATGTCCCCATGCACAAAGAAAGGTCCATACAGAAATGGTTTGTTGAGATCGATGTGGAAGAACTTCACTGACTTGCACAGAGCCCTGACCTCAACCCCATCGAACACTTTTGGGATGGATTGGAACGGTGACAACATCAGTGGCCAACCTCACTAATACTCTGCAACACTCTGCAATACCCTGTTGCTGTACTGCAACACCTTGTAACACACTGTAACATCCTGTAACACCCTATTGCTGTACTGCAACACCCTGTAAACAACTTGAAACACCCTGAAATGCCATGTAACACCCTCCAACACCCTGTAATCCCCTGTTGCTGTACTGCAGCACCCTGCAACACTCTGCAACACCATGCAATACCCTGTAAAACCCTGTAAAACCCTGCAACACCCTGTAACACCCTCTAAAACCCTGCAATACCCTGCAACACCCTGTGGTGTTAAAACATTTAGCAACGGGAAACAAAGATGCATATTCGTTATTGGACAAGTCCATGTAGTCCCTACCTGTTTCAGTCATTTTTTTCACTCCATTTGGTGCTAAATGAACACGACCCGGGCCACCAAGGAAACGGCAGTCAACTCCAGTGTTTCAGGTGTCATTTTGATAGGCTCCTGTCGCTCTTCGTCACAACGGTACGACTCATTACATTAGACACCTAATTATCGGGTGAAAAATAGGCAAGCCGAGGGGGATTCATTAAACACTTGACTGCATCTGTCGTGCGGGGCAAGTCAATCACGGTTTAATCAGGAACTTAATGACTAAGTATGCTTCAAGAAATACCTGTCAAAACACAAGGTAAGTGAGAAGGTGGAGGAGCAGCAGTGGCAGAGATAAGAACATTGAATTAGCTTTTTAATCGTTTTCAAAGACAGACAACAAACTGTCTTCTAAAACGTGTCTAGTCTGAGCTGAAGCCGACCATGCAAAGCCCTTAATTGTGTTAAGGCCGTTCTTGAATTACAGTGGCATTTTGGAAAAAAAATAAAATAATGTATCATTTGTATTTATGTAAAATGTACAGTGCATTCGGAAAGTACTCCGACCCCTTGACTTTTCCACATTTTGTTACGTTACAGCCTTATTCTAAAATTGATTAAATCGTTTTTTCCCCTAATCAATCTACACACAATACACCATAATGACAAAGTACATATTTTTTTTATTTTATTTTTTGCAAATGTATAAAAAAAAAACTGAAATGTCACATTTACATAAATATTCAGACACATTACTCAGTACTTTGTTGAAGCACCTTTGGCAATGATCACAGCCTTGAGTCTTCTTGGGTATGACGCTACAAACTTGGCACACCCGTATTTGGGGAGATTCTCCCATTCTTCTCTGCAGATCCTCTCAAGGTCTGTCAGGTTGGATGGGGAATGTTGCTGCACAGCTATTTTCAGGTCTCTCCAGAGATGTTAGATTGGGTTCAAGTCCGTGCTCTGGCTGGGCCACTCAAGGATATTCAGAGACTTGTCCCGAAGCCACTCCTGCGTTGTCTTGGCTGTGTGCTTAGGGTTGTTGTCCTGTTGGAAGGTGAACCTTCACCCCAGTCTGAGGTCCTGAGCGCTCTGGAGCAGGTTTTCATCAAGGATCTCTGTGTACTTTGCTCCGTTCATCTTTCGATCCTCGATCCTGACTAGTCTCCCAGTCCATGCCGCTGAAAGATATCCCCACAGTATGATGTAGGGATGCAAACTGATGAATGCCCAAAAAGGTGACACTTATTTTTTAGGGGCACTGAATCATGCAAAAAATCCCTGCTAGGGGGAAATGCAGGTTTTAACTAATTAAACAACAAAGAATATGATCTACATGATCAGTCTCTGTGTGTAAAATAAAAAGTGGTTAATGTGAACCTAACTCACAGCTAAAAAAACTTAAAGAAAGCAATCCAATGTTATTTGTTGCCTAGACTTTACTTCAAATGAAACTCAAGTCTTGAGGGAAAAACAATACACTAATAATGCAGTTAGCCATGACAGCCTTAATAATAGAATGCTTGTGACCACATAAATATTGCACTTGGTAAAAAAACATCTTAAAGTAGAAATAGAATGAAACAAACAGGCATTCTATTTTCGCTCTATTATAGTGGCCACTATAGACATCGATCAAGTGCACAAGGCTACATGTGTGAAAAAATTACGTTCACTGAGTAAAACAAATTATAATTCCCCCCTCACACACACGTTTTACTGTCAAGTTCAACACAACTAAAACAGTATCTTTGGGCTACACTGCAGGTTATTGCATTGTACACTTTCTGCCTGTGGACATCTGTTCTACAATGTACCAGCAAAAGTGAGAAAGAGGGAAAGTGTGTGGTGTTCCTTTCAACTCTATAGTGGCTTCCAGCATAAGCCAGGCCCAGCTCCAGCTACACTTGATCCCTGAATCCACTTGTTTAACAAGCAACACCTCATTTTCACCTAATTCTCTCATTCTGAAAATGAACCACATACTGTAAAGGGAAAACATTAGTTAACAGATAGTGGTTAGTTCGTTAGCTAGTTAACTAGTTGGTGACGATAAGCAGAAATAAGGGAGTTCCATCTCTCGTTGTAGTCGATGTGAGTTTCTCTTTCAAACAATCCCCTTGTACACAGCCAATAGCTAACTAGCTAACGTTAGCCAAAGCAAACTATCTAGCTACTGATAGTGCAACCCTAAGTAACAGTAAATCAAATCAAAGTTTATTTGACACGTGCGTCGAATACAACAGGTGTAGTAGACCTTACAGTGAAATGCTTACTTACAAGCCCTTAATTAACAAACAGTGCAGTTTTTAAGTAAACAAATAGGTATTAGGTAAACAATAGATAAGTAAAGAAATAAAAATAAAAAACTTTAAAAAACAGTCGCTATAAACAGGTGGTACCGGTACAGAGTCAATGTGCGGGTGCACTGGTTAGTCGGGCTATTTGAGGTAATATGTACATGTAGGATTAGTTAAAGTGACTATAGATGATAAACAGAGAGTAGCAGCAACATAAAAGGGGGGGTGGAGGGGTTTGGGGGTGGACACAATGCATAGTCCGGGTAGCCATTTGATTAGCTGTTCAGGAGTCTTATGCTTGGGGGTAAAAGCTGTTGAGAAGCCTTTTGGTCCTAGACTTGGCGCTCCGGTACCACTTGCCATGCGGTAGCAGAGAGAACAGTCTATGACTGGGGTGGCTGGAGTCTTTGACAAGTTCTAGGGCCTTCCTCTGACACCGCCTGATATAGAGGTCCTGGATGGCAGGCAGCTTAGCCCTAGTGATGTACTGGGCCGTACGCACTACCCTCTGTAGTGCCTTGCGGTCGCAGGCTGAGCAGTTGCCGTACCAGGCAGTGATGCAACCAGTCAGGATGCTCTCGATGGTGCAGATGTAGAACCTTTTGGAATCATGTAGTAACCTCTGTGGTTTGGAACTGGTTTGGCTTTACGATATTCGATCTCGACCAACAAACAGTTGTGTAGACGCTAGCCAAAGGTGGAAACACCAACAATCTTTTTCACCACCTGAAAACCTTGCATGTGCGCCAATATGAAGAATCTACCAGAATGCGTGCAACAAACCCCCGGAGCAGTGGCGCAAGTCCCAAGACATCTTCGACAGACCCGCACTCGGCTATCACTCAAGGCATCATTCGTTAGTGGTACTCCCTATGACAAGAAGAGCAACAAGTGGAATTAGATAATGAGTGCAGTTACGTATCACATAGCGAAAGACATGGAACCAATTCAAACTGTGGAGAAAGCCGGTTTCAGAAAGTTGATTTGAACTCTAGACCTAAGATACGAGATCCCGAGCCATAAATACTTCAGCCAGAACTCTACACAGAATGTCGGGACAGAGTTGCCAACGAAATCCGTAACGCTGCATTCTTCTCTCCCACTGCCGACTTTCGGTCAAGCAAGACGACAGAGACATACATTAGCCTCACAATTCATTACATTGACGTCAACTGGAAGCTGCGAAGCAAATGCCTTCAGACTTCTTATTTCCCAGACGACCACACCGGAGAAATAATTGCAGCTAGGATGAGGGGGCACTTTCATCCTGGGGGTTGAAAGAGGTGCGTTACGTATGTATGACTACCGACAGCGGATCGAACATGGTCAATGAATTGGAGCTGAACAAATGGACAAGACTAGGGTGTTTCGGACACAGACTACACATTGCTATTGGTAAGTTTCAACGTCCAAAACACATAAAGCTAGGTAGAAAAATAACGTAACTTAAAAACAATATAACTTAAAATGCAGAATAACTATTGTATTCCTTATCTCCTCTGTTTAAAGTTATAGCTGACTACACTGCCTGATCCTTCTTATACGTTAAGATGAATATATACAGCTATGCAAATCTATTATATTTGTAAATGTGTGCAATATCCAAACATGACATGGATTACATAGCTTTTATTTATAATTGGTACATTAGCCTATGTTTTCAATATATGAATCTATCCTCTCTCTTTCAATAATAAATATCCTACTCAATAAATGATCCCGTTTCATAAAGCAACATAGCTCTCTTAATCACAACAGTTGTATGTAAATCTATAGATGGATTAAATTGGTAATCATGTAATCATGCTGTAAATTGTTGGAATTATGCAATGTTATTTCTATTGAATAATTTTGATTCATATGTCATTTTTTTCCACTTTTTTGTGAAAAAACAAACCTCGGGTTTCCCGGACCACAGGAGTGTTCAAGAAAGTGGTCATCACATTTTCCTATAGTCAGAGAAGAAGTAGAAGGCCTTGACAAGTGCACAGAATAAACAGAGCCTGTCCCTCCACAAGCTCATCACGGAATTCCTGACAAGGTGGGGATCTCGACTGCAGATGATGGAAAGAGTCCTGGAGCAGGAAAAGGCCATCACACAAGTCATGGCAAGAAAACAAAAAAATATAGCAACTTGCACCCTCCTGGCAAGACATTGAGGTCTTTGAATCTATCACGGCAGCACTTAAGCCCCTCCAGGATTTCACAGATGCCCTGTCAGGAGAAACATACGTGAGTGTGTCCTATCTGAAGCCGGGCCTACATTTGTTCAAGACGGAGGTTCTGAAATCAAATGAGGGCGAAGCCAAACTGACCTGAGAGAATAAGATGAGGGTCCTCAATTACCTGAATAACAAATACACCGACCCTGAAACAGAGGAGCTGCTCACCATGGCGACCTTTCTGGACCCAAGGTTCAAGATCACCTACCTGACCACTGAGAAGCTGGTGAAGGTGAGAGCTGCCTCCAGGACAGAAGCCCTCCTGGTAGGGAACACGGCTGTGGGAGACTTCTCTCTCTCTTGAAGAGGACCAGAGCGAGAGAGAGAAAGAAGCTGTCACTGCTCCACAATCAGCAAAGAAGTCCAAGAAGAGCCTTGGGAGCTTCTTTAAGAAAAGCAGTAGTGCACCTGCCTTAAGAACCCAGAGACAGGTCATGGAGTAAGGGCTGGACAGCTACACTCTGATGGCAGCAGACAATGAGGCTGATCCTTTGGAGTGGTGGCGAGTTCATGCATTCAACTTCCTACAAGTGAGTTGTCTGACAAATAAATACTTATGCATCCCTGCCACAAGTTGGCCCTCTGAGAGAGCATTTAGCACTAAGGGCAATGTGTACTTTAAATATTTTTGTATGAAATTTTACTGCATATTTATTTAACTCATATACCTTTGTTAATGTTTCAAGTTTGCACAGGTTTTCCACAGAAGTAAAAATATATATATATTTAAAAAATGTGCAATGCCCCCTTTCTGTTTCTACAAGGTTAAAGCAATATTTTTAAGTAACAGACATCAACCTCAACTGTTCAGAGGAGACTGTGTGAATCAGGCCTTCATGGTTGAATTGCTGCAAAGAAACCACAACTAAAGCACACCAATAAGAAGAAGAGACTTGCTTGGGCCAAGAAACACGAGCAATGGACATTAGACCGGTGGAAATCTGTCCTTTGGTCTGATGAGTCCAAATTTGAGATTTTTGGTTCCAACCGCCGTGTCTTTGTAAGACGCAGAGTAGGTGAACGGATGATCTCTGCACGTGTTGTTCTCACCGTGAAGCATGGAGGAGGAGGTGTGATGGTGCTTTTGCTGGTGACACTGTCAGTGATTTATTTAGAATTCAAGGCACACTAAACTAGCATGGCTACCACAGCCTATGGCAGCGATACGCCATCCCATCTGGTTTGCGCTTAGTGTGACTATCATTTGTTTGTCAACAGGACAATGACCCAACACACCTCCAGGCTGTGTAAGGGCTATTTGACCAAGGAGAGTGATGGAGTGCTGCATCAGATGACCTGGCCTCCACAATCACCTGACCTCAACCCAATTGAGATGGTTTTGGGATGAGTTGGACCGCAGAGTGAAGGAAAAGCAGCCAACAAGTGCTCAGCATATGTGGGAACTCCTTCAAGACTGTTGGAAAAGCATTCCAGGTGAAGCTGGCTGAGAGAATGCCAAGAGTGTGCAAAGCTGTCATCAAGGCAAAGAGTGGCTACTTTGAAGAATCTCAATTATAAAATATATTTTGATTTGTTTAACACTTTTTTGGTTACTGCATGTGTTATTTCATAGTTTTGATGTCTTCACTATTATTCTACAATGTGGAAATTAGTAAAACTAAAGAAAAACCCTTTAATGAGTACAGTAGGTGTGTCCAAACCTTTGACTGGTACTGTATGTTTTCTTACTAAATAACAGTTAAATAAAAAGGAAAATGTATTATGTTTTTGTCATTAAAACGTGTTTTTATATGGGGCCAAAGTCAAGGGACAGCATTTACCACCGCAATTCAAGAATTCCCTGTTAGTGTTACAGTGGATACGCCTACATTTTGTCTGCCATAAGTGGCTAATCCATGGAAAATTCCATGATGCCATGTTTCAACTGCAAGTCTTTTAGGAAAGCACAGAGATACTGTAGCAGGGTTGTAATGAATGAGGGTGATGCTGTACAATTTTCCCTCATTTTCAGAGAGCAACTATTACGCCATCTCCCTTCCCTTGTTGCTATGTAACATGGGTATGGTACTGTTGCTATGTAACATGGGTATGGTACTGTTGCTATGTAACATGGGTATGGTACTGTTGCTATGTAACATGGGTATGGTACTGTTGCTATGTAACATGGGTATGGTCCTGTTGCTATGTAACATGGGTATGGTACTGTTGCTATGTAACATGGGCATGGTACTGTTGCTATGTAACATGGGTATGGTACTGTTGCTTTGTAACATGGGTATGCTACTGTTGCTATGTAACATGGGTATGGTACTGTTGCTATGTAACATGGGTATGGTACTGTTGCTATGTACCATGGGTATGGTACTGTTGCTATGTAACATGGGTATGGTACTGTTGCCATGTAACATCGGTATTGTACTGTAGGACTACATGCAGCAATGTACCAAACATACTGTATGAGGCAATCTTCAGTAAAAACAGAGATCTGCTCCACATTCTACACTAATAACATCTAATCAAGAATTCTGTTTCAAATCCACAGTAAGTCTTCACAAGACTCCAAAATGGAAACGAGGCTCAGCCCACAACAGCCAGAAAAATATCCACTGAATGACTGAGAACTCCACAAAGACCTAATTATCTTGTAATCAAAGACAATATAACAATGCAATCAAAGTTATTGTAGAGGCTGATAATCCATTCATATTTGAACAATGGCAAGCTCTTTGTGAAACTCTCCTATCAGTGTTGACAAAAGTAGAAAATTGTTAAATTAGGCGAAACTGTGATGTGACAGAAGGAAAATTGTGTGAGCATGTGTGGGTGTTTGACAGAAAATATGTACTGTATGTGCGAGAGAGACAACAAACAACTCAGATAGCACATATATCTCTGGCCAACGGATGTACACATGATGCATTGGGGAGATGCAGTTTAGACACTGTTTGCTAATTGGCAAGATGTCTCACAGATGTGTGTAGAATACCTACATTCTAAATTCTACAGTTCTACATCGTTAATACGAAGGCCAGGCGTCAACATTCCATTCTGATATCTCAGCGACATCTTCCCAATGTGCAAACGCTCTCCACAAAATATATTCCAAACACATGTTGATACATTGGCCAAAGGTGTTTGTGTTTACCGGGAAGGGAGGTCTTGGCATGTATTGTATACGGTGGTCCTGTATGGCTCAGTTGGTAGACCATGTTGCTTACACAGCCAGGGCTGTGGATTCCATTCCCGGTGCCACCCGTATGTAAAATGTACACAAGCATGACTGTAAGTCGCTTTGGATAAAAGTGTCTGCTAAATAGCATATATTTGTATTATACTGGCAGTGGTAATATCCCTGAACAATATGTTTATAATGGGTCGGATTGTGACAACCAACCTGACATTGTTTTATAATGGAGTTGATAGTGACAACCAACCCCACATTCCATGTGACATCCATCCCCAACCACCCTCCAATGCTAATGATGTCACGCCCTGACATTAGTTATCTATGTTTTCTGTATTATTTTGGTTAGGTCAGGGTGTGACGAGGGTGGGTATGCTTGTTTTGTCTTGTCTAGGGTTTTTGTAGATCTAGGGTTTTTTGTAAGTCTAGGTAATTGTAGGTCTATGGTGGCCTGAATTGGTTCCCAATCAGAGGCAGCTGTTTATCGTTGTCTCTGATTGGGGATCCTATTTAAGTTGCCATTTTCCCTTTTGGTTTTGTGGGTTCTTGTCTATGTGTAGTTGCTTGTTTGCACTCTTTGTATAGCTTCACGGTTTGTTTTGTTAGTTTTGTTAGTTTTGTTCAGTGTTCAGTGTTCATTCTTAGAATAAAGAGAATGTACGCATACCACGCTGCACCTTGGTCTCCTCCTTTAGACGGCCGTGACATATGAAGATGCTAGTAACCACATGGCTTGACCTAGGAACTCAGAAATAGGTTTGAAATACAGCACTCCCTTTCCTATTTTCAACAAACATAATTGTTCATAGATACTCCCATAATGTAAAAATATACAAAGAAAATACCAATATATATATATATTTTTTATTTTACCTTTGAAAAACACAAATTCCCCTCACTTCAATATTTTGTCACACTCACATGAATTGAGTTCTTTCAAAGAATTCACAAATGTTAACCTTAAAAATATTACACAGCTCCATTTAGATTGGAAGTAATTAGCACTGTGAGACAAACAACCCAGGTCTCTCCTATGCACATAGACCAGGGATGGTAAACTTTGATAGGAGTGGGGGCCACAACATTTTTCATTAATCATGAGGGGCTGCAGTTGCTCGCGGGTCTGTGTACCCACATCCATACTCCCACATTGCGAGCAAAACATTTTAGTGGCCCCTTCTTGACAGCGCAGAATAAAAAAAAACATTTTAGACTTAATTTTGTGCAATTCTACTCACTTTGTCTTGGAGTGCAGAGAAAATGTTGCAGTTTTAAAGCAAGTTTTCTACAATTCAACACATTTTGTCATGGGGCAGAGAGATTTACAATTTTATAACCAAATTCATGCAATTCTACACATTTTGAAATAGGGTGTAGAGAAATGTTTGCAGTTTTAATATGATATCTGAGTGAGACTGACTAACAAAATCAGTGGGTGCCACCCTAGCCGGTACTTCAACCATGATAACAAGTTTAGATAGCTGGCCGCTAAACTAATTTAGCAATCTAAAAAAATGTTAGCTGACATGGGCTAATTGACTGACTATCAGTGTAACAAGGGGAAAACTGCTGAACAACAACCATATTTTGAAACTCAGTGTATTCTTAGTGTACTCAAGTGTAAGGATCCGAATGGAGTACCACTAAATGTTTCTTCACTGACGATCATAATAATTTTAGCCTGGCAGTGTCAGTAGCCCAGTATTCCAGTGTCAGTATCCCACTAGTCGAATAGAAACCCATCACATCGCCAATCACACTTTAGATGAGTGTGTGTATGTGTGTGTGTGTATGTGTGTGTGTGTGTGTGTGTGTGTGTGTGTGTGTGTGTGTGTGTGTGTGTGTGTGTGTGTGTGTGTGTGTGTGTGTGTGTGTGTGTGTGTGTGTGTGTGTGTGTGTGTGTGTGTGTGTGTGTGTGTGTGTGTGTGTGTGTGTGTGTGTGTGTGTGTGTGTATGTATGTGTACGTGTGTGTGTGTGTACGTGTGTGTGTATGTGTGTATGTGTGTGTGTGTGTATGTGTGTGTGTGTGTGTGTGTGTGTGTGTGTGTGTGTGTGTGTGTGTGTGTGTGTGTGTGTGTGTGTGTGTGTGTGTGTGTGTGTGTGTGTGTGTGTGTATGTGTATGTATGTGTACGTATGTATGTGTACGTGTGTGTGTGTGTGTGTGTGTGTGTGTGTGTGTGTGTGTGTGTGTGTGTGTGTGTGTGTGTGTGTGTGTGTGTGTGTGTGTGTAGCAAGTGAGTGAGCGAAATAACGGAAGAGAGAAGATGAAGGGAGCCCTGAATCCTGTTATTACTGGCTGTTCTGGCAGGCAATATAACCAGACGTGATAATGACTGTACGGACAAACTGTAAGACCGTTTCCTGAGAGCAAGTCAGCATGGCACTATGTTCATTTAGAAAACAATTGATTAATTTCATATCGTAAGCATTCCATGTCATGCTATTGATGTATTGCTGATGGGGTCGTATCCATCTGCTGCCAGCAGGATACTGCCATGTATTAGTGTGAAGAGGCTGTGGGAGAGAGGCTAAATCAGATTGTGCTGAAATGGTGCCCAAGGCTTAGAGAGCCACTCTCCAGGGTCAACCTATTACAGGGCTAAAACACCATCACTTTCTCTTACCTGAGAGTATAAGCCGGGTAATCGTCACTTAGCCTCTACGAAAATAAACCCTATACACAAATCATCTGTTATCAACGAAATACATCAGTTATGGCTCAAATTCCTCAACGTGTTAGTGTGGTCCAAGCACAGATACAGTATCATGCTGTCAACAACATTCTATCAACATTCAACCAACATTCAATCAACATTCAACACCTCCCAACTGCCCTAGAAGCTGCCCTTTCCTTGATGGTTATGCTGTCTCTTCACACCCTGCAGAATCTGTCCAGCCTATGACCAATCCAGACACACATTGTCCAAAACTGTGATTTAGCCATTGGATTACAGCTAATCTGGATGACTGTAGTAAACCCCCAATCCCTCGCCACCAACAGATTAGTGTTCCATTTCAAATGAACACAGTCACCTGCATTACTGTTGCACATTACTGTGCCCCCATGTCGAGGATGGAAGCAAGAATGAAATGAAAAACACATCAGTGTGTCAGTAATAACAAGACTTGTCTGATAAACCAGGAGGACTGGTCTGGTTACCAGCACCCTAATCTAACCCACAGGCCTGGCATTACCAGCACCCTGTTCTAACCCTCAGGCCTGGTTACGAGCACCATGATCTAACCCACAGGCCTGGTTACCAGCACCCTGTTCTAACCCACAGGCTTGCAATTACCAGCACCCTAATCTAACCCACAGGCCTGGCATTACCAGCAACCCCCTCTAACAAACAGGCCTGGCATTACCAGCACCTTGTTCTAAACCACATGCCTGGTTACCAGCACCGTGATCTAACCCACAGGCCTGGCATTACCAGCACCATGATCTAACCCACAGGTCTGGTTACCAGCACCCTGTTCTAACCCACAGGCCTGGCATTACCAGCACCCTAATCTAACCCACAGGCCTGGCATTACCAGCACCCTAATCTAACCCACAGGCCTGGCATTGCCAGCACCATGATCTAACCCACAGGCCTGGTTACCAGCACCATGATCTAACCCACAGGCCTGGTTACCAGCACCCTGTTCTAACCCACATGCCTGGTTACCAGCACCATGATCTAACCCACAGGCCTGATTACCAGCACCCTGTTCTAACCCAAAGCACCATGATCTAACCCACAGGCCTGGTTACCAGCACCATGCTTTAACCCACAAGGCCTGGTTACCAGCACCCTAATCTAACCCACAGGCCGGGTTACCAGCACCATGATCTAACCCACAGGCCTGGTTACCAGCACCGTGATCTAACCCACAGGCCTGGTTACCAGCACCATGATCTAACCCACAGGCCTGGTTACCAGCACCATGATCTAACCCACAGGCCTGGTTACCAGCACCCTAATCTAACCCACAGGCCTGGTTACCAGCACCCTGATCTAACCCACAGGCCTGGTTACCAGCACCATGATCTAACCCACAGGCCTGGTTACCAGCACCATGATCTAACCCACAGGCCTGGTTACAAGCATCATGATCTAACGTGGGCCTGGTTACCAGCACCATGATCTAACCCACAGGTCTGGTTACCAGCACCATGATCTAACCCACAGGCCTGGTTACCAGCACCATGATCTAACCCACATGCCTGGTTACCAGCACCGTGATCTAACCCACATGCCTGGTTACCAGCACCATGATCTAACTCACAGGCCTGGTTACCAGCACCATGCTTTAAGTCACAGGCCTGGTTACCAGCACCCTAATCTAACCCACAGGCATGGCATTACCAGCACCCTAATCTAACCCACATGCCTGGTTACCAGCACCATGATCTAACCCACAGGCCTGGCATTACCAGCACCATGTTCTAACCCACAGGCATGGCATTACCAGCACCGTGATCTAACCCACAGCACCTTGATGTAACCCACAGGCCTGGTTACCAGCACCATGATCTAAGCCACAGGCCTGGTTACCAGCACCATGATCTAACGTGGACCTGGTTACCAGCACCATGCTTTAAGTCACAGGCCTGGTTACAAGCACCATGATCTAACGTGGGCCTGGTTACCAGCACCATGATCTAACCCACAGGTCTGGTTACCAGCACCATGATATAACCCACAGGCCTGGTTACCAGCACCATGATCTAACCCACAGGCCTGGTTACCAGCACCATAATCTAACCGACAGGCATGGCATTACCAGCACCCTAATCTAACCCACATGCCTGGTTACCAGCAACATGATCTAACTCACAGGCCAGGCATTACCAGCACCATGCTTTAACCCACAGGCCTGGTTACCAGCACCATGCTTTAACCCACAGGCCTGGTTACAAGCACCATGATCTAACGTGGGCCTGGTTACCAGCACCCTGATCTAACCCACCGGCCTGGTCACCAGCACCATGATCTAACCCACAGACCTGGTTACCAGCACCATGAACTAACCCACAGGCCTGGTTACCAGCACCATGATCTAAACCACAGGCATGGTTACCAGCACCATGTTTTAAGTCACAGGCCTGGTTACCAGCACCCTAATCTAACCTACAGGCCTGGCATTACCAGCACCCTAATCTAACCCACAGGCCTGGTTACCGCAACCTTTTCTTATCCACAGCACCATGATCTAACCCACAGGCCTGGTTACCAGCACCATGATCTAACCCACAGGCCTGGTTACCAGCACCATGATCTAACCCACAGGCCTGGTTACCAGCACCATGATCTAACCCACAGGCCTGGTTACCAGCACCATGATCTAACCCACGGGTCTGGTTACCAGCACCATGATCTAAACCACAGGCCTGGTTACCAGCACCATGATCTAACCCACAGGCCTGGTTACAAGCACCATGATCTAACGTGGGCCTGGTTACCAGCACCATGATCTAACCCACAGGTCTGGTTACCAGCACCATGATCTAACCCACAGGCCTGGTTACCAGCACCATGATCTAACCCACAGGCCTGGTTACCAGCACCGTGATCTAACCCACAGGCCTGGTTACCAGCACCATGCTTTAACCCACAAGCCTGGTTACCAGCACCCTGATCTAACCCACAGGCCTGGTTACCAGCACCATGATCTAAGCCACAGGCCTGGTTACCAGCACCATGAACTAAATCACAGGCCTGGTTACCAGCACCATGATCTAACCCACAGGCCTGGTTACGAGTACCATGTTTTAAGATACAGGCCTGGTTACCAGCACCTTAATCTAACACACAGGCCTGGCATTACCAGCACCCTAATCTAACCCACAGGTCTGGTTACCAGCAACCTTTTCTAACCCAAGGCACCATGATCTAACCCACAGGCCTGGTAACCAGCACCATGATCTAACCCACAAGCCTGGTTACCAGCACCATGATCTAACCCACAAGCCTGGTTACCAGCACCATGATCTAACCCACAGGCCTGGTTACCAGCACCATGCTTTAACCCACAGGCCTGGCATTACCAGCACCCTGTTCTAACCCACAGGCCTGGTTACCAGCACCGTGATCTAACCCACAGGCCTGGTTACCAGCACCGTGATCTAACCCATAGGCCTGGTTACCAGCACCATGATCTAACCCACAGGCCTGGTTACCAGCACCCTGTTCTAACCCACATGCCTGGTTACCAGCACCATGATCTAACCCACAGGCCTGATTACCAGCACCCTGTTCTAACCCAAAGCACCATGATCTAACCCACAGGCCTGGTTACCAGCACCATGCTTTAACCCACAAGGCCTGGTTACCAGCACCCTAATCTAACCCACAGGCCGGGTTACCAGCACCATGATCTAACCCACAGGCCTGGTTACCAGCACCGTGATCTAACCCACAGGCCTGGTTACCAGCACCATGATCTAACCCACAGGCCTGGTTACCAGCACCATGATCTAACCCACAGGCCTGGTTACCAGCACCATGATCTAACCCACAGGCCTGGTTACCAGCACCCTAATCTAACCCACAGGCCTGGTTACCAGCACCCTGATCTAACCCACAGGCCTGGTTACCAGCACCATGATCTAACCCACAGGCCTGGTTACCAGCACCATGATCTAACCCACAGGCCTGGTTACAAGCACCATGATCTAACGTGGGCCTGGTTACCAGCACCATGATCTAACCCACAGGTCTGGTTACCAGCACCATGATCTAACCCACAGGCCTGGTTACCAGCACCATGATCTAACCCACATGCCTGGTTACCAGCACCGTGATCTAACCCACATGCCTGGTTACCAGCACCATGATCTAACTCACAGGCCTGGTTACCAGCACCATGCTTTAAGTCACAGGCCTGGTTACCAGCACCCTAATCTAACCCACAGGCATGGCATTACCAGCACCCTAATCTAACCCACATGCCTGGTTACCAGCACCATGATCTAACCCACAGGCCTGGCATTACCAGCACCATGTTCTAACCCACAGGCATGGCATTACCAGCACCGTGATCTAACCCACAGCACCTTGATGTAACCCACAGGCCTGGTTACCAGCACCATGATCTAACCCACAGGCCTGGTTACCAGCACCATGATCTAACGTGGACCTGGTTACCAGCACCATGCTTTAAGTCACAGGCCTGGTTACAAGCACCATGATCTAACGTGGGCCTGGTTACCAGCACCATGATCTAACCCACAGGTCTGGTTACCAGCACCATGATATAACCCACAGGCCTGGTTACCAGCACCATGATCTAACCCACAGGCCTGGTTACCAGCACCATAATCTAACCGACAGGCATGGCATTACCAGCACCCTAATCTAACCCACATGCCTGGTTACCAGCAACATGATCTAACTCACAGGCCAGGCATTACCAGCACCATGCTTTAACCCACAGGCCTGGTTACCAGCACCATGCTTTAACCCACAGGCCTGGTTACAAGCACCATGATCTAACGTGGGCCTGGTTACCAGCACCCTGATCTAACCCACCGGCCTGGTCACCAGCACCATGATCTAACCCACAGACCTGGTTATCAGCACCATGAACTAACCCACAGGCCTGGTTACCAGCACCATGATCTAAACCACAGGCATGGTTACCAGCACCATGTTTTAAGTCACAGGCCTGGTTACCAGCACCCTAATCTAACCTACAGGCCTGGCATTACCAGCACCCTAATCTAACCCACAGGCCTGGTTACCGCAACCTTTTCTTATCCACAGCACCATGATCTAACCCACAGGCCTGGTTACCAGCACCATGATCTAACCCACAGGCCTGGTTACCAGCACCATGATCTAACCCACAGGCCTGGTTACCAGCACCATGATCTAACCCACAGGCCTGGTTACCAGCACCATGATCTAACCCACGGGTCTGGTTACCAGCACCATGATCTAAACCACAGGCCTGGTTACCAGCACCATGATCTAACCCACAGGCCTGGTTACAAGCACCATGATCTAACGTGGGCCTGGTTACCAGCACCATGATCTAACCCACAGGTCTGGTTACCAGCACCATGATCTAACCCACAGGCCTGGTTACCAGCACCATGATCTAACCCACAGGCCTGGTTACCAGCACCGTGATCTAACCCACAGGCCTGGTTACCAGCACCATGCTTTAACCCACAAGCCTGGTTACCAGCACCCTGATCTAACCCACAGGCCTGGTTACCAGCACCATGATCTAAGCCACAGGCCTGGTTACCAGCACCATGAACTAAATCACAGGCCTGGTTACCAGCACCATGATCTAACCCACAGGCCTGGTTACGAGTACCATGTTTTAAGATACAGGCCTGGTTACCAGCACCTTAATCTAACACACAGGCCTGGCATTACCAGCAACCTTTTCTAACCCAAGGCACCATGATCTAACCCACAGGCCTGGTAACCAGCACCATGATCTAACCCACAAGCCTGGTTACCAGCACCATGATCTAACCCACAAGCCTGGTTACCAGCACCATGATCTAACCCACAGGCCTGGTTACCAGCACCATGCTTTAACCCACAGGCCTGGTTACCAGCACCGTGATCTAACCCACAGGCCTGGCATTACCAGCACCCTATTCTAACCCACAGGCCTGGCATTACCAGCACCCTGTTCTAACCCACAGGCCTGGTTACCAGCACCGTGATCTAACCCACAGGCCTGGTTACCAGCACCGTGATCTAACCCACAGGCCTGGTTACCAGCACCGTGATCTAACCCACAGGCCTGGTTACCAGCACCGTGATCTAACCCACAGTCATTTAAACCACAACTAATACAAAACAATGAACAATAGGGAAGAAAGTGTAATATCAGGAGCGACAGATTGATTCACTAGATGAAGGGAAGGGAAAGCCACAGGGCTATAAAACAACCTTACAGACTGGTCTGCTTCTCCCGTCCATCCTCTTTATGGACCCAGCAGCTGAACTGGTGTGTTAGAATTCTCCTCCTGTCTTCACAAGACTGGACTCCATTCAACGAACACACCACCACCACCACCATGCTTAATTCATGAGTTCAATGTCCCATTAAGTAACATGCATGTTCGGCTATACTGCAGACCCTGAAGCCTATAGGGTTTAACCTATCATTAGAAATGCAAAGCTCACAGATATCTACACTGTAATTACACTGACTGTACATGGCTATTTACATACTGTTAGACTGATAAAGCATCACTCCTTGTCTCCTCTCCTTGTCTCCTCTCCTTCATGTTGACTGAAAAACACAGGCTAAGTCAAAGGAATATGGAGGATGATCACCAATTTACTTTCACCTATCTTGTGCTTGAATGTCACTGCAGAGGAAAGGACTGGTTAAATAGCTCCTCAATTATTCACAGCGTGGGGCGAGTCCAGCACAAAGCAGACACGTGTCCTCATTCAACAAAGAGAGAGATGATAGCTACTGGCTGATAGTGATGTAACCTGTAATCTAAGTGGGATATGGAGGGTGGTTGTGTGTACGCGTGTACGTGTGTGTGTGTGTGTGTGTGTGTGTGTGTGTGTGTGTGTGTGTGTGTGTGTGTGTGTGTGTGTGTGTGTGTGTGTGTGTGTGTGTGTGTGTGTGTGTGTGTGTGTGTGTGTGCGTGCGTGCGTGCGTGCGTGCGTGCGTGCGTGCGTGCGTGCGTGCGTGCGTGTGGAGTCCCCCCATGTAGATACTGCTGTGGAGTCAGTCAGAGCAGACATGGTCCATGGCGAGGAGGAGTGGAGTACCTCAGTGTCACGTTCTAGGGACGGGTACACACACAAGCTTAGTCCCACACACACTGACTGAGGTGATGCAACACTCCTCTTCCATGCTCAAGACTTCCTTTTATTTCTCCCAGCACTCTATCTAATAAGACAGAGACTATAATTGCTTTGCTGAGCAAATGGGCTCTAGCTCTGGCAGCCCCTCAACACAGACCACCTTTAATGATGTCTGAAACCTCCATCAGACTTTTACAGCGGACTCAATGTGAAGAGTGGGAGAGGAAGCCAATCACAGCACAGCCAGCCAAATGAGGAGTGGAACCTCCAGAGGACGTGTGTGTCTCAACACAGTAGGCTACCCCATCCTCTTTCTGTATGAATAAAACATCAATTCAAAAGTAAAGTCCACGAGGACTGGCACTCCTGAAAGAAAAGTGTGTTTTTGTCACGAACATCCATCTAGAGTACCTATTTGCATTCATTATGTAAGCTCTCGAAGCAGCTGTACTGACGCTGAAAAGCTTTTTGAGTTTATCTAGTAATTTAAAAGTCCACAGGTAAGGATACCAATGTTTACCCATTCACCACTAAATACACAACAGGCTACCCAACAGGCATCATTCTACAGACAGGGACACATCGACAGTGGGGTTATGTCATTAGTGCTTCCCCGTACTTTTCTGTTTCTCACGCTCGATTCCTGTTTTAACACAGCAATCCCAGCTGTTGGTGAAACCTTCAGCCCTGATGTCAGACCCAGGGGCTTGAGATTTAGTGAGGTCAAGAGCTCATTCACTAAATGCCTAAACAGTTCAAGAACTGCTATTGGTAGAACGGCAAAAAACAAGCAAAAATGACAGCAGCCATTACCACCTTGGCTGATGTAGGTTCCTTCACCTCAGTCCATCTACAAACACAGAGCCTATTACCTATACAAGTGTGATGTTGTACCCCTGAAAAGGAGGGGGAAATAGGAGAAATGATTCACACTGACACGTAGCATCAGCTACGTGGCGAGAATCTGTCTCCTCACCACGTGCTCTCACCACTGGTGTCCCCCAGGGCTCTGTTCTAGGCCCTCTCCTATTCTCGCTATACACCAAGTCACTTGGCTCTGTCATAACCTCACATGGTCTCTCCTATCATTGCTATGCAGACGACACACAACTAATCTTCTCCTTTCCCCCTTCTGATGACCAGGTGGCGAATCGCATCTCTGCATGTCTGGCAGACATATCAGTGTGGATGACGGATCACCACCTCAAGCTGAACCTCGGCAAGACGGAGCTGCTCTTCCTCCCGGGGAAGGACTGCCCGTTCCATGATCTCGCCATCACGGTTGACAACTCCATTGTGTCCTCCTCCCAGAGCGCTAAGAAACTTGGCGTGATCCTGGACAACACCCTGTCGTTCTCAACCAACATCAAGGCGGTGGCCCGTTCCTGTAGGTTCATGCTCTACAACATCCGCAGAGTACGACCCTGCCTCACACAGGAAGCGGCGCAGGTCCTAATCCAGGCACTTGTCATCTCCCGTCTGGATTACTGCAACTCGCTGTTGGCTGGGCTCCCTGCCTGTGCCATTAAACCCCTACAACTCATCCAGAACGCCGCAGCCCGTCTGGTGTTCAACCTTCCCAAGTTCTCTCACGTCACCCCGCTCCTCCGCTCTCTCCACTGGCTTCCAGTTGAAGCTCGCATCCGCTACAAGACCATGGTGCTTGCCTACGGAGCTGTGAGGGGAACGGCACCTCAGTACCTCCAGGCTCTGATCAGGCCCTACACCCAAACAAGGGCACTGCGTTCATCCACCTCTGGCCTGCTCGCCTCCCTACCACTGAGGAAGTACAGTTCCCGCTCAGCCCAGTCAAAACTGTTCGCTGCTCTGGCCCCCCAATGGTGGAACAAACTCCCTCACGACGCCAGGACAGCGGAGTCAATCACCACCTTCCGGAGACACCTGAAACCCCACCTCTTTAAGGAATACCTAGGATAGGATAAAGTAATCCTTCTCACTCCCCCCCCCCTTAAAAGATTTAGATGCACTATTGTAAAGTGGCCGTTCCACTGGATGTCATAAGGTGAATGCACCAATTTGTAAGTCGCTCTGGATAAGAGCGTCTGCTAAATGACTTAAATGTAAAAATGTAAAATCAGCGACGAAACGAAAACTTCGGACATTTTCACGACTGTGTTATTTGATTGGATTGTAATGTCGACCTATAGGGAAGATAGGCTGGAGATGTTCATATTGAAACATACAGTAGGTTATTTTCTTACGTTTCTTACGTTACGTTTGGGAACCACTGTACTAACCTCTCTCTCGGCTTGATTCCTCTCTCTCTGTGTCTCCTCTCTCTCTGTGTCTCCTCTCTCTCTGTCTCCTCTCTCTCTGCTTGATTCCTCTCTCTCTGTGTCTCCTCTCTCTCTGCTTGATTCCTCTCTCTCTCTGTGTCTCCTCTCTCTCTCTGTGTCTCCTCTCTCTCTGCTTGATTCCTCTCTCTCTGCTTGATTCCTCTCTCTCTCTGTGTCTCCTCTCTCTCTGTGTCTCCTCTCTCTCTGTGTCTCCTCTCTCTCTGTGTCTCCTCTCTCTCTGCTTGATTCCTCTCTCTCTGTCTCCTCTCTCTCTGTGTCTCCTCTCTCTCTCTGTGTCTCCTCTCTCTCTGCTTGATTCCTCTCTCTCTGTGTCTCCTCTCTCTCTGTGTCTCCTCTCTCTCTCTGTCTCCTCTCTCTCTCTGTGTCTCCTCTCTCTCTCTGTGTCTCCTCTCTCTCTATGTGTCTCCTCTCTCTCTCTCTGTGTCTCCTCTCTCTCTCTGTGTCTCCTCTCTCTCTCTGTGTCTCCTCTCTCTCTCTGTGTCTCCTCTCTCTCTCTGTGTCTCCCCTCTCTCTCTGTGTCTCCTCTCTCTGTTTTTCTCCTCTCTCTCTCTGTGTCTCCTCTCTCTCTCTGTGTCTCCTCTCTCTCTCTGTGTCTCCTCTCTCTCTGCTTGAATCCTCTCTCTCTGTGTCTCCTCTCTCTCTCTGTGTCTCCTCTCTCTCTCTGTGTCTCCTCTCTCTCTGCTTGATTCCTCTCTCTCTCTGTGTCTCCTCTGCTTCCTCCTACATGCATCGCAGCTTCACCACTGAGCACCACATCACTGTCTGTCTCAGTAGCCTCAGTAGTATTATGAGATATCAGTAGCGTATTTCTTGCTCCCGCTGAGGTAGGCTTTGTTTAACATTAGCTTCTTACCTCATCCTTCTAGCTGGCTACAGGGCCTTCAGAGAGTATTCATACCCCTTGATTTATTCCACATTTTGTTCAAAATGGATAAAACAAATGTATAATAATCTCTAACTCATCTACACACAATACCCCATAATGACAAAGTGAAAACATGTTTTTAGACATTTTAGCACATTTATTGAAAATGAAATACAGAAATATCTAATTTACTTAAGTATTCACACCCTTTTGCTATGACACTCCAAATGTAGCGCAGGTGCATCCAATGTCCTTTGATCATCCTTGAGATGTCACTACAACTTGATTGGAGTCCACCTGTGGCCAATTCCATTGTTTGGACATTTTTGTTTTTTTAACACACCTGTCTATATAAGGTCCCACAGTTGACAGTGATTGTCAGAGCAGAAACTATACCATGAAGTCCAAGGAACTGTCCGTAGATCTCCAAGATAGACATGTGACGAGGCATATATCTTGGGAAGGGTATTAAACAATTTCTAGAGTGTTTAAAGTTTATAAGAGCACAGTGGTCTGCATCATTGGGAAACTGAAAATATGGAACTACCTAGACTGCCTAGAGCTGGCCGTCCGACTAACTGAGCACGTGGGCAAGAATGACCTTGGTCAGGGAGTTGACCAATAACCCAATGACCACTCTGACAGAACTACAGAGTTCTTTGGCTAAAATGGGAAAACCTGCCAGAAGGACAACAGTTTCTATAGCAATTCACCAATCTGGGCTTTACGGGAGTGTGGCCAGACGAAACCACTCCTGAGAAAAAGGCACATGACAGCACACCTGGAGTTTGCAAAAAGGCACGTGAAAGACTCTGTGGTCTGATAAGACAAACATTTAACTCTTTGGTCTGAATGCAAAGCGCTATGTCTGGAGAAAACCAGGCACAGCTCATCACCCGTTTAACACCATGGTGGTGGCAGCATCATACTATGAGGATGCTTTTCAGCGGCAGGGACTGGGAGACTGGTAACAATAGAGGGAACAACGAATGGAGACAAATACAGGCAAATCCTTGATGAGAACCTGCTTCAGAGTGCAAACGACCTCAGACTGGGGGAAAAGATTTACATTCCTGCAGGACAATGACCCCAAACATACAGCCAAAGAAATGCTGGAATGGCTTCAGAATAAGAATATGAAAGTCCTTGAGTGGCCCAGCCAAAGCCCAGACCTGAATCCCAATGAAAATATGTGGAAAGAGTTGAAGATTGCTATTCCCCACCACTCCCCATCTAATTTAAGCTTGAGAAAATCTGCAAGGAAGAAAATCCCCAAATCCAGATGTGCATAGTTGATAAAGACATAACCAAGACAACTCACAGCTATAGTCACCACCAAAGGTGCTTCTACAAAATATTGACCCAGGGGTATGAATACCGTAAGTAATACTAGCCAGAGCCCATCAACATTACTGCAATAGAAGTATCTGCCAGCAGCTAGCCACCTGACTGACTGACTGACATATCTAGAAGCGACTATTTACCAGCTGTGCAGTCATTCTCCAAGAGTCAGTTTTTGTTTGTTTGGGGGATGTCTGTAGACACGGCAGGAATCACAGGACGGTTTTAAAACGGCCTTTTGTCCACCATCTCGCAATCACACTGGCAGCACCATCTCAAGTTGCTTAATGCAAGCTGGGGTAGTTTGTTTCACATCTCAGACTCTCGACCTGTGCGGCGAGAGGGCGGAGCTAGCCAGTTGAGAGGGTGGTGCTGCTAAAAAGGCAAACCCGGGGGACGCGGGCAAACATAATGAACAAACCCCTGTTCATGATTCCACTCGTTTGTAAAGAGGCAGGACCTATTAGAACTCAGTCAGATCAATATAATAGAAGGGTTCTGAGCATTGATCAATGCTGGGAGCAATACGTACATGTTGACCCGTCATTTATTTTCTTTATTGCGTACAAAATATATATTTTTAATGTTATATATTTTTTCAAATGAGAGAAAAAGTACAGCGGTTCGGACCTTGGTGTCCTCATATGTAGACACGGCCATGGTCAGACCTCCAGTGTGAATGACAAATCAAAGGACCCCCCAAAAAATGAGCAAGACAGGCTACTTAATCTTACCCTGTTATGCATCATCATTGAGACTGCTGACACCAATTGTTCGCTTGACTTGGAACAATATTCTTTCAGTCACTGATATAAAAGCCCAGAGACAGCAGAAGGAACAATATCGACTCAGGAGATGAGCTTTTCATCGTGGCCGAGTACATCAATAGAAGAGAACAGCTTTTGAGGTCCAAAGACGGCAGACACGGTCAATGAACAAACAAATCATTATTACTGTTACAGTCAATGTGCAACACTCATCACACAGTGTATGATAAGGACCACCACTGAGTCAGCTGAGAGCACCTACCCACTGGGCACATATGTCAGTTCAATGTTCACTTTTGATAAAGATTTGATAAGACTTAAAACTGAGTCAAATTATTGTTGCTCTTTGGTTTGATGCTGGGGGGGGGGGGGGGGGAGTATGTTGATGAGCAATTTCGTTTTCCATGTTAGTAGCCGAAATGGGTAATACATGAACCCCTCCCTCTGCAACTGGGTCCTGACTTCCTGACGGGTTGCCCCCAGGTGAGGGTAGGCAACAACACATCCGCCACGCTGACCCTCAACACGGGGGCCCCTCAGGGGTGCGTGCTTAGTCCCCTCCTGTACTCCCTGTTCACTCACGACTGCATGGCACACACGACGCCAACACCATCATTACGTTTGCTGACTACACAACGGTGGTTGGCCTGATCACCGACGACGATGAGACAGCCTATGGAGAGGAGGTCAGAGACCTGGCAGTGTGGTGCCAGGACAACAACCTCTCCCACGATGTCAGCAAGACAAAGGAGCTGATCGTGGACTACAGGAAAAGGAGGGCCGAGCACACCCCTTCCACATCGACTGGGGTGTAGTGAAACGGGTCGAGAACTTCAAGTTCCTCTGTGTCCAGTAAGGAGTTATCATGGTTCACACACATGGACCATGATAATATAGAGGTCTCTGCCATCCAGGATCTCTATACCAGCCAGTGTCAGAGGAAGGCCCCTTAAAATTGTCAGACTCCAGTCAACCAAGTCATAGACTGTTCTCTCTGCTACTGCACAGGAAGTGGCACCGATGCACCAAGTCCGGAACCAACTAAATAGTTAGTTAAATAGTTAACCAAATAGCTACCAGGACTATCTGCATTGACCCTTTTTGCACTTATTATTTTGACTCATCACATACGCTGCAGTTACTGTTTATTATCTATTCTGTTGCCTAGTAACTTTTTCCCTACCTATATGTACATATCTACCTCAATTACCTCATACCCCTGCACATCGACTCGGTACTGGTACTCCGTGTATATAACCAATTTATTGTTACTCATTTTGTATTTATTCCTTGTTATTATTTTCCTATTTGTCTCTCTGAGTTGTTGGGAAGGGCCCATCAGTAAGCATTTCACTGTTAGTCTACACCTGTTGTTTACGTAGCATGTGACCAGGTCCCCCTAAACATGTCATTTTATCCAATATGATCACAAAGGCTAGACTGATTCTATATCAGCACTCTGAGACCCTTTGTGAATATGACCCTTAACCTCTATTCATTACAGTTTCATTCACCTTTTTAAATGGACTCATCAATGCAACATGCATAGAGTCCAGAGTGAGTGATGTCGACTTTCAGTGTACAACAGTCACTAGTAGATCTATCATTCGTTGAGCAGACCAGTGTATTGTGAATGGAATCCACTTCTGATCTTGTCTAGTGTGAGATGTGGCAGATTTTATAATATCAAACAAGACGTGGAGGCCTGCTTCTCTGGGTGCTGCTGGTGCCGACTGTCATCATTTTTGAGTGAGTGTGTGTCTGTGTGTCTGTGTGTGTGTGTCTGTGCGTGTGCGTGTGCGTGTGCGTGTGTGTGTGTGTGTGTGTGTGTGTGTGTGTGTGTGTGTGTGTGTGTGTGTGTGTGAGAGAGAGAGTCCGTGCGCGCATGTGTTTGAAAGCTAAGATGACAGGAGAGATGAGGGAGTTGTTTTGGGAATGCTTTGTGCATAGCCTTGCTGGTTCTTCTAACTTTCTTTAATTAGATAATTTTTTAGAGGGAGAGTGCAGTGCAATCTGAGATTTTATGTTACAATCTTAAAAAGGAAATGTAACTATTTCATCAGTGTATAACGATCTTGCACTCAGAAGCTCAGGTTACCATACAGTAATCATTTGAGTACAGAAGTCCTTGCACCACAGTTGAATTACAAAGAATACAGGCACAAAAGCCCTGACAACCTTAACAGCGGTTGTTTTCTCCCAATCTACAAGGCAGGGAGCAGGAACACTGGAACAGGCCTAGCCAGGGTATACCAGTGTAATATTTACATCAACCGGCACTTTGACTTTCACAGCACTTGAGCATTCATAATCATCCCATAGGTTTTGCTACATTAAAAATGTCTGTTCAGTCATTCAGGTAATGGAGCGCTTTATGACTTACTGCTGGGAAAGAAGACTATGTCTGATTTATACCTGCAGATCAATAAGGACTACAGGAAAACACTGAGAGATGGTAGGGAACAAGTTACAGGGAAACATTGCCGAGAGAGAGGGAGGGAGAGAGAGAGAGAGAGAGAGAGAGAGAGAGAGAGAGAGAGAGAGAGAGAGAGAGAGAGAGAGAGAGAGAGAGAGAGAGAGAGAGAGAGAGAGAGAGAGAGAGAGAGAGAGAGAGAGAGAGAGAGAGAGAGAGAGAGAGAGAGAGAGAGAGAGAGATGGTAGGGAACAAGTTACAGGGAAACATTGGAGAGAGAGAGGGAGAGAGAGAGAGACAGAGAGAGCGAGACAGAGAGAGCGAGGAAAAGAGAGACAGAGAGAGACAGAGAGAGCGAAAGAGAGACAGAGAGAGAGAGACAGAGAGACAGAGAGAGCGAGAGAGAGACAGAGAGAGCGAGAGAGAGACAGAGAGAACGAGAGAGTGACAGAGAGAGCGAGACAGAGAGAACGAGAGAGAGACAGAGAGAGCGAGACAGAGAGAGCGAGAGAGAGACAGAGAGAGCGAGACAGAGAGAGCGAGAGAGAGACAGAGAGATCGAGAGACAGACAGAGAGAGCGAGACAGAGAGAGCGAGAGAGAGACAGAGAGAGAGAGACAGAGAGAGCGAGAGAGAGACAGAGAGAGCGAGACAGAGAGAGCGAGAGAGAGACAGAGAGATCGAGACAGAGAGAGCGAGAGAGAGGGAGAGAGAGACAGAGAGAGCGAGAGAGCGAGAGAGAGACAGAGAGAGAGACACAGAGAGAGCGAGAGAGAGACAGAGAGCGAGACAGAGAGAGCGAGACAGAGAGAGCGAGACAGAGAGAGCGAGAGAGAGAGACAGAGAGAGAACCAGAGGCATGTCTACCTAACATTAGCTGAACTTTTCCCCTAGGGAATATAGCTACAGAGAAAACGCAATGATATAAATAGCAAGTATCAGCCGTTATAAACAGCAATAACAGCATGCCAGACCAACGACATACTGACGTTTCTGCAACATTTTAATAGCTTAGTGTTTGTAATGCTGTGCTAACTGACATTTGCTGTGTTTAATCCGCATCTGTGGTGGGTTCTGAAGATTAACTACAAGGCAAATAGGTTAAAACCCAAACAGGACTGTCAGTTCTGAAGAGATCCTTGTTGAACTCAGCTGTGTTTCTTGAGTTTATTCACTTCCTCCGCTAAAGAAAGGAATGCCCTCAAGCATCCTGACTGTAGTCAAATTACACCAATTCAACTCTCTATGGTCATACATGCACTGACATATGTGGTGAGGTATTACAAGCTATGCATGTAATAGCCTCCAAGGCATTTGGCAACTGTGCCTAACAGTTGTGCAGTTGTAGCCTACTGTAGGCCTATACAGTATATCCCACAATTTGTTGACAGGTGACAAGGGCAGACTCCTCAACCAGGTAGTTTTCATTTTGTGAGTAACTGTAGGAAGTATGTATTTGTACTCACCATGACAGGTCATATACAGCACATTCAGATTCCATTCAGGTTGATCCGGATTCCATTCAGGTTGATCCGGATTCCATTCAGGTTGATCCAGATTCCATTCAGGTTGATCCAGATTCCATTCAGGTTGATCCGGATTCCATTCAGGTTGATCCGGATTCCATTCAGGTTGATCCAGATTCCATTCAGGTTGATCCAGATTCCATTCAGGTTGATCCAGATTCCATTCAGGTTGATCCGGATTCCATTCAGGTTGATCCGGATTCCATTCAGGTTGATCCGGATTCCATTCAGGGTGATCCGGAGTGATGTGGGGGAGAAAATGGAAAAACACCTCAGTCCAGCACTCAAAGTGTAACATGTCATAACATGCCAACAACATAACGCAGAGATCAAATATACTAGTAGAAATTTTTGTCAAACAGTTATAATTTAGTCTACGTCAATATTTGTACAGCAGTGCTTATTCCAAGCTGCTACCAGAACATCAATGTTTTTGATAGTGTACACAATAATCACGGCATATCAACATTTTTGCCTGCGCAGAGACTGAAATCTAATATTTTCTCTACAGCCTACTGCCAAAGACCATTGTGCTGTGGCTGATATTAAAGGGATACTTCAGGATTTTGGCAATGAGGCCCTTTATCTACTTCCCCAGAGTCAGATGAACTTGTGGATACACGTTTTATGTCTCTGTGCCCATTACGAAGGAAGTTAGAGGTAGTTTCGTAAGCCAACGCTAACTAGCATTAGCACAATGAGTGGATGGGTAGCCTAGTGGTTAGAGCATTGGACCAGAAACACTCTGGATTGAATCCCCGAGCTGACAAGGTAAAAATCTGTCATA
This sequence comes from Salvelinus alpinus, assembly GCF_045679555.1. Taxonomy (NCBI): domain Eukaryota; kingdom Metazoa; phylum Chordata; class Actinopteri; order Salmoniformes; family Salmonidae; genus Salvelinus; species Salvelinus alpinus. Next base: position 58,434,324 of record NC_092093.1, read on the forward strand.
CTGGCCCTGAGCAAGGCAGTTAACCCACTGTTCCCTGGGTACTGCAAGACGTGGATGTCGATTAAGGCAGCCCCGCCCCTCCCTCCCGCACCTCTCTGATCCAGAGGGGTTGGGTTAACTGCGGAAGACACATTTCCGTTCAAGGCATTCAGTTTTACAACTGACTAGGTATCCCTCTTTCCCCTTTCTAAACATAGATGTCTATGTTTGGTCCAAATCAAGGCTGGTCCAGACCAAAAACCAACATCTGTGGAAGTGGAAATCAAAGCAGGTCTGGACAGGACCAAAAAAGACTGCTAGTCTGGACTGGACCAAAAAAGACTGCTAGTCTGGACAGGACCAAAAAAAGACTGCTAGTCTGGACAGGACCAAAAAAAGACTGCTAGTCTGGACAGGACCAAAAAAGACTGCTAGTCTGGACAGGACCAAAAAAGACTGCTAGTCTGGACAGGACCAAAAAAAGACTGCTAGTCTGGACAGGACCAAAAAAGACTGCTAGTCTGGACAGGACCAAAAAAGACTGCCAAAAGAACATCTGTCTGGGGTGTAGCCTGCAATGGAATGTTATGAATGCCCATCCATGTGGTAGGACCATCCATGTGGTAGGACCATCCATGTGGTAGGACCATCCATGTGGGAGGACCATCCATGTGGTAGGACCATCCATGTGGGAGGACCATCCATGTGGTAGGACCATCCATGTGGTAGGACCATCCATGTGGGAGGACCATCCATGTGGTAGGACCATCCATGTGGTAGGACCATCCATGTGGGAGGACCATCCATGTGGTAGGACCATCCATGTGGTAGGACCATCCATGTGGGAGGACCATCCATGTGGTAGGACCATCCATGTGGTAGGACCATCCATGTGGGAGAACTATCCATGTGGTAGGACCATCCAGGTAGGACCATCCATGTGGTAGGCCCATCCATGTGGTAGGACCATCCATGTGGTAGGACCATCCATGTGGTAGGACCATCCAGGTAGGACCATCCAGGTAGGACCATCCATGTGGTAGACCCATCCATGTGGTAGGACCATCCATGTGGTAGGACCATCCATGTGGTAGGACCATCCATGTGGTAGGACCATCCAGGTAGGACCATCCATGTGGTAGGACCATCCATGTGGTAGGACCATCCATGTGGGAGGACCATCCACGTGGTAGGACCATCCATGTGGTAGGACCACCATAAAAACAGGCTGTTGCATTGGCTCAATTAGTCCTAATTCCTGTGACTAATTCATTTGGCTATTTAAACTATGAATATCAGCTACCCAACTTTATCAGGAGTTATCCTGAGCCTATTTGCAACGGGAAATGCAGAAGTTCTTTCTACTTCACTATGTTCAGCTCATTTTGACGGATACAAACTTGAAACCGCTGATCATGACAATTTAGCCGATGGGGTGAAACTCCTGGACAGTTGTGAGTAGCCTGATTATCCATTCCATATTTTCCTATTTAGTTTGACCGGTCCTGTTTATAGGATATTTTGTTTGTTAACATGTCAGCACATTTTTTATTTGATTGGGAGCCATGTAGGTTAGGCTAATTGATCGTAGAAACTTGCATGATGTAAAAAAGGGTCTGTCTCATTACATTGTCATACATGTTATCTCTAGCCTGTAGGCTACAGAAAAGGCCACACACTCTTTCTACCATATACTCTCTGCTACATGATTTATGTTAGATTATTTTTCTGATGGAACGTTGGTGGAGGGCTGCAGAGATACGTCTCTCCAACAGCACCTTGGAGAGGCGCGCTGGGAATGGACACTAAATATTTTGACAAAGTGGGCACTGTTTATCACAGGGAGGCATCAGCGCTCACCTAAAAAAAAGCACATATGCCACTGGTTGAGAGACATTGTCATTGTTTTTGGGCAGAATTATGTGGAGGTTTTATGTGTTGTTGGAGGTGTGTCTTGGTCAGTTTAGCTGCGCTGCAGAGGGCTATATCGGTCCGCTAATGGCTTTTTACAATACCTTTGGATTCCTCATGTCTAACTCATTGTTAGAAAAAAGTTTAGACCAAATCGGATGTTAGGTACTATATTTATTGAGTATTATATGAATCCTATACATTAAAATGGCCAATTTGGGTGCAAACAATTAGCTTAATTTCTCAGCAAAATAATGTTGCAGGAATGTTATCGTATCTTTTTCTAACAACAGAAAGGATTTCAGAACAATCTGTGATGGTGGGTGTCGAAATCCTCTTGTGCTTTTTGACCAGTAGCCAGTCTATTCTCAAGGCATTAAAGCAAATTATTTGCGACGTTACGCACAGAATACTATGTATAAACAGCTGTTGACGTCATGGAGACAGGATACGGTAAAATACAGTAGCCTATAAATACAATTATCAGTCAAGAGAAAAAAAGGACATATTTTCCTCACGTACGGATGTGGGATATTGTTTTTATCAACAAGTCATTTTAGCAAATAACGAAATCCGCAATAGGCAATACTGTTACCTCGAAAATGGTTTGACTACTTCTTGAATAAAACTGCAACAAAGTAAACTTTGAAAACAACCGTTGATCTTCACAGTAAAAACACTACTGTGCAGTGACCAAAACAAAACCGAACAGATGTTACTCTCATTCATGCGCTGAAGTCCGTCCCGAATAAAACAAGTATAGGGACACTTCATTTGTAAAGATATGTTTACCTGATTCCTATAGATGTTTTGTCCTTTCCAGCCCTCTGATACGATCCTCTAAGATAAATACCGTTATTTCTGAAATGTCTGCTGGTTGGCAGGACGACGTAAATCCAGTTCAGGACAGCGTAGCGTGCCTCTCACACCTGCACGACAGTCCTCTCGCTGTCCACTAACAGTCGATGCTACAACCGAACCCATCGCTCCTCACAGACACGCCCCTCTATTGCGCAATTGGTCATCTTCCACACAAGCCATTCCCAGCAAGAGAAGTCACACCCTTTCTAGGCAAAGCCTCTTTCCATAACGGGATAGGTCAACCCTCATAGGTCAATGTTACTGTCAGTTAAAATATTAATCACATATGTGGGCTGGCTGTTGGAGCTCCAATCCAGTGGCTTTTATTGAGTGAGATAAATGCTGCTACTGTCCCTCTGAGCTAGCCTAATGCTGCTACTGTCCCTCTGAGCTAGCCTAATGCTGCTACTGGCCCTCTGAGCTAGCCTAATGCTGCTACTGTCCCTCTGAGCTAGCCTAATGCTGCTACTGTCCCTCTGAGCTAGCCTAATGCTGCTACTGTCCCTCTGAGCTAGCCTAATGCTGCTACTGTCCCTCTGAGCTAGCCTAATGCTGCTACTGTCCCTCTGAGCTAGCCTAGCCTACTGTAGTCAGAAAAATGTCGCTGCTGCTTCTTTCTGCCTAATGCAATGGCTGGAAGGATAGTCTCTGTAATAGCTATTATAATGGAGGTGCATGCACCAATGAATAACTAACCCAAGATAGTAGGCTAACTGGTTATTGCAAATGTCTATTTCAGTCTCTATCTCTGATTGTATAGTCTTCCAGTGGGACATAATCAGATTAGACCTTATCTCTGAATGCCAATCATCATTGGAGAAGGCACACAGAAGTACTGATTTCTGATGAGTTTACGGCATGATTTTCAGCCACTGATTTAGAGGGAAATTCAGAGGCAAAATGCTGGGAGTTAATAAAAATATGTTTAGGCTATTAACAGACCAACTTGCTCTGGGTAGGATAATATATTGGCCATATACCACAAACTCCCGAGGTGCCTTATTGCTATTATAAACTGGTTACCAATGTTACCACAGCTGTCAGCATTCAGGGCTCGAACCACCCAGTTAATAATTCCCTTTAGACTATTAGAATGTGATGAGAATTACAAAGGCTGTCACAACGACACATACTGTCAGTAGGCTACATCTTCTTAGTACACCTCAGACCACCTCATCTTTACCCGCATCCCTTTGAAGGGTGTGTTCCAACTTTCGTATGAATTATTGAAAGTAAATCTGTCACCTGGAATAAATTGATGCCTCTCGGCCCCCTCCCACTGCACAGATGTGGTCTGCAAAAGATAAGAGATAGATTTAATCTCTCGAAGTACAAAACTTCTCCAGTCATGTGGGGCCTAGATACAATGAGATGCAACTTTATTAATCCAATGAAACAGTGATGTGATCTCTGGAAAGTAATTATTTATATGACAGATCATTACAGTAGCCATATAGCCTGACCTGAAATGTCAGTCCAGTATACTATTTTATTAGGACGTACCACCAGGAGTTCTGGTATATAAATGGCTGTAGTGTGACAAATGAAATCAGTGTTGTAACAGAAGGTAGATTCAGCCGGTATAAATCGTGTGTGGTCATTTTGCAGTCACATACTCATTGGAGCACATTGTGCTTCACTGTCATTGCTTCTTACAGACTCGCACTATGGTGTGAAGGGGAATACTGGCTTCATGTGGCTACGATCGGAAGTGCAACTGCAAACAACTTTTCACACAGACAATTCTGATTTATATTTATGAATTATATACATGTGGCCTCCTATAGAACAAAAGACAGCTCTTTAATAACATTGACAACACTTTAATAGATCATTAAGCAGCATACCACCCTGCATCCCACTGCTGGCTTGCCTCTGAAGCTAAGCACGGTTGGTCCTGGATGGGAGACCAGATGCTGCTGAAAGTGGTGTTGGAAGTCCAGTAGGAGGCACTATTTCCTCTGATATTTATTTTTTTATCCCAATGCCCCAAGGCAGTGATTGGGGACATTGCCCTGTGTAAGTTGCTGTCTTTCGGATGGGACTTTAAACAGGTGTCCTGACTCTCTGTGGTCACTAAAGATCCCATGGCACTTATTGTAAGAGTAGTGGTGTTAACCCTGGTTTCCTGGCTAAATTCCCAATCTGGCCCTCATACCATCATTGCCACCTAATCGTCCCCAGCTTCCAATTGGTTCATTCCTCTCCCCTGTAACTATTCCCCAGGTTGTTGCTGTAAATGAGAAAGTGTTCTCAGTCAACTTACCTGGTAAAATAAGAGATATAAAGAGACATTAAAGGCCTGTGGTGGTTAGTCTTTCACAATGAAAGCATATCAGAAGAAAAAAACAGTCAAGCTGAGGAAAGAAAGTAAAGGAAAAATAAAGATGTCTTACAAGTGCTATATTTAGCATTATAAACTGTGTGGTTTGAGCCCTGAATGCTGATTGGCTGACAGCCGTGGTATATCAGACCATATACCATGAGTATGACAAAACATTTTTTACTGCTCTAATTACATTGGTAACCTGTTTATAATAGCAATAAGGCACCTCGGGGGTTTTTGGTATATGACCAATATACCACACCTCCTTCAGGTCTTATTCCTTAAGCAAAGTATAGCTTCAATAATCTTCCCGGTCTCCCTGCATTATCCATTCAAATATAAACCCCTTTATGTCTCATCACTGGCTTTTATTCCCAGTTCAGTTTCTCCAATCAGGTCGCACAGAGAGTGAGGCAGCACGTACGCAGCGCTACCAGGTTCTTTGTTCTGGTCAAAGTGTGGTGTTATACCCATTACAATGCAAAGCTATTCTCTGAGAAACAGCCAATGGGGTGCACCGCTGGAGGAGACCTGCTGCTTAGTGGATAGTGATAGCATCGTGCATGGGGGAAAATCACCATGAATAAAACATTCTTTGTTATTAGTGTGGCTTCTCTTAATATTTTTGTAAAAGTGAGTCAGACAAAGCTATAGCTCTTTTGTGAAACTAGGAGAAAATCCAAACACAGGTGTGGCTGAAAGTGTTAGGTAGTATCAACGTTCAAGTTTAAAATGAAACTGTGGCTGTTCTGTCAAAATAAGAGGAATTGAGCTAAGCATTTAGATTTAGAGTCTTTCTCTGCTGTGGAGCGACCAGCACATCTGGTCCGTATTCACAAAGTATCTAAGAGTAGTGTCGATGATCTAGGATCAGGTACTCACTGTCCATTTTAATATAATTCATTATGATCTAAAACAGAACACTGATCCTAGATCAACACTTCTACTCTGAAACGTTTTCTGAATACTGACTCTGGTTGGGTTTGTTAGTGACAGGCAACAGGGCAATAACGTTTACACTTCTTTCATGACTGCCATTTATCCCAACCAGAGCCCCAACAGAACCCAGGTTTAAGAAGGGCAGATTGTGGCTGCTGACATTTCCCCAAAATGTCATTGAACAACAATAAAAGTCCCACTATGAGTAGCTGAGACTCATGACACAATCATGTATATTAACCTTAGAGAGGACCCAGCCACAGAGAGACTCCTTACAGAAAGAACATTACTTATTACAGACAGGTTTGCCATGTCCGCAGATTTACCGCGAAATTGTGATACTTTAAAAACGATGTCACAGCCACGTGAAATATCAGAGAGCTTTGTAAGGGCTAGATACTAGTATCCACTGGGCATCTGTTCGTTCAGTCAATTTGTAACGAAAAGGGAAAATCTAATCCCTTGTGCTACATTCCCGTTCGGGACTCATTTAAACTCACTCATTATAAAAGAAGCTAGGGTTAGCTGGTTAAACTGACAGAGCTTCAGACATCAGATATACAGGAAATGGTACATGGACATGGTGGCTGGTAAAATAACTCAGTATGGAAGAAAATGTGGTGATCCTGCCCCCCTGTGGTCAACACACACACAAATACGGTCCCTGTCTGTGCAGTGTGGTTTGAAGTTACCCCTAGATGCTGATCTTGGGTCAGTTTAGCATTTCCCCCACTAATGATTAAGGTTAGGATTGGGTGAGGAGAAGCTGAAACTTCCCCCAGGAGTGCATGGCTGCAGTGCACATTTGTGACACGATCACAACAGCTGAAACAGGTGAGGCCATTAGAACAGGCTCTTTATGTGTCATGATGTCTTCAATGGTGCAGTTGATTGGACTTGTTAGGAGAAATTCTGCAAGCATTTCATTTAACAGAAATTAATGATGTGCCAAAAGGCAATGTTAGATACGTAACGTTTGCCTTTTAATCAAGGTTTATGGTTTATCCAAATGTAGTTAATCTGTAATGTCTTTTAATCAAATTAATCAGAATAATGATTTATGATATGCGTTAGCACAGGGTGCTGCTAGTATTTTGTGCATTAGGACAGGGTGCTGCTTGTATTTTATGGTTTAGGGCAGGGTGCGTTAGGACAGAGTGTTGTATTTTATGGTTTAGGACAGGGTGCGTTAGGACAGAGTGTTGTATTTTATGGTTTAGGACAGGGTGCTGCTTGTATTTTATGCGTTACGACAGGGTTCTGCTAGTATTTTATGGTTTAGGACAGGGTGCGTTAGGACAGAGTGTTGCTAGTATTTTATGGGTTAGTATAGGGTGCGGCTAGTATTTTATGGTTTAGGACAGGGTGCGTTAGGACAGAGTGTTGTATTTCATGCGTACACAGCGTGTTGCTAGTATTTTATGGGTTAGTATAGGGTGCGGCTAGTATTTTATGGTTTAGGACAGGGTGTTGCTAGAACACTACAAAAATATGTGGACACCTCTTCAAATTAGTGGATTTTGATTTTTCAGCCACACCCGTTGCTGACAGGTGTATCAAATTGAGCACACAGCCATGCAATCTCCATACACAAACATTGTCAGTAGAAGGGCCTTACTGAAGAGCTCAGTGACTTTCAACATGGCACCGTCATAGGATGCCACCTTTCCAACAAGTCAGTTCATCAAACTTCTGCCCTGCTAGAGCTGCCCCGGTCAACTGTAAGTGCTTTTATTGTTAAGTGGAAACGTCTAGGAGCAACAACAGCTCAACCGCGAAGTGGTAGGCCACACAAGCTCACAGAACATGTCCGGTAAAAATGGCAACAGTTTGGGGAATGCCCTTTCCTGTTTCAGCATGACAATGCCCCCATGCGCCAAGCGAGGTCCACACAGAAATAGTTCGTCAAGATCGGTGTGGAAGGAAGAACTTGACTGGCCTGCACAGAGCCCTGACCTCAACCCCATCGAACACCTTTGGGATGAATTGGAACGCCAACTGTGAGCCAGGCATAATCTCCCAACATCAGTGGCCGACCTCACTAATGCTCTTGTTGCTGAATGGAAGCAAGTCGCCGCAGCAATGTTCCAACATCTACTAGAAAGCCTTCCCAGAAGAGTGGAGGCTGTTATAGCAGCAAAGGGGAGGGGGGACCAACTCCATGTTATTCCCCATTACTTTGGAATGAGATGTTCAACGAGCAGGTGTCCACATACTTTTGGCCATAGTGTATTTTATGTGTTAGGACAGGGTGTTGCTAGTATATTATGTGTTAGGACAGAGTGTTGCTTGTATTTTTATGTGTTAGGACAGTGTTGTTAGTATTTTATGTGTTAGGACAGAGTGTTGCTAGTAATTGTAAGGAGTGCGTACTGGCGGCAGAGAAGTCAGATGCAGGAGAGTAAAAACGGTTTCCAACGGCGCAGTTTAATAATAAAAACCTCCGGAAAACAGAACAATCAATAAATGGGTGCACAACCCGACGCACACCAGACATAACGTGCACAAGCACTTACAATAAACAATACCGGACAAGGACATGGGGTGAACAGAGGGTTAAATACACAACATGTAATTGATGGAATTGAAACCATGTGTGTGGGAAGACAAGAAAAAACACATGGAAAATGAAAGGTGGATCAGCGATGGCTAGAACAAGGAGAGGGACCGACTTCGGAGGAAGTCGTGACAGTAATTCATGTGTTAGGACAGAGTGTTGCTAGTATTTTATGCGTTAGGACAGGGTGCAGTTTGTCACGACTTCCGCCGAAGTCGGGTCCTCTCCTTGTTCGGGCGGCGCTCGGAGCTCGGCGTCGCCGGTCTTCTAGCCATCATCGATCCACTTTTCATTTTCCATGTGTTTTGTCTTGTTTTTCCTCACACCTGGTTTCAATTCCCTCAATCATTTGTTGTGTATTTAACCCTCTGTTTCCCCCATGTCTTTGTGTGGGATTGTTTATTGTAAGTGCTTGTGCATGTGTTGTTTGGTGCGCAACGGGTTTTTGTACCCAATTATCTTGTTATTTTTATGCCGTGGGTTTTGCTATTAAACTGCTCCGGCTATTACCAAGTTCTGCTCTCCTGCGTCTGACTTCCCTGCCACTGATAACGCACCCCTTACACAGTTAGTATGTGTTAGGACAGAGTGTTGCTAGTATTTTATGCATTAGGACAGGGTAGGGCTAGTATTTTATGCATTAGGACAGGGTAGGGCTAGTATTTTATGCATTAGGACAGGGTGCGGCTAGTATTTTATGTGTTAGGACAGAGTGTTGCTAGTATTTTATGCATTAAGACAGAGTGTTGCTAGTATTTCATGTGTTAGGACAGAGTGTTGCTAGTATTTTATGTGTTTGGACAGAGTGTTACTAGTATTTTATGTTAGCACAGAGTGTTGCTAGTATTTTGTGTTAGGACAGAATGTTGCTAGTATTTTGTGTTAGGACAGAATGTTGCTAGTATTTTATGAGTTTGGACAGAGTGTTACTAGTATTTTATGTTAGGACAGAGTGTTGCTAGTATTTTGTGTTAGCACAGAATATTGCTAGTATTTTGTGTTAGGACAGAATGTTGCTAGTATTTTGTGTTAGGACAGAATGTTGCTAGTATTTTATGAGTTTGGACAGAGTGTTACTAGTATTTTATGTTAGGACAGAGTGTTGCTAGTATTTTGTGTTAGCACAGAATATTGCTAGTATTTTGTGTTAGGACAGAATATTGCTAGTATTTTGTGTTAGCACAGAATATTGCTAGTATTTTGTGTTAGGACAGAATGTTGCTAGTATTTTGTGTTAGGACAGAATGTTGCTAGTATTTTGTGTTAGCACAGAATATTGCTAGTATTTTGTGTTAGCACAGAATATTGCTAGTATTTTGTGTTAGGACAGAATGTTGCTAGTATTTTATGAGTTTGGACAGAGTGTTACTAGTATTTTATGTTAGGACAGAGTGTTGCTAGTATTTTGTGTAGGCACAGAGTGTTGCTAGTATTTTGTGTTAGGACAGAGTGTTGCTAGTAGGCCATTAAATGAAAAAACAAAAACACTTTTCTTTTCAAAAGTAACATGGCGTGCTTACGTCACAACTAGCCATTAGGGTAACTATTACTAGTACCAACTTCTTCTTTGTTTTTAATTTGGTGTAGTTCACATGAATTATTTTCATTTAATTTACTGTCTTGTCTTTGACTGGGGAGGATGGGCTCACTTTAATGGCTGGAAAAGTATGAATGCATCACACATGCAAATGAAAGTTAAATTATCATTGCGCACGCACACATACACACAAATACTATTATCCATGTGCGCTGTAAAGGTAAAGATGAAAACATGACAGCAGCTTTGGAATATATAGTAGGCCCACTTGAAGGGCTGCATGAAAAAATATATATATATGTTTTTTAAACATACCACTAGATGGTGCAAAAAGACGGCACTGTGTATTTATCGGAGCCCACGCAGCCGTTTGATACAGCAGCCATGGTCATGAGGTGATCTCAAAATGTCATGCTTTACCTCCCAATTACTAGGCCACATGTGACTCACATCATTAGATGTCCACATGTCACTCTGTGCGCACACCTTGTCACATTGATATGGGTTATACAGTAATGGAGCTGGTTATGACTAAGGAGGAGTCATACATCTTATTTGTGGACCGGGGGGGGGGGCGCTCCAGCTCACTGATTGTTATTCAAGTTAATGTGTGGGATGCTGAACGGCTTTTTCCCCACGGATAATGGAAGCTGTAAGCTGTGCTTGGACAGACCTACGAGCTGTTGCGCTGCACTGATGCGCAAGTGATAGTGACTGAGAGAGAGAGGTACAGAGAGATGCTGCTAGATGTTTGGGCGTGTTATATAAACGGCATCTGTCGTTACATAATCCAACTCAGGTCTTAGCAGAAACCTCACTCTGCATCTTTCCCCCCCTTTTCCTTTTAAAGGTGAACATGGGTTAACACCTTCCACGGTTAACACTTTCTCACTAAACAACCGTTTTGATGATGCATAGGTTGTTGATTCTACTCGCCCGAAGTCTTAAGTGTCACATTCCTGATGGTAACACAGTTCACGAAAAATATTCTATTAACAGAAACAGTAACAACACACTGGTGTGGTTGGAAATCTCAGGTGGAAATGGCCACTTAGTGAACCATTCTGCTGTTATTAAAGTTGTTGTCTAGGCCTACAAAAATAGGTCTATATGCCTTATCAGACCCATATCTGTGGCTCAGAGGCTACCTTATAGAAAGTGATTTGATCATACTGTAATATATTCATGCTTCCTAATTTATTCAGACTTGATTTCCTCTGTGAGTCACTGACACTAAATAGTTGAATGCAAATGTTTACCAGCCTTTCCTAATACTGTCAACATTAGGCATCCAGGCTTATTTTATTTTTCAGCTCAATGTGGCTGCTACGATGACAAACGTCTATAACATTTTGATGGTCCAAGCAGATCCTCGATGTCATTTACAACAAGTGCAGTAAACTTGATTTGGCATGTCAGTGGCATGTCAGAAGTTCTGTCATTTAGATCAGATGTTCCTGACAGACGGGATGTAAAACAATGTGACTGTCGATACTCTCATTGCGTCACGTCAAATTTACTGAGACGAGCTGAACGTGGGATAGATGTGCCGCTTTTATCAGTGTCAAATACATTCAGATGTAGAGATTCTCGAAGGAAATGTATTACAAATCCGGAATAGTAGGTTTAATGAATACAATAAAGTAAGGATTACTTGTGTGCTGTCCCTGTATACCTTGGTGAACATTAAGATGAAGTACTTTTGTTTGTATATATTATCTGAACATAGACGGGGCAAGGGAAAGGATGTTGAAAAGGGGTGATAAAATGTAACATGAGGAATGTATTTCTCTTCCATGTGAAGTAGCCTATATGCCATCGGTCTACACTCTATGGCATTGGACTTGGTCTTCAAATTGGTATTAATCCTAGACATCACTGAGAAGTTGTTTCATTTCCAGTTGTTGTAATTAAGCTCACTTTAAAAACAATCGTCAAGAGGACTTACAGCTCATTATCTTAATGAGCAAAGAATCGCCACGTCAGCTGAAAAACTCTTTAAGGGAAGAATAGGGGAAAGCCGTCAGCTGAAGCGAGGAACAGGAGACTGACTATACCAAGTACATATCACCTGCAGTTGGAAGACAACTGAGCATTTCCACTGTTAATTAGAAGTAGTAGTTAAACATGGATGAGAAACCCAGTCTAAACTGAAACATAAGAGAATAGGCGATGCTATGACATTGAGAATAAGGAAGACTTAGACGTTCTGTGAGTTAGAGGCAGAGGGTTTGAGAGAGATGTTGAAAGATTCATAGCTCACTGCAGGCCAGAGAGAGAGAGAGAGAGAGAGGGAGAGCGGGAGAGAGAGAGAGAGCGGGGGAGAGAGAGAGGGAGAGCGGGAGAGAGAGAGAGGGAGAGCGGGAGAGAGAGAGAGGGAGAGCGGGAGAGAGAGAGAGGGAGAGCGGGAGAGAGAGAGGGAGAGCGGGAGAGAGAGAGGGAGAGCGGGAGAGAGAGAGCGGGAGAGAAAAAAAAAACGTCAAGCCTTCACACATCTGCCTTGGCTGGCTGAGAGAAAGGTCAGACAGGTTAAAAAAAAAACACTAAAAATGGAGAGAAGTCACGTCAGAATTCAGCAGCATAAATGGGTTTTGTATAATCCGTTTCAGGATGGAATTTATGTTGCTCTAGGATTCCCATGAACTATAGTAAATGAATACATGTTCAAAGAGCACACACACTTCAAAGACCCTGGAAAGACTGCAGTGAAGAAACATTAGGTGTCCTATCCACAGGAAGGTTACATTCAATCCATAATGATCATTCATAAAACTGAGTGGCCACGTTTACATAAGACGCCGACAGCTTGACGATTGGCACTAAAACACAGGGAATTAGTTTGCTTGTAATGGAATACACGTTGCCGTTTTTTGTGTGTGTCTATATTAAGCTCCTTCTCCCCATAAACAGATGGAAACCTTGCTCTCCCGACTCCCAAGAACCAGAATTCTATACCAAATGGGTTTCACTTATACTCCACTCTCTTTCATGCTCCATCTTTCATGTTCTCTCTTTCTCTCTCTCTTCTTTGGAGACTGTCTTCTCACACCTTTGGGTTGATAACTTGATTGACAGAATGTTAGAAGGTCACCAATTACAGATGGCACAGATAATGAGACAGCTTCGTATGTTTATTTGAAGACTGATTGACCCATAGGACGACCATGGGATGTTTGACTTGACCATGGTTACCAGCAACAATTGGAATACAATACATACTGCAGGTTTGTCATTGAACAACAACCAACTACAAAAACAACCCAGCTGCTTTTGCACAGGATAACATTGCTTTGATATTTGTTTTCTACATGGATGGTTACTTGTGGTAAGGTAGTTATGCTACTTGTACCGAGATACACGTATTCTGCTGTGAATTGTGCTAGTCAGTGTGTGGTTTTCAGTTTCCCTCAGGCAATAGCGATGGCAAAGATATAGATTCCTTAACAAGCAAGTCAAAACAGTTCTAAAAAACTAAACAATAACATATGTCTTGTTCAGAGAATTTAAGAGACAGGCAAATATGCCAACACTGTGAATACCCACAAGCAAACAGAGATGGTCAATTATGTATTGCTATTCAAGTTTGAATTCAAACCTTCCTCTGGCAACTGACAAAAACTGTGTAAGGACATTGCAGTATAAAATACATGCTGTTGAGACAGCAACTCTCAATCAATATACTACTACAGTATCAGTAGTGACAGTGGGTGGAACAGCCACAATGATATTTCTACACATTATATAAACTATTACATCAAGTGGATGGTACAGTATCTGTGCAGTCGCCCTTTTTGGTTAATGTTATCTTTTTGCTGTGAAACTCATTCTGTTGGGCGTGATGCTTCCAACCTACACAAACAAACGCTTGACAAAATACTACTCACACACACATAGTCTTCACTTTTCATAGCCCACCAAAGACCATGTTCGGTTTTTTGGTCACATATCGATAATTGCATTTGCAACAAACAGCAAGATACTCTAGATTTCAGATCCTATACAGTTTGTTGTAATAGTCATAATTGCTTGAGCCTGTTGTCAGGTGTCTTTGACCAACATCCTGCCAGTTATCCCGTTTTCATTTTGTTCAAGTAAACTCATTACGCTAATCAGTAATCCGCCAATCAGCAATTATCTAATCAGCAATCGTCCAATCATATGTCTGTGCTCTCCACCTCCTCATCATCCAAAACGGAGTCTGACTGAGAGATCATAAAAAGTTTATCTTTGTTGGAGTATCGCCTTGAGCCCCTGTCCTGTGGTTCCCCGGAACTGATCTCCTGTTCATTGGCTCCTCCTCCTTCCCTCTGACACTTAGCCAGAGCCTCATCTGAGGTCAATTGGCTGAAGGCAGTCATCTCACATGACTCCCTTGACTCAAATGACTCCCCCCCCAGGTTGCCCAGTTTGATGTACCCACCGCCTCCCAATACCTCTAGACGAGGGCAGCTGAGTCGCCGAGAACGTTCCACTTTCCAATCGGTGGGGGTGGATGGAGTGATGCCCAGGTCGATGGACCTGGAGTATTCCGTCAGTGCGCTGAGGGACAGGTGGGAGCCTGTCACTCTGTGTCCGGTGGGGGAAGATGGGAGTAGCTGCACCTGGGAGCCCTGCGGCGCCCCCTGGAGGCTACCACTGCTCTTGTATACTTCTACCGAGTCTTGAGGCAAGAACATGGCCGTCCGCAAAGTCTCTACCTTGGCCTGAGTGGTGGTTTCTGGAATTACGTACCCCACCCGAGCCTCGTCGTCTTCCTCCCCAGAGTCGCACAGCGCAGCTCTGCTCCTCCCCGCCTCTGCTTTGGCCGAGGGCCTGCGCTGGTGCTGGTTGGCCCGGTGGTTGGGTTTGGTCATGGGGAGAGTGAAGGCGTTGACCGAGGAGGCCACTATTGTCTTGGTCTCCCACTGTTTGGGGATGGCAATAGGGCTGCTCTGCTGGCCGGCCCCGCTGTGTCTGGAGATAGTGTAGACTGTGTCGGTGAACGTCTGCCTCTCGAGTGACGAGACCCTTGACCTGGTCAGGGAGTGGCATCTGGAGGGGCCCCGACTGCCCTCATCCGGCGAGCCCCTTGAGGGCCAGGTTCCTTTGGCCAGCAGGGCGGCCGTATACGCAGCACTAGGGTTCCCTTCCACCCCTTTGGACTGCACATAGTTCACAAAGCCATTGAGCGGCGTGTTCTCCTTAGTCCGCAAACTGTGGATGTCGATGACTGTGGAGTAGATGTCCCTCAGGTTGATGACTTTGGTCTTCTTGTCGCGGTTCTCGTGCAGCACCGCGTTGGCGCAGATGAACAGAAAGATGCCAATGCCCATGATGAGGGGCCCGAACACCTTCAGCTTGTCTGAGTACAAGTACTTATCCAAGAACTCGGCCAGGAAGCCCATGGACGGCTGCTCTAAACCTGTGCCGTTGGAACGATTGTTACTGACCAAATCCCCATCCATGTGAAATCCGACCTTGGCGTTGTTCGTCCAGTTGCCTGTCAGCCCTGACTCTTCCTTCTTGTCGTAAATCCTTTGGGTATGGCGCGGCGCAGGGTATAGTGGGCTCTCCCTAGGCCAGTAGCCCAGTATGGCCATGGAAATGCCCACCAGTAGGATCAGAATCCCAATTGCCGCCACCACCCCCGAGATGGAGCAGAGATTCAGCTTGCCCTTGACCACCACCACCTCGTTCTTCTGCTTCTTCTTGGCTTTCCTCTTGCGCTTGTTCTCGGCGCGGCTCTTGGAGCGCAGTGAGTCCTGCCTCCTGTTGATTCGCAGCAGGCCTCCGGTGGCGATCATGGTTGGGACGCAACGGCTGGACGGACAGCTCACTCACTCATCCTGAGGCCAGAGAGAGAGAGGGGGAAAGAGAGGAGGGGGAGAGATAAAGGGGGAGGAAGAGAGTGAGAGATAGGCAGGGAGAGAAAGAGGAAAGGTTTGATAATAGCTCTAGATTAACAATATCGATGATGATACTCAAGCAGTCCATAATAGTTAATGCACTGCTGAATTTGCCAGTCCTATTCAGTTGAATAGAGCTACACCTCTGCTGTGCTCTGACTAATTTAGATCATCCCAGTGAAATATGCTAAGTTCTGCTCTTTCAGGATGAAGGAGGAGGGAAACAATAAGAATCAATGCAAAGTGAAGCCTGTTTTCCAGAGGCACTTGCTCACTGGGTGACAGCTCGAGATGTGTGGGAGTGATGAGATTTCTGCCACAGCACAGGGAGCGGAGTAACAGAAATTCATGTGCACACACAAGTCTGGACACACACACACACGCTCTGGGGTGAATGCACCAAAATGACAAGGCGGCATGGCAGAGCGGGCGAGGTAGACATTCTGTGGCTTCACAATACACTGTTCTAAGATCAACAGGGGATATAAATACACACATCTTACAGACTGCTTACTCCGTCTAAAGCCTAGTGGACTGTGAAGAATGAAAACAACTGGCCATCCAACACTGCCACACCACTCCTCTTTCTATTGTAAGGGGCGAGAGAGCAGAAACGCCAGGTAGCACCGTTACTAAGCTGCATAGAGAACCATGATCACCCTATAGAAAACACTGAATACAGGAAGAAGACTGTCCCTTAAAAGTCTTCACAGTGTGTGTAGTGTACTTGCTGGCTCTTGCTATGCACATCACATCAGGAACGGATTTGAGACTAAACCTTGGGGGACTCCTGGAGTTGAATGATTATTTTTTATAATTTTTTTATTTAACCTTTATTTAACTAGGCAAGTCAGAACAAATTCTTATTTACAATGACGGCCTACCGGGGGAACAGTGGGTTAACTGCCTTGTTCAGGGGCAGAACGACTGATTTTTACCTTGTCAGCTCGGGGATTCAATCCAGCAACCTTTCGGTTACTGGTCCAACACTCTAACCACTAGGCTACCTGCCGCCCCATTGGGCCGGACAAGTTTTAAAACTTTGAACTAGGTACATCGTCACTATCAATAGCGACACCAAAAGCAATGCCAATACCTATACAATGAGAGGAGGAAAATCCCCTTGAGATAAAGGCAGATAAGGAGATAAGTAAAAGCATCCAGTGACAAGCAATGTGCCTGTAAAGGTGGTCTAAACAGTGTGTTGTTGTGTTACAAGATTGAGATTCTTTTGATGTTATTGTGCAACTAGTGATGGTACACATACGGTGAGCTAATGCACCACCTTGAAGCAGCCAAGCAGAGCAGAAATTGAAGCTCTCCATTGAAGAAGGTGACTACAGATCTCCTCGCCTAAACCAGAGAGGAGTGAGAGAGGAGAGGACACTCAGACATGGCTGCTGATGTCTCGGCAGACCTAACCCACCTGTCATGGATGTGAGTCTGATACACTTTGATACAAAGAGCTTTACCATCTGTGGGAGTCGTTAAAAAGATTCTCTCCGCTCTCTGACTACTCTGCTGACTACTCGGAAGAGCCAGTCGAAGCATGATTCTCCATAACACTGGCACATCTACCACCCCAGGAGGGCATATTCAAATACATAATCCAAGACCTAAATCTTGTCCACAAATGTTAATTGAGATGCATGGAGATTGGTGCGCAGTGCAGTTACCAGCTGGAGCGAGTGACTCTCTCATGGCGTGAAACAGCCAGTAGCCTCAAATTTACTCAACATCGACCCCCAGCATTGAGCTGAGTGCAACTGTAGATCCGGACCACGGCACCATTCTAAAGGATGTCACGCTGCTTGCTTAGCGAGTACCGCTTCCTCCTGATTCAGCTCAGGCGAGGCTCAAACCCAGGACCTCTGCCTTGCTAGCACAGGTGACCGCCCTCCTGAAGCATCTTACCAGTCGACGCCATGCGAAAAGCTAGCTATACGCTGGCGCATGTGGGGACACTTCCGGCTGAGGAGTAAGTTCCACACATCCCCAATGTGCTACATACACACCGCTCTGCTCCCAGGTGTTTCGTTAGCTCACAGACACAGGTGATTATTGATGGTTACCAATTATGACATTGGAACAATGGCTTCAGTGTAACTAGTGATCAATAGTCCACGTAAAACAAACCAAGATGTAAGGATTCAATAAATCAATCACAAATAAATAATTCAATTGTGCAATACACCCCCCGCATGTGCAACACAAACGATGTTGATTGCTCATCGTCTATCATAAAATTATTATCTTACAAAAAATAGTGAGAGAAATAAAAACACACCACATCCCTGACATATGGTCATTTGGAAAGTGTACCTTAATAATAAAGACTTAAGAGGAAACAGCTCTTTAGAGTGCTAATAAAAACAAGCTCCTGGGTGAAAAATAAGCCTCTTTTAATACTCCCCTCGCTGGCAAACAGACGGAGCAGAAAGAAGCACCTGGTGTCGGAGATAATTCAAAGAGACAAGCCAAATGGCTGCTGGGCCCACAGGAGCACTTTCAGGGCTGTACCCCTGCACGCGGCATCCACCCAGCTGAGACTTCTACACACAGCTAGCATGGCGACTAGTGGATGGAGGAGAGAAGAAGCTAGCTGCCAGCTAACAATTTCAGGCAGGCACAAGTGTTTGTGTTGGCCTTGTTGCATTAACCCTTGCTCATAGAAGGTCAGTCCAATTAAAAATGGCTAGCTCATTTAGCTTCATATGATCGCTTCAATGTTAGCATTGGGGGGGAAAAACAGCTTTTCTTCTCGCAACTCACTGCCAGCCGTTTGTTGACAGCTCACAAATGATGAGGACAAGGGCCTGTCCAGTGAGTTTGATCAGATTGCCGCTATTACCGGTGAATGGCAGTAATATTTAAATCCATTTTGTTTTATGCGTAGCTTGCCAGTGTAGAGCACACAGGGGGTATGCCATAAAATGTAAATATCCATCAATCCTAAATCAGCAGGGAGAGAGAGAACAGACAGTGCTGACTTTTGGCCGGTGACATTTGGCCAGGAATAGCCTCCTAGTTATATATTGCAGCTATAATTCTTCATTTGTGATGACAAATGTACTGTCCAGTTGCAGGTCTAATTAAACCGTTGTTGCCTGAGCATTTCTCTCACTTAGACTAATGAAAGGACTGCATAAAGGCATAGGCCTACATCTTACAATAGGGAAAATATACAGTAAGGTTGAAGGCATGCTTTGTTAATTGTAGGGGGGTATGTGTGTAAGCCACTATTGCCTGGTGCCTAGGGGTGTAGCTAAAGCAGTGTGATCAAGCTGGGTATTGTGTCAATCCATTAACTAATGTACTGTAACCCTTCACCACATTCACATCACCAGTTCTTTTCTGTTCTTGCTCTTTCACTTCACAATAACCATTCAGTAAATCCTATTTCATACCACAGGATAATTCAGTCTTGACCATAATGTCAAGCGCATTATTGAGGGCGGGTGTGGATTGCAGCCTCTGCAAAATGCCAAGTGGAATCCAAGGCAACCCCAGATGAACGCCCACAGCTAGCTGAAATTGATTTGTCTCGGCCAGAATCATTGGCTATTGATGGATCACCGTGCTATATGAATTATAGTACAGTTTTATTCCTGGCAATATATTTCTTCTCTGGTATCCAACTGAATTGCTGTCTGCTTCAAAGAAAAATGACAAGTATTTCTCCTCTTTTGTTGAAGGATGCTAGATGGTGTAAAGAACATGGGTTCTCTGTCAGGAGGAAGAAGAATGTCCAGTAGAGATTTGCTTTTATACAGGCCACAGTGGACATTTTTAATTATCACTGGCAGCGGCCAATCATTAGAGATAGCATGAAGTAGCAATCAATGATATACTTGTTAACGCAGTTATAGTTGCCAACTTTGAGCTAAATAAAAGCTACAACCAATTTTTCTGGGATTTAATTAAACCTGCATTGTGGAAAGTAACACTGTTTTATTTTACGTTGGAACCCCCTATTTCAAAGAAGACATTACGTGCATGGTGTTTTTCATGGAGTGTGCTTTCTGCAGCAGGGGGTTTGATTGAATTTCAAACTAAAACTGGTGTGACTAAAAATATACATCATGTCAGTTAAATTAACAACCATGCAAGAAAATATCAACACAACCCCTGACTCCTGATTAAATAAATTGTACATTTATCAAAGAAATAATTGGACATGCACTGTGGACAGCAAAATGTATTGAGGAACCGAAGCATAACAGGGTTGTATTGTCAATAAGGCATTTATGGATAGTTTATGGATCGATGAATTAACCTTTGAACTGTAAGCTGACCTGTAACCTCAGTGTCGCGCACGCACACATGCACGCACACATTTTGCACATCTTAATCTTTTCTTTTTATTGGCCAGTCTGAGATATGGCTTTTTTGCAACTCTGCCTAGAAGGCCAGCATCCCGGAGTCACCTCTTCACTGTTGAAGTTGAGACTGGTGTTTTGCGGGTACTATTTAATGAAGCTGCCAGTTGAGGACATGTGAGGCGTCTGTTTCTCAAACTAGACACTCTAATGTACTTGTCCTCTTGCTCAGTTGTGCACCGAGGCCTTCCACTCCTCTTTCTATTCTGGTTAGAGACAGTTTGTGCTATTCTGTGAAGGGAGTAGTACACAGCGTTGTACAAGATCTTCAGTTTCTTGGCAATTTCTCGCATTTGAATAGCCATCTTTTCTCAGAACAAAAATAGACTGACGAGTTTCAGAACAAAGTTTTTTGTTTCTGGCCATTTTGAGCCTGTAATCGAACACCCAAATGCTCAGTGTGCTGTAGAGGCACACTGAGGCAGTAGTAACCATTGGATACATCTCTCCATCATAAACCTTGAATGACTCTATAACAACAGCATCATAACTTGATCTCTCCTCCGTTCTCCCAGGGCTGGTACATAAACAAGGTGAAATAGTACATACACATGATGATCTCAGAAATGGCCACTGAAGTGTTGAAATTAATGATCAGTGCCGGCATGGACTCACTTAGGCTGTGGTAAATTTCAATGACTCAGGGAAAGTTAACAGACTAAAAGTAAAAATGACATTCTGGTGATGTGGCAATAGCAACGAGGTGCAATTGAGTTGCTCCTTTGATTCTGCCGACCTCCTGGGCGGCACTATTCTCTACCTGTCTCTCCAGCACACCTTAGGAGCCTTCATTATTTGTTTTATATATATATATATATATATATATACACTGCTCAAAAAAATAAAGGGAACACTAAAATAACACATCCTAGATCTGAATGAATGAAATATTCTTATTAAATACTTTTTTCTTTACATAGTTGAATGTGCTGACAACAAAATCACACAAAAATGATCAATGGAAATCAAATTCATCAACCCATGGAGGCCTGGATTTGGAGTCACACTCAAAATTAAAGTGGAAAACCACTTTACAGGCTGATCCAACTTTGATGTAATGTCCTTAAAACAAGTCAAAATGAGGCTCAGTAGTGTGTGTGGCCTCCACGTGCCTGTATGACCTCCCTACAACGCCTGGGCATGCTCCTGATGAGGTGGCAAATGGTCTCCTGATGGATCTCCTCCCAGACCTGGACTAAAGCATCCGCCAACTCCTGGACAGTCTGTGGTGCAACGTGGCGTTGGTGGATGGAGCGAGACATGATGTCCCAGATGTGCTCAATTGGATTCAGGTCTGGGGAACGGGCGGGCCAGTCCATAGCATCAATGCCCTCCTCTTGCAGGAACTGCTGACACACTCCAGCCACATGAGTTCTAACATTGTCTTGCATTAGGAGGAACCCAGGGCCAACCGCACCAGCATATGGTCTCACAAGGGGTCTGAGGATCTCATCTCGGTACCTAATGGCAGTCAGGCTACCTCTGGCGAGCACATGGAGGGCTGTGCGGCCCCCAAAGAAATGTCACCCCACACCATGACTGACCCACCGCCAAACCGGTCATGCTGGAGGATGTTGCAGGCAGCAGAACGTTCTCTACGGTGTCTCCAGACTCTGTCACATGTGCTCAGTGTGAACCTGCTTTCATCTGTGAAGAGCACAGGGCGCCAGTGGAGAATTTGCCAATCTTGATGTTCTCTGGCAAATGCCAAACGTCCTGCACGGTGTTGGGCTGTAAGCACAACCCCCACCTGTGGACGTCGGGCCCTCATACCACCCTCATGGAGTCTGTTTCTGACCGTTTGAGCAGACACATGCACATTTGTGGCCTGCTGGAGGTAATTTTACAGGGCTCTGGCAGTGCTCCTCCTGCTCCTCCTTGCACAAAGGCGGAGGTAGCGGTCCTGCTGCTGGGTTGTTGCCCTCCTACGGCCTCCTCCACGTCTCCTGATGTACTGGCCTGTCTCCTGGTAGCGCCTCCATGCTCTGGACACTACGCTGACAGACACAGCAAACCTTCTTGCCACAGCTCGCATTGATGTGCCATCCTGGATGAGCTGCACTACCTGAGCCACTTGTGTGGGTTGTAGACTCCGTCTCATGCTACCACTAGAGTGAAAGCACCACCAGCATTCAAAAGTGACCAAAACATCAGCCAGGAAGCACAGGAACTGAGAAGTGGTCTGTGGTCACCACCTGCAGAACCACTCCTTTATTGGGGGTGTCTTGCTAATTGCCTATAATTTCCACCTGTTGTCTATTCCATTTGCACAACAGCATGTGAAATGTATTGTCAATCAGTGTTGCTTCCTAAGTGGACAGTTTGATTTCACAGAAGTGGGATTGACTTGGAGTTACATTGTGTTGTTTAAGTGTTCCCTTTATTTTTTTGAGCAGTGTATATATATATATATATACTACCGTTCAAAAGTTTGGGGTCACTTAGAAATGTCCTTGTTTTCCATGAAATTAGTTGCAAAATTAATAGGAAATATAGTCAAGACGTTGACAAGGTTATAAATAATGATTTTTTCATTTAAATAACAATTGTATCCTTCAAACTTTGCTTTCGTCAAAGAATCCTCCATTTGCAGCAATTACAGCCTTCAGACCTTTGGCATTCTAGTTGTCAATTTGTTGAGGTAATCTGAAGAGATTTCACCCCATGCTTCCTGAAGCACCTCCCACATGTTGGACTGGCTTGATGGGCACTTCTTACGTTTCATACGGTCAAGCTGCTTCCACAACAGCTCAATAGGGTTAAGATCCGGTGACTGTGCTGGCCACTCCATTATAGACAGGAATACCAGCTGACTGCTTCTTCCCTAAATAGTTATTGCATAGTTTGGAGCTTTGCTTTGGGTCATTATCCTGTTGTAGGAGGAAACTGGCTCCATTTAAGCACCGTCCAAGAGGTATGGCATGGTGCTGCAAAAAGGAGTGATAGTCTTCCTTCTTCAAGATCCCTTTTACCCTGTACAAATCTATCATTTTACCACCACCAAAGCACCCCCAGACCATCACATTGCCTCCACCATGCTTGACAGATGGTGTCAAGCACTCCTCCAGCATCTTTTCATTTTTTCTGCATTTCACGAATGTTCTTCTTTGTGTTCCGAACACCTCAAACTTAGATTTGTCTGTCCATAACACTTTTTTCCAATCTTCCTCTGTCCAGTGTCTGTGTTATTTTGCACATCTTAATCTTTTCTTTTTATTAGCCCTTCTGAGATATGGCTTTTTCTTTGCAACTCTGCCTAGAAGGCCAGCATCCCGGAGTCACCTCTTCACTGTTGAAGTTGAGACTGGTGTTTTGCGGGTACTATTTAATGAAGCTGCCAGTTGAGGACATGTGAGGCGTCTGTTTCTCAAACTAGACACTCTAATGTACTTGTCCTCTTGCTCAGTTGTGCACCGAGGCCTCCCACTCCTCTTTCTATTCTGGTTAGAGACAGTTTGCGCTATTCTGTGAAGGGAGTAGTACACAGCGTGTACAAGATCTTCAGTTTCTTGGCATTTCTCGCATTGGAATAGCCATCATTTCTCAGAACAAAAATACACTGACGAGTTTCAGAACAAAGTTCTTTGTTTCTGGCCATTTCGAGCCTGTAATCGAACACCCAAATGCTGATGCTCCAGATACTCAACTAGTCTAAAGAAGGACAGTTTTATTGCTTCTTTAATCAGAACAATAGTTTTCAGCTGTGCTAACATAATTGCAAAAGGGTTTTCTAATGATCAATTATCCTTTTAAAATTATAAACTTGGATTAGCTAACACAACGTGCCATTGGAACACAGGAGTGATAGTTGCTGATAATGGGCCTCTGTACGCCTATGTAGATTTTCCATTAACAAAATTGCCATTTCCAGCTACAATAGTCATTTACAACATTAACAATGTCTACACGGTATTTCTGATCAATTTGATGTTATTTTAATGGACTTTTGAACAGTAGTGTGTATATACAGTACGTACAGTTTATTTAAGGTCTGCTATTTATACCCACCTCTAAACTCCTCTTCATAGACAGACATAACCACCTCTAAACTCCTCTTCACAGATAGACATAACCACCTCTAAACTCCTCTTCACAGATAGACATAACCACCTCTAAACTCCTCTTCACAGATAGACATAACTACCTCTAAACTCCTCTTCATAGACAGACATAACCACCTCTAAACTCCTCTTCATAGACAGACATAACCACCTCTAAACTCCTCTTCACAGACAGACATAACCACCTCTAAACTCCTCTTCACAGATAGACATAACCACCTCTAAACTCCTCTTCACAGATAGACATAACCACCTCTAAACTCCTCTTCACAGATAGACATAACTACCTCTAAACTCCTCTTCATAGACAGACATAACCACCTCTAAACTCCTCTTCACAGACAGACATAACCACCTCTAAACTCCTCTTCACAGATAGACATAACCACCTCTAAACTCCTCTTCACAGATAGACATAACCACCTCTAAACTCCTCTTCACAGATAGACATAACTACCTCTAAACTCCTCTTCATAGACAGACATAACCACCTCTAAACTCCTCTTCATAGACAGACATAACCACCTCTAAACTCCTCTTCACAGATAGACATAACCACCTCTAAACTCCTCTTCACAGACAGACATAACCACCTCTAAACTCCTCTTCACAGATAGACATAACCACCAACACACCTCTTATCCTCCATCTCTTCATAAATAGCAACATACCTCGACAGCCCTCAGCTTTTCTACTGCAGTATATTGGTCTTTCTACCATGTCTCATCAATGGAGTTGGATACGGTAAATGTATCACTATGGTCTCATCCCCCTCTGACAAACACAGAGATGACTGTACTGTGCCCTCAAACTAATTCTCATCCCCCTCTGACAAACACAGAGACGACTGTACTGTGCCCTCAAACTAATTATCATCCCTCTCTGACAAACACAGAGACTACTGTACTGTGCCCTCAAACTAATTCTCATCCCCCTCTGACAAACAGAGAGATGACTGTACTGTGCCCTTAAACTAATTCTCATCCCCCTCTGACAAACACAGAGATGACTGTACTGTGCCCTCAAACTAATTCTGATCCCCCTCTGATAAACACAGAGACGGCTGTACTGTGCCCTTAAACTAATTCTATGAACATCCTTCCCCATTTGGTGCGGTGCGTCAAGGTCACTATAGGTCCACAGCTCTGTCCATCCTCATAGTGGTGAAGTATCAAGCTCTATCAGACTAGAAACCTCTCAACACTCCACATTTCGGTTACTGGACTCTGCTTGTCTGTTGGTGGTTCAAATCCCGGGTCTCCTGTGTGCCAGAAAAGCACATTAGCCAGCTAATGTCTGACCCAGAACAACTCTTCAGGTCTAAGGAAAACTAAAGTCACCAAACCACTTCTGTTACAGGAGCATGCTGAAACATGCCCTGGGGTTCAACAGGAGTCATTGTGATGGGGAGGTGAAGTGTCACAACCTGTGTTGGAGAATAGGAAGAAACCTGTTTCTCAGAATTCTTTATCTGTGTATGTGCTTTCTGTTTATCTGAGGGATGTTCAACATGCGTTTACTTATGTTCCCTAAGGCAATGACCAAACACAATTGCCTATCTTATCAGAATTCCATTTACCATACAATTAGGAGAACATTTGATAACCATGCATTGACATTGCACCAATTTATAATTCTTTAGCAGATTATAGAATCATAAGATTTCAATGTCAGCTGTTTTCCAAACACAATCCTAATATTCTTGTTAATGTTCAAAAGACAATTTCAACAGACCACTGAAGCACATTTTAATAATTGATTACATAATCAGCATTATAATGAGTTTAGTGCAGGGGAAGTACTGCAGGGGCTCCATGACCAGATAAAAAATTATAAATACATGAATATTACTAACAGATGAAACAACTATTGACAAAAGGATTGTTTAATAAGTTTAAAGTGTGGAATACAATGTACTATTATGTTGTTAACCCTAGGCAACATGGGTCTGGGAGGTTCACAGGGATATTGGTAGGCTATCTACTGTAATCCAGCAAATATACATTTTTGTAGTTCAAAGCTATCCCCAAAAATGTTTTTAAAAATGCACTGTAATTTAAGCTTAAAAACTGCAAAGTTTTCTCTCTGCCTCATCGCAAAATGTGTAGAATTGAAGGATATTAGCTTTAAAGCTGCAACAAGAACAATCTCTGCCCCATGACAAAATGTGTAGAATTGCAGGAAATTAGCTTGAAAACTGCTAAATGTTCTCTCCAATGCCAGAGGTGAACTTTTAAATATTCTTTCCCCGGGTCTGAGACTTGGTTCGTCCAGCCACTGCAGACATCATAGTAAAACTATATATTTTTTATTGCACTCGAGTTGTGTTGTAATTATGAGGGGTCCTTTCTGAATTTGCTATCGAAGGGGTCCCAGAACAATTTTGGGGGGAAAACCCCTGGTTTAGTGCACTCAGTTGGTAACTGATCTCCAAATTGCTGTTAACAAAAGTGGGGTTTCTGATTATGTGAATGCCCCCTCTTACCTTTCAACTGCCTTCAGTCACAATGTATAGTGAACCATTGAACCATGCTAAACCTTCACACCCCCCCCCCCCTCACACGCACACACACACACAGAGAGACACAGAGGCAGGCACACACACACACACACACACACACACACACACACACACACACACACACACACACACACACACACACACACACACACACACACACACACACAGATGATGATAATAACAGTTTGAGTTAAGAGGAACACTCGGGTGCCCATGGCGAGGCATATCTATGACCATGCCACAGAAACACACTGATGAGAAATGCACCTATTGTACCATTAAACAATGTTCACTTGATGCTGAATAGGAATTTAAATGTAAACTAAACACAGAACAGACATGTGTCTACTGTAGTAGATCTAAGATAAAAACTATTCAGTAGCCTACATAAAAAACGACGAGGACAGTTATTTCGGCTCGTCGATTTCTGAGTAGGCTATGCAATAATAACAGATGCGCAATGGCCACTGTTTTTACTGTCTCCACATCTGAACGCATGACGTGTGTCAATTATTCATTCATCCAGTCCTTGGACAGGCAACTGAGTATTCATAAGTGCAGTTGATTAATGTTTAGTAGGCTATTCAAGGATATGATAACATTACAGGGTATTGATAGACATGTATGAATTGTCAGATATTGATATGGTGCATTAGGTCCAATACATAGATAAAACATAAACAGATTGAATGTCTTCAATTGAAAAAACAGCTCCCCCGCCCACCACAGAACAGGAGCAATGAAATAATGTTCAATATATGCGGTCGTGACAGGAGCCATCTACAGTATAACGCATAAACAAGCACAGTGAAAATGCATGAAATTCAGATGAGCCGCTTATTCTAGCACTAGTTCTTCAATATCATATCAAAACACCTATAACGAAAAGCTTACCATAGAAGACAGGCAAAAACAACCACATCTTAAAAACACTAAAATAAAGTTTCGATTCCTGGGCGCGGATATCTCATGTCGTAAAAGGAAACTCTGTTAATTCCATGTAATTCCATTTTGGCAAAGGTTTAGCGGTCTTCTTCAGCAAGGACAACCAGTCACAGTCACTAGGCGCTGTAGTTTTCATCGAGGCTCAAGGTTTTCCAAGTCAACCTGCATCTGGGAGAAAAGCGTATCCCTTTTATTCGGCGTACTCGCGCTCCTCTCCAGGGAGTGTCTTTTCAGCGAGCAGCGCGCCGAATTTCTAACGGAGAGTTTTGAGCTTGCAAGGCAGTGGGTGATATTGCTGATGTTTCTCTGATTCTTGGGTGTTGTTGCTATGCTACCACCACAGCAGTCATCGACTGAAATTTCTGCAGGATTTTAATAATTGCGTTCTGAACTATCCTCTCGTTAACATAAAGTCCCCATCCATGGTTGGATGTGCAGGTGCGCTGAAAGCGAAGACCAGCCGTGCTGTGCTGCGGTCAGAGCGCGTATGGTGAGACCTTTCCAACGTTTTCGGCTAGAAGTAGGACCAGTGGACTATTGTTAGTGACGCCAACTAAGATGCGCAAAGCACCTGGCGCACTTAGAAACATAATCTATCCAGAGCCTTCTATATCTGCCGCATCACCTATGCTTCCAAAATTCCTGCAAATAAACACCTGTAAATTGCGCACGTTATTTTTGCCAGATACACAACGGTAATTATTTTCTGCCATTGAATCTGATCCCACTGGTCACACACTGGTTCAATCAATGAAATGACGTTGAACCAACGTGGAATAGACGTTGAATTGACGTCTGTGCCCAGTGGGGTAGGTCTAACTGTCTATCAAAATGTTAAATGAAAAATGATGTTTATATGGGAAGAATGGCTAGGCTAGTGGCTTACCAATAACCGAGAAATGTGCATTGCACATACAGTATAGTATCTCTTCTCATTCCCAAACATATTCTGGGGATGATGAGTACACGTTTTTATTCAGCACAATCTCACACTCAATTCGTGCAAATATATACAAAAAGTATTTCAGCAGATTTCATTCGTCTTTGTGTATATTTTCTCTGCAGGTGGAGAAAGTATCTTACTGAATGAACAATAGCACCCGAGGTGTTAGGCTATGTATCAGTAATGAGTATTTCCCAGCACCATGCTTTGCCTACCTACAACACGCACAATGATTATTTAGTAGCATATATCTTAAAGAAATGCATCCGTCAAATGCATATGATATATATATATATACAGTGGGGCAAAAAAGTATTTAGTCAGCCACCAATTGTGCAAGTTCTCCCACTTAAAAAGATGAGAGAGGCCTGTAATTTTCATCATAGGTACACTTCAACTATGACAGACAAAATGAGAAAAAATATTCCAGAAAATCACATTGTAGGATTTTTAATGAATTTATTTGAAAATTATGGTGGAAAATAAGTATTTGCAAGATTTCTGGCTCTCACAACCCTGTAACTTCTTCTTTAAGAGGCTCCTCTGTCCTCCACTCGTTACCTGTATTAATGGCAGTGACGCCAACTAGATCGAGGGAGATTATCAGTGGTCTTGTATGTCTTACATTTCCTAATAATTGCTCCCACAGTTGATTTCTTCAAACCAAGCTGCTTACCTATTGCAGATTCAGTCTTCCCAGCCTGGTGCAGGTCTACAAAAAAAGCAGACATGAAATATCCCTTTAGCATGGTGAAGTTATTCATTACACACAAACTTGTGGCAAAGCAATTCACTTTTTGTCCTGAATACAAAGTGTTATGTTTGGGGCAAATCCAATACAACACATTACTGAGTACCACTCTCCATATTTTCAAGCATAGTGATGGCTGCATCATGTTATGGTTATGCTTGTAATCATTAAGGACTGGGGAGTTTTTCAGGATAAAAAAAGAGTGGAGCTAAGCACAGGCAAAATCCTAGAGGAAAACCTGGTTCAGTCTGCTTTCCACCAGACACTGCGAGATGAATTCACCTTTCAGCAGGACAATAACCTAAAACACAAGGCCAAATCTACACTGAAGTTGCTTATCAAGAAGACATTAAATGTTGGCCAAGTTACAGTTTTAATTTAAATCTACTTGAAAGACCTGAAAAGACCTGAAAATTGTTGTTTAGCAATGGTTAAACACCAGTTTGACAGAGCTTGAAGAATTTTGAAAAGAATAATGGGCAAATGATGCACAATCCAAATGTGGAAAGCTCTTAGAGACTTACCTAGAAAGACTTACAGCTGTAATCGCTGCCAAAGGTGCTTCTACAAAGTATTGACTCAGGGGTGTGAATAGTTATGTAAATTAGATATTTCTGTATTTCATTTTCAATAATTTAGCAAAAATGTCAAAACACCTGTTTTCACTTTGTCATTATGGTGTTTTGTTTTAATAAAAAAATTAAAAATCACCTTTATTTAACCCGGTAGGCCAGTTGAGAACAAGTTCTCATTTACAACTGCGAACTGGCCAAGATAAAGCAAAGCAGTGCGACAAAAACAACAACACAGAGTTACACATGGGATAAACAAATGTACAGTCGATAACACAATAGAAAAATCTGTATGCAGTGTGTGCAAATGAAGTAAGGAGGTAAGGCAATAAATAGGCCATAGTAGCAAAGTAATTACAATTTAGCAATTAACACTGGAGTGATAGATGTGCAGATGAGGATGTGCAAGTAGAAATACTGGTGAGCAAAAGAGCAGAAAAACAAAAACAAATATGGGGATGAGGTAGGTAGTTGGTTGGATGGGCTATTTACAGATGGGTTGTGTACAGCTGTAGCGATTGGTAAGCTGCTCTGACAGCTGGTGCTTAAAGTTAGTGAGGGAGATGTAAGTCTCTAACATCAGTGAATTTTGCAATTCGTTCCAGTCATTGGCAGCAGAGCACGTGTAGGAAAGGCGGCCAAAGGAGGTGTTGGCTTTGAGGATGACCAGTGAAATATACCTGCTGGAGCGCGTGCTACGGGTGGGTGTTGCTATGGTGACCAGTGAGCTGAGATAAGGTGGGGCTTTACCTAGCAAAGACTTATAGATGACCTGGAGCCAGTGGGTTTGGCGATGAATATGTAGAATAAGAATAAGAATAAGTCAAGGAGTAACAATAATTCCTGAAGGCACTGTAGCTAACAACAATGACAAGAAGCTGCCTTGTGGGGAATCGTATGTGGCTCGTTTCAGCTCAGTATATCTTGTTATTGATACCATGTCTTGTTTTGAGGTGTTTTGACTGATGTCATGTCTATGCTAATATGGCTAAAATTCGCTAGCTAGCTGACCAACAACTGTAACGATATATTTTAGACACAACAAGTGCTCATTGTGCAAATGTATTTATGTTTTGAATAAACATTGAGACTAAATATAGTTTAGATGTTGTCAACAGTCTAAGCCAACCCTGTCTGTTTTGCCCCATAGTTAAGCACGTGTAGGTTTTAGTTGCTCGACAACTATTGGTATTGCTGTATATAGCCATTGGAATCCATTGGTGTTCTGCAGCCCTGGTCCAAGCCACAGAGTATAGAGGCTTTTGATCCAGCCCAGTACTGACCCAATTAATCAGCTAAACATGTGATCGCTAATTAGTTGAATCATTCATTAGTTTGTTAATGTTGAGGACCCAGTTGTTCTCCAAGGACCATTATATAAAAAGCGCTCCATCAGAGCAACGTATAGGCAACATATCTATGTCAATTGCAATGAGTGCAGCTAACTTCAAAGCAATTGATCAGGTAACATCCATAACAGTGTATGGTCAAATGGGGCAGCTGATATCTACTATACATAGATGCTTGACTATTGGAGATGCATTACAATATCCATAGTTAATACCCATCCCGGATCCGGGATCATTCTCATCAGAAACGCTGACTAGCATAGCATAGCGCCACAGGGTTAAGACCTAATTGGGTAGGATGGAAATGGGTCTCCCATATCGACATCATATTAACACATTTGAAGTGGGGTCTCTCAATAAATGAACTATAGATAAAACAATCAAAATTGATACTTGTAGCCTATACTACTATACTTAACATTTCATCCACTGTGTGATAAAACATACAGCTCCTACAGCGAAATCCTTTTAAGTTCAACTCCGCACAGCAGCAAGCCAGCAAATTTCCCAGATGAGCTTGGATTCAAAGATAAAGCAGCTTGCTGCTAACAAGGTCCATGTTGTTGAACCAGCCACTAGTACTGAGAAAGCCCCATGTGTGCCTGGAAAGATCTTTAATAAGGGGGAAACCTCCTCTGTCTTTGATGTGAGCAGCTTCTGCTGCAGCTTATACAGTGAGTGTACAAAACATTATGAACACCTGCTCTTCCCATGACAAACTGACCAGGTGAATCCAGGTGAAAACTATGATCCCTTATTGATGTCACTTGTTAAATCCACTTCAATCAGTGTAGATGAAGGGGAGGAGACAGGTTAAAGAAAGATTTTTAAGCCTCGAGACAATAGAGACATGGATTGTGTATGTGTGCCACTCAGAGGGTGAATGGGAAAGACAAAATATTTAAGTGCCTTTGAATGGGGTATGGTAGTAGGTGCCAGGCACACCAGTTTGTGTCAAGAACTGCAACGCTGCTGGGTTTTTCACGCTCAAACGTTTCCCGTGTGTATCAAGAATGGTAGGCCGTCATTATAAATAAGAATTTGTTTTTAACTGGTTAAATAAAATAAAATGGTTCACCACCCAAAGGACATCTAGCCAACTTGACACAACTGTGGGAAGCATTGGAGTCAACATGGGCCAACATTGTTTGGGGAGCTCTTCTACGGAGACGCGTGCGCGTGCACACACACACAATGGGTTCCTCTCCCTGAGGAGTGATGTCTGCCTTTCTTTCCACTAAAGAACCTGAGTCCATCCGGTCCAAGCTAAAATGTGCTTGGTCTGATTTGTTTTGACTGTTTGACTGTTGTACTCAAATCCCTGGCTCTTTCCTCCACTTCCACACAACCATGGAAGAGAAGAGATAATTAAAATGCTCTGCGACCAGAGTATCCCCATAACACTCCTAGAAAGACCTAAAGCAGCAGACCATCTGCTGATGACCAGGGCTGGAGCATTAGAGGGGTTTGCTTGCCCATAGGGAGGCTGCTGCTGTTGTTCATGTTTTAAAAACCAAGGGACTTTTGGCAGGGCTCTTGTCATATTCAGATGCCATTAATGGGTTGTTAATGTAAGAGTGTGTGTGTGTGTATAAGAGAATGAGAAAAAGTAGAGAGGGAGAGAGAGAGAGTAAGAGAAAGTGAGGGGGAGAGAGAGAATAAGTGGACGTGAGGGGACGAGAGAGAGTAAGAGGATGTGAGGGGACGAGAGAGAGTAAGAGGATGTGAGGGGACGAGAGAGAGTAAGAGGATGTGAGGGGACGAGAGAGAGTAAGAGGATGTGAGGGGACGAGAGAGAGTAAGAGGATGTGAGGGGGAGAGCGAGAGAAAGTGAAGGGGAGAGAGAGAGAAAGTGAGGGGGGGAGAGAGAGAAACTGAGGGGGAGAGAAAGTGAGGGAGAGAGAGAGTGTGAGAGAGAGAGAGACTGTTCCCAGAGGCAACAACAGGGAATATTGCACTGAGCGAAATTGCACCAACAATTTCCCTACTTTACGCCCAGAGTCATTTATTTCCACTGTTATTATACCGCCGACCTTTAACCCACAGATAAAAAAAAAAAAGTGATAACATTTATGGTCACTATAAAACCTTCCCATACATTTTCTACCAGTGGTAAGAATATATACTGGATCTGCATTTTCAGTCGTACATTAATCAAATGAACACTGCAGTAACTAGATCATTACCTGTAGTGCAGAGAGTTAAAGGGTACTTTCTAATTACAGTTTAAGTCAGTGGGGAGATGGTAATACATCACATAGGCTTTGTTTCTCAAGCCACCATTTCCAGTACTGTGCAGAGCATAACTGCATCCAAACACACTTTAAGAGACACCCATCCACAATGTATATAAGGGTTTGTTACAATGATCACATCAATATAGATTTGATACATAGGCTTACTGCGCACACTACATCAAGAGACAGAACATAAAAGACGGATGGTTTAGAGGATGAAGCCTGCACACGATGTGGGATGTGACTCCATATACTCTGCTGGGTTACATAAAAACACTACATACCAGCCATGATCACGTGCATCTATTTTGTTCAGTCAGTGTGTTTGCATGTAAGTATTTACATATTCAATTAAAATGGCGCCGGAGGGGATGGCTGACGTTTTACTGGCTTCTAACCAACTGCGCCATTTTGTTTGTTTTTTCGCATCGTTTGTAACTAATTTTGTACATAATGTTGCTGCTACCATCTCTTATGACCAAAAATAACTTCTGGACATCAGAACAGCGATTACTTATCTCGAACTGGACAAAGATGAGTCCGACGTGAAGGATATACCATTTGTCAAGACAAGGCCCAAATCCCCGTCATCAGTGTGAAGAAAAGCCAGAGGAAAAGGGGAGGAGGACGGGGTGTCTTGTAAGAATTTGCCATTGAGTAGATAAACCATCACTACCCTCCGTATTATTGGCCAACGTGCAATCATTGGAAAACAAATTGGAAGATCTACGATGAAGACTTTCCTACCAACGGGACATTAAAAACTGCAATATCTTATGTTTCATCGAGACGTGGCTGAACGACGACACAGATAATATAGAGCTGGCTGGCTTCTCCGTGCATCGGCAGGACAGAGCAGCTACGTCTGGTAAAACGAGGGGCAGGGGTATGTGTCTATTTGTCAATAACTGCTGGTGCGCGATGTCTAATATTAAAGAAGTCTCAAGGTATTGCTCGCAAGAGGTAAAATACCTCATGATAAGCTGTAGACCACATTATTTACCAAGAGAGTTCTCCTCTATATTATTTGTAGCCGTCTATTTAGCACCACAAACCGATGCTGGAACTATGATTGCACTCAACAAGCTGTATAAGGCCATAAGCAAACAAGAAAATACTCATCCAGAAGCGGCGCTCCTAGTGACGGGGACTTTAATGCAGGAAAACTTAAACCCGTTTTACCTCATTTCCACCAGCATGTCACATGTGCAACCTGAGGAAAAAAACAATTCTAGACCACCTTTACTCCACACACAGAGAGGCGTACAAAGCTCTCCCTCGCCCTCCATTTAGCAAATCTGACCATATTTCTATCCTCCTGATTCCCGCTTACACGCAAAACCTAAAGCAGGAAGTACCAGTGACTCGCTCAATACATCATGCCGGAAACTCTAGACCCACTCCAATTCACATACCGCCCCAACAGATCCACAGATGACGCAATCTCAATCACACTCCACACTGCCCTTTCCCACCTGGACAAAAGGAACACCGATGTGAGAATGCTGCTCATTGACTACAGCTCAGCGTTCAACACCATAGTGCCCTCAAAGCTCATCACTAAGCTAAGGACCCTGGGACTGAACACCTCCCTCTGCAACTGGATCCTGGACTTCCTGATGGGTCCCAGGTGGTGAGGGTAGGCAGCAACACATCCGCTACGCTGACCCTCAACATGTGGACCCATCTGGGGTGCGTGCTTAATCCCCTCCTGTACTCTCTGTTCACCCACAACTGCATGGTCACATGACTCCAACACCGTGATTAAGTTTGCCGACTTGCCTAAACAATAGTTTGTTAACAAGAAATTTGTGGAGTCATTGAAAAACGAGTAGTAATGACTCCAACCTAAGTGTATGTAAACTTCTGACTTCAACTGTACATACTGTATTACCTCATACCCCTGCACATTGACTTGGTACTGGTACTCTTTGCATATAGCATCATTATTGTATTTGTAATACTATTTCCTTTTTTATTTCGCAAATATTTGTCTTACTTTCTAACTCTGCATTGTTAGGAATGGGCTCATAAGTAAGCATTTCACTGTAA
The DNA here is from genome assembly GCF_045679555.1 of Salvelinus alpinus. Taxonomy (NCBI): domain Eukaryota; kingdom Metazoa; phylum Chordata; class Actinopteri; order Salmoniformes; family Salmonidae; genus Salvelinus; species Salvelinus alpinus. Next base: position 58,470,129 of record NC_092093.1, read on the forward strand.
AATCTACGCCTGTTGTATTCGGTGCATGTGACCAATAACATTTGATTTGATCAGTAGTGGTTCATTGTCAGTCTGGTTGTGCAGCAGTGGACGACTCATTTGCTGTCAGAACTGAACGTGTCACACCACACAGGACTGCCAGTATCCAAATCAATTGTCGACTCCGTCCACCAGAACACGCTGCTGTGCAAATCAAATAGAAAGTGCTATTTTGAAGACCACTATCTGCAGATGAATAACTCCCGGCCACAGTCAATTTATTTCCATTTCAGTACATAACAATAATGTCAAAGGGGGACTTTGAAAGTTAGAATTCAGTTTTGGCTTGAGGCTTTGCACTGCGCTAGTCCCCCAAAAATCTTCAAATAACGCTAAATTAGCTTGAGAAGAAAAAGTTGCAGTTTGACTTGGAATAAAAACAGAGACGACGGGGCCTTTGCACTGTTTATTTGGGTTGTGAAATCATGTAATATGAATCCATCGAGTTGTACAAAGTGTTAATTCAGTGTAAGAAACGGGGTATACAAACATGTACAGCCCATATTCACGGTTAAATTAGTTGTCATTTTCATAGATAAGGGAGCGTTATATGAAGGTAGATATCACCCAAAATAGATTGTGAGTCTCCTAAATATGTTTTGGTGGGTATCTACCTCCATATTGGAGGTTGTACCAAAATGTAGCGGTATTTTCCATGCACTAAAACAGCAGTCTTGCACGTTACAGCAGTAAGAAAGACAAGCAGCATCAGAATAAAATATACGTTTCTGTATGCTCAACATTTTGGGATAGAGAGAAAGTCCCTATAGGGAAAAAAAGCAGAAAGTACAGTGAAAAGTTTCTTCATATTCCTGAAGTTTCAATGGAGTTTGGTTGCATTTTAGTAGCAACATGTATATGAAGACTAGAGAGCAAATGATAGAGCATTTGTTTCAACATATAGCTTAAATTCCAAGTTATAGCAAAATATAAGATTAAACTCTTAATTGTGCAGAAGAGCAAGTATGCTGTTCTTCGATAATAAGAAAACACCTTCAACCTATTGTGACTGTGAGAAAACTTACCCCCAATGGTAAAAACTAAAAAGACAATATTGGTCCTGGTCTACCCGAATGGAGCAAAAGGTTAATAAAGACAAACATACATGTTAACTGACTCTAGAGTTGCAGTTTCCACAAAAAGTAAGTCGAAGATATCTCAACTAACAGAAATTATACTTATTTAGATTATCTTCAGCTCAAAACTATCCCATGGTTTTACATTTTCCTTAAACGTCAGTTATTTTTCATTCTTCTAAATGTGCAAATAAAATAATATTAATATTATCAAATTAAATAAATTCTGAATTTAAAATTTAAACAAAAACCCTTTTGGCATTTTCAAAAACAATTTGCTCATATATAATATATTAATTTCCTTCAACTATGCAAACACCTAGATATTTTTCACAATAAATATAGGTGAGTCCATATAAGTACTGTAACATATCATAATTAACATTCATACAAAACAGAAACAAAATGTCCGACACGTTAACAGTATGCATCTCAGTTTGAGTCGGTAGACAGAGATCGTAAACTGGTAACAGAGGTCAACTGTGATGTAGACTGTTTGTATTCGGAATACACGTAGCACCATGATGACCCAGAAAAAGCACAGGTTTGTCATGGCTTTATACTGTTGGTGGTGATTGTCACATCTTTAAGGGAAAGTAAAGAAGGGAGAAGTTACAGCGTAAAAGACATAGAAAACTGTGCTGTATACCTGGAAATGCGGGTTTTGTTGAGTTTACCTTCATGACACCTACGTTTGAGATTTAAAGGCAGATTTGGAGGCTGTGTCCAAGAGAGACACACACACACACACACACACACACACACACACACACACACACACACACACACACACACACACACAGTAACCTGAAAGTCCATAGGTCTGGACAGATCATGTATCGACTTTAGTTTAAGTCCTTGAACTCAAGTGCCTGTAGGCCAAAGAGAAGGAGCAGGGGTAAGGGGGTTGGGTTTGGAATGAATCGACACAGTAAATCTATGTGTTTGACAGACACATAAGATGGGTCTGGTGGGTGTGGCTTCCGATGCTTCATGTGTTGGCGTTGCCGGCTGCCGATTGGTTGTCCTCAGCGTGCTTGAACATCAAGATAGAGTTGTAGATCTTGAGGGCAGGGCCGAGTTTTACACTCATGATCTTGACGATGTCGCGCTGGGTCAGCAGCAACAAGGCCTTCCCGTCGATTTGCTGTTGGAAGACAACCAATCAGATTACAGCATGTGTCAACAGCTGATGTGCAGTCAATTGAACCCAGTGAGAGAGGTAAAACAATCCCTCCCACTCTCTAAGGGCTACAGATGGCCCTATGTTATATGTCACTATATAGAGTATGAGCAAATTGACCAGTGGACACTATTCATACAATTCCTATTTAATTTATGAAATGGTAATCAAGTACTTATCAGTTGGATCAGATTGTGATGTCTTGTTCAACGACTAGACATGCCAGTCACAAAACATTTTTTAAATTTGAGACTTACAATTAGCGCATTCATCTTAAGATAACACATTACATCGAGTACATTTTTCCTCAAAGTATTTATCAGCAAAGACAGTACTAGGGTGGGGGGGTTAGGGGGGCGCCGTGAGAGTTATTTACAATAACTCTTCAAAGAGGTAGGGTTTCACAACTGTGGAGCCTCAACTGGGATTGCTGAAAAAGGGATTTCAACTACCAAGAGACCAGTGACAAATACTGTAGTCAGATTAGCTGAGGCAAATCAAATATGGCTGTGCTCGGGAATGCTAATCACTACCGCTATTAGCTTCCAATTAATTGCTTTGGATTCCAGTGATGTCTCCTTACGTCAGTATAATTCTCAACGCAAACTAACCCTGACCAAACATAGGGGAGGGGAATCCATTCTTCTGGGTGTTTTGTTGCAGACAACTATAATGGCAAAGGCTACTCCGCACATGTCTCCCCTCATTTACTTAGCCTTACGGAGGAAGACAAGCCTTAAAACTCTTAGTTGACTCCAGACTGGGAGACTAGAGGACCAGATGTTGTGTCCTCTTACCTCCTCTTTGAACTGATTGGCTTGTTCATCGCAGCCGGGGAGAGAGTGGATGAAGTCAGCCACCTGGACAAAGACAAGCAGAGGACAGACAGGTTAGCGTCTGGGAGACCGTCTCAATGGCAAGTACAGTTGAAGTCGGAAGTTTACATACACTTAGGTTGGAGTCATTAAAAATTGTTTTTCATCCACTCCACAAATTTCTTGTTAACAAACTATAGTTTTGACAAGTCTGTTAGGACATCTACTTTGTGCATGACACAAGTCATTTTTACAAACAATTGTTTACAGACAGATTATTTCACTAATAATTCACTGGATCACAATTCCAGTGGGTCAGAAGTTTACATACACTAAGTAGACTGTGCCTTTAAACAGCTTGGAAAATTCCAGAAAATGATGTCATGGCTTTAGAAGCTTCTGATAGGCTAATTGACATCATTTGAGTCAATTGGAGGTGTACCTGTGGATGTATTTCAAGGCCTACCTTCAAACTGAGTGCCTCTGCTTGACATCGTGGGGAAATCAAAAGAAAAGAGCCAAGACCTCAGAAAAAACATTGTAGACCTCAAGTCTGGTTCAACCTTGGGAGCAATTTCCAAACGCCTGAAGGTACCACGTTCATCTGTACAAACAATAGTACGCAAGTATAAACACCATGGGACCACACAGCCATCATACCGCTCAGGAAGGAGACGCGTTCTGTCTCCTAGAGATTAACGTACTTTGGTGCGAAAAGTGCAAATCAATCCCAGAACAGCAAAGGACATGGTGAAGATATCAGCTTTGAGATATCAGCAGATGTAAGAAGGGCTATATAAATACATTTGAAGATGCTGGAGGAAACGGGTACAAAAGTATCTATATCCACAGCAAAACGAGTCCTGTATCGACATAACCTGAAAGGCCGCTCAGCAAGGAAGAAGCCACTGCTCCAAAACCACCATAAAAAAGACAGACTACGGTTTGCAACTGCACATGGGGACAAAGATCGTACTTTTTGGAGAAATGTCCTCTGGTCTGATGAAACAAAAATTGAACGGTTTGGCCATAATGACCATTGTTATGTTTGGAGGAAAAAGGGGGATGCTTGCCAGAGGAAGAACACCATCCCAACCGTGAAGCACGGGGGTGGCAGCATCATGTTGTAGGGGCGCTTTTCTGCACGAGGCACTGGTGCACTTCACAAAATAGATGGCATCATGAAATTATGTGGATATATTGAAGCAACATCTCAAGACATCAGTCAGGAAGTTAAAGCTTGGTCGCAAATGAGTCTTCAAAATGGACAATGACCCCAAGCATACTTCCAAAGTTGTGGCAAAATGGCTTAAGGACAACAAAGTCAAGGTATTGGATTGGCCATCACAAAGCCCCGACCTCAATCCTATAGAAAATTTGTGGGCAGAACTGAAAAGGCGTGTGCGAGCAAGAAGGCCTACAAACCTGACTCAGTTACACCAGCTCTGTCAGGAGGAATGGACCAAAATTCACCCAACTTATTGTGGGAAGCTTGTGGAAGTCTACCTGAAACATTTGACCCAAGTTAAACAATTTAAAGGCAATGTTACCAAATACTAATTGATTGAATGTGAACTTCTGACCCACTGGGAATGTGATGAAATAAATAAAAGCTGAAATAAATCTCTCTCTCTACTATTATTCTGACATTTCACATTCTTAAAATAAAGTGGTCATCCTAACTGACATAAGACAGGGAATTTTTACGAGGATTAAATGTCAGGAATTGTGAAATACTGAGTTTAAATGTATTTGGCTAAGGTGTATGTAAACTTCTGACTTTAACTGTATCTTGTGTAATTACCATAGTAACACTTTGCTTAAACTCTCCCAGTCATAAGGCCAACATAACATAACAAGTCATGACTGATCATGACATATGCTATGTCATTCCTATGGAATTGTTATTTAGGCCTCAAGATGAAGGGTTTCAGTAAAGAAAATCAGAGAGTGTTGACAGAAAAACAACATGACATCAGTGAGTGATGTGTGAAGCTACAGCCCGTCTCACTATCGCCAGTCAGAACAACAAATCATGTTGATATTGAGAAACCGGTTGCCTGTGGGCACTGACATTTCCTGACGCTCTAAAGAAGCTAGTGATAATGCTATTCCAGCGATACTAAAAGAAGGCGTAAAAAGAAACCAAAATACTAACAATTTAAGGTGAACTAGACACAAAACGATGGGATAGCTTTCAATCCATATCCAGTACCTCCTTTGAGTTCTATTGAACCGTTTGAGCTACAGGTGAGGAAAGAGCAAACCAAGTGAAGAAACAAACTTTTTGGAGAAAAGCTTCCAATAATAGCCTGGGTTAGCTGGGGTTCTAGTGGGCCTGACTGCAGCTGGTCCTGGGATAACGCCCAGGTAATTCAGGGAGGTCAGAGAGAGCCAGAAGCTGCTATATGATGGATATCAACTGCTTTACAACAGGGCACTATCTGCTGGGAGCCATTGACGGAAGAAAATAGACTATAGAAAGCCAATAGGCCTGCCAAAACCGTGTCAAATGATGCTTTTAAAAAATGTAATGAAAGGGATGGCGGGGCGTAAAGTGCTACAGTGAAAATGCTAGTGAAAATTACTTAAATTAATTATCCCAAAAAATAACAAGGTAACTCTTCCTCTGTCAGTTTCTTCTTACCATAATGAAAACATGGAAATTAGCCATCAAGCTAAATAACCAGACACCAAGAAATCATCCAGCTAATTCACTGACAACAGAGTTATAATTAGCCTTTAAGTGGGGTTAGCGGTAGCCTTGAGGTTAGAGAGACAGACCAGTAACCAGAAGGTTGCCGGTTCAAATCCCTGGGATGACTGACTGCAAGGTGATAATTTCTGTGCAAATGGATATGTTTCAAATCTTATTAGTTGTATGTACAGGATACACACTGTTTAACAAAATGCTTACTTGCAGGTTCCTTCTCGACAATGATAAAACAAGAAATAAAGAAGTAATGTATTGAGCATGGCCCCAGCGGATAAAACAAAAGCCACACATTGGAGACAACACTCGCTGCATTCGTGCTACATGAGGGTGTGCTAAACAGCTGAGCTATAGGACTGATTATGAAACAGCAGTTTGGTCAAGTCTCAGACCCTTCAGACCTCACCCTGCTAACACACCTAAATAATACCTCCCAAAATCTATTACCTCAATGTGCATCACTGGCCAGTACAAAAATAAACACAGATGTCCCTCTCCACTCAGACCCAGGCCCTGTTCTTAAAATGGATCCTTCCTGCCTTGAAGTAATCACCTATCTGACATGACTGGAAGGAAGAGTGCGTTTCAAGAGAATCTGAACAAGGCCACAGTGGCTAGAAAGCACAGCAATTGAATGTCAGTGTTCATAGATGTCAATGGAGCTAGAGGATGCTGTCGCTACAGGTTATGAGTCTGTGGAGACCAATACGGTGTTTCCAAGAGCTTCCATCTCTGCTATGCAGAATCATGAAAATGCAGCGTCTGTACATGGCTCCTTGAAGGAACTGGCCAGTAGCCTGTACTGGGTTCAAAGACTATTTGTTTTCTTTAAAATAATTTGAGCATTTGATTTAGCCTACCTGGAGTGTCAGATGGGTGGGGTTTGCACGTTTAATTCCATTGGTTAAGCTCAAGCTCAACCAAGCACAGCTTAAGTATCTGAAAGCAAACAGGTACCATTTGAATCCAGGTCCGCCGTGGTAGGTCTATCAAGGCTGAATCATTCTGCTAGCACTAGCTGCAGCGGACTGCCTGATACCTGAGTGACATGTCAAATATCTGGCCTCGACATCAGACAGACAGACAGAGTAATGTCAGTGTGTGTCTACATTACAGTGAGGAGAGACAACTGAACTGCGACATACTGTAGTCCCCAGGTCATGATTAGCTAAATGCTATGTATGAAAGTTCTTTAAAAAAAACAGATCAAGACATATTTCTAGAGTGGATTGGAATTCAAAATCGGGAAATCTAAATTTGTGCTGGAATTATTAATGAATCAAAACAGTTCTCCAGTTTCAAAAGCATCAGCCTGTGAGGATGTTATTACCAATGACAACACTTTACGTACACCATCACCCATTTACTACCAACAATATCAATTTGTAACTTTTGAAAACCTTTCCCAAACAATCATAAATCCTGGTCAACATCCACCCGTCTTGATCCAAGCTTCATCCTAACACACCATACAATTCCTAGTATGTGCTCCAGCGCTACAAATGCAAATGGCTCAGTAAGCGAAGTGTTTTCGTTTGCCATATTGGCATGGTAAACCTCTCCAGCCAGTGTGTGTTAAAGTGTGGCAGGAGTGGTTCGAGCATTAAAAGACTGTTATAGTCCTGGGTGAGAGAGTATCGCTCTTAGACCAGAGCCTTTGCGAGGCTGGTCCCATAGTGAGACTCCCAGCACTACTCCCACGGAGGGTGGCACAAGAGGACATTCTCCTCTCCTCCACATCAGCTGCTGACACCCTCTCTTCTTTCGCCCCTTAGGAAAATATGATGGGCTATAATTGGCCTCGCAGGAGTCCAGGAGTCCAAAGGGGCCTGAAACATTGACCTTTCCGTTTGAAAGCGCCTCTTTTGAAGAACTTTGACTCTCTCTCTCTTTGAGAGAGAGAGAGGGGGGTTGTGGGAGTTGAATGCCAGATGGGTTATAGTCATTGTAGTGTCACTGTAGTGGAATGAGTGAATAGAAATGATCGGGATCAAGAGCTAGCAGGATAATGAACCCCATGAATGAAAGATTCAGCCTGGGTTTCTGGAATCTTAACTACAGTATGTCCAGCTGAATGCTGAAAGGAGATGGGAAATGCACAGGACGTAACATCTTAATAGATATGTATGAGAGGGTTGATGAAGATACAGGAGACACTGATGCTCCAGGACTGTGGCTCAGTAGGTCAAAGTGTGATGCTAACAATGCCAAGACTGTGGGTTCAATTCCCAAAGGGATCACAACATAAAAAATAAAAAATGTATGCACAGTGCTTTGGATGATAGCATTGCACCATGTAATAGCAGGCACTAAAACCAATCAATTAGCTACTGGTTATGTTGGAGAAGTGCTGGCTGATTGGTGATAGTGAAATGTGCCCATTCAGTACTGCTCTTTGCTATCAAGCTATAGAACCTCGGCTAAGGACTTCCTGACTATGAGGGGCATGGGTGAAGTAGGGAAACATCTCTAGGCTGGGGGTTAGTGGGTGTTACACAAGCAGTGCTCCTCTCCCTCTAGTCGATCCCTTTACAGTCCTCCTCTCTTTCTCTCTACTGCAATCTCATGCCTTCCACTCTGCCAAATCCCCACAACTGCCAAGACAAAACTTCCACCTCCGGTAAAACTCGATGACATTCTATCCTCCCCCTCTCTGCAGGTTGCTGTCATAAGACAAGCCTGGGCCATGTTCGGCACAACACGGACCTTTGCAGATTGAAACGTCATGAAAAGCTTACGTGATGCCTTATTCTAGACGTCAGAGGGGTGCGTTTGTTCAACGTAATATATTTATGATTATTTCACATTCACACAGGTAACACAGCTAGCCACCACTCTTCACTGCTTCAGCCCTACTAACCCTACTGCCTTCCCAGGTGACCCCCCTTGCCTCTCATTAGCCAAATCAAACTCTTTGGGAGGACAGTAGCCCAATTACCATTTGTTCATTCAAACTATAACCCTCTTTTGAATTAACATGATTGTTTATTATGAATAATAACGTTCCCAATATATATCTGAATGTCCCACAACACTGTGCGTTTCTGTTGTGTGTTCTGAGATAGTCTTGGTTACCTCTACTGTAGCATCTCTCTCTTCAATCTATGCTGTGAGGGGGCCAGATCTTTCTCTCCTCTTCTATCTTTTTCCTATCTTCCCCTTCCCTCCTCTCTCTCTTTCTTCCCCCTGGTGTGCCTCATTGGTGCCCGCAATAGTTGGAAAATACTCGAACCCGTAACACAGGTGTGTGACCTTCGTTACCGTTGGAGATGCTCAGTGGCGGCAGCGAGGAGCGGAGAAGGTGTGTGTGTAGCGAAAGGGGAATAATCACATTAAGTCCGGTAGCCTCCCTCATCTCATCAATCAACAGAGATGAAGAGAGAGTGCTTAGCAACCGCAGGAGGATCGTGGCGTTGGCCGTATCGCGCACGCCGTTTAGACGGGTACGTAGGCATGTCAATTAATTCTTAAGAGTGGAGCGGCCTCGCTGAGGGATTCTGATATTTCATTTGAGTCTCGTACTCTAACCATCCAAGGATTTCTCTTTTTCTCAAGTGATGGCTGACATTTCAATAGATTTGGACTGATATCAAGTTGGCTTGACAAAGCAGGTTTAAACCACAATACAAAGGGACTAAGAAATGATGCTAGTCTGTTCAATAGAGCAGACTGAGGGAATGGCGAGGACTAACCACATCAATAAAATGATTGAAAACATTATTCATACGCCTACACATTACCATTGCATTTCTACCACTCTCTCCTTTATGCCCACAATGCATCAACTGTAAACAAACAGTCAAATCTCTGAGTCTATTTACCACGAGGCTCTCTGGTTGCTAGTGTCAAAGTTTACGGTCACACCTGGTTGCTATGGTGATGTGCCTTTGTCAAGCTCATGAAGCCTGATATCAACAGTAGAAGAGAAATGACAGGGTGGAAAGGAGACAGACTGTACAGTACTTTACATGAGGACACTGGTTCCCTATAAACTGACAGACAACTGGGTTACACAACAAACTTTCATATAAAGGGAATAAGGTTTTCTATAAGTGAACTAAGGGAAAATAGAATCCTTTACACTGCAGCAAGCCACATGTACAAGGGCCTGTACAAGGGCCTATAAGGACCCATAATGACCTATACAAGATACAATACCAGATGAAGAAACAAACTAAGGTAAGACATTGGCTGAATCTCAAAATCACTCCCTTCCCCTCACCCCTCCATTTGTTTCATTCACGTATGCCTGCGCCATTTGCACAAGTGTCCCAAAGCTGAGGGAGTGACATTTATCAAGGGTGTAGGGCAGGGGTAGACAACCCGGTTCCTGGAGTGCAGCAGGTCCTGCAGGGTTTTGTTCCAACTAGGCACCACACCTGACCAACTGAGCTAATTGATCAGTTCAGTGATGGCCTAAATTCAACACTCCAGGTTGGTTAAATGAAAAACATGAAGTGCCCTCCAGGACCAGGTTGCTCTACACCTGAAGTATGGGATAATTAGACCCTCAGGTAGCCACTTCGACCAAGCCCGCAAGGCTGCAGGCTTCAGAGCGAAGTGTTATCCCGACAAGCACTGCGATATGTCTGGAGTTTGAAACAAAAGAATGGAGAGGCGTGTACAATTAATTATATACCACGTACATTTGTTTATGTCTGATTTCCAGACTTGACAAATGTAACAGATTAAACAACTCCCAAATTAAATGTTTCACTGTTACTGAGGTTTAAATCTTGAAAAACGACAGATGTTCATTTGAATTTCATGCTTGTTTTATTATTTAAAGAGGAACATGAATTGCATCATTGAAGTCAGGAGTGTGTCCCGAAATTGACAGGTTTATTGATCCCCTCGTCACTCTCTGGAAGTCACCATCAGAGTTAGTCAGTAACACATGACAACGGATGTCCCTCCGAGCGAGTTTGTAGGGGCCAGGTGGTGGTTTGTGATTCAACGATCATCAAGCATACGTCAACGGGTCTCTGTGTGTGTGTGTGTGTACTGTATGAGTGTGTGTCACTGCTTCTCTCCACATAATTGCAACTATCGATTCACAGGTGCATGTGTGTATGTACAGTTGAAGTCAGAAGTTTACATACACTTGGGTTGGATTCATTAAAACTAGTTTTTCAACCACTCCACAAATTTCTTGTTAACAAACTATAGTTTTGGCAAGTCGGTTAGGACATCTACTTTGTGCATGACACAAGTAATTTTTCCAAAAATTGTTTGCACACAGATTATTTCACTTATAATTCACTGTATCACAATTCCAGTGGGTCAGAAGTTTACATACACTAAGTTGACTGTGCCTTTAAATAGCTTGGAAAATTCCAGAAAATGATGTCATGGCTTTAGAAGCTTCTGATAGGCTAATTGACATCATTTGAGTCAATTGGAGGTGTACCTGTGGATGTATTTCAAGGCCTACCTTCAAACTCAGTGCCTCTGCTTGACATTGTGGGAAAATCAAAAGAAATCAGCCAAGACCTCAGAAAAAACATTGTAGAACTCCACAAGTCTGGTTCATCCTTGGGAGCAATTTCCAAACGCCTGAAAGTACCACGTTCATCTGTACAAACAATAGTACGCAAGTATTAACACCATGGGACCACGCAGCCATCATACTTCTCAGGAAGGAGACGCGTTCTGTCTCCTAGAGATGAACATACTTTGGTGCGAAAAGTGAAAATCAATCCCAGAACAACAGCAAAGGACCTTGTGAAGCTGCTGGAGGAAACAGGTACAAACGTATCTATATCCACAGTAAAATGAGTCCTATAATCGACAAAACCTGAACGGCCGCTCAGCAAGGAAAAATCCACTGCTCCAAAACCGCCATAAAAAAGCCAGACTACGGTTTGCACATGGGGACACAGATCGTACTTTTTGGAGAAATGTCCTCTGGTCTGATGAAACAAAAATAGAACCGTTTGGCCATAATGACCATCGCTATGTTTGGAGGAAAAGGGGGAGGCTTGCAAGCCGAAGAACACCATCCCAACCGTGAAGCACTGGGGTAGCAGCATCATGTTGAGGGGGTGCTTTGCTGCACGAGGGACTGGTGCACTTCACAAAATAGATGGCATCATGAGGGAGGAAAATTATGTGGATATATTGAAGCATCTCAAGACATCAGTCAGGAAGTTGGTCGCAAATGGGTCTTCCAAATAGACAATGACCCCAAGCATACTTTCAAAGTTGTGGCAAAATGGATTAAGGACAACCAAGTCAAGGTATTGGAGTGGCCATCACAAAGCCCTGACCTCAATCCCATAGAAAATTTGTGGGCAGAACTAAAAAAGCGTGTGCTAACAAGGAGGCCTACAAACCTGACTCAGTTACACCAACTCTGTCAGGAGGAATGGGCCAAAATTCACCCAACTTATTGTGGGAAGCTTGTGGAAGTCTACCCAAAACATTTGACCCAAGTTAAACAATTTAAAGGCAATGTTACCGAATACTAATTAAGTGTATGTAAACTTCTGACCCACTGGGAACGTGATGAAATAAATAAAAGCTGAAATAAATAATTCTCTCTACTATTATTCTGACATTTCACATTCTTAAAATGAAGTGGTGATCCCAACTGACCTAAAGACAGGGAATATTTACTAGGATTAAATGTCAGGAATTGTGAAATACTGAGTTTAAATGTATTTGGCTAAGGTGTATGTCAACTTCCGACTTCAACTGAATGCATGAGCGTGTGGATGTGTGTGTGCTCTCACCTCATCCACGGTCCAGTGGGCCACGCAGCTGGCCTGCAATCCGGCCACCCCAGGCAGCAGCTTGCAGTGCTGCTCCCAGCACAGGGGTAGGTCCCGTCCGGGTTGAGCCGACATGGCCGACAGGAACACAGACTGGTGGAGGGCCTGCTGCAGGCTGTCCAGACTGCTCTCTGCAGGGGGAAAGAGAGAGGGAGGGTAAACATGTTATTAATGTGTTGCCAATGTGACTGTTAGTGAATGAGTGAGATCATTTCTTTCTCACAGACAGACAGAGGGAGAGCGAGAGTGTTTATTCAAGTGTAAAAAACACACAGTAGTAAAGTCAAGTGACAGGCCTAAGACCCGAGTTCTTTTTTCCTTTTGATTTTGCAGTGCATCAACGAACAAAGCATTTTGCTTTCAGCTTCCTTTCCTTATTTTCCAATAATCTTACATTTCTTATACCTCTTATGCCATTGTGCCAAAACAGAGGAGTAAAGGAATACTCCATTACTTAGTCCCTTTTGACAGCACAGTACAGATGCATCTCTCTTCATTAACCATAGCACACAGCGGTAGATAAGAAGAATGAAGTGCTCCTGAGTTGTTAGTAGGCCAATAGACTAGGGGATGCACTAATGGTTGTCATGATGAACTGATGAAGAGGCCAGCTAAAATGCCCTTTCTATAACCAAGATCCACCCTGAGTTTTGGCAGGCAGCACAAAGTGGGGTGAGCTTTGAGTGTGTGTCAGTGTGTGTGTGTCTCAGTATGTATGGGAGAAAGAGAGAGAGTGTGTGTGTGTGTCTCTGTTTCTGGGTGTGGGAATGCGTGTTTCTCTCTCTGTGTGTGTGTGTACTGACAGCAGGAACAGGGTCAGATACAGGACATGCTGTTTTATTCTTCTAGTTGTCTCCTAGCGATGTCTCGAAGGAGCAGAGATTAGTTTTACACGCTTGTCAACTGTGACATTTGTCTAGGTTTGCTGCTCCGATGGCCAAATATAACTAAAATCTTCAGCCTACGCAGTCTCCAAAGGGTTTTTAATAGTTAAAGATTATTATTATGATTAAGATTGAAATCATTGTGTCATCAGTGTTATATATTGCACACAATCATATGGTATAGTGTGAGGGGATTTGTGTGAGAACTGGAATACATGCAGACAATGTGAACAGATATAGTATCCTTTCCACTGCTTGTCTCAACTAAAATTGGCTTTCTATTGCACTTCTGCTCTTACCTTTTGAAGCGGTCGTCCAATTACATTTTACGGTGTTGTTTGGTATTATTACGAACAATCTAATAGACAACGCAATAGATTTGAAGTGCTGTCCAATTAAGATGGTTTTTATTTAGTACAGTTTAAGGTTCTAAAAGGTCACCGTATACAATTACATTTTTTTTGTATACAATTATTGTCAATTAAACAACTCTAGAGCTCCCTCCATTCAGTTGACTTCCTGCCGACAGCAGACACAGCCACAAACCCTGCCACAGTCTGAATATGACATGGGAAAACCCAGTCACCTCCTTCCTGTTTAAAAAAAAAAAAAACGGGCACGACACAGAAAGCTTTAATGTCATTACAGGAACACAGGCCTACTTTGATCATACAACTTTGATCATGGTGCCACGGTACAGCGCCCTTAGAGAAAGGAAGTTCACGGCACAGCGCTGTAATGGGGAGCGCACGATTACGCCACAACAAAATATAGGGCCGAGAAACTAGACAGGGAACACGGATTGGATCACCTTAGCACAGGGTCTGCAACCTTTATGAAGAGACTTTTTTTTTTTACACACACAAAAAAAGTGTTGAGGGAGCCACACAAGAAATTCCAGCCCTTTTCAAGTGCAATAGTGACAATATCTGTTATTCAGCACCACGGATAGCAGTCGGATCAAATAAGCATGCAATCTGGCATTCAGGGTCACAGAGCAGTGAACACAGCGGCAGTCTGGTGAAGTTGCAGGGAGAATTGAATCTCATGAACATACAGTAAAATATGCTGTAGGAGTGATGTCACTTTTTGATTTAAAAACCTACCAAAGAAGGAAATATTGTTCTCCAGTGATTAATTGAAACACACACCTCAAGTTCCGCAAGAAGCTGATTAATAAAACACAGATTTTATACACAAGTTTTATAATGCAAATAGAAGGTTTGATTGTAATCAATATTTATTACAATGCTTTAACTGAAAACAAAGTGTCTTGTGTTTCTTTACTTTTATGAATTATTATTGTTATTTTTGGTACATTTGAAAAACAGAATAGAAATATGATAAGGTAGACTACGATTTGAGGTTGCCACGAGCAGCACTGCAAATATTGAGATGAGAGAGATGCAAGACTTCGCTCTCACACAGTACTGCGCATGTGCACGGGTTCGCTTCACGCTGTTACAGCATGGTAGCCACGGGACCAAAACAGCAAAGAAGTTGAGCATTGCGCTTCAACACTCTTAGTTGTTGCATAAATTTACCCACAATGCTGTTTACTTTTTGCATTGATGGCATATCCCAGAGTCTACCTTTAACATGTATTGTCCTGTAGATTGTAACGTAGCCTATCTTTCCAAACACAAATATAATTTTTGTCAATAAATGTAAAAAAATACACAAAGAAATATATTTGTCTTTCGGAGGCAGAAATCTAGCCAGGGAACCACAATGGGCAGTATGCAGCCGACAGCATTTGACCCTCCTGTTCTAGAACCAACATCCCCCCCCTGTGTTTTCTACAAATAAAACAATAAGGCGTACCATCACCATGCTATTTGATTGGACGACAGAAGAGATCAAACTGAAAAGGTATTAATCGATGTGAAAAGAACGGGAACATTATTATGTACGTATTTTTAGACAAACAAATTCAATTACCCTGCCCTATTTTGCTCCATCAAAATAACAAGCTCAGGAGAAAATTGACAATGGTACAGTAGTTACCATGGCAATGTCTATCTAAAGCAGGGGCTTTACTGTGTTGCAGTGTTTTGGATCCGTCTGCTTTGTTTCAACGACACACACCCCTCCATCTGAGTGAAACTGAGATTTCCCAGCCTTCAGGCTACGGGGGGAGAGAGAGAGCAGAGGAAAACATAAAGGGCCTTTTAAAGCCCCCCCCCCCCCCCTTCCCCCTCCCTCTCCCTGTGGGCATAGCCGAGGAAGCGTCTTGCTCAAATGTTACTGGCGAGAAGAGATGAATTTCAAACGTGTGGAGAGTCAGCAGACAGGAGCACTGGAGATATGTTAATGTCTGGTGGTGTCCATCTTCTGGGGCGGTATAGGAGTGAGTGAGGCAGTGAGCTGCAGGGGGGACAGAGCAGACATGGTGTGTCTCACTAGGGAGACATCCTGGCTCTAGGGATGGCTTCTCCCTCATTACTAAACATCTCAACGTGTGTATGTAATAATAATACAAATTAATAATGTGTGTGTGTGTGTGTGTGTGTGTGTGTGTGTGTTACTGCGTAAAAAATATCAGACAGCTTGACAACTCATCAGGAGACTGACACTCTGTCGTGTGATAATTATAATACAAAATAATAATGTGTGTGTGAGAGACTGCATAAGAAATACCAGACAGCTTGACAACGCGTCAGAAGACTGACACTCTACCGGTGTCCCATGATCTGTGACAGTAGGAACTTGAAGCCTCGTCAAGATATTTACGTATTTAAATGATTGAGTGTTACTGACCGATTTATCTACACCTGAATGCAAGAGTTATGGAGTCCTGTGAACAAGTCAGGGCAGTTTGATTCTGTAATGCTGCGAGCCCCAGGACTTCAAACACTGCGCTAACAGACCAAAACAAATGGATTTCCTGGCAAACACTTCTTAAAACATTCTGAGAATCCCCCGTGGCGGTGAAACTTGCATTTTTCCATCCCCCAGTGAGCGTGAAACTCCTGTCAGTCCAAACCAGACTGCTGCTACCAAAGCCTGCATGCGCTTTAACCGTATACGGACTACCTGCACACCACCACCGAGAAACCAATTTGCTTACTGCCGGGTTAGCGCTAGAGCTAACAAAAGCTAATCTAACGTGTCAATAACAGCAGACCTCCGGTTTCACATTGAAGCACACAACTCAACTACACCCACTATCATGCCCCCAGTGATGCAGGCACTCTTGTGGTCACTGGATTGATGGTAGCAGCACCGCCAGGTCGAAACCAGAACAATTAGTGATGTTTCGCAGCATTAATGACACGATAGCGTTGACCTCACACTGTATATTTGAGTGGAACTATTAAATCGTGATTAGTAGAATAAGATATTTGTTTTGAAAATTCTTTGATGTTACTTATGATAAATTAGATGGATTCCTATGGTTATTAGTAAGCATAATCAATTGTGATGAAGTTAATGATAAACCGCCATTCCATCTCCAAACTTGTTTTTTTTACAACTTAAGTGGGAAAGCTTAAAGAGTCTTTGCATCCTCAGCCAATACAGTGCAGCTCATACGGTTTCAAAATGTCACGGACCAGTGGAGTCTACCGACGTTGGGGATGTACTCTGCAGTTCAGGACCAGTGGAGTCTACTGACTTTGGGGATGTACTCTGCAGTTCAGGACCACATTTGACCCATGTCCATTTTCCTTTTTTGAGGAGAATACAGTGACGTACTGTAGTTTAATTATCACAGTCCAGACCTGGGATAACTATAGTTGTATGCTTTGTTGAAAGCAACTCATTTTCCAGGGTTAACAAATACTAACTTTGGAGGTGACTAAAACTAATTGAATACAGATCTCTGAAAGTGTCTACTTTTCAAAACTATTTGAAAACAGATCTCAGGAAGTGACTACTTTTCTGAAACTATTGGATTGGCTACCTTCAACTTATGGCAGGGCTACATTTGGAACTGCATGTTGAAGATAGAAACATAACAAATAGAGCACACACAATCTCCTATACTATTCCACTCTATTTGACAATCATATTTACCAATCTACACAACCAATTAACCAATGATATTTTGTACATATACAGTGTACTAGACTAAGTAAACTTGAATGGTTTTTGTTTCTTCAAATAACTTCAAATATTATTAGGTTTTTTGAGACCTGTAGTTGAAACTATATAAAACTTAATTTGACTACCTTGAGTATTTGAAAAGTTGGTATTTTCAAATAAACTACAAAATATAACTATTTTCTGCCAAGGTATGCCACAGTCACCTCTGTTAAATCCATCTCTGCTCCTCCTCCATCTTGCTCACAAAACAGGCCTGATCGGTCATTACAATAGAAGAGAGGGAAGAAGAATCGATTCTGCCAAATTCTTCAGCCAATTTACAGCAGTGTCCGTGGCTTCATATTGTCAGTCAAAATTCAAATGGCTCTTAACCACAGTTCTGAAAGGCTGCGTCGCTGATGATAAGAAATAATGTGAAGGTGATAAAACTGAATCAAAGTTGAATGAAGGTTGAAAGTCTTCACGTGGCACAAAAGGAAGACCTCCAAACAGCAGCATCTCAAATACAGATTGGCATTAATAAATAACTCTCACCTCATAAAAATACATTTCTTGTGTTGTTTCCTTTAAATATGAAACTAATGATGCAATAATGAATAACAAATTATGGGTGCTGTGACCAAATCACGTTAAAGCTCAATATCCACTGCGAAACATGACACGCTGTTAGTGTAGAGGACGCCACTTAAAGGAAGAGTGCAGTGAAAAACATGATTTGTCTGTGATATATATATATATATATGAGATAATCATGCCCCTTTAGTGTAAGAGCTGTTAGAAAAGACAGCCTGAAATGTAAACCTGTTTTGGTGGGATGGTTTTGGACTGCCTTGTGACATCACCAGGTGGTAAACTGGTTGATAGATCAACAAGAGAGTTCCATACCTCTTTGCCAATAACAGCTAGTTTTCCCCACTCCTAGACAGTCCTAGCAAAATTCTTGCTTGCTATTTTTCGTTTGTTTTCAATTAAAATGGTCAAAAACAAATCACAGTAAGGTAGTTAATTGTTACCCAGAAATGATTTGATATTGAGATTAAAACGGCTGCATTGGACATTTAAAGTCCTAATTTTCATGGTCTTTTCTGGAGAATAGGCATTCTTTAGTCTCATATAAAGAGGCAATGCAAACAGTTTCAACGCTTTTGAAGACAGTATCGTTAAATTACATATGCAACCATTTGCATATACCATGGCCATTTTACAAATAAAGCCCGTTCTTGTTTTTTTTCTACAGCATGTAGCCCCAAGGGATCTGCATCCACTGTGTAACACCATTGATCTTCATTCTTTTCTACAAAGAAACACTGCCGACTGTAGATTCATTGCCGAGTCATTGGCTCTTCCAGGTGATTAATCATTGGTAGTACTCTGGGTCGTTTATAACATTTTATAAGAAAAGCAAACAAAGTAAAGCGGCCTGTACTGTGATTGTTATGTGAGCTATTATACTTCTAGATACGTTACTCGTCTAGACCTGAACACAAGCACACTTCAAACAAAAGAAGCAGAGGTCATCAAATTCAGCTATTTTGTCCTTCAAATCGGTGTCCAGAATTTTTACAAGCAGGATAATGAGATAATAGCCACAGCTGAAAATAAAAGATCTGCTCATCGTGCTGCGCATGACTCATCGTTGAGCAGCGTCTGAGAGCCAGTGTGTGTGTGTGTGTGTGTGTGTGTGTGTGTGCGTGTGTATGTGTGTGTGTGGGGGGGGGTGTGGGGGTGTGTGTGTGTTTGTGCTCTGAGTGGCCAGCTGGGACATTGTGACCCTGCATGCTCCTCAGGGGTAGCAGATCAGACGCGTATGTGAAGTGAAGATGCTCCGTCGCCCTCTGTGGGGCCCGCTGGGTCCTCTCAGCTGTGTACCGGGGTCCCGTGGGACGGCCCTGTCACATATTACATACACTGTGGTGCTGGCTGAGGCCTCCAGCTATACTCTAGTTCAGGGCTCTCCAACCCTGAGAGCTACCGTCCAACCCTAATCTAGCACACCCGATTCTAATAATTAGCTGGTGGTTAAACTGAATCAGGTTAGTTACAACTAGGGTTGGATGCAAAATTCTACAGGATGGTAGCTCTCCAGGAACAGGGTTGGAGAGCCCTGCGTCTAGCTGCTAGAGGCCAGCCTGCCAGGCAGCACCAGTGGAATCCTAGGTTTGCTACCACCGCACTGCTAGCAGGCACATACAGAGAGACCCGGGATACAAATGCCATGGCAATGGTCTATTACCTGGGAGACTACGGGAGGCTGGTGGCTTATCAAGGCTGTTTTTTGTATGCATAGGTCTGTACCTCCCCAGGCAAAGGAGTCACGCTGTACCTCCCCAGGCAAAGGAGTCACGCTGTACCTCCCCAGGCAAAGGAGTCACGCTGTACCTCCCCAGGCAAAGGAGTCACGCTGTACCTCCCCAGGCAAAGGAGTCACGCTGTACCTCCCCAGGCAAAGGAGTCACGCTGTACCTCCCCAGGAAAGGAGTCACGCTGTACCTCCCCAGGAAAGGAGTCACTGAGTAGCTAATACAAAGATGAATGGCTATGTAGGTCTCGTATGGCTAAGTTGGTAGAGCATGGTGCTTGCAAAGTCAGGGTTGTGGGTTCGATTCCCATGGGGGACCAGTACAAAAAAAGTTTGAAAAAAGAATGAAAATGTATGCACTCTACTGTAAGTCGCTCTGGATAAGAGTGTCTGCTAAATGAGTAAATTGTATTATGGTGAATCACACACAAACATCGTCATGATTATACACACAAAGCAGCAGTGAAAAAACAAAGTTATGGTGACTGGAGAAAAAAAAATCTTCAGAAAATGTATTCAAGAATGACAGCAAACAACAGACTGCGAAATGTCAGCTTTTCTTCCAACAAACTGCTGCGTATCCTAAAAATGCAATCCTTAAGGATATGGGTGTTTCAACTCAATGAGATATCACCTCAGTCACGTGCCATCTTTAAAAGTGGCCTCTGCTGCAAATGGGGAATGACTTGATGAATTGGACCCAGGTCCTCTGTCCAAGTCTGGAAGGTAGGAAAATAAAGGTTGAAATATGTGCTCGTCTCACTCTCTCAGTGGGGTTGCCAGCAAGTCCTGAGGCCAGCCTAGTCGTGGCCAAAAGTTTTGAGAATGAAAATTAATATTTGTGTCACAAAGTCTGCTGCCTCAGTTTGTATGATGGCAATTTGCATATACTCCAGAATGTTATGAAGAGTGATCAGAATAATTGCAAAGTCCCTCTTTGCCATGCAAATGAACTGAATCTCCCCAAAACATTTCCACTACATTTCAGCCCTGCCACAAAAGGACCAGCTGACTTCATGTCTGTGATTCTCTCTTTAACACAGGTGTGAGGGTTGACGAGGACAAGGCTGGAGATCACTCTGTCATGCTGATTGAGTTCGAATAACAGACTGGAAGCTTCAAAAGGAGGGTGGTGCTTGGAATCATTGTTCTTCCTCTGTCAATCATGGTGACCTGCAAGGAAACACGTGCCATCATCATTGCTTTGATTAAAAAGAGCTTCACAGGCAAGGATATTGCTGCCAGTAAGATTACACCTAAATCAACCATTTATCGGATCATCAAGAACTTCAAGGAGAGCAGTTCAATTGTTGTGAAGAAGGCTTCAGGGCGCCCAAGAAAGTCCAGCAAGCACCAGGACCGTCTCCTAAGGTTGATTCAGCTGCGGGATCGGGGCACCACCAGTACAGAGCTTGCTCAGGAATGGCAGCAGGCAGGTGTGAGTGCATCTGCACGCACAGTGAGGCGAAGACTTTTGGAAGATGGCCTGGTGTCAAGAAGGACAGCAAAGAAGCCACTTCTCTCCAGGAAAAACATCAGGGACAGACTGATATTCTGCAAAAGGTACAGGGAATGGACTGCTGAGGACTGGGGTAAAGTCATTTTCTCTGATGAATCCCCTTTCCGATTGTTTGGGGAATCCGGAAAAAAGCTTCTCCGGAGAAGACAAGGTGAGCCCTACCATCAGTCCTGTGTCATGCCAACAGTAAAGCATCCTGAGACCATTCATGTGTGGGGTTGCTTCTCAGCCAAGGGAGTGGGCTCACTCACAATTTTGCCTAAGAACACAGCCATGAACAGAGAATGGTACAAACACATCCTCCGAGAGCAACTTCTCCCAACCATCCAGGAACAGTTTGGTGACAAACAATGCCCTTTTCAGCATGATGGAGCACCTTGCCATAAGGCAAAAGTGATGACAAAGTGGCTCGGGGAACAAAACATCAATATTTTGGGTCCATGGCCAGGAAACTCCCCAGACCTTAATCCCATTGAGAACTTGTGGTCAATCCTCAAGAGGCAGGTGGACAAACAAAACCCCACAAATTCTAACAAACTCCAAGCATTGATTATGCAAGAATGGGCTGCCATCAGTCAGGATGTGGCCCATAAGTTAATTGACAGCATGCCAGGGCGGATTGCAGAGGTCTTGAAAAAGGGACAAATCTGCAAATATTGAGTCTTTACATCAACTTCATGTAATTGTCAATAAAAGCCTTTGACACCTATGAAATGCTTCAGTATTCCATAGTAACATCTGACAAAAATATCTGAAGACACTGAAGCAGCAAACTTTGTGAAAATTAATATTTGTGTCATTCTCAAAACTTTTGGCCACGACTGTACAACAGAGGAGATTCATGCAGGTCGGCCCTTTCAAGCAGCTCCGTGTGGAAGACCGATAAACGGAGCAGAAAATTCAACACCTAGTTCATCATATGAATTACTCCCACATACATGATTGACTCTGCAAGTTTATAGTCAACGTTTCCACTGCCTTTTCCCCCCAAGCAAACACAGATTCAAGCCGTTGGGCTATTTGAAGTTGCACCTGGCTTAACAGAGAGACCATCTGTACACTAGTCTGTTTGAATGAGGCCGTCTGTACAATTACAATGCTGAATAAAGTGAGTTCATGTACCCTCAACAAGCCATAACAAGACCCTTTCTGAGTGGGATGAAACCTTTGTGTGCTAAGCCCAGATCCATTTTAAATAGCCTACAAAAAACAAAACTGAGCTCTCCTTTATCAGCTTGGGAAATGTACTTAAACATTTTTTGGGACTCTCGACAAAATATCTATGATGAAAATACAGCGATAGTGAGTTAACACTTCCAATTAGCCACTTGCTTTTGGGAAATTACATCTGTAGTCATGGTACATTATTAGTCATGTACCATTATGAACTGGCTGTTTCTTTTAAGAATGTACTCTTAGTGAGTCGTGACACATGCTTTCCCCTCAACACAGCAATTCCCCAGCGATATCACGTTCCATAAATGCCCTGTAAAGCACTTGAGTCTAGTGTACCTTGGGGTCTGAAATTATTGACATCCTAGATAAAGACGAGTTATGACTGTACAAAAACAATAATTAAAATACTGAGCTATTTTGTATGCCCAAAGAAAATTGTTTTATAATAACTCAATTGCTCAGAGAAAAACTGTTACTGTCTATTTGTGCAAATCAACTAAACTAAAAACTAGACATGCTAACCTCTGACCTTTACCAATAACAGGGGAGGTTAGCATGTCTTGGGGGTATGATCTTTGTGTGAATCATTTTGGACCCCACTATATATCTAGGGGCATTGATTAATTCAGAATGGTGTCACCATACATTTTTCAGCAGTGTCTCCGAAAATGCTTTTGTCTCTGTCTCAATCGATCTTTCCTGATTGTTTTTTTGTCACACAGTCTTCGACCTGTTACTGTCAGTCTTTGTCCTTTCATTCATCATGACGATAGAGAAAAACAAAAGAAGGGAATCAAAGGATTTCTCCACCTTTCGTTGCCGTCCATAAATATGTTAAATGAATAACCCCTTGACTTGAGTTGCTGAGAGTCATTAAATTAATATTTACCAGAGGGCCTGAAGCAAGGCTTCCAAAATGCATGAGCAGTTCTGAGAAAAGTCAATGAATCATTCAGCTTAGCAGAAAGACTCGTCGGCAGGCGGGAGAAGAGAAATATCCCTGTTTGACAAGATACGTAGGCTTTTCTAACCCCCTGCATTGTATTAACCAGCATGGGAGGTTTATAGAGGGTCACGAGGACCGTCAGTGACTAGTTGATGTGCGTCTTTCTTAACTTCTATTCAAAGACTTCATCTAAATTGAGGCGCTGCCTACCTCCAAAAATACAGTAACTGGCTAAGGAGTCAGGAAACGAGGAAGGAAACGACATACAATAGGATCACGACTAAAATAACTCTTCACCTATAAAACATAATTGTCTCATCATCCTCCATAGTGTAGTTGATGGCTTGCCAGGTATCTACGGAATAACACTTAATCTGTTTAAGAAAGAACATGGAGGAGGAGTAGAAGCAATTCAATTAAATGTGGCTAGCTGAGGGGCATGGTTAGCATTAAGACACTAAACCTAATGACATGCAATCATACATCCAGGTACCAAAATGACTCATTCATTTGACAATGACTGAATTGCATATTAGTACTGAATGGTGCCAATTCCAACATTCATAATTCTGAACATTGTTGATAATTTACGAGGTAAAGGTTGTAAATAAATCATATATTATTTGGAGTGACAAGACTTTGAATGATTCAGTCTGGTCAAGTCTCCTCTCTTTATAATACTCACTCACCCCTTAATAGGCAAATGAATGCACTAATTAATGGACTAATTAACTGATTGGATCAAAAACTGACATCTCGAGATCAGGACGTGAGAAAAAGGGCACAGAACAAGAACGTCCTGCCCTGTAATACCAGTCAAATGAAGGTGACAAATGTCACCTGAGAGATCCTTCACAGATACAATGTATGGGTTGCTACTTTGAGAATCTTTCACTTTGACCTACAACTAATTGATAGATTGCGTTGTGGAACTAACACACCCAGAAAGAAACATTGGGAAGGGAGAGATTGATGGACACACTGATTAATAGGCACCAGCTCATGAACTAAAACTCTGTTGGGTGCTTTAACAAATTACATTTACTTGATGACGCATGCTTACTTCTATCTTTGTCAATAACATCGCTTTTTAACCAAATTCATTTCACAAGCCCCAAAACTGGTGTCCCTGAACAACATATATGAACGTTAATGATTTGAGGGATGCTTGAGGAGGGAGGAAAACGTGTCAAGAAACAGAGTATTTGAATATTGGGGCATCTACAAACTCAGTCAACAACATATCTGCTATTGGGGCTCCCGAGTGGCGCAGTGGTCTAAGGCACTGCGTCTCAGGGCTAGAGACGTCATTACAGACACTGGTTCGATTCCAGGCTGTATCACAACCGGCTGTGATTGGGAGTCCCGTAGGGCGGCGCACAATTGGCCCAGCGTCGTCTGGGTTTGGCTGGGGTAGGCTGTCATTGTAAATAAGAATTTGTTCTTAACTGACTTGCCTAGTTAAATAAAGGTGAAATAAATAAAAAATTGTACCTGCTATTCTGTTCTACTATCGCTATACACTTAACATCGAGAAGAATCATGCAGTGTACAAAACATAATAAACAACTGCTCTTTCCATGGCAGACTGACCAGATGAATCTAGGTGAATGGTAGTCGGTGCCAAGCACACTGGTTTGAGTGTGTCAAGAACTGCAATGCTGCTGGGTTTTTCACGCCCAACAGTTTCCCGTGTGTATCAAGAATGGTCCACCACACAAAGGACATCCAGCCAACTTGACACAACTGTGGGAACCTTTGGAGTCAACATGGGCCAGCATTCCTGTGGAACGCTTTCGACACCTTGTAGAGTCATGCCCCGACAAATTGAGGCTGTTCTGAGGGCAAAAGGGGAGGAAACTATATTAAGAAGGGCTAATGAAAGGATCATTTGGCAGAGTTTGTTGCCCCACTCAAGATCCAGAGCTAAACCTTGGATAACTGTTCTTTGGACAGGGGCCAGACATAACTAATCATAAATAGACATTTTATTATTGTCACAGCCAAGTCACAAAGGGGTTTCAGATCTTAAACACGTTACCCTCTCTGCTGATAGTTCCTCATCAGCTAACTGGTTTCAACAGACAAGGATATTATCGTTGTGACATGTGTTGATTTTATGGGCTAGCTAGCCCATCAGGGGTTTGGCTGTAACTGCCATTGGACAGACTGACAGACAGTAAGGGGGAAACGCAGACTTCCTCGCCATTTCACTTCTGTGTAGTTGGAGTCAGATGAGAACAGTGAGACACTCTGTTCCTATCTACACCTTCACTCCAGTTCCTGTAGCACGTCTTTCAACAGCAACCCATGTTCTTCCTCCCTCAGCTCAGAGCATTTCCAAAACAAGATGAAATGAAAGCCACAGCCCCTCGATCCCTGGAGATGATGACGACAACGTTGATAATGATGCGTTTTTACTAAACGTGCCCACAGGACATCAAGCTGGCTGTAATTCTGAGGCTGCTCTGTGGCTGTAGATTAGCATAATGTATTCCTGTGGTTTCTACATGAGGGCTCAGTTCTGGGCTTTGATGCAGGGAACAGAGTCTGATGGGATCGTTGTCTCCACCTTTTATCTAGGCTAAATTCAGGCTAAACTGGAGAATAGAGAAGAATGGAGGAGACAGCCTCCACAAAGAGGTGAAACAAGATGTCACAGACATGTTTAGGTTTACAATTACTGCAGACAGAGCAATTGACTGTAATGAACACGATGGGAGACAGAGAGCTGGTTTCAAGTGCAGGGCGCAGCAGGTGTTTATTTGTAAAGGACCTCAGGAGGAGGCAGGTAGCTGGGTCCAGGGGCAGGCAGAAGGTCATACACAGGGGGTCCAAAAAGGTAACAGTACAGGCAGGGAAAAGGCTAGTAACATCGTCCGGGAGATCAGGCAATAGGTTGATAACAGGAAATCCGATAGGCTAAAGTACAGGCAGGGAATAGGCAAAAGGCATCGTATCGTTAGTGAGACAGGCCAAAACTATCATACATGGGAGGATTAAATTATGGGAAAACCAGAGCTCCGAATAGAAGTTTGTCACAAACAAACAATACCTCACAATGATGGGGTACAAAGAACTGAACCAAATAGTGTGTGATAATGACATACAGGTGTGTGATCAGGTGATTAGAATCTGGAGAGTGAGCTGCGTTCAGGGGATCTATGTGTTTGAGAGTGTGAGTTGGAAGCAGACGTTACATCGACACCCAAGTTAGCAAATGGAGGGGAATGGGTAGACTAGAGGGTAAAGGATGATCAACAATTCTTCACAGAAGCTTTAGTGTAAATAAAATGGTATTAATTATATGATTCGTAAACAACAGGTGTGGACTAACAGTGAAATGTGAACAACGCAGAGCGAAAGAAAATACAGAATTAAAAAAATAATAATAATAAAGTTAAACGCGTAATAATAGAAGCAATAATAGATACATAATGAGTAACGATTTATTTGGCTATATACAAGGGGTACCAGTACTGAGTCGATGTGTAGGGGTATGAGGCAATTTAATTAGATATGTACATATAACTAAGAATAAAGTCCGGGTAGCTATTTGTATAAATTGGAAATGCTGTAAATGCCAATACAAAATGTCCGACATTTTTCTTCTCTGGGGCTGAAGAGAAAACAATACCATAGCACGAAAAAACAAATCTACAAGCCTGTTGCATTTGTTCAGTGACTTTATATTTCTGCTTCAAAATGTGCCCTGTCTACTATTTGCCACTCAAAAACAAATAGAAAGTTTGGAGAAGTTTTTAAATGTTTGCTTTCCTCGTAAGACACCATAATGTAACAAACAAAGACTACGACCATTGAATAAATGTTCAATATTCTCTCCAGTTGACAGCCTTTCAACAGAAAAAAAATGGAGGACCAATTGTGTTGAAAGTACAAAAAGGTAGCCATTGTTACCACATAATTTACTACACTGAACAAAAATATATACACAACTTGTAAAGGTTTGGTCCCATGTTTCATGAACTAAAAACAAAAGAAATACCAGAAATGTTTTTTGGTGCACAAAAAGCTTATTTCTCTCAAATTTGGTGCACAAATTAGTTTACATCCCTGTTAGTGAGCATTTCTCATTTGCCAAGATAATCCACCCACCTGACAGGTGTGGCATATCAAGAAGCTGATTAAACAGCATGATCATTACACTTCCTTATGCTGGGGACAGTAAAAGGCCACTCTAAAACACAATGCCACAGATGTCTCAAGTTGAGGGAGCATGCAATTGGCATGCTGACTGCAGGAATATCAACCAGAGTTGTTGCCAGAAAATGTAATGTTCATTCCTCTACCATAAGCTGCCTCCAACGGCATTTTAGAGAATTAGGCCGTACGTCCAACCGGCCTCACAACCGCAGACCACGTGTAACCACTCCAGCCCATTTCCTGGGGGATCGTTTGAGGCCAGCCACCCGGACAGCTGATGAAATTGAGGAATAATAAAGCCCTTTTGTGGGGAAAAACGAATTCTGATTGGCTGGGCCTGGCTCCCCAGTGGGTGGGCCTATGCCCTCCCAGGCCCACCCATGGCTGCCCCCCTGCCCAGTCATGTGAAATCTATAGATTAGGGCCTAATGAATTTATTTAAATTGACAGATTTCCTTATATGAACTAACTCAGTAAAATCATTGAAATTGTTGCATTTATATTTTTGTTTAGTATAGTTAATAAATACCATTGAAAACAGTACTTGTAATATTAAGTGCTACCCAAAAACTTGAATCTTTCATGATGTGAAAGCTCTCCTCAGATGCTGGGGGAGACGCAGGTCCCTGTAGTGCGATAATCCATGGACAGATCCTCTTTATAAGATCCATCAGTCTTGTCAGAGAGAAGTCAGATAGCGGCCCTTCTGATAGGGGCCCTCTGCTCCACCAGAGGCTCCCAGACAATCCTTCAATCATCTCTTGCGCTCCCCGCAAAACGAGAAGGGAGCTAATCTGATTGGTTTACACAATGGCCCTCTCACCCTCTAGAGTGTGCGAAAGAGGCAAGGAGTGCGGGGGGTGTCACATTCGACTGACAATAGGATCTAATAAAATAAAAATGCTGAACATGTTCCTTCGGAGACGGCTCTGGGCGAGATGGTGAGTGAGATAGGCGGTGATGTGTGTGTGCGTGTACTGTATGTTGGTGTAGTTGTGTGTGTGTGAGCAGTCTCTCTTATCTGAAAGGTTTTAGTGTACAGCCCCTTTATGAAAAACCCTTTAAAAAAAGTACTTGTTCCAGCACACGGAGGCTGTGCGTTTCAGTGATACTGCTTTTAGCACAGAGAGACAGTGGCAGAGAGAGTGAAAGGAAAGATACCTAGTCAGTTGTACAACTGAATGCATTCAACAGAGATGTGTCAGCCTGCATTTAACCCAACCCCTCTGGAGCAGAGAGGGGTTGGGGGGGGGGTCTGCCTTAAAATCGACATTCACGTCATCTGCACCGGGGAGCAATTGTCGTTGTGGGTCAACGCTCTTAACTGCTAGGCTACCTGCCGCCCCATTATAGTCATACGTGAATACATTTTACGTATGATTGGCCCTGGGAATCGACCCCACAATCCTGGCATTGCAAACGCCATGCTTTACCAACTGAGCCATACAGAACCACAGAGAGGGGAGGGAATAAATTTACACACAATATATTCAAATCGAAAAAACCTAAATTGCGTAACTAGTGCTATCTGTCACGCCCTGATCTGTTTCACATGTCTTTGTGATCGTCTCCACCCCCCTCCAGGTGTCGCCCATCTTCCCCATTATCCCAAGTACTTATACGTGTGTTATCTGGTTTGTCTGTTGCCAGTTTGTCTTGTTTGTCAAGCTTACCAGCATTTGTCCTGTCAGCTCCTGTCTTTTCCCAGCCTCTCTTTTTCCTCACCCTCCTGGTTTTTGACCCCCCCCCTGCATGCAGTCCTGTACCTTTGCCTCTGTTGCTGTAATAAACATTGTTACTTTGACACGGTCTGCATCTGGATCTTACCTTATCCTGATAGTTATCACTACATTCAGAGGTGTGTGTCACTGAGGCTAATAGTTTTTAAAATTGGTTTAGGTGAATAAAATGTTTTGGAGTGTAGCGTAAAAACCACATTATACACTCTGATCTACTGGAGCCATTTACGATATCTTGTCACATCCTAATATGACAGACATGTTCCATATAGGGATTAATGACACGGAGGACATTGGGTACAGAAGTCTGGCTATACACAGATAAAACATTCAAATCAAGGCAGCAGACTCTACAAACTGTAATGACATTTTCTATAAGCCACTAGGTCAAAACAAACAACTGTTCTGAATCACTGCACATGCACACTAACTCCCCACAAAGACACAAAGGGCTTGAGCAATCATTCATGCACACACACACACGCACAATACACTGACAAATACAGGTCAGCAGAGAGCCTAGTCATTACTAAGCACACCCAGTGCATGACCTTCTCTGCCTCCCTCCTTCTTCCTCCTCCCCTTCCCACACAAATCAGCAGTTGGTAAGACATGAGGACCCTGTTTAGGAAGTGAGCGGGCAGGGGCGCGACGGGCTCGCCCTAGTTATCGGCCGAGCTGGCCATCCAGCTTCCTCCTCAGCTGCTATGGCAACAGACAGATTATACGCTGTCAGGACTGCTTACTGCCCCCTAAAGCCAAAATAACGGTAATTAAAAATGGCACCAATTCGCCACTGATAACACCCATGTCCTCACAACAGTGACTGGCAATGCCATCAAAACCAACTTGATATTAAAACAAGGATTATTGTGGATGGCATAGCACTAAACCAACCCAAAAAATCCATTCAGGCTTTCACCTCTACCCTGAAATTCCAACTGCCTCAAAAGCTCAATACTAGCAAATGCCTCTGCTGTTTCATACCAGCGTGAAATGTAAATAAAGATATGTGAGAAGACAGAAAAGATCGCAGCAGCTTTAGCCCATATTCAACAGCAACAGGGAAATGTGAGCAGGCCACGGGAGGTGGGGGCCACTTGGGCGCTAGAAAATGATTGTGTCTGGGGTGCATCTCTCCCCAGCCAGTATCAGATAGGGACCATCTGTTTCCCTGCACAGTTAGGAGACTGAGATATGACCTGCTCTTCGTTATTCAGTATAGAGAGAGCGAGAGAGATCGAAAGAGAGCAGGCGAGAGAGAGAGAGGAGACTCTGGGGCTACGACAGATTGCCATCCAAAGAGAAAGAGAGCTGTGCATCACATAGTGAATCCTCAAAAAGGTGCAGAATAGTGAGAGTTATATGTCATGCTGCATCTATGGGAGGCCCAATCAGGCTCATACACACACTCTTCTACTGTTATTCCACAGTGGGAACTGGAAACGCAAGTCACGATTCAAGATATTTCAATTGCAGTTGGCGAGGATGACCTGATTACAAAAACACAATCATTTATCAAATTAACATAATTCACATTATTCATACAGATGGATTGCCCTGACACCGAGTGTATTCAACCATAAGGCAGTTATGAATGAATCAAAACCAGAATATGATTGTCTTCTAGGGCGGGATAAGAAATGTAAACTACAGCGCCGTACTGATCATTGCAGTGTCACAGTACACAAATGTTTTAACTATACTACAATGTTGAGGTACTCGAGTCCAGGACTCAGACTCAAGTCATGATTTTCATGACTCGTCTCGGACTAAACTAGTGGTGACTGACTCCACCAGTTGTAAATGTCATAAAATCTCTATTTTGCATGTTTCAACATGCTAGCTCAGGGGTTCACATGACCCCATTTTGATTTTCATGTGAAAAAAATCATGTAATTAACAGCCAATGTTTACTTTTATTTGCGGCTATGACAGTCAATGCAAATTAGTCTAACGTAATGCATCTTCTCACCACCACTAATGAGATGGGTGTGCTTGATGCATGTCGCGTCGGAGCTTCTCAAAGTCAGGAGGCGTGGTTGACAGTGCGTATCTCATCTCTGCTGTCACATCCAACCTGGATCGATATTTCGTTTTAATACAGACGAGAGCACTGAATCCAGCTTCACACAGATATGAAGGGTACCATGACTTTTATGGTGATTTAAAGAAAACTGGGAACTCTAAAAAAAATAATAATAATATGGAGGTCAAATCATGACATCAGTGATGTTTAGGTCAGAAAGTGGGAGCTTTAGAAAGAGACCAGAGTTCCAGAGTTGGAAGTCCGAGTTGGATGACAGTTCAAAGCCATTTTTCCCAGTCAGAACATTTTTTTCCCTAGTTCCCAGTTGTCTTGAACGCACTGAAGTCAGATCCGAGTTCGTAGTTCCCAGTTCCCAGTTGTTTTGAATGCGGCATTAATGCTCAAAAGTAGATATTATTCCCTTTGAGTCAAGAACCAAAAACGCGTCCGTAGTGACCCGTGAATGCTTTCGGTCACCTGACAGCTCAATCAGCTGTTCGATTTCACTTACCGGCATGTCAACTGAGCCAGGATCACAGTCAAACGGATTGGGATTTAGGTCCCAAAGTGCTCTTCCAAGCATTGGAGGTGAGCAGTCTGTGCTCAGCTCTTTTGCCGCCAGCTGTTCTCAGTGTATCATACAATGTGTTCATATGGCAGAGGGAGATGTGACAGGTTAAAGGAAATACTAATAGCCTGTTATACATTAAAAAGTATTAGTAAATTCATAGTATGTGAGGATCTTAAAACATCTAAGGTTAAGAAGATCATGCATTCAGTATTAGTTGATAGATTGATAACATTTATATAATTCTGTTAAAATCCGTCAAGCATACAAAGGGTACGAATTGTGAGAGGAATGTGTAAACGTTATGTTGATTACTTTATGTTGTCGTGGATAAAAGTGTTAATCTGTGATCTCCTAAATGCTCTTAATCTATGAGCCTGAGATCGATTGCTCTGGTCTCCACTCAAGTTCACGGAGAATTCGCGGTCTTTTTCTCATTGCACTAAACGTTCAATGAGTAAACATTCCGTATCACTATCGTGATTCTTTCTACCCTTTTTCAGGGGTGTAACATTTTTGGAGGCTCCGCTGAGATGGCTGCTCAGATGTCCAGTTTCCACATCCTGGTTGCTGAATTCCGAGCCAGCTAAATCCCCACATAATAACTCAGGCAGGCTGCAGTGAGGAAAGTGTTGCTGTTCGAGGAGAGCTGGAAGTTGGTGGTTAAGTACGTGTCCACTGAGGCCATTGATCGACCATCAGAGACAGTAAGGACCATCTAATTCAGAGTCAACTCCTGCACAGTAAAAGTTCCTACTGTTCTGTCAACATGACAACCGCCTTGGAAGAACTACAGGAAGAGGTAGTAGGAGAATTGCGCACCCTGACTAAAGACAAGTTACTAGAGATATGTGATTTCCTTGACATATCAGGCGAACAGAGAAGAGATGTTCAAGACAAATCCCGCATATCATTGATGACTCACATTATGAGGTTCCTTGAAAGAGAGGAAGTTGCGGAGTTAGAAGATGGCGGCATGTCGGAATTGTTGCTACTTAAAGAGACAATGACAGAGATAAGTGGCAAAGATAACAAAACATGGCAAACTGACCATGATATTGAAACAGACGGAATACATCGCAGAATAGAAGAACTGAGAACTGTAACCCCACAACAAAGGGTGGGAACTGAGCAGATTACTGCAGCCAAAGCCAGTGATTCCCTGCGTCAGCCCCAACCCCATGCCAATCTTCAGGGGAGCGTGCCGCTCTCACCCAATGCACAGCCCAGCTCATACTGGCGCAAAGAGTTTAAAATTTCTGGTCAGATAGGTGAACCGGGCCAGAAAGATAAACTGATTTTTTCCAGCCTTGCCCATCAGATCGAGAATGGACTTAACAGAGGCTATCCTGAGGTAGAAATAGTAGATGCAGTAGTCAGGGCTATTTCTCCAGGCTCACAGCTACGCAGTTACTTGGAAGGTAAACCCCAGCTAACTCTTACCACACTTAGATGTATCCTGCGTTCCCACTTCCAAGAGAAGAGTGCAACAGAGCTTTACAAACAGCTAGCTTCAGAAGCACAGCATAGCAAGGAGACCCCTCAAAGCTTCCTGATGCGCGTCTTAGATTTGAGGCAAAAAGTACTGTTTGCATCCCAGGAGTCAGAATCAGGGCTTAAGTATGACCCTGCTCTAGTCCAGCGCATGTGTTTACACACAGTCCTTACAGGTCTCCAGAGTGACAGTATCAGGATAGACATGCAGCCTCTCCTGCTAGATAGCGAAACATCAGATGAGGTTTTGCTAGAGAAGCTTAACATTGCTTGTGCTAATGAGATAGAAAGACGAAACAAAAAGAGGTTTCATGCCCCACAGCCTGCTACAACTGTAAGTGTAGTCCAGTTTGAAGATACGCCATCCACAAAGTGTCCTGTGAAGGAAGCCGACGTTAAGATACCCGCAGAACTGTTAACAGAGTTAGCTGAACTTAAGACAGGTGTAGCTTCTCTAAAAGGTCTCAGTGCAGAGATTGCTCAGATTAAGGAGACATTACAGCAGCCTATGTTTCGGTCACCGCCTTGTGCCTATGCCCCACCTCCAGTTAGGAGGCCAGATAGGGACCCCCAGCCACCTGTGTCCCAGCAGCAGTATTACAGCAACTACAGCCAGTCCCAAGCACCTGACCCTGCGCAGCATCAATATGCACCTAACCGGTATGCCAACCGCTCTGCTCAAGCTCCAAGGAGGTGTTTTGTCTGCCAGCAGGCCAGAACAGATGCACGCTGCACCCACTGCTTCCGATGTGGGAGTGGAGAACATTTTCAAGCTGGATGTAAAATCCGGGGAGTCAGACCATCAAGGGAGGCCCATTTAAACGGGAAAAGGTTACCGCTGAGGGACGAGTGTTAACCGTAGCTACCAAAAAGTCCCAGAAATGTGCAAATTGTGCCAGAGAAGATGCATTTGAGAACCTGAAACAATGTTCATCATGTAAAGAGACACTGTACTGTTCCAAAGTATGTCAAAACCAACATTGGATTAAACATAAGGAAAAATGCACTCACCTGAAAATTAACTCTACCAGTGAAAGGTTTTCCTGCACAGAGGAAAATGCCCACTCCTTACCATCCCTAGCTCAAGGTCGCTACCCCCGTAAGGTCACCTCGCTAGTCGGCAGACAGTGCCTTATTGAGTGTCACCTGAATCGCCACCACCTCCAAGCTCTATGGGACACAGGCTCTCAGGTATCGGTCATTGATGAACGATGGAAAGAGGAATCTCTCCCAAACGCAAGGCTGAGAGATGTTTCAGAAATCCTGGACTCACCTGCTGATCTAAGGTTGACTGCAGCAAATGGGACTGAAATGCCGTACCTGGGATGGATTGAAACAACTTTTCGGCTAGCCTCTAAAACTGACGAAACAAAGGAACTGATCATCCCAGTGCTGGTAATGAAAGGCTGTCACCTATCTCATCCCATCATAGGTTTCAATGTTATCGAGCACATCCTGACAATGACCGAAAAGACTAAACGATACAGTACAATAAAAACAGCTTTCCCAAGCCTCAAAAGAAACAAGGTGAGTGCTTTTATACAGGCTGTTAGCGCAGAACAGACAGATGAATACGCAGTGAAAACCAAGAAAGAGAAGGTTGCTGTACCAAAACACAGTAGCATTCAGATTGAGTGCCGTGTAGCTTCCCAGCCTTTCAAAGAGGACATGACAATGCTTTTCCAGCCAGACCTGAACCCGCAGTGGCCAGACGACCTTGAGTTCTTTGACACACTAGTCAGAGTCAGGAAAGGTGCTTTTCCAGTTATCAGGCTTGATGTCTCTAACCCTACTGACCACGACATTGCCCTGCTAGGACGCACAATAATCGGTACAGTACAAACCATTATGACTGTGTTACCTGCCCAAGTCTTTGAAAAAACAATCACCCCAGCCACAGTGAATCACACCAGCGTTCGAACCCCATGTACTGCTACTGAACAGTGGGATCCACCAGTAGGCTTAACTCACCTAACCGAAGAGCAGAGAGAGGTTGTTAGGCAAATGCTTAGAGAAGAGTGTCACTCCTTCTCCAGATCAGACAATGACATTGGCTGCATTGAACGATTGAAAATGACTATTTCTCTAAAGGACTCTGAACCAGTCAAGCGCACATACATGTCAGTGCCCAGGCCACTGTATCAGGAGATGAAGGGTTACCTTTATGACCTCATAGCCCAGGGCTGGGTTAGGAAGTCAAACTCTTCATATTCTTCACCTGTCGTGTGTGTTCGTAAGAAGGATGGGACCCTCCGATTGTGTATAGATTACAGAGACCTGAACAGAAAGACACATCCCGACCGCCAGCCCATCCCTCGGGTCCAAGACATCATGGACAGTTTAGGTGGTAATTCCTGGTTCTCCCTCTTAGATCAGGGAAAAGCTTATCACCAGGGGTTCATCTCTGAAGAAAGCAGACCACTGACAGCATTTGTGACCCCGTGGGGACTCTATGAGTGGATACGGATGCCATTCGGCCTCATGAACGCTCCTGCAGCTTTTCAGCGGTGTATGGAGGAGTGTTTGGAAGGGCTCCGGGATGACATCTGCATTCCTTATCTGGACGACACGCTTGTTTTCAGTAAAACTTTCGACAGCCATGTGAATGATGTGCGAAAAGTTTTGCAGCGTCTCAGAGAGTATGGCATTAAACTCAAACCAAGTAAGTGTGATCTCTTTAAACCCCAGGTCCGTTATTTGGGCAGAGTAGTGTCTGCAGAGGGCAGCCGAGTTGACCCAGCCGATTTTGAAGCAGTAAGAGCATTGAAAGAAATCAGACCAGGGACTGTGGGCCAGCTCAGACAAATGCTTGGTTTACTCACTTACTACAGACAGTACATCAAAGACTTTTCTAGGAGGGCCAGCTGCCTGTATGACCTCCTGAAAGCAGATTCAGAGAAATTACCTGACAACCCACGGAAAAGAAAAACAAAGAAAATAAGTCATGTGGTGCCCTCAAACAAGCCAATCCTGTGGACTGACCAGCATCAACAGGCACTTGAACAGCTGATTGAGTGTTTGCTTCACCCACCAGTCTTAGGTTTCCCTGATTTCACTCAGCCATTTGTTGTACACACTGATGCGTCACACCAAGGCTTGGGAGCAGTTCTCTATCAAAAGCAAGTTGGGAAGCTTAGGGTCATTGCTTATGGCTCTCGAACCTTAACAGCAGCTGAGAAGAACTATCACTACCACTCGGGCAAGCTAGAATTTCTAGCTCTAAAATGGGCAATCACTGATAAGTTCCATGATTATTTGTACTATGCTCCGTCCTTCACTGTATACAGCGATAACAACCCGCTCAGCTACATTCTGTCTACTGCGAAACTGAACGCAACCACTTCCAGGTGGGTTTCAGAATTGGCTGATTTCCACTTCACAATAAAGTACAGGCCAGGCAGAGAGAACGGTGATGCAGATGCGTTGTCAAGGATGCCACTGGATGTAGAGTCACTGATGAGAGAATGTTCTGAGGAACTTCCACCAGACACCATTGCCGCCACGATACAAGCAGTTGAGGTACAGAAAGAGGCTGTTGTACCTTGGTCACTTTCAGCTGCAGCTATGTCAGTATCAGCTGAAGGTGAGACAACCACTGCAACAACCAGCTCGATCCCAAAAGATGGGATAAGAGAAGCACAAGAATCTGATCCGGTCATCCGTCCTGTGCTCAATTTCAAACTGTCGGGTTTCAAACCGCCAGTTAAAGAGCAAAAGGAATTCAGTCCAAAGACAAAATGCCTATTCAGAGAATGGGACAAATTGACAATAGACAGTGATGGCATTCTGTACAGAATCACTACAGCCCGCAAGCAGTTAGTTCTACCAGAGCAGTACAAAGGTAAAGTGATGGAAGAGTTGCACAATAACATGGGACACCAAGGTACTGACCGCACTGTATCACTAGTACGTGACCGCTTCTTCTGGCCATATATGCAATCTGACATCGAGCACTATGTGACTAAAACTTGTAGCTGTGTCAAGCAGAAAAAGCCAGCCCATGAAGCAAGAGCTCCTCTGACAAACATTGTGACAACACAGCCATTTGAACTGGTATGTATAGACTTCCTTCATCTCGACAGATGCAAAGGGGGATATGAGTACATCCTCGTGATTGTTGATCATTTTACACGTTTCACTCAAGCCTACGCCACCACATCAAAGTCAGGTAAAACTGCTGCAAATCTCATCTTCAATGACTTTGCCCTGAAGTTTGGGTTCCCGTCCCGCATCCACCATGACCAAGGGGGAGAATTTGAAAATCAGTTGTTCCATCAGTTAAAGAAACTCAGTGGCATGGCGGGGTCCAGAACAACACCCTACCACCCGATGGGGAACGGTCAAGTGGAACGCATGAACAGAACATTGTTGCAAATGTTAAAGACACTAACTGAGACACAAAAGTCAAATTGGAAGGAGTCTCTGAACAAACTGGTTTATGCCTATAACTGCACCCGTTGCGAAGTGACTGGCTATTCACCATTTTATCTTCTGTTTGGGAGATCACCCAGGCTTCCAGTTGATATGCTCTTTGGATTGTGCAGAGAGGCAGGTTCCAGTAACCATCGAGACTACGTGGAGAACTGGAAACGAGGGATGGAAGAAGCATACGCCATTGCAAATGAAAATGCTCAGAAAGCTGCTGAAAGAAGTAAGAAGTACTATGACACTAAAGTTAGGAGTTCAGTGCTACAGCCTGGTGAGCGAGTTCTGATTAAAAACCTGACACCAAGAGGAGGACCAGGCAAACTCCGTAACTATTGGGAAGATACAATTCACACAGTAGTGAGACAAATGGGTTCAGACCTGCCGATTTATGAATTGAGACCAGAAAAGGGTAGGGGACGCTCCAGGGTCCTGCACAGAAACCTGCTCATGTCCTGTGACCACTTACCTTTTGAGACGCAACCAGAAATGACCAAAGATGACAAAAGTCAGAAAAAAAGGAGACATCAGCCTGCATCACATCCTCTAGATTCTGATGAAGACAGCGGGGATGAATATGACCTTCATGAGCCGCTACAGGTTCCCACATCTCCTACAGTACCTGAGGAGAGGAATGCTGAACCAGCGAGAGGGTGGGAACACAGGCCCCCACCAGTGAAACAGACAGTTGCGGTGCCAGTCCCTGATACGCTACCAGCACAGCCTCTTGTTGAAAAGCGTCTGGAGGAGACAACAACAGTTCAAGACCTGCCTGCTGAGGAGATGAACTTGCCTGCTGAAAATTTGCCTGATGATCGTCCACCAAGTGCCCTTCCTTCATTAACTGATGCTGCTGAACCTGAGGAACCAGCCTACCAGCTGCCACAAAGAGAGAGACACCCTCCAAGTCGTATCACCTATGATCAGCTTGGTATCCCTTCCTGCTACAGTATCCAGCCACAGCCACAGTTGTTCCCTGTCTACTCTGCACCAGGACTGGTTCCATGGCTGCCATCACTACAGCAATGTTACTTTCAGCCACCTTACATGTATGGGCTTCAGCAAACATGAGGCTACAGAGTTGACATGTTTGACCATGGACTACTGACTGATTTCACAGACTGTCACAAGAGACAATTTGCAGACTATGCATTTAGATCATTAAAATTGATGGACTGTTGATCAATAGTATGAGAAAGGACTGTTTATGTTATACAGCTGGTCAACAGATATGGACTGTGAATAACTTGTTAGTTATATTTGAACTGTGACCCTTGACCTCTGCTCAAGTACTACCTTACAGAAGAGGATTTTCTAGGTCCAGTGCATACAGACTGTTGAAGAAGACAATGTTGGTAATGTTGGGACAACATTTATTTTGTCGGGGAGAGTGTGACAGGTTAAAGGAAATACTAATAGCCTGTTATACATTAAAAAGTATTAGTAAATTCATAGTATGTGAGGATCTTAAAACATCTAAGGTTAAGAAGATCATGCATTCAGTATTAGTTGATAGATTGATAACATTTATATAATTCTGTTAAAATCCGTCAAGCATACAAAGGGTACGAATTGTGAGAGGAATGTGTAAACGTTATGTTGATTACTTTATGTTGTCGTGGATAAAAGTGTTAATCTGTGATCTCCTAAATGCTCTAAATCTATGAGCCTGAGATCGATTGCTCTGGTCTCCACTCAAGTTCACGGAGAATTCGCGGTCTTTTTCTCATTGCACTAAACGTTCAATGAGTAAACATTCCGTATCACTATCGTGATTCTTTCTACCCTTTTTCAGGGGTGTAACAGAGACACATTCATAACTAGAGTGCAGAGGTCTGCCCGCCGTCCCGCCATAGATGGAGCCCCATCTGTGCAAAAGCCCATCATTCAATCCCACGGAATAATTTTTTCGTCAATATTGCCACGCAGCACACTGAACATCCCCTGTGCTGTTTCATGCTCGGGAATTGTGAGACAGAACAATAAGTCCTCGTGAATAGCATCCCCCAACATGTATAAGTCCTCGTGAATAGCATCCCCCAACATGTATAAGTCCTCGTGAATAGCATCCCCCAACATGTATAAGTCCTCGTGAATAGCATCCCCCAACATGTATAAGTCCTCGTGAATAGCATCCCCCAACATGTATAAGTCCTCGTGAATAGCATCCCCCAACATGTATAAGTCCTCGTGAATAGCATCCCCCAACATGTATAAGTCCTCGTGAATAGCATCCCCCAACATGTATAAGTCCTCGTGAATAGCATCCCCCAACATGTATAAGTCCTCGTGAATAGCATCCCCCAACATGTATAAGTCCTCGTGAATAGCATCCCCCAACATGTATAAGTCCTCGTGAATAGCATCCCCCAACATGTATAAGTCCTCGTGAATAGCATCCCCCAACATGTATAAGTCCTCGTGAATAGCATCCCCCAACATGTATAGTGAACAAAAGTCAATGTATGGGCATCTTAGCCCTCACAGCTAACATCCATTTAGAGAGCATAAGCTGGGGAGTTGAGTCATTTAGTCAGTTTCATCTTGATTGCTAGCAATAACACTGTTAAACGAAGAATGTATGCTATCTGACAAAGGTATCGATGGGAGTTTCTAGGTCTCTGCCTCCACACACATTGTTTTCACCATATCAATTGTGGCCGGTAAAATCAAAGTCTCTGCAACAGTGTGTGGGTTCATAGCCTAGCGGCCCCAGACATTCACCGTGGGAATGATTCATGTGCAACGGTCAAGCGCTCTCTGGTTGAATTATGTCCTTTAGATTTAAAAACTTTATTTACATTTTTAAGATTTACCACATTACAATGATTGAGATACAAGATGAAATCATAATATATTGTATATATATATTTTTTTTTTCAGGAGTTTGGAAATTCTCCTGCGACCCCATGTTCATATTAGTTGACCCCACATGGGATCATTTGGGAACCGCTGTACTAGCTACAACAGCAAATGTTGAAACATCGCGGGATCTTTTTGTGTCTGTAAAATGAATAATGCGAGAAATGGCGGTGGAAATGCCTTTATATGCAAGTATTGATATAATTACTGAAGTAAACTTTTAGTGATACTTAAGTACATTGTATCCCTGGCTATTTCAAAAATAAAAATACAATTGTGCCGTCTGGTTTAATATAAGGAATTTGAAATAATTTATACTTTTCTCTCAAGTATGACAACAGTAATCTTTCCACCACTGGATGTGGGTGGGGGTTACAGCATTTCTTTCACATGACCCATCAATTTAGACAAGTGTGTCTGGGTAAGAGTCATCTATTTTTATGTGGACACTT
This sequence comes from Salvelinus alpinus, assembly GCF_045679555.1. NCBI lineage: Eukaryota > Metazoa > Chordata > Actinopteri > Salmoniformes > Salmonidae > Salvelinus > Salvelinus alpinus. The sequence continues at coordinate 58,511,332 of NC_092093.1, forward strand.
TCTGTTTACCTGGAATTTTGCTTTATTGTAGGCTACTACCACTTTTAGTCTTTATCACATGACCTCATGTGAATCCTTAAAAGAGATGGGTGGGGCTGGCTAAAGAGGGTGTGAACAATGCTGAATAGGTGTAGACAAAGGAGAGCTCTCTAGTAGGTACCAAAATATTCAAAGGCCCTTTTCTGAAAAGTGAGTTTACAAGTTTATCAACTTTCAAAGTAGAATTACTTTCCCATTGTTCCTCAAAAATGCTGTGTATGATGTACCATTTTGTTGCTCTGAGTCTCTACTTTTATCCAATTTAAAACACTGAAATTCAAATTTTGCTACATAAGACCGAATCCAGGTGGTGAGTCACATATGGAATCATGTAATAACCAAAAAAAAGTGTTAAACAAATCCAAATATATTTTATATTTGAGCTTTGCACACTCTTAGAATTATCTCAACCAGCTTCTCCTGGAATGCTTTTCCAACAGTCTTGGAGTTCCCACATATGCTGAGCACTTGTTGGCTGCTTTTTCTTCACTCTGTGGTCCAACTCATCCCAAACCATCTCATTTGGGTTGAGGTCAGATGATTGTGGAGGCCAGGTCATCTGATGCAGTACTCCATCACTCTCTTTATTGGTCAAATAGCCCTTACACAGCCTGGAGGTGTGTTGGGTTATTATCCTGTTGAAAAACAAATGATAGTCCCACTAAGCGCAAACCAGATGGGATGGCGTATCGCTGCAGAATGCTGTGGTAGCCATGCTGGTTAAGTGTGCCTTGAATAATAAATAAATCACTGACAATGTCACCAGCAAAGCACCCCCACACCATCACACCTCCTCCTCCATGCTTCACGGTGGGAACTACACATGTGGAGATCATCCGTTCACCTACTCCGCGTCTCACAAAGACATGTCGGTTGGAACCAAAAATCTCAAATTTGATCTCATCAGACCAAAGGACAGATTTCCACCAGTCTAATGTCCATTGCTCATGTTTCTTGGCCCAAGCAAGTCTTTTCTTATTATTGGTGTCCTTTAGTAGTGGTTTCTTTGCAGCAATTCAACCATGAAGGCCTGATTCTATGTAAAGGTAAAGCCCTGTTCACTGGTCACCATAGCAACACCCACCCGTAGCACGTGCTCCAGCAGGTATATTTCACTGGTCATCCCCAAAGCCAACTCCTACTTTGGCCGCCTTTCCTTCCAGTTCTCTGCTGCTAATGACTGGAACAAATGGCAAAAATCACTGATGCTGGAGACTTGGCCTATATATTGCCTTACCTCCATAATCTTACTAAATTTGCACTCACTATATATAGATTTTTCTATTGTGTTATTGACTGTACGTTGTTTTATCCCATGTGTAACTCTGTGTTGTTGTTTTAGTCGCACTGCTTTGCTTTATCTTGGCCAGGTCGCAGTTGTTAATGAGAACTTGTTCTCAACTGGCCTACCTGGTTAAATAAAGGTGAACAGTTGATGTTGAGATGTGTCTGTTACTTGAACTCTGTGAAGCATTTATTTGGGCTGCAATTTCTGAGGCTGTTAACTCTAATGAACTTATCCTCTGCAGCAGAGGTAACTCTGGGTCTTCCATTCCTGTGGAGGTCCTCATGACAGCCAGATTCATCATAACGCTTGACGGTATTTACAACTGCACTTGAAGAAACTTTCAAAGTTCTTGACATTTTCGGGATTAACTGACCATGTCTGAAAGAAGAGTGACTATAATTTCATGTCTTAAAGTAATGATGGACTGTTATTTCTCTTTGCTTATTTGAGGTGTTCTTGACATAATATGGACTTGGTCTTTTACCAAATAGGGCCGTCTTCTGTATACCACCCCTACCTTGTCACAACACATCTGATTGGCTCAAACGCATTAAGGAAAAAAATTACACAAATGAACTTTTAACAAGGCACACCTGTTAATTGAAATGCATTCCAGGTGACTACCTCATGAAGCTGGTTGAGAGAATGCCAAGAGTTTGCAAAGCTGTCATCAGGGCATTTAGAAGCCACAGGGGGGGAGGGGGGGGGGGAATCTAAATCCACGCCCAGTCCATTCGATTAGTCCAGGACCTGTCTGCTAGGCTGAGAGAGAGACGCAAGGAATACATTCCAATCAGACAGTTCATTGGAGTAAAATTGGATCAAGTCTCAGTTCCGCTTCCCGGCAGTGCTGTGGGTATGGAAGGGAACGCAAAGCATGGAATTGAGAAGCTCTAATTAAAGCTACAAGAAGCCTTCCCAGTTGAAGGAGGAGAGCTCCCTGCTTCGAGAAGGAAAAAGAACATCAGCACACTAGGCTACATACTGTGATGCCCAATACAATCTATACTCTACTTTCCCCAAGTACCTGTTCTTCTCTATTAAGTAACAATAGAAGTTCCCATTGGCAATGGGCTACATGGACACTGAAAAGACAATTCAAAGGGGCGAAATAAAGCTTCTGTCAATAACTGTTCTATAGATGTCCGTGTGTTTGTGCGGGAGTGTAGGTGTGTATATGAATGGGAGAGATGGTGTATATATGAATGGGAGTGTGAGAGATGGTGAATATGAATATGTGTAGGACAGTGGGAGAGAATGGGTGTGTGGATGTATATGGTATATGTTGGGGGGGAATGAATGAGAATGGATGAGTAAGTTGATGGGTGGATGGGTGTGTTTGAGAGGTAGGGAGGGTGGGAAAAGATGGGAGGTAGGGACAAGCTTAGCTTGGGTGGGCACGGTAGGGAGGTTGGGACAAGCTTGGCTTGGGTGGGCACGGTAGGGAGGTAGGGACAAGCTTAGCTTGGGTGGGCACGGTAGGGAGGTTGGGACAAGTTTGGCTTGGGTGGAGTAAAGGGGGGAGAAAACTGGGAGGGGAAGTGGAGAGGGACGGGTTTGCCATGGGAGAGGGAGAAGGACGGATTTAACTATACTGCAATGTAATTGTATTTCTTTTAGTGACTTGTAAACCTGCTGTAAAATGAATAAGAGCTCCGTACAGATTAGGATGTCATTATTGTTCCTTGTTTGTCATTATAGCTAAGATCCAATGGTGGTTATTGGTGAGAGTGGAGAGGGGCTCTCTCCGAGGGGTCGGGACGGGGGAGCTGGGACGGCATCAGACACTTCCCTGAAGTATGTGTGGGGCCTCCACTCATCTCACTTCAGTCTCTAGGTGGACCACACTCTCCCAACCCCTACCAGCCACATTCATTTAAGTGGCAGTCTTTTGCCAATGTATGTAGCATGACATAATCCACAGACTTCTGTTACATTAGGAGAGGAGTTGGAGTTTAAAAGCCCTAAAAAGGCATAGAGCTTCAAAGTACAAAGAAGTCATATGTTTTCCGTGTGTTCTCTGTTAAATGTCTGCTCAGCCCACATTCTCGAAATGCACTGAGTGTACAAAAAATGGAATAATTCCTAAATTTAGCTGACATTAGATAGTTAATCCAGAAATTCTAACCTTTGCCCCGATTCGGCAGTCTCGTCCAGATCATCATGGCATTTGTAGTTCTTTATGATAGCCACATTAGCAGCTAATTAGCATTTACAGGCAATTAGCATTTGGGGGGGGGGGGGGGGTAGATACAGGCAAATGTATTGATAAAAGTCACTTTGTCCTAAAAAGATTTATGCGGATCGCTAAACTTTGTGACGGTAAGCCTACATGAAACACAGCCCTTTTCTTTAAGTGTTTCTAAAATCCCCTATGGGAAGAATTAAATGGTGGAAAAACGATTGGAACCATTTCCTTGTTATGGGTATTATGACTCATACTGTGGAACTATTTTATTTTTATTTCTTTAAATAACTCATGACCTACAGCAGGGGTCTTCAACAGGTCAATTGCATGTACTCAAACTGTCATAAACAAATCTCAAAAGAATCAGACAACGCAAGCTCCCAGCTACTATCTATCTAATCAACACAACATTGATATTATCCCACCCCTGGTCAGCCACTATTGGCTTAAAAAAAATAAAAAATAACACAATATCTGCCAATTAATTTCCAGCAATATTGCCCCTGTCTGTCTGTGTGGTGCGCGTGTTTGTCTATCACTCTGTGTGTAGCCAGTTGATGTGATAACCATCTTGTGGGTTGACAGAAATACTTTCCCCAAAACCTTCTCAATTAAATGTTAACTGCAAAGTAGGCTAACCTGGACGAAGTATATCATGAGTAAGAACAGTATATATTTTGTATCTATTTGTTATTTGCAAACTTTGCCATGAAATGAGCAGCAAAAGCACAGAACCATTGCTAGACCAGAACATTAGACAGCACACTCCTCACTTGCTACTGTAGATGCACAATTAAAGGGCCAGAAGCTCAATTAATGGGGAATCTAAATTTGTTAGTGTTCTTCCAGACCTATAACATTTTTCTCCTGATGTGATTTAATAAGCATTGACATGGACTAAGAACATCCCAATTGTTTTTTGTCTAAAAATAAATAAATATCTAAAACCAGGAAAAATAAGTGACAAAACAATTTGGGAAAATATAAAATAACATTTTATCAGGCCATCCTTAGAGTTGTTTACTGTAACGGGTTATATTGACAGAAAACAGCACTATCTTGTACACTAAGGACCCAGGGAAGAGTTCCAGGGAAGAGGAGAAGAATGTGCCTATTTGACAGTTAGAAAAAAATAACTAACTCTCGTGCTAGAAAAGGTTGGAGACCCCTGATCTACAGCAATGCTTTAAGTCGACAACAAAACATATCAAATACTTAGGATGCGTAATAAGTGACAACAAACAACAAATACAACTTTATCCCGTTACTCAACAATATGAAAGCAGATGTAATTAAAATGGGAAATCTTCCCAAAAATCTTACAAGTAGAAAAAATCTCTTCAGAATGGCATGGATCCCAAAGTTTTTCATTTATTCCTCGGTAATACCAATTACCCCAACGAAGACATTCATAACAGACTGTATATGTGACTCGTTTCAGGAAACTATGTCGCACGTCACTACTTCACAGGAGAGCCATTTGAACGTAAACATGCGTTTTTTGGGGGCGGAAATGCCTTCTGGAACATTTGAACTTTCATGTGCTTTAATAACAAACCTGTATTCTATCCATAAATTTGAAAAAAAAAAAAAAGTTAAATTATGAGCCTAGTTGGTTTAGCCATGGAAGACAGGAACCTCTTAGCCATGATTGGCTGAGATAATGGATGGGCTGGACATTCCGGGAGATGAGCTTGGATTGGTCTGCAATGTAGCTTGCTTCTGTCTATAACATGAGTTGTTCAGTACGTGTTGACAGTCCTTTCTACCGCGCCGTTTTTTAAAGATATAATGTTAGCCATCGAGACCTATAAAAGTTTTGATATTTTTCTCAACAACATTGATGGCCTGAATTTAGCAGGCGCTATCGAAAGATCAGTTGGAAAAAGTGATGTGCTACTTCCTGCACACAACACGGTCAGTGTAAACCGGGAGTGACTTGACACAAAGCTGGCCAAACAAGATGTAGCTACAAACAAAATGGAGTTAAATGATTCCAGTCTGCCGTGAAGCGTTCATCCATGTATATGGGCTAGAGTCTAGCTACATTTTCAGATATAAGTTTCTAATTTTGTCAGAAAGTCATTTTTATTGCAAGTTAAAGCGTACTGTTAGTTAGCTAGGAAACATTGCTTGCGGGCTCGCTAGCTAACGTGACGTGTATGATCTGTGTAGTAATATTATTTCAATCAGAAATCCATTTGCATTGCTAGTTATAGCCTAACATTAGCTAGCTAGCATTGAACCTGGTTTGTTAGCTTTAGCTACCTGTAGATTCATACTTCAGCTATGACAATGTTTGTATTGGTAGAGTGACCTTACAGAGCCTTGGTCAACTCCCTGACCAAGGCCCTTCTCCCCCTATTGCTCAGTTTGGCCAGCTCTGGGAACAGTCTTGGTGGTTCTAAACCGCTTCCATTTAAGAATGGTGGAGGCCACTGTGTTCTTGGGGACCTTCAATGTTGCAGACATTTTTTGGTACCCTTCCCCGGATCTGTGCCTCGACACAATCCTGTCTCTACAGACAATTCCTTCGACCTCACGACTTGGTTTTGCTCTGACATGCACGGTCATCTGTGGGACCTTATATAGACAGGTGTGTGCCTTTCCAAATCATGTCCAATCAATTGAATTTACCAAAAGGTGGACTCCAAGTTACAGAAACATCTCAAGGATGATCAATGGAAACAGGGTGCACCTGAGCTCCATTTCGAGTCTCATAGCGAAGGGTCTGAATGTAAATAAGGTATTTCTGTTTTTGCTTTGTCATTGTGGGGTATTGTGATGTCATTGTGGGGTATTGTGATGTCATTATGGGGTATTGTGTGTAGATTGAAGAGGAAAAAACAATATTTAATAGATTTTAGAATAAGGCTGTAACGTAACAAAATGTGGAAAAAGTCCAGGGGTCTGAATACTTTCCAAATGCATCGCATAGGGCTATATATCGATCTAGAACAGGATTTTCTATTTTGGATACAATTTGAATGGAGTTGGAGAGAAAGACTGCGAGAGTACTCACGCTGCACTGATTCAAAGCAACAATATTTGAGTGATGAGCTGTTTTGAAACTCTGCAGCTGCATTTAAAACAATTAGAATCTTTACAATAAAAAACAAGGTGACCCCTGAAAGCCAGATGGAGATGGGTAAATTAGACGTGCATTCAGTCTTTATATTACTGTAGCATAGACTATGCTGCAGCAAATATAGGCCTACTTGTCACAAGAAAAAAGTTGCCATGAGATGATAGGTCTACATGCATTGAACTGCGTTCCACACTGAGATGGGCTGTCTGTCCCCACCATGAGCATTGATTCATCATGCAGATGGACTGTCTGTCCCCACCATGAGCATTGATTCATCATGCAGATGGACTGTCTGTCCCCACCATGAGCATTGATTCATCATGCAGATGGGCTGTCTTTCCCCACCATGAGCATTGATTCATCATGCAGATGGGCTGTCTTTCCCCACCATGAGCATTGATTCATCATGCAGATGGGCTGTCTGTCCCCACCATGAGCATTGATTCATCATGCAGATGGGCTGTCTGTCCCCACCATGAGCATTGATTCATCATGCAGATGGACTGTCTGTCCCCACCATGAGCATTGATTCATCATGCAGATGGACTGTCTGTCCCCACCATGAGCATTGATTCATCATGCAGATGGGCTGTCTTTCCCCACCATGAGCATTGATTCATCATGCAGATGGGCTGTCTTTCCCCACCATGAGCATTGATTCATCATGCAGATGGGCTGTCTGTCCCCACCATGAGCATTGATTCATCATGCAGATGGGCTGTCTGTCCCCACCATGAGCATTGATTCATCATGCAGATGGACTGTCTGTCCCCACCATGAGCATTGATTCATCATGCAGATGGACTGTCTGTCCCCACCATGAGCATTGATTCATCATGCAGATGGGCTGTCTTTCCCCACCATGAGCATTGATTCATCATGCAGATGGGCTGTCTTTCCCCACCATGAGCATTGATTCATCATGCAGATGGGCTGTCTGTCCCCACCATGAGCATTGATTCATCATGCAGATGGGCTGTCTGTCCCCACCATGAGCATTGATTCATCATGCAGATGGGCTGTCTTTCCCCACCCTGCAGTTATTTATCCTGGGAAAGGAGAGTGGTTTTGGGCGGTAAATCCTGGTAAATCTTGGTAACCCGGGTTCCTTCCATTCAACGCTAGGTGGTTTTAACTTTTCCAGATATGTCGCAAGGCATTTACTTGTGACATATAGTTAAATGCACTATTGAGGAACAATGGGTACATATTAAAGAAGCGCATGCTCATCCCCCCAGAATCTTTTCACGTGTCTTATTTTCAAAAGATAAATCGAAGAACATGGACAACTTCATAGTGGAGAACACTAAACACAATATGGAAGAACATGGACAACTTCATAGTGGAGAACACTAAACACAATATGGAAGAACATGGACAACTTCATAGTGGAGAACACTAAACACAATATGGAAGAACATGGACAACTTCATAGTGGAGAACACTAAACACAATATGGAAGAACATGGACAACTTCATAGTGGAGAACACTAAACACAATATGGAAGAACATGGACAACTTCATAGTGGAGAACACTAAACACAATATGGAAGAACATGAACAACTTCATAGTGGAGAACACTAAACACAATATGGAAGAACATGGACAACTTCATAGTGGAGAACACTAAACACAATATGGAAGAACATGGACAACTTCATAGTGGAGAACACTAAACACAATATGGAAGAACATGGACAACTTCATAGTGGAGAACACTAAACACAATATGGAAGAACATGAACAACTTCATAGTGGAGAACACTAAACACAATATGGAAGAACATGGACAACTTCATAGTGGAGAACACTAAACACAATATGGAAGAACATGGACAACTTCATAGTGGAGAACACTAAACACAATATGGAAGAACATGGACAACTTCATAGTGGAGAACACTAAACACAATATGGAAGAACATGGACAACTTCATAGTGGAGAACACTAAACACAATATGGAAGAACATGGACAACTTCATAGTGGAGAACACTAAACACAATATGGAAGAACATGGACAACTTCATAGTGGAGAACACTAAACACAATATGGAAGAACATGAACAACTTCATAGTGGAGAACACTAAACACAATATGGAAGAACATGGACAACGTCATAGTGGAGAACACTAAACACAATATGGAAGAACATGGACAACTTCATAGTGGAGAACACTAAACACAATATGGAAGAACATGAACAACTTCATAGTGGAGAACACTAAACACAATATGGAAGAACATGGACAACTTCATAGTGGAGAACACTAAACACAATATGGAAGAACATGGACAACTTCATAGTGGAGAACACTAAACACAATATGGAAGAACATGGACAACTTCATAGTGGAGAACACTAAACACAATATGGAAGAACATGGACAACTTCATAGTGGAGAACACTAAACACAATATGGAAGAACATGGACAACTTCATAGTGGAGAACACTAAACACAATATGGAAGAACATGGACAACTTCATAGTGGAGAACACTAAACACAATATGGAAGAACATGGACAACTTCATAGTGGAGAACACTAAACACAATATGGAAGAACATGGACAACTTCATAGTGGAGAACACTAAACACAATATGGAAGAACATGGACAACTTCATAGTGGAGAACACTAAACACAATATGGAAGAACATGGACAACTTCATAGTGGAGAACACTAAACACAATATGGAAGAACATGGACAACTTCATAGTGGAGAACACTAAACACAATATGGAAGAACATGAACAACTTCATAGTGGAGAACACTAAACACAATATGGAAGAACATGGACAACTTCATAGTGGAGAACACTAAACACAATATGGAAGAACATGGACAACTTCATAGTGGAGAACACTAAACACAATATGGAAGAACATGGAACATATTCTACAAGAACCACGGAACATATTCTACAAGAACCACCTAAAAACACAACCTTATAGGACAATCTTTGTACAAATACATGCAACTTAAAAAAGTTTCATATTACAAAATGTTGATTTGTAATCTTTTGGACATCAGAGCAATCATGAGGGAATTATATTTGAGTCAGACAACAATATCCATGCGATAGGTAAGCTATACAAAACCTATCCAACTGACAAGCTCAAATATTAACTATTGGAACCAATACTTAAAAATAACTGGTATTGGCACAAGATGGAGGGAATCCTGGAACATAACTAATGAAATTACGGCTAATGAAAATACACACTCAATCCAGTATAAACTAATGCATAAAATGTATTATACAAGAGACAAAAATTCACAAATTCTACAGCACAACGGTAGAATCATGTCTTAAGTGTAAAACTAACAACGACTCATTAATCCATGCTTTCTGGGAATGCTATAGAGTCCAAAAGTTATAGGTTAGAAAGTTGGCTGTCAGAAGTATTACAATGTACATGTAGTTTTAAATGTGTCTGTGGCATTATTTCAAGACATGAGGGTACAGTGAGACCCGATGGGCCGGATGATTCTTTTCTCGTCAATCATCTTGACAAAAACGTATACTTGACTGAAAATCAATCAATCCTCTATCGTTAACACAATGGAAAGGTCAAATGCTTTATTATCTAAACGTTGAAAGTGCGTGGGCGACGGAGAGAAACAAAACGGGTCAGTTTGAGGCCATGTGGCGGAGAGTGATGCGGCCGCTGGAGATGGGGGTGTGAACAGGTGGGTCTGGGCAGGTGTGATGTCGTTGATGGTTGCGTTTGCCTGTATGCTGTCGTTTGTATGTGTTTGTTTTGTATTGTTAGGAGAGAAAAAAATCCCCCCAAAAGAATAACTACAAATAGTTCAATGTGGACCAAGGACCAGGATGGACTGCCTCTTCCTGTACCAGCAAGATAGAGGAGAACAGAGAGAGAGGTGAGTGAGGAGAGGAGAACAGAGAGAGAGGTGAGTGAGGAGAGGAGAACAGAGAGAGAGGTGAGTGAGGAGAGGAGAACAGAGAGAGAGGTGAGTGAGGAGAGGAGAACAGAGAGAGAGGTGAGTGAGGAGAGGAGAACAGAGAGAGAGGTGAGTGAGGAGAGGAGAACAGAGAGAGAGGTGAGTGAGGAGAGGAGAACAGAGAGAGAGGTGAGTGAGGAGAGGAGAACAGAGAGAGAGGTGAGTGAGGAGAGGAGAACAGAGAGAGAGGTGAGTGAGGAGAGGAGAACAGAGAGAGAGGTGAGTGAGGAGAGGAGAACAGAGAGAGAGGTGAGTGAGGAGAGGAGAACAGAGAGAGAGGTGAGTGAGGAGAGGAGAACAGAGAGAGGTGAGTGAGGAGAGGAGAACAGAGAGAGGTGAGTGAGGTGAGGAGAACAGAGAGAGGTGAGTGAGGTGAGGAGAACAGAGAGAGGTGAGGAGAACAGAGCGAGGTGAGGAGAAGAGAGAGAGGAGAGGAGAACAGAGAGAGGAGAGGAGAACAGAGCGAGGAGAGGAGAACAGAGCGAGGTGAGGAGAACAGAGCGAGGTGAGGAGAACAGAGAGAGAGGTGAGTGAGGAGAGGAGAACAGAGAGAGGTGAGTGAGGAGAGGAGAACAGAACAGAGAGAGGTGAGTGAGGAGAGGAGAACAGAGAGAGGTGAGTGAGGAGAGGAGAACAGAGAGAGGTGAGTGAGGTGAGGAGAACAGAGCGAGGTGAGGAGAACAGAGCGAGGTGAGGAGAACAGAGCGAGGTGAGGAGAACAGAGCGAGGTGAGGAGAACAGAGCGAGGTGAGGAGAACAGAGCGAGGTGAGGAGAACAGAGCGAGGTGAGGAGAACAGAGCGAGGTGAGGAGAACAGAGAGAGGAGAGGAGAACAGAGAGAGGAGAGGAGAACAGAGCGAGGTGAGGAGAACAGAGAGAGGAGAGGAGAACAGAGAGAGGAGAGGAGAACAGAGCGAGGTGAGGAGAACAGAGCGAGGTGAGGAGAACAGAGCGAGGTGAGGAGAACAGAGCGAGGTGAGGAGAACAGAGCGAGGTGAGGAGAACAGAGCGAGGTGAGGAGAACAGAGCGAGGTGAGGAGAACAGAGCGAGGTGAGGAGAACAGAGCGAGGTGAGGAGAACAGAGCGAGGTGAGGAGAACAGAGCGAGGTGAGGAGAACAGAGAGAGGTGAGGAGAACAGAGAGAGGTGAGAGAAAATCTAGAAGAGGAGGAGATGATTTGCATCTCCGTGCCCTCTGCGGTCTGTCACCTGTCGGTGGCGACGGGCGGGGCTCCACCACACATCACTCTACCACACATCACTCTCTCCCGTTCTCTCTCTCTAGCCACGGCCGAATCAAAGCGAACTGAAGTAGTCCTAACACCAACCAAACGCTACCTTCACACCTGTCACTGTGTCACAGTCTGTCACATCTGACCCTTTCAGAAGAGATTTCAGCTATGAGAGAGTCCAAGGGTGGGGTGACCCGGCAAGTCTATTCTGTTCTGACAACTTGCCATCCTACAGTTGATGAGAAAAATAAAGAAACAAGTCCCAAAAAATAAGAGGAAACGAATGACAAGAATGAGCATTTCTGCTGCGGGGAGTGAGAAGTATGAGATTCCTGCGTGTTCTTCAGTTTCATTTCTCTCTGGGTGGTGATCTCTCACTATCTTATCACATTGTCAGTACAGAATGTACTAAATGAAATCCAGGCCTCAGAATCAATCCTCCATAGTAGAGTAAGGATCAGTTCGGTGAGGCAGCAGAGAACAAACCCATGGCAGAAACAATTGGGGCCTTGTGGCCTGGAGGTACTGGAGGTAAGGCGAGTGTGGTGTGTGTGTGAAAGTGTGTGTGTTTACTATATGTGTGTGTTTGGCTCTCTGTGTGTGTGTGTGTGAGGTCTGGCTGGCAGCTGCTCCGGCCGTGGCAGTAATGTGTTCTGTCGTCACACCTAGAGCTCTTTCCCCTCCTCTTATCATCCTCACAGGAAGAGCTGCTGTCGCGGGAGCTAAAATTAGTATCGCACTCCGATAGGTCGTAGGAGAAATGCACTCGGCCCAGAAAGGGCTCCATTCAGGCGACGCCGTGCTTATTTTTTCTTGGTAGAAACTGACAGCTAAACGAAGAAAATGCACACGTGCACACACACACACTAACCCTCCCTGTGTCCCCCCCCACACTAACCCTCCCTGTGTCCCCCCCCCCACGTCTCTCCTGCTGACTGCGATTCAAAGTGGGACGGAGGCTCTGGAAACCACACTTTGCCATGGAAACCACCCACCAATTCATAACAATCAATGAAGTTATCCGAATAGATGAAAGAATCTAGATGTTGTTGGGCCTCAAAATTGCTGAGTAGTGAAAAGAAAAACCTACAGCGCATTCGGAAAGTACTCTGACCCCTTGACTTGTTCCACATTTCGTTAGGTTACAGCCTTATTCTAAAAATGTCCCCTCATCACACACAATACCCCATAATGACAAAGCGAAAACAGGTTTAGACATTTTTGCAAATGGTAAATTCAATGGTACATTCAATTGTTTGGACATGATTTGGAAAGGCACACACCTGTCTATATAAAGGTCCCACAGTTGACAGTGCATGTCAGAGCAAAAACCAAGCCATGAGATTGAAGGAATTGTCAGGTTTGAGAGACTAGTCAGGATTGAGGCATAGATGAACAGAGCAAAGTACAGAGAGATCATTGATGAAAACCTGCTCCAGAGCGCTCAGGATCTCAGCCTGGGGAGAAGGTTCACCTTCCAACAAAACAACGACCCTAAGCACACAGCCAAGAAAACGCAGGGGTGGCTTCGAGAAAAGTCTCTGAATGTCCTCGAGTGTCCCAGCCACCAGAGCCCGGACATGAACCTGATCGAACATCTCTGAAGAGTCCTGAAAATAGCTGTGCAGGGACGCTCCCCATCAAACATGACAGGGCTTGAGAGGATTTTCAGAGAAGAACGGTAGAAACTCCCCAAATACAGATGTGCCAAGCTTGTAGCATCATACCCAAGAAGACTTGAGGCTGTGATCACTGCCAAAGGTGCTTCAACAAAGTACTGAGTAACGTGTCTGAATACTTACGTAAATGTGATATTTCCGTTGTATAATTTATACATTTGCAAAAGATTATAAAAACCTGTTTTTGCTTTGTCATTATGGGGTATTGTGTGTAGATTGATGAGGGGGGGGGGGGAAACAATGTAATCCATTTTAGAATAGGGCTGTAACGTAACAAAATGTGGAACAAGTCAAGGGATCGGAATACTTTCCGAATGCCCTGTATGTAAAGATTTGCGTTTTACTTTAGGTTTTGAACCACTCTTGAACTCAATTACACCTGCGCTCACAGTAATCAAAATGAGTCGGGGCCAGGTGATCCAGTGACTCATGACTAATACTGCCTTTCTACATGAAAACGACCAATTTCACAGAGAAATTGCCCCGTAACAGCCGTGACTGACATCTAATACCTCAAGTCAAATTGGGTCTCCGACCCTCCAGTGATGTATATTGCTTGTTGGCAAAACTAGCCATCTTCGTAGAGAGCAACTACCTTTCAAATGCTATGCAGCCGGCAAGCTGCTTATACAATTAAAACCGGTCACTGGCTGAATCGCTTTTGGTGATGACTTAACTTGAAAAAGGGCATTCTGACCCTGTCCAGTGGTATAACAGAGCACAGGATTAAGTGTGTGTGTCTGTGTGTAACATGTTTTCATGTGTATCTGAGCTATTCCTCGTACAAGCAGAAATACAACCGCTATGACGCGTTTTGCATCATATGAACATACGATACTCCAGAGAGCCAGCGAAGCGAGGGAACGCATCCAAATGATGACAGCACATCACTAATACCAATTAACGACAACCTGTGAACCATCTACCACAGCTGTTTCAATTGAAACTCAACCCACTCAATGAGGAGGAGGGGGAGAAAGCTGGAAATGGCCAAATCATGCCTTACCTTCGATCATGCTATTGAAGTCAATCTCTTCGTCCTCTTCTTTGACTCGCAGATACTTAGTTGTGAGTCTGGAGAGAAGAGAAAGAGAGAGAAGAGAAAGAGAGAGAAAGAGAAAGAGAGAGAGAAAGAGAGAGAGAGAGAGAGAGAGAGAGAGAGAAAGAGAAAGAGAGACAAAGAGAGACAGAGGGAGAAAGAGAGAGAGAGAGAGAGAGAGAGAGAGAGAGAGAAAGAGAGAGAGGGAGAAAGAGAGACAGAGGGAGAAAGAGAGACAGAGGGAGAAAGAGAGACAGAGAGACAAAGAGAGACAGAGGGAGAAAGAGAGAGAGAGAGAGAGAGAGAGAGAGAGAGAGAGAGAGAGAGAGAGAGAGAGAGAGAGAGAGAGAGAGAGAGAGAGAGAGAAAGAGAGAAAGGGAGAAAGAGAGACAGAGGGAGAAAGAGAGACAGAGGGAGAAAGAGAGATAGAGAGAGGGAGAAAGAGAGAGAATATTATTTTACAGAGGAAGCAATTCACTTATAGGGCCAGCATTGAAAAGGACCTGCTTTTAAGTCATAACAAAGGAGTGAATATACCCCTGGGATGGCTTACATCAAGGTACAGTATATCGCCATGATGAGAAGGACTTACCAAGAAAACCTTCCAAAAGGACTTATTCAAGGTAGAAAGGAGTTGGAGCACTTAACAAAACAAGCAGATTGATTTCTTTTAGCTCACTTTAATCCATTGTACAGGATAAAAACCTGACTGGCGTTTCGACATCAACCTGACCATTGCACTTAGGTCCTATATATAGCCAAGTGGCCCATTGAGACAACAATAAGAAAATAATAATAATATGTTAAGGTAAATGGCACAAAATAATAGTAATAAAAAAAAGGTAAATAGTGTGTCTGGTTAATCAGTAGGCCATGTCAAAATATACATAGGTGATATTTGGGTGTCAGTGAATCTGGAGAGACAGAGACCCTCAAAAATCAAGGCAAGAACATTATAGAATGAGGACAGTGACTCCTTGTTTAGCCCCTTAGAAAATGTTGGTGACCACTGTGGATCCTGAGTCAAGATCACAGTCAAGATCACTTTGAGTCAAAATGCATGCCGAGATCTACCGCTCTGATTTTTTATTAACATGACTTAAAAGAGGTAAGCCTATGCAACATTAACCAATTATAAACAGTACTTTAACAATGATGTTTGTGCAGTAAGCTATAGGTCCAATACATTATCACAGCATACTGGCTTTGCTGGAATTTACCTGTCAATGCATTGCTGTTTGGGAATAAAAAAGAAAAAGTATATTTCAAAATTTGAGGTAGGCTATATGATCACACCGGTAATACTTCTACTTTTAAAAATCCACCTCTCTAAAAACAAGTCTCTCACCGTTGCCACCTGCTATAGACCACCATCTGCCCCCAGCTGTGCTCTGGACACCATATGTGAACTGATTGCCCCCCATCTATCTTCAGAGCTCGTGCTGCTAGACGACCTAAACTGGAACATGCTTAACACCCCGGCCATCCTACAATCTAAGCTTGATGCCCTCAATCTCACACAAATGATCAATGAACCTACCAGGTACAACCCCAAAGCCGTAAACACGGGCACCCTCATAGATATCATCCTAACCAACTTGCCCTCTAAATACACATCTGCTGTTTTCAACCAAGATCTCAGCGATCACTGCCTCATTGCCTGCATCCGTAATGGGTCAGCGGTCAAATGACCTCCACTCATCACTGTCAAACGCTCCCTGAAACACTTCAGCGAGCAGGCCTTTCTAATCGACCTGGCCGGGGTATCCTGGAAGGATATTGATCTCATCCCGTCAGTAGGATGCCCCTTTCAAGAAATTTAGAACCAGGAACAGATATAGCCCTTGGTTCTCTCCAGACCTGACTGCCCTTAACCAACACAAAAACATCCTATGGCGTTCTGCATTAGCATCGAACAGTCCCCGTGATTTGCAACTTTTCAGGGAAGCTAGAAACCAATATACACAGAAAAAGCCAAGGCTAGCTTTTTCAAGCAGAAATTTGCTTCCTGCAACACAAACTCAAAAAAGTTCTGGGACACTACAGTCCATGGAGAATAAGAACACCTCCTCCCAGCTGCCCACTGCACTGAGGACAGGAAACACTGTCACCACCGATAAATCCACTATAATTGAGAATTTCAATAAGCATTTTTCTACCGCTGGCCATGCTTTCCACCTGGCTACCCCTACCCCGGTCAACAGCACTGCACCCCCACAGCAACTCGCCCAAGCCTTCCCCATTTCTCCTTCTCCCAAATCCAGCCAGCTGATGTTCTGAAAGAGCGGCAAAATCTGGACCCCTACAAATCAGCCGGGCTAGACAATCTGGACCCTTTCTTTCTAAAATTATCTGCCGAAATTGTTGCAACCCCTATTACTAGCCTGTTCAACCTCTCTTTCGTGTTGTCTGAGATTCCCAAAGTTTGGAAAGCAGCTGCGGTCATCCCCCTCTTCAAAGGGGGGGACACTCTTGACCCAAACTGCTACAGACCTATATCTATCCTACCCTGCCTTTCTAAGGTCTTCGAAAGCCAAGTCAACAAACAGATTACCGACCATTTCGAATCCCACCATACCTTCTCCGCTATGCAATCTGGTTTCAGAGCTGGTCATGGGTGCACCTCAGCCACGCTCAAGGTCCTAAACGATATCCTAACTGCCATCGATAAGAAACAATACTGTGCAGCCGTATTCATTGACCTGGCCAAGGCTTTCGACTCTGTCAATCACCACATCCTCATCGGCAGACTCGGTAGCCTTGGTTTCTCAAATGATTGCCTCGCCTGGTTCACCAACTACTTCTCTGATAGAGTTCAGTGTGTCAAATCGGAGGGCCTGTTGTCCGGGCCTTTGGCAGTCTCTATGGGGGTGCCACAGGGTTCAATTCTTGAACCGACTCTCTTCTCTGTATACATCAATGATGTCGCTCTTGCTGCTGGTGAGTCTCTGATCCACCTCTACACAGACGACACCATTCTGTATACTTCTGGCCCTTCTTTGGACACTGTGTTAACAACCCTACAGACGAGCTTCAATGCCATACAACTCTCCTTCCGTGGCCTCCAATTGCTCTTAAATCCAATAAAACTAAATGCATGCTCTTCAACCGATCGCTGCCTGCACCTGCCCGCCCATCCAACATCACTACTCTGGACGGTTCTGACTTAGGTGTCTGGTTAGACTGTAAACTCTCCTTCCAGACTCACATCAAACATCTCCAATCCAAAGTTAAATCTAGAACTGGCTTCCTATTTTGCAACAAAGCATCCTTCACTCATGCTGCCAAACATACCCTTGTAAAACTGACCATCCTACCGATCCTTGACTTCGGCGATGTCATTTACAAAATAGCCTCCAATACCCTACTCAATAAATTGGATGCAGTCCATCACAGTGCCATCCGTTTTGTCACCAAAGCCCCATATACTACCCACCACTGCGACCTGTATGCTCTCGTTGGCTGGCCCTCGCTTCATACTCGTCGCCAAACCCACTGGCTCTAGGTCATCTACAAGACCCTGCTAGGTAAAGTCCCCCCTTATCTCAGCTCGCTGTTCACCATAGCAGCACCCACCTGTAGCACGCTTCAGCAGGTATATCTCTCTGGTCACCCCCAAAACCAATTCTTCCTTTGGCCGCCTCTCCTTCCAGTTCTCTGCTGCCAATGACTGGAACGAACTACAAAAATCTCTGAAACTGGAAACACTTATCTCCCTCACTAGCTTTAAGCACCAGCTGTCAGAGCAGCTCACAGATCACTGCACATGTACATAGCCCATCTATAAATAGCCCAAACAACTACCTCTTCCCCTACTGTATTTATTTATTTTGCTGCTTTGCACCCCAGTATTTCTACTTGCACTCTCCTCTACTGTCAAATCTACCATTCCAGTGTTTTAATTGCTATATTGTATTTACCTCGCCACCATGGCCTTTTTTTTGCCTTTACCTCCCTTATCTCACCTCATTTGCTCACATTGTATATAGACTTATTTTTCTACTGTATTATTGACTGTATGTTTGTTTTACTCCATGTGTAACTCTGTGTTGTTGTATGTGTCGAACTGCTTTGCTTTATCTTGGCCAGGTCGCAATTGTAAATGAGAACTTGTTCTCAACTTGCCTGCCTGGTTAAATAAAGGTGAAATAAAAATAAATATAAATAGATCCATTGTTGTATTACTTGTGAGGCACAGCTGAGTGAGCATACATTTAAATAATTTGCTTTTTATTTTACTGGGCTGATGGTACCTGCATCTGATGGTCAGTCTCAGCGGAAGGAGAGAGCAGCAGACTACCCAACTCAATAAATTGGACGCCTCTCAACATCCCTCCTCCCTCCCTTTCCACTGACACGGACCAAAAAGGGACACCGTCTTCCAGCTGATGGCGAAACTCGAGTAGCACTGCATTATTTCTGCCTCATGCACAAATTCATGTTATTACTCCTATGAACAGAGAAAGTGAAATGTTCCTCGATATTAAAAAAGACCCAAGCCGCTAATAATAACACAAGCCTACAGAGACACTTTCCTACTAATTCATTTCTGCTGCACTGCTTGTTGTAGCGCTGAGTGGAAATAGGAAGAACGTGCATTTTATGGCGTATAAAAGTGTTGAAAACAAAGTATTGACAATGCTGAGTAAGAACTTAAACAGCAGCTCTTTGCTGTATTTGTTGACAGTCTCTCTAGTCATGGTTTTAAAATCTCACAGTATCAACTTTGCTGTAGCTTTCTTTTATGCCTGCTAGTTACTGCAGAAATGGTAATCTGAGCCATCCGATTGGCTGTCGGCATAGTGCACTTCATTTCCACTCCAGGCCCACCGGGAAGGCAGAGTTTGTACCTTCAGACACATGAAATTGCAACAGTTCGCCTACCCGGCACGCAGGACAGCTGAATTGGCTGCACCTACCACCAACAGCCTGAGACTAATAGAAAAAAATTAGGAACACAAGGCTTTATCGTTTGTTTTTTTACAGAAATGTTTGGCGATCGATTAGAAATGCCTTGGAGATCGACAATCGCGATCGACTTGACCACTGGTCTAAGGAGTACTGCCAGAATGCCTCTCTTTGTTTAGTTTACGTACGATGTCACCTCCTCTTATAAACCTAGGATGGCTTACATCAAAGTATTTCACCATGATATAATAAGACATCCCACTATAAAAGTACAATGGCTTTATAGCATTAACACCATTGTACCATCTTACAAACTTCTGTACATCAATGGGCAATGTTCTCTTGACAGAAGAAAACATCTGTGTCTGGTGCTGAGGTTACAGTAATGATGGGTCTGTGAATAGTGCTCATTGTGAACGTGGTACTGTCAGGCGTTTGGAAAATGCTCCCAAGGATGTACCAGACTTGGAGGTCTACAATGTTTTTTCTGAGGTCTTGGCTGATTGCTTTTCCCATGATGTCAAGCAAAGAGGCACTGAGTTTGAAGGTAGGCCTTGAAATACATCCACAGGTACACCTCCAATTGACTGAAATTATGTCAATCAGAAGCTTCTAAAGCCATGACACCATTTTCTGGAATTTTCCAAGCTGTTCAAAGGCACAGTCAACTTATTGTATGTCAGCTTCTGACCCACTGGAATTGTGATACAGTGAATTATAAGTGAAATAATCTGTGTGCAAACAATTGTTGGAAAGATTACTTGTGTCATGCACAAAGTAGATGTCCTAACCGACTTGCCAAAACTATATTTTGTTAACAAGACATTTGTGGAGTGATTGAAAAACGAGTTTTAATGACTCCAACCCAAGTGTATGTAAACTTCAACTGCACACAATGCGTAACGATAACTTGGCTATACAGTGCATTCTGAAAGTATTCAGAACACTCCGTTTTCCCACACTGCCACGTTACAGCCTTATTCTAAAATGGATTACATACAAAAAAAATCCTCAATCTACACACAATACCCCATAATGACAAAGCGAAAACAGGTTAAGATTTTTGGGCAAATTTCTTGTAGACCCTTTGCTATGAGACTTGAAACTGAGCTCACGTGCATCCTGTTTCCATTGATCATCCTTGAGATGTTTCTACAACTTGATTGGAGTCTACCTGTGGTAAATTCAATGGATTGGACATGATTTGGAGAGGCACACACCTGTCTATATAAGGTCCCACAGTTGACAGCGAATGTCAGAGTAAAAACCAAGCCATGAAGTCGAATGAATTGTCCGTAGGGCTCCGAGACAGGATTGTGTCGAGGCACAGATCTGGGGAAGGGTACCAAAACATTTCTGAAGCAT
Organism: Salvelinus alpinus; assembly: GCF_045679555.1. Classification (NCBI taxonomy): domain Eukaryota; kingdom Metazoa; phylum Chordata; class Actinopteri; order Salmoniformes; family Salmonidae; genus Salvelinus; species Salvelinus alpinus. Next base: position 58,532,132 of record NC_092093.1, read on the forward strand.
TGATAGTACCCAAGAACACAGTGGCCTCCATCATTCTTAAATGGAAGAAGTTTGAAACCAAAGACTTTTCCTAGAGCTGGCCGCCCGGCCAAACTGAGCAATAAGGAGAGAAGGGCCTTGGTTAGGGAGGTGACCAAGAACCCGAAAAAGCTCCAGAGTTCCTCTGTAGAGGTGGGAGAACCTTCCAGAAGGAGAACCATCTCTGCAGCACTCCACCAATCAGATGGAAGCCACTCCTCAGTAAAAGGCACATGACAGTCCACTTGTCAAAAGGCACCTAAAGACTCTCAGACCGTGAGAAATATGATTCTCTGGCCTGATAAAATCAAGATTGAACTCTTTGGCCTGAATGCCAAGCATCACGTCTGGAGGAAATCTGGCACCATACCTATGGCAAAGCATGGTGGTGGCAGCATCATGCTGTGGAGATGTTTTTCAGTGGAAGGGACTTGGAGACTAGTCAGGATCGAGGGAAAGATAAGAGCAAAGTACAGAGAGATTGATAAAACCTGCTCCAGAGCACTCAGGACCTCAGACTGGGGCAAAGGTTCACCATCTAACAGGACAACAACCCTAAGCACACAGCAAAGACAACGCATGAGTGTCTCTGAATGTCCTCGAGTGGCCCAGCCAGAGCCCGGTCTTGAACATCTCCGGAGAGACCTGAAAATAGCCTGTGCAGTGACGCTCCCCATCCAACCTAACAGAGCTTGAGAGGATCTGCAGAGAAGAATGGGAGAAATTACCCAAATACAGGTGTGCCAAGCTTGTAGCGTCATACCCAAGAAGACTTGAGGCTGTGGTCGCTGCGAAAGTTGCTTCAACAAATTACTGAGCAAAGGCTCTGAATACTTACAGTACCAGTCAAAAGTTTGGACACACCTACTCATTCAAGGGTTTTTTCTTTATTTTTACTGTTTTCTACACTGTAGAATAATAGTGAATACATCAAAACTATGAAAAGTGTTAAATCAAAATACATTTTATATTTCAGATTCTTCAACGTACCCACCCTTTGCCTTGACGACAGCTTTGCATACTCTTGGCATTTACATAGTGCTTATGAAGCCTTTACGTAGTGCTTATGAAGCCTTTATAAGATGGACATGGTTTAAAGTGGGACAGTTTTCTCAACGAGAAAGACCTGGACCAAGGTGTCTGTGGACAAACTACAGCAACACATCGTACAGGTGCACGCTTTCAAAAAGTTACGGTTACTGCAAATTCTCTCGTCTTGTCATTTAGCTGCGAAACGTCTTCTATTACATGCTCAGAGGCAGTAGAATGAATGCATGATGCCTGGCCTGAATGTATCTGGTGGAGCGATTGAGATTAGAGGGCCACATCACAGTAGCATAACTAGAAAGGACACGGCTATATACACATGATGAAATTGACTTAAAGAGGAATGTCTTTCTTAGTAAATCTATGGAGCATAACTTTTAATGCATATCCTCCAAAAGGCATAGCACCTGTCTGCTCCACTTCGGAGAAGTTCCCTCATTGTCATCTCCTGTCAGACAGTGATTTAAAGGAGATTATACTGAGCCTCTGCCCTTCTTCCTGGATGACGTTACTTCTACAAGAGGATATTGACAGATCTGGAACAAGTCAGAGATCATAACTGAATCCCCAATCAAATCTATTGCAAATGTCATCTCACACAGAAAAGGACATGTTAAACCCTGCCGTTTGAGAGTAGATCATTTCTGAAAATGGTGTGAACAAGAATTGTTGGAATGGTAAACATGTAAACATGCAGCGCAAACTATTGAGAACCAATGAAACTATTTTAATTCAGACCTTCAGACTACAGTATTGCCACCTCTTCTAGTGTGGGACTTACGTCTTCAATAATAAAAGTGAGATAGTGAAAATATTTTACCTTTTGAATTGGTTACTTAATCCCAAAAGATTTTAGAGCGGCCTAACCTTAAATTCATTGTCCTGTTGAAAAACAAATGAAAGTCCCACTAAGCGCAAACCAGATGGGATGGTGTATCGCAGCAGAATGCTGTGGTAGCCATACTGGTTAAGTGTTCATGGTGGGAACCACCGTGAACCTACTCTGCGTCTCACAAAGACACGGTGGTTGGAATCAAAAATCTCAAATTTGGACTCAGACGAAAGGACAGATATCCACCGGTCTAATGTCCATTGCTCGTGCTTATTGGCCCAAGAAAGTCTCTCATTGGTGTCCTTTAGTAGTGGTTTCTTTGCAGCAATTTGACCATGAAGGCCTGATTCATGCAGTCTCCTCTGAACAGTTGATGTTGAGCTGTGTCTGTTACTTGAACTCTGTGAAGCATTTATTTGGGCTGCAATTTCTGAGGCTGGTAACTCTAATGAACTTATCCTCTGCAGCAGAGGTAACTCTGGGTCTTCATTTCCTGTGGCGGTCCTCATGAGAGCCAGTTTCATCATAGTGCTTGATGGTTTTTGTGAATGCACTTGAAGAAACGTTCGAAGTTCTTGACATTTTCCGTATTGACTGACCTTCATGTATTAAAGTAATGGACTGTTATTTCTCTTTGCTTATTTGAGCTGTTCTTGCCATAATATGGACTTGGTCTTTTACCAAATAGGGCTTTCTTCTGTATACCACCCTACCTTGTCACAACACAACTGATTGGCTCAAACAGATTAAGAAGGAAAGAAGTTCCACAATTTACTTTTATCAAGGCACACCTGTTGATTGAAATGCATTCCAGGTGACTACCTCATGAAGCTGGTTGAGAGAATGCCAAGAGTGTGCAAAGCTGTCATCAAGGCAAAGGGTGGCTACTTTGAAGAATCTCAAATATAAAATAGATTTTGATTTGTTTAACACTTCTCTGGTTACTACATGATTCCATATGTTTTATTTCATAGTGTTGATGTCTTCACTATTATTCTACAATTGTAGAAAATAGTAAAATAAAGAAAAACCCTTGAATGAGTAGTTGTGTCCAAACTTTTGACTGTTACAGTAAATACATCATGTACAGTAGCAGCTGTGCTTTTGAATTAAGCCTGAAATCGAGGCACTAAAGGCAGTTCCCATGGAAGAAATGTCAGTCTTTCCAAGACTGGCCAGAGACAGAAATAACCTTGAGGATCAGCCAAGTTGAGCCAACACCATCCCAGAGGAATAGTTTGTTGATGTTTCATAATACGCAAATCAGCTCAAAGAGCATCAAGTTCATGACTTAAAACTCTCGAGGGGTCTCTTCGCCCCAATTTAAAAGTTGAGTCGACAAACATTGAACGATTAATGAGACGAAAAGAGGGCGAGGGGGTAGGACGGCCCAGGAAACTAATCAAGGATTCAATATATATTCCTTTTTTTAAATTTAATCAAACGGGTTAATGAGGGTGGTTCCTCCAATTCTGTACCTTTTGAGAAGTGTAACTTGGTAAAAAAAAAAAAACTTTTGATTTCACCTAATTTGTACACTCTGTCATAAATAGCATATGTTCAAAAAAAGTATAAAATCCCATCAAGATGTTAAATTTAAAAAATGACTATAGTAAGTGCCCATTAAGTGCCAAATAAGAGCAAACGGGGCTGACCCTAACAGAGTCGATGATTTCATCTTAAATCAGCCATAAATCCTGTTGTGACAGGGGGAACGGAAGCTTCCGAGGGGCAATTGAATGCGAGCTTCATAGAAATGTTGAAATTGCTAAAACATTTCTAGCCTGTCTATCTATGGGCATCACAAAACACCAGAAATGGACAAAGAGTAGAACCAGCTCACCTACTTTTACACTATGGTTTGACTATTACATTTTCAATGTTTCTTTTGAAATAAATATTTAAAAAGGACTAGTTTCACCACATTAAAACAAGAGTTCAGTTCAAGTAAAAGTTTTGACCTTAAAATGAGGCACAGACGTACATGAATCATTCATCACATTAAATACATAATAAACTTCAGAAATGACTCTGTCAAAGCAACAACATAACTTGGGCTTTACAATGATGGTGAAAACTTGGAGACGTGTTGGAGCTTAAGTGGGTTAAAATCTTCCTAAAAGTCACAGAGGGACATGTCAAAATGCTAAATGAATCGGATTTATTGAATTCTCCATGTGGTCTATATTAAAAGGTCACTTAATTTAATATAACAGGCTTTTAAAATAAAATGTTGGTGCACATTTCTACTTAACATGTTAAAAGGGACGTAAAAGGCACTCATTCCGTGGAACGATCTATGAATCCTATAGAAAGTGACGCTGTGCATTTAAAAAAAAAAAATTATCTATGCCTTTACCGCCCTTTCTCAAGCAGATAATGGTCAGAATAAGATAGAGAGGAGCCAAAATATCACTGCTGCATTGCTGCAGAATAAAGGCATACTGGGATTTTATTTTTACTGCATCACGAGGGAGGGATGCCAGATCAGGTAATATTGATACAGATGTCTTACATAACAAACTCCAATGTATTTCTGTAAAATACAGCCGGATCAGCCACAATGGTTATGTCAGGTAACTGTTCCTAATTTTAGGCTTAGGCACCTCTCTTTTATATTTAACAGGAAACTTGCATACTCTTCAAGGCATGCGGTAATCTTTCACAAAGGGTTTAACCATCAGTTCCTCCTCCTAACAACAGGAGAACCTGTCTAGCCCTAACAACAACAGGAGAACCTGTCTAGCCCTAACAGAACCTGTCTAGCCCTAACAGAACCTGTCTAGCCCTAACTAGCCCTAACAGAACCTGTCTAGCCCTAACAGAACCTGTCTAGCCCTAACAGAACCTGTCTAGCCCTAACAGAACCTGTCTAGCCCTAACAGAACCTGTCTAGCCCTAACATAACCTGTCTAGCCCTAACAACAACAGGAGAACCTGTCTAGCCCTAACAACAACAGAACCTGTCTAGCCCTAGCCCTAACAACAGGAGAACCTGGCTAGTGTGTGCCTGGCTAGTGCGGGCTGTATGAGGGGAAAACCATTAAATATCAATCTCACTAGAATGCAGGGTTCTATAATCTGCTTGCTCTATATGATATTATTGTGCCCTCCCTCCCTCCTGCTCTCTCAGGTAACATCTGCGACAGTATGGCTCTGTAATGACAGAGCATTTGCGTTTACATGAGCTTTGGACGAGGCGGGGATGTCTCTCCCATACCACATCAGTCTGCTGACAGGAGAGGGTAAATTATAGTGGCCGAGGTAGGGATAGGGGTGAAAACACAATCTGTAGGAATCTGTAGCTGTTTCATTTATGAATTTACGATTGATTAGACTTTGGCTAGAAATGTCTTGAGGTAATATTTGGTTTGACTTGAATCAATACTGCAGATACAGTAGGGATCTGTTCTAATTTAAAATAGGTTTTGTGGGCTTAGGGAGATTGGAGGTTTAATTGAATCAATCCAGCATTACGAGTGAGTGAGTGAGTGAGTGAGAATGTGTGTGTGTGTGTGTGTGCACGTGTGTGTGTGCATGCATAAACAGATGCCTCGTATTTAGTGATGGAGGGGAAGAAAGAAAATCGATAGAGTTACACGTTGCAATTTTATTTTGGACGATATTATATTATAAAATCAATACTTTGACTCAAACTATCGATTTGTAAAAAAAAAAAAAAAGTCTCAATTTTCTTTGCAAGGTAGCGTTAGCTAGCGCTAGTCGGCTGTACCTGCGCCGGTATTGTTCGTCTTATATCTTGTTCTCCATCGTCTTTTTATGTAGTCAGCCAACATGTTTTCAGCACCTTTATATCCCTGACTGATCAAAATGATTTTTCTCTCTGCAGCAGACATATAGTGTGCAATATGTTGGATACATATAGAATTGTGAGAATCATATCGGCACCTAAGTATCATGGGAAGTATCGTATGGTGAGGTCCCTGGCCTCCCCAGCCCTACTCGTGTCTCTGGGATCTGCACAGCATCGAAGTGCTCGGACCACACTCCAACCACAGAGACAGACTGAGCCGAGTGGAGCCAGTGTAGCCCAGGGCCAGTTCTGGATCAGTGCCCCTGCATCAACACCCTGTCAACCCCACCGACAAGAGCCCCAGGGAGCCTCGCTAAAAGCTGGGTGTCAGCGCAGGGGGCTGTATAAAAAGGCCCTGCTAGAAAGCACAGAGACCGATGTGAAGGAGACGCAGAGCAATCCCACACTGACTCAGAGAGAGGAGATGCAGGTGGTGCTATAAAATGATGCAGGTGGTGCTATAAGATGAGATGCCTAACGCTTTCATATAATATTGACAGAGGAGGAAATTGAACTGGGAGGAGACACCGATGCACAAAAGTACAATTCAAAATGGCTGCCATTTGGAAGATGTACAGTACAAATGACCAGACCTCCTATTTTCAAACAAAAATAAAAGAATACTGATTTCATTTCAAGAAATTCAGCTCAGTAATGACCTCCTCTCACTCAAAAATCCATCACCTGTCGTACATATCCTAACAACGTGGTCAACAACTACTATAGTTGACCAGAGTAACCGGTCTTATCCGAAGATGCAGAGTGGTGAAACGGTAGCCACACATTTGCGTAACCACCCTATATTCTCCCAGCACGGTAGGGAGATCGGAGGGCTTCACGCCTTTGACCTGCTGAGAGTATGGAGATATAGCAATACCATTTGCACATATTGTGTTGACCCGAACCATACAGTGCTGACTTGTAATATTCCTTTCACGTTGTCGTTTTCAGCATGGATACATAATCATGGATACATAATCAGGCCAGCTCAGTACAGCGCAGGTGGCTCAGTAGTCTAACAGGGCTCCCGGGTGGCACAGCGGTCTAAGACACTGCATCTCAGTACTAGAGGTGTCACTACAGACACCCTGGTTCGAATCCAGGCTGTATCACAACCGGCTGTGATTGGGAGTCCCATAGGGCGGTGCACAATTGGCCCAGCGTCGTCTGGGTTTGACCGGTGTAGGCCGTCATTGTAAATAAGAATTTGTTCTTAACTGACTTGCCTAGTTAAATAAAGGTTACACAAAAAAGGGCCATATGGCCTGAGGTGTAGTGTATAGTCTACCTGCTGGGTAGCCGGCCTCTCTTCCCCAGAGAAAGCAGTTTCTGTCCCTGAGCCGTGGCTGGTTCCTCCCTGGGCTCGCTCTTCACCAGGGGGTTGGCTGGGGGGCGACCTCTGAGACGAGCAGCCCCCTCATACCCCGACAGCATTGCCCTGAGAGAGTGTGGAAGGGAGAGAGAGATCGAGAGGGTGAGTGGGCAGGGGGAGAGAGAGGATAAAAAGGGAGAGAGAGATCGAGAGGGTGAGTGGGCAGGGGGAGAGAGAGGATAAAAAGGGAGAGAGATAGTGAGAGAATGATGGAGAGAGAATAGGGGGATGAACATTAGAAAGACAGCTACACAGACAGGCAGGCGGTCAGAAAATCAATAGGGACTGGAAATAGCCTTAGAGGAGATGTGGGACGTCTACATATAGTTGATTTTAATTATTTAAGATCAACATGTGTGTTTAACAGGGAGCATGAAGTTCAGGTGAGGACGCTCTCTGCTAAAGACAAGGATATGGGCTCAATTGCATACAACCACACGTTGCAGTGTTGCCATAGCATGAACAAATGTTTTTGTCAGTACTACAGTGGAATAATAACACAGAACTGTATCGGATGCTGTAAGAATAGTGTCTAGACACACCCAACCGCTAGATGCCTCCGTAGTCCGTACTGAGAGGTGCATGCAGGAGTACCAATGGTCTTGCTTTTGTACTATACGCCCAGACCGAAGATACATTTCTTTTTTTTTTAAGAAAACATTTTCACGTACTGTAAGAGATCGATAATCACTAAAACAAATGCTGACCTTGAACATATCATCCTCATGAGTAACCACTAGTACAGCCTTCTCTTACAGAGTGTTTGGCAGGTACCACAACTTGACACCATTCCAAATCATATCACAGACACAGCATTACTTTAATTAGCTTCTCTAAACAGCCCGACAAATGACATTTTAATCTGACATTACATCCGACACATTAAAGACGCCTCGGAGTTGATAATCGAGTTTGTTTTATATTCAAACCGTTCGTCACGGCTCGGCTCCCGTTAGGCTATTAGACTTGAAAAGCTTCCTACTGTAAACTCTGGCAGGCTAGCCATCCACAGCCCGACCAGGCCTAGACGAATGGAGCAGACCCAATGCAATTGCAGAAAATCCCTCTGAGCAGCGTGTAAACTAAGCCGATCAGCGGTGCTGAGTCGGCGTTTAACCAAACGCTTCTGATTCTAAACACTTATGCATCTGCTGTGGACACGGTGGGAAAATGCAATTCACCGCCCTTAAAAACTTCTGACAGAAGTCAACAACGTGATCTGCCTCGTCTCCGACTCCATCGTTTCAAGGAAACATTCTAACCTTGGAATTTGCAGGGAGTGGCGTGCGGTCCTCTCTTATGCCTTTTAGATAAAGCCTTAAAAATGTCATGACAGCTGCTCCTTTGCTAGATTAGAACAGCATCAGGTCCCCTCAGTGGAATGTGAAACAATGGTTCAATTACATTGGATTGCATTTAGCCAAGTCTCCCCTCCTTCCAAGGCTGTAGGCAGTTTCAATTAGAAATCTCAGTTGGGTGGCGACACCGACACAGTGTTTAAATACTGAAAATGCATCCCTTCCTCCTCCACTCGACACTTATATCTGACATGTCAGGATGGGTGAAAGATTTCATTAGTGAGGATGGAAGGAAGAATTTTAATCCGTTTCAAACAGGGCCAGCTGGCCACCTTGACGCATCATCACAATGACATCACACCCCCTCACCTGGTCTCCATGGGAACATCCTGGGGTGGCGTGGCTTCCTCCTGGTCATCGGCGGTGCACAGCCTCTTGGTCTTCTGGACAAAGTGCACAGGGACAAAGGTGATCTGCTTCTCGCCGCCCAGACGGTCGGGCAGCACGGCCTCCTTCTTCATGTTGATGTCAGAGTAGGGACAGCCGAAGGCACTGTGGAGAGGAGAGAAGGAGGGAGGGGTGAGAGAGAGAGAGACAGAGAGAGACAGACAGAGACAGAGAGAAAAGTAGACAGAAAGATTGAGCCAGGAAGCGAAAGAGCGAATGAGAAAAGGGCGTCAAGCTCATGCACTTCTCAGTCGGCCAGCCCAGGATGCAGCAGCAGGACACGTTTGGCCCAGTCTGTCACAGCGTATTAGTCAAACCAGCCCTTCAAAATTACAATGTGGAGAAAGCCAGTGTAAAAACTGCTCAGTGTGTGGTGCTGAGTTCCAGGCCACCAGAAACAGTAAAGAGTAGAGACATATTGCTATTGTGTGGCTGTTCAAAGTATTTAATTATATGAATCTCTAGGCTTCACTGAGCTAGAGCACATTTTCTGCAGCAAATCACTACTTTAGAAATTCAGAGGCTAGCTCTGTCTGTCTGAGGATTCAACTCCTTTCCCCGCTCTCTTCCTCTCCCTCCTGCTCCCCCCTCTTCCTCTCCCCTCCCTCCCATACTTATTTTAGTTCAGTGAATTCCACTTTAGACCGTGACTCAAGCGGCAACAACGTTCCACAAAACAGCAAGAAGACAAACCTTGAAATAAACATGGAAAATACATTACAAACCACAATGAAGAGGCCAAAAAACATGAAGAAATTAGCGAATGCAGCAAATGAAGTATTACATGGAGTGAAAGATAAAGAGAGAGAGAGACAGAGAGAGACAGAGAGAGACAGAGAGAGAGAGAGAGAGAGAGAGCGCAAAGCTCTTCAATGTTTTTCCATTGATATTTGTCTAATAGCTCAGGATTTTTGGAAAAGCCACCCTGAGGGTTCTGATACTAATTAGCTTGATACTGTGTCATTGACAGGAGAGAACTGAGACACTCTTTATTTTGGGGGGACTTAACGTATTCACATCTGGGGATGGAACTCCATCTGGCTGGCTGCCTGGGAAGGTGACGCTGTTCTCGTAACACACACACACACACGGACCCCATGACTGACTAAGAGAACATTGGTGATGAAAGACTGAGTAATACCTCAAATATACTGCCCTTTATAAACAGAGTAGCACACCCTTGTGTAGCACACTCTTACCTTTCCACACAGACTTGAGGGGACCTGCAGCCCAGTCTGCAGAATTCTTTCAAGTTGAGGCTGTACTTATCTTTTAAAGGGATACTCGGGATTTGGGCATTTTTATGTCTCTTCGTCCAGAATGAAGAAAGTTAGAGGTAGTTTCGCGAGCCAATGCTAACTAGCGTTAGTGCAATGACTGAAAGTCTATGGTATCTGCTGGCAATAGTTAGCAATTGCGCTAACGCTAGTAAACAACCTCCAAACTGCAGGCAGAGACATATGACATCCATGAGTTAATCTCTGGGGAAGTAGACAAGGGGCCTCATTGCCAAAATCCTGAAGTATCCCTTTAAGGCCTTGGCTAACAGTGGGAGAGTATAGATTTACAGATACAGCTGACAACTCTCACATTCTGATGGCTGAAAAGCTGGCCAACCGTGACCGCCAAAGTACAGTAATGAGTGGAAGAGGGGTCACCATAAGTGTCACAGCAAGCAACTGAAGCAAGTCACTGGGGTGAGGGCCAACTGCTCTCGTTTGTTTCCCTGCATTATTATTTTCAAGGCAGGGCATCCCCAAAGCAACATCCAGGCATGCTTTGACATGACAACTGTCAACCAAGTGGCCAACCTCTGTCAGCTAGGGGGCCAACAGAGCTAAGTGGTCGGCCGTACCGCCTATATAAAATGGTAGAGGAAACACTGGTACATACAGCTAGTTTCAGAGCATAGGAGTGAGAGGTCAGAAGAAAAAGAGGAGTTCCTCTAACACCATCACACAGTCTTCACGCTCCACGACAATCCATAAGCTCCCTTTACGCATCTCAAGTCTGGCCATGAATTTGACGAAATTCCACTGGAAACAGGAGTAGATAAGCAGACTTGCGAGCGAGAGAAAGCACTCTGTTGTAAGGACACTGGGGTAAATCAAAAAAATGTTGGACCGAGAAAGATACACAACAACCAAATCTGTTTTTGTTATTTACGTACTTACAGATATAGTAATTAATCAAGTTATTATGTGTTTACTGCTGAGCTGCTAACACAATGTGTTTCTCCTCACACACACACACAGGTATCTGCTGCCATAACTTCACACACAACTCTCCCCCTCTTCCGCCTTGGGACCAACTAAACCGTAGCGCGGACCAAGGAGAAACACAGTTATGTAAATTTTTGATAAGGGTATTGGAACTGAGCCTTCTGCAGACTGGAGACTTTAAGCCCGGGACGAGACAATTTATGTTGACTCCCGCTGTGGAAATCCACAATGCTTGTGTTCATTAAATTGGAATGATGCATGATGGGACAGCAGAACCACTAGCAACTGAAGCAGGAGGAGCTCAGAAATAGACTGCAGCAGCAGTAGTGAGCTTTGAGGAGAAGGGTCTGTCACCATACTCTGTGTCCTTTCCTCCAATGCAGATAAGAGATAACATCAATTTGAGGAAAGGGTCGTGCTGGATTGTTCTGAAATTCAGGAAAGAGCTAAAGCGGGCCCTTCCCAATCACGTTATCTCAAGGTGATCTCGATGGAAAATCGACATGACTGGTTTTTGTGCGGGGTCATGAGCTGACTAAGGTCAAAATGTTAAATAACCAATATAATGTATAAAACGCTCAAAGGTCCCTCAACGCATACAAGTTTTATTATTATAATTTTTTTCTTCCAAGTAAATGCACCATTTTATAAATATTCACGTGGGGTAATGCGATTGCATAACTGCTCGCTCAAACAGTACATGAACTCCGACTACCTCATCACGTAATCTCCGAGCTAATACCAAACTTCACACCAGGATAACATTACCTCTTCACCGATAACGGCTCGGGAAAGAAAAATAACACTTTTCATCAAAATGATTAAGGCTGCTTGAGCGTACTGCTGTGCTGGGGTATTAAATACAGTAGCTTCCATATACTGCATAAATGACGGAATACACTTCTATGGGAGTGAGTGTCTTGTTTACTTTTTTTTTTTTATCATGAAGACAATAGGGAGAAAACTACTCTGAAGAGAACCTCAACCTTTGAGAGAAACATATTTAAGTCTGTCATAACAAAAGAAGCGATTACATTTCTACTTCATTTTAATGCATGCATATATGGAATGCAAATGAGTTGCTAATGAGGTCGGGTTCGAGACAGGTTCACTAAAACGTGGTGGATTAAAAAAAATCTGCAGCAGCAGGGCTTATACGTAGAATGGTACTGCGGATGAGGAGTCGGTCAGGAGCCATTGTAATCATTGGTCTTTCAGGAGGATCCCACTAGTGGAGAGCACCGGGGAGAGAAGAATATGCATGGTCTCATTACATTCAGCGTTGATTACATCCTTGGAAAAGGTGTGGTACAAAAATAGCAGAGGGCGAGTTGAATCCTCAGACAGATGCTCAAGGGGGAGAGAGAGAGCGCGCGAGAGAGAGAAAGAAAAAGAAAGAGTGCGAGAGAAAGAAATAAAGAGAATGAGATCGAGAGAGAAAGACAGCGAGAGAGAAAGAGAGAGATGCTCAGGGAGAGAGACACAGAGAGAGACAGCGAGGAGGGAAGGCTACAGGGTGGAGAGGAATCCTCAGACAGATGCTCAGGGAGAGAGACAGCGAGAGAGACAGCGAGGAGGGAAGGCTACAGGGTGGAGAGGAATCCTCAGACAGATGCTCAGGGAGAGAGACAGCGAGAGAGACAGCGAGGAGGGAAGGCTACAGGGTGGAGAGGAATCCTCAGACAGATGCTCAGGGAGAGAGACAGCGAGAGAGACAGCGAGGAGGGTAGGCTACAGGGTGGAGAGGAATCCTCAGACAGATGCTCAGGGAGAGAGACAGCGAGAGAGACAGCGAGAGAGACAGCGAGAGAGACAGCGAGAGAGACAGCGAGAGAGACAGCGAGAGAGACAGCGAGGAGGGAAGGCTACAGGGTGGAGAGGAATCCTCAGACAGATGCTCAGGGAGAGAGACAGCGAGAGAGACAGCGAGGAGGGAAGGCTACAGGGTGGAGAGGAATCCTCAGACAGATGCTCAGGGAGAGAGACAGCGAGAGAGACAGCGAGGAGGGAAGGCTACAGGGTTGGCTTCATCAGGCTTCATCAGCCCTCTTTCTCCCCTTTGTGGAGGCATTCCTCCAACCTCACTGTTGTTGCATGGAGCCAACCAACCGGTAGCTTATCTATTACCCAATGACAACGGCGTCCAAGTCTCACCTTGCCAACCCCAGCTGCTGGTGGATAATACCTTCATTTGAGGTATTATCCCTTCCTAATCTGGATCAATGGAACAAACAGCAAATTGAGCAAAAATAAGTGATGCCCCTAAACAATGGTGACATTCTATCAGGAAAGCCAAGCTGGGCATAGGTCTGGCCCAAACCATCCTTAGCTATTACCAGAAAGGATTTGATAGGTATAAGCAATATGCTGAACGTCCTTCCAAGCCTATCAGGGGTTCGATACTGCAACCAAAACAGTTGCATTTCTGGTTCACAATAGCATTATTTAAAATTTTTACCATCATGATTTATTTAAGCAGTAAAATGTAATTAACCAAAATAAACCAACTTTCTGAAGAGGCAAATACGGCCCAGGAATGCCCCTGTCGGTGTGTGTCAGGACTCAGACAGGAGAGGTTTTGGGAAACTCTGGGCCAGTCAATCATCCCCGTCAGTGGGCAGCTTAGGCCAGTGAAAAAATATTGTAATAATGCTATTTTCAATCTTGGCCAGTGGTCATCAACCGGTTGATCGCACATTTCTGTAAAAAAACAACAACTATAAAGCCTTGCGTTCCTATTTTATTTTATTCATCTCGTGCTGCTGGTGGTAGGTGCACCCGTTTCAGCTGCCCTGCTTGCTAAGTAGATGAATTGTTCCCATTCTGAAGGTACAAACCCACCTTCCCGGCGGTCCCAGAAAGCAAATCAAGTGCTCAATTGGAGGTGTACCTGTGGATGCATTACATGGCCTACCTTCAAACTCAGTGCCTCTTTGCTTGACATCATGTGAAAATCTAAAGAAATCTGCCAAGACCTCAGAAAAACAATTGTAGACCTCCACAAGTCTGGTTCATCCTTGGGAGCAATTTCCAAACGCCTGAAGGTACCACGTTCATCTGTACAAACAATAGTACGTAAGTATAAATACCATGGGACCACGTAGCCGTCATATCGCTTAGGAAGGAGACACATTCTATCTCCTAAAGATGAACGTACTTTGGTGCGAAAAGTGCAAATCAATCCCAGAACAACAGCAAAGGACCTTGTGAAGATGCTGGAGGAAACAGGTACAAAAGTATCTCTATCAACAGTAAAACGAGTCCTATATCAATATAACCTGAAAGGCCGCTCAGCAAGGAAGAAGCCACTGCTCTAAAACCTCCATAAAAAAGATAGACTACGGTTTGCGCATGGGGACAAAGATCGTACTTTTTGGAGAAATGTCCTCTGGTCTGATGAAACAAAAATAGAACTGTTTGGCCATAATGACCATTATGATAGGAGGAAAAAGGGGGATGCTTGCAAGCCGAAGAACACCATCGCAACACTCAAATTTATCCCAGCCCCAAGAAAATGGTCCCCTGACGTGGTTTAGTTTAGAGTTATTAGTCAGGGTCACAGATGTAGTTGCGGAGTACAGTGAAATTCTTAAGGTACGAGCTCCAGTGCAGGTCAAGAGGAGTGAATGGGACAATAATATATACGGACATATTTACAACTGTAAATAAGCTTTATTGTGGACTTAAAACATCAAATTTAGTTTGTTTTTCTATAAAAAAAAGTGATTGAGAGCGAAAACCTTAAACTGGGGGAAATCAGTCCTTCTCCCCCGTGATATCGTTTTGGTATTATTTTAACAGTCTATTTTCTTTGCTGTTCCAGTAACTATATCTAAATCAATGTAAGAACACAAGGGCATGCTAATTTAAAAGATGGCTAGTTATTATTTGCCTGTTTCTTCATGAAATGCAGGCACATTACAGGACATAGGCAAGGCCATTATCAATTATTAAAAAATATATATTTTAGGCGACCAAATCATGTGCTGGTGCCACAAACTGAAACTGAAGTTGGTAACACCAATGCCACCAGTGTAAAAAGTCAGTGTAGAACCCTGCTTTCAGAGAGCAAGGTGGAGCTAATAACACATTGTTCAATCCTTTCAGATCTCCATCAAGTACTTTGGAGATTGAGGTTGTTACTGGACCGTGTCAGACAGTGGTGTCATCAACGGTTGCCTTACCTGTGGTGTCCTGTGTATTTGGCCCCTTTGATGTGGCCCACGCCCCTGCAGCCCGGGGTGGGACACACTCCCTGGGTCACCGAGCTCTTAAGGTCAGAAGATCCTGCGTGTGCTGCATGGGGACGAAAACAAAACCAACAATCACAAGCCTTGCTTCATTTGAGGATAATGCTCCATTTTTTGGGGGTGTTTGGTGTTTTCTTAGGATCCCCATTAGCTGTTGTAAAAGCAGCAGCTACTCTTTCTAGGGTCCACACAGAACATGACAACATTAATAAACAAGAACAGCTCAAGGACAGAACGACATAGTGTACATTTAAAAAACGGCACACATAGCCTAAATATCAAGACATACACACAAACTATCTCGGTCAAATAGGGGAGAGGCGTCGTGAGGTGTTGCTTTATCTGTTTTTTGAAACCAGGTCTGCTGTTCATTTGAGCAATATGAAATGGAAGGGAGTTTGATGCAATAATGGCTCTATACAATACTGTACGCTTTCTTGAATTTGTTCTGGATTTGGGGACTGTGAAAAGACCCCTGGTGGTATGTCTGGTTGGGTAAGTGTGAAAATGTCAGATCTGTGCGTAAGTTGGAATTTAACACATGTCATGTTTCTTATATTAAAGAAGAAGTGATTACAATGAAGAGCAAGATGTGCCGTACTGTTCTGGGCCAGCTCCAGCTTCACTAGGTCTTTCTTTGCAGCACTTGACCACATGACTTGACAATAATCAAGATAAGACAAAACTAGAGCCTGCAGGACTTGCTTAGTGGAGTGTGGTGCCAAAAAAGCAGAACATCTCTTTTCTTCGGACAGACCTCTCCCCATCTTTACAACCATTGAATCTATACGTTTTGACCATGACAGTTTACAAATCACCAAGTAATTTAGTCTCATCTTGTTCAACAGCAACCCCATTCATTACCAGATTCAGCTGAGGTATAGCATTTAGGGAATGATTTGTACCAAATACAATGCTCTTAGTTTTAGAGATGTTCAGGACCAGTTTATTACTGGCCACCCATTCCAAAACTGACTGCAACTCCTTGTCAAGGCTTTCAGTGACTTCATTAGCTGTGGATGCTGACAGGTATATGTTTGAATCATCAGCATACATGGACACACAGGCTTTGTTTAATGCCAGTGGCCTGTCATTGGTAAAAATAGAAAAGAGGGATGAGAGCGCTACCCTGCAGTACACCACACTTTACATGATTGACATTAGAGAAGCTTCCATTAAAGAAAACCCTTTGAGTTATATTAGATAGATAGATAGCTCTGAATCCACGATATGGCAGAAGTTGAAAAGCCATAACACATAAGTTTTTTCAACAACAGGTTATGGTCAATAATATCAAAGGCTGCACTGAAATCTAACAGTACCGCTCCCACAATCTTCTTATTAACAATTTCTTTCAACCAATCATCAGTCATTTGTGTCTGTGCAGTACATATTGACTGCCCTTCTCTATAAGCATGCTGAAAGTCTGTTGTCAATTTGTTTACAGAGAAATAGCATTGTATTTGGTAAAACACCATTATATCCAACAGTTTGCTTTGGCTTTAGAGTCAGCTACCATCTTCAGTAGCTTTCCATCTAAGTTGTCAATGCCAGGAGGTTTGTCATTATTGATCAATAACAATAATCATTCCACCTCTCCCACACCAACTTTACAAAATTCTAACTTACAATGCTTTTTTTTCTCCATCATTATTTTTTTTATGCATGAATACAATGGCTCACTGTTCATTGTTGGCATTTCCTGCCTAAGTTTGCCCATTTTGCCAATGAAGTAATCATTAAAATAATTTGCAACATCAAATGGTTTTGTGATGAATAAGCCATCTGATTCAATGAAAGATGGAGTTTAAATGTGTCTTTCTGCCCATAATTTCATTAAAAAGTACTTCAAAGTTTTTTTTCCATAATTCTTTCTATCATTGATCTTGGCTTCATAATACAGTTTCATTGTTTGATTTAGCCAATAGGCAAGTAGTAGGTTAACGTGTGTCAACAACTGCAGTCAGTGGTATACATATATACATCTAACCCATGCGTGATGAGTAACTAAAATTGAATTACAATGAATGGAAAAGGCCTTAGAGGGTTAACTGGGGTAGACCAATACAAAGCCCTTAAGGCTTTGCTTATGTGGAAGATTTCCAAAATGAAGAGATTAAGACCTCTAGAGCGACATCCAAAATGTATTTTGCCATAATACATCACCCACCAAACTTCTACGACAAACCAAAATAAGATCTATGGTATTCAAGTCAGGTTTATGACCTGTATTGCTGTTGCCAAGATGAAACAACTTTTTTCTCCCCGACATACTCATGCACACCAGACACATTTCATTGGTCGTCCCAGACGTGTTTACCAAAAGGGGGAACTGAAGTGATTTGTTACAGTCTCTGAAGGAGACGAGTCCTCCACTTGGAATAAGATTATTTCTAAACTTTCATTTATTATTATTTATTTATTTATTATTTATTATTTAAATTTCTAAGCAGCCATTTATATTTTACCCCTAAAAACAAAATTGGTCAGCGGTAAAACGTCAAGAAAAACTAATCACGGCCAACGTTGAAAGAGAAAAACAGATGGCATTCTTCGAAGGTCAAGACATTTTCAAGGTCAAGACATTTCATGCACTGTGGCAACCTGTCAATCACAACGAAGGACTACTTGGAAATGAATACAGGTTTGTTTTTGGGCTGTATATGAAGATTTAGAGCGCACTACAAATCCCTGTGCCATAGAAAATACTTTGCACCATTCTATCAGCTGTGCTCTAATGTCAGTGAGATTGACCTCTGAAAGGGACAGGATCAATACATGGGCTATGGAATGGCCCTTGAGAGGAATGGAGTCTACTGGTTTGTGTGTAGGTGAGGGTGTTGGAACGGTTAGTGAAGAGCACACACTCGTAGATGTGTGCACACACAGAGACACACACACACACAGAGAGACACACACACACACAGAGAAAAACACAAGCTCATGCATGCACTGACGTGCACACACACACACAAAGGGGTTGTGAACTCACAGAGGGGGGGTTCCAGGGGGTGACCTGTCCGGGCACACCAGCCCACAGGGTGAAGGTCCGGCAGGTCAGAGTCCACCCAGAAGTCAAACTTCTCGTGCCAGCCATCAAAACGGATCTGATTGATACAGAGAGAGAGTGGAGAGAGAGAGAGAGGGAAGAGAGAGAGATACACACACACAGAGAAAGAGACAGACAGACACAGAGACACAGACACCGAGAGAAAGAGAGAAATAGAAACAAGAAACAACATTAGTATATCATTGTTCTTCATAAAGTGTGCTGTGATGTGTAACATTTTATTTGTACTGAATAAACGTTAAATATTTAAAGACCGTAGTAAACAAACATTTTAGGACACCAAGTTTAATGATCATAGAGCTGGTTCAAAATACAGTACCTGCTCCTAGTAGAGGACTCTTTGAAACTACAATGGAATGCATGACATTAAATACGGTGTGTAAGATCTGATTATTTTAGTTTTATTTAACCTTTATTTGAACAGGGAAGACATAGTGACATAGGTCTCTTTTACAAAATAAAAACTCCCAGAAATGTTCAATATGCACAAAAAACGTATTTCTCTCAAATTTTGGGCACAAATTAGTTTACATCCCTGTTAGTGAGCATTTCTCCTTTGCCAAGATAATCCAGCCACCTGACAGGTGTGGCATATCAAGAAGCTGATTAAACAGCATGATCATTACACAGGTGAACCTTGTGCTGCGGACAATAAAAGGCCCCTTTAAAATGTGCAATTTGTCTCAAGTTGAGGGAGCGTGCAATTGGCATGCTGACTGAAGGAATGTCCACCGAAGCTGTTGCCAGAGAATTTAATGTTCTCTACCATAAGACACCTCCAACATCCTTTTAGAGAATTACGTCCAGCCGGCCTCACAACCGCAGACCACAAGTAAAAACGCCAGTCCAGGACCTCCACATCCGGCTTCTTCACCTGCAGGATCGTCTGAGACCAGCCACCCGGACAGCTGATGAAACTGAGGAGTATTTATGTCTGTATTCTGATTGGCTGGGCCTTGCTCCCCAGTTGGTGGGCAGGTCTCTCAAGTGGGTGGGCCTATGACCTCCCATGGCCGCACCTTTAATTGACTGATTTCCTTATACGAAATCACCACAAATCAGTCGGTTACATTTCTCCACAAGTAAGTCCCCAATCAATAGTTTACATTGCCAGAACGGCACAAGAACATCCAGATGAAACTTATTTTGTTCCAGCAATACGGTGCATTAAAACTAAAAGCAGATCTGCCTAGGTCGGTGGAGACCCTAGGAACCTGAAGAGTTAACCAATCATGTGAACGGGTTAGGCAACTCAGGTGCCTGTACTTCAAACAGCAAAGTTAGATAAGACTGAAGTTTATGTAGTAGGGCCTTGATTACACCTCCTTATTTCAAGATGCATGAATTATACATCATGCTACTTAAAGCTAATCAATGAATCTTCCTCATTAGCTGGCAAGGGTTCTCATAGTGCTACTTTCAGTGCAATATTAAAGTTACCACCAAAATCCTAATCTATACTAACACCACCACCGCTTCGACCGATGCCTCTCAAAACGCGCCGTGTTTTTAGATTTCTGTTTCCAAATCTATTAAAACCATAAGGACTTGTCAGCTGACAAGCTGCAGCTCAAAGGTGCAGCTCATAACCATGGATCAGTGGTGCTATAGTACTGACAAGCTGCAGCTCATAACCATAGATTCAGTGGTGCTATAGTACTGACAAGCTGCAGCTCATAGGTTCAGTGGTGCTATAGTACTGACAAGCTGCAGCTCATAGATTCAGTGGAGCTATAGTACTGACAAGCTGCAGCTCATAGATTCAGTGGTGCTACAGTACTGACAAGCTGCAGCTCATAGGATCAGTGGTGCTATAGTACTGACAAGCTGCAGCTCATAGGATCAGTGGTGCTATAGTACTGACAAGCAGCAGCTCATCACCATGGTTCAGTGGTGCTATAGTACTGACAAGCTGCAGCTCATAGGTTCAGTGGTGCTATAGTACTGACAAGCTGCAGCTCATAACCATGGATCAGTGGTGCTATAGTACTGACAAGCTGCAGCTCATAACCATGGATCAGTGGTGTTATAGTACTGACAAGCAGCAGCTCATAGGTTCAGTGGTGCTATAGTACTGACAAGCTGCAGCTCATAACCATGGATCAGTGGTGCTATAGTACTGACAAGCTGCAGCTCATAGGTTCAGTGGTGCTATAGTACTGACAAGCTGCAGCTCATAGGATCAGTGGTGCTATAGTACTGACAAGCAGCAGCTCATCACCATGGTTCAGTGGTGCTATAGTACTGACAAGCTGCAGCTCATAGATTCAGTGGTGCTATAGTACTGACAAGCAGCAGCTCATCACCATGGTTCAGTGGTGCTATAGTACTGACAAGCAGCAGCTCATAGGTTCAGTGGTGCTACAGTACTGACAAGCAGCAGCTCATAGGTTCAGTGGTGCTATAGTACTGACAAGCAGCAGCTCATAGGTTCAGTGGTGCTACAGTACTGACAAGCAGCAGCTCATAGATTCAGTGGTGCTATAGTACTGACAAGCTGCAGCTCATAACCATGGATCAGTGGTGCTATAGTACTGACAAGCTGCAGCTCATAGATTCAGTGGTGCTATAGTACTGACAAGCTGTAGCTCATAGATTCAGTGGAGCTATAGTACTGACAAGCTGCAGCTCATAGGTTCAGTGGAGCTAAAGTACTGACAAGCTGCAGCTCATAGACTCAGTGGTGCTATAGTACTGACAAGCTGCAGCTCATAGATTCAGTGGAGCTATAGTACTGACAAGCTGCAGCTCATAGATTCAGTGGAGCTATAGTACTGACAAGCAGCAGATCATAACCATGGATCAGTGGTGCTATAGTACTGACAAGCTGCAGCTCATAGATTCAGTGGTGCTATAGTACTGACAAGCAGCAGCTCATAGACTCAGTGGTGCTATAGTACTGACAAGTAGCAGCTCATAGACTCAGTGGTGCTATAGTACTGACAAGCAGCAGCTCATAGGTTCAGTGGTGCTATAGTACTGACAAGCAGCAGCTCATAGGTTCAGTGGTGCTACAGTACTGACAAGCAGCAGCTCATAGATTCAGTGGTGCTATAGTACTGACAAGCTGCAGCTCATAACCATGGATCAGTGGTGCTATAGTACTGACAAGCTGCAGCTCATAGATTCAGTGGTGCTATAGTACTGACAAGCTGCAGCTCATAGATTCAGTGGAGCTATAGTACTGACAAGCTGCAGCTCATAGGATCAGTGGTGCTATAGTACTGACAAGCTGCAGCTCATAGGATCAGTGGAGCTATAGTACTGACAAGCTGCAGCTCATAGATTCAGTGGAGCTATAGTACTGACAAGCTGCAGCTTATAGGTTCAGTGGAGCTATAGTACTGACAAGCTGCAGCTCATAGATTCAGTGGAGCTATAGTACTGACAAGCTGCAGCTCATCACCATGGTTCAGTGGTGCTATAGTACTGACAAGCAGCAGCTCATAGGTTCAGTGGTGCTATAGTACTGACAAGCTGCAGCTCATAACCATGGATCAGTGGTGCTATAGTACTGACAAGCTGCAGCTCATAGGTTCAGTGGTGCTATAGTACTGACAAGCAGCAGCTCATAGGTTCAGTGGTGCTATAGTACTGACAAGCTGCAGCTCATAGGTTCAGTGGTGCTATAGTACTGACAAGCAGCAGTTCATAACCATGGATCAGTGGTGCTATAGTACTGACAAGCTGCAGCTCATAGATTCAGTGGTGCTATAGTACTGACAAGCAGCAGCACATAGGTTCAGTGGTGCTATAGTACTGACAAGCTGCAGCTCATAGGTTCAGTGGTGCTATAGTACTGACAAGCTGCAGCTCATAGGATCAGTGGTGCTATAGTACTGACAAACTGCAGCTCATAGGTTCAGTGGTGCTACAGTACTGACAAGCAGCAGCTCATAGGTTCAGTGGTGCTATAGTACTGACAAGCTGCAGCTCATAGGTTCAGTGGTGCTACAGTACTGACAAGCAGCAGCTCATAGATTCAGTGGTGCTATAGTACTGACAAGCTGCAGCTCATAACCATGGATCAGTGGTGCTATAGTACTGACAAGCTGCAGCTCATAGATTCAGTGGTGCTATAGTACTGACAAGCTGCAGCTCATAACCATGGATCAGTGGTGCTATAGTACTGACAAGCTGCAGCTCATAGATTCAGTGGTGCTATAGTACTGACAAGCTGCAGCTCATAGGTTCAGTGGTGCTATAGTACTGACAAGCTGCAGCTCATAGATTCAGTGGTGCTATAGTACTGACAAGCTGTAGCTCATAGATTCAGTGGTGCTATAGTACTGACAAGCTGCAGCTCATAGATTCAGTGGTGCTATAGTACTGACAAGCTGTAGCTCATAGATTCAGTGGAGCTATAGTACTGACAAGCTGCAGCTCATAGATTCAGTGGTGCTATAGTACTGACAAGCTGTAGCTCATAGATTCAGTGGAGCTATAGTACTGACAAGCAGCAGTTCATAACCATGGATCAGTGGTGCTATAGTACTGACAAGCTGCAGCTCATAGATTCAGTGGTGCTATAGTACTGACAAGCAGCAGTTCATAACCATGGATCAGTGGTGCTATAGTACTGACAAGCTGCAGCTCATAGATTCAGTGGTGCTATAGTACTGACAAGCAGCAGTTCATAGATTCAGTGGTGCTATAGTACTGACAAGCAGCAGTTCATAACCATGGATCAGTGGTGCTATAGTACTGACAAGCTGCAGCTCATAGATTCAGTGGTGCTATAGTACTGACAAGCAGCAGCTCATAGATTCAGTGGTGCTATAGTACTGACAAGCTGTAGCTCATAGATTCAGTGGTGCTATAGTACTGACAAGCTGCAGCTCATAACCATGGATCAGTGGTGCTATAGTACTGACAAGCTGCAGCTCATAGATTCAGTGGTGCTATAGTACTGACAAGCAGCAGCTCATAGATTCAGTGGTGCTATAGTACTGACAAGCTGTAGCTCATAGGTTCAGTGGAGCTATAGTACTGACAAGCTGCAGCTCATAACCATGGATCAGTGGTGCTATAGTACTGACAAGCTGCAGCTCATAACCATAGATTCAGTGGTGCTATAGTACTGACAAGCTGCAGCTCATAGGTTCAGTGGTGCTATAGTACTGACAAGCTGCAGCTCATAGATTCAGTGGAGCTATAGTACTGACAAGCTGCAGCTCATAGATTCAGTGGTGCTACAGTACTGACAAGCTGCAGCTCATAGGATCAGTGGTGCTATAGTACTGACAAGCTGCAGCTCATAGGATCAGTGGTGCTATAGTACTGACAAGCAGCAGCTCATCACCATGGTTCAGTGGTGCTATAGTACTGACAAGCTGCAGCTCATAGGTTCAGTGGTGCTATAGTACTGACAAGCTGCAGCTCATAACCATGGATCAGTGGTGCTATAGTACTGACAAGCTGCAGCTCATAACCATGGATCAGTGGTGTTATAGTACTGACAAGCAGCAGCTCATAGGTTCAGTGGTGCTATAGTACTGACAAGCTGCAGCTCATAACCATGGATCAGTGGTGCTATAGTACTGACAAGCTGCAGCTCATAGGTTCAGTGGTGCTATAGTACTGACAAGCTGCAGCTCATAGGATCAGTGGTGCTATAGTACTGACAAGCAGCAGCTCATCACCATGGTTCAGTGGTGCTATAGTACTGACAAGCTGCAGCTCATAGATTCAGTGGTGCTATAGTACTGACAAGCAGCAGCTCATCACCATGGTTCAGTGGTGCTATAGTACTGACAAGCTGCAGCTCATCACCATGGTTCAGTGGTGCTATAGTACTGACAAGCTGCAGCTCATCACCATGGTTCAGTGGTGCTATAGTACTGACAAGCTGCAGCTCATAACCATGGTTCAGTGGTGCTATAGTACTGACAAGCTGCAGCTCATAGGATCAGTGGTGCTATAGTACTGACAAGCTGCAGCTCATAGGATCAGTGGTGCTATAGTACTGACAAGCTGCAGCTCATAGGTTCAGTGGTGCTATAGTACTGACAAGCAGCAGCTCATAGGTTCAGTGGTGCTATAGTACTGACAAGCAGCAGCTCATCACCATGGTTCAGTGGTGCTATAGTACTGACAAGCTGCAGCTCATAGGTTCAGTGGAGCTATAGTACTGACAAGCTGCAGCTCATAACCATGGATCAGTGGTGCTATAGTACTGACAAGCTGCAGCTCATAACCATGGATCAGTGGTGTTATAGTACTGACAAGCAGCAGCTCATAGGTTCAGTGGTGCTATAGTACTGACAAGCTGCAGCTTATAACCATGGATCAGTGGTGCTATAGTACTGACAAGCTGCAGCTCATAACCATGGATCAGTGGTGTTATAGTACTGACAAGCAGCAGCTCATAGGTTCAGTGGTGCTATAGTACTGACAAGCTGCAGCTCATAACCATGGATCAGTGGTGCTATAGTACTGACAAGCTGCAGCTCATAGATTCAGTGGAGCTATAGTACTGACAAGCTGCAGCTCATAGATTCAGTGGAGCTATAGTACTGACAAGCTGCAGCTCATAGATTCAGTGGTGCTACAGTACTGACAAGCTGCAGCTCATAGGATCAGTGGTGCTATAGTACTGACAAGCTGCAGCTCATAGGTTCAGTGGTGCTATAGTACTGACAAGCTGCAGCTCATAGGATCAGTGGTGCTATAGTACTGACAAGCAGCAGCTCATCACCATGGTTCAGTGGTGCTATAGTACTGACAAGCTGCAGCTCATAGATTCAGTGGTGCTATAGTACTGACAAGCAGCAGCTCATCACCATGGTTCAGTGGTGCTATAGTACTGACAAGCTGCAGCTCATCACCATGGTTCAGTGGTGCTATAGTACTGACAAGCTGCAGCTCATAACCATGGTTCAGTGGTGCTATAGTACTGACAAGCTGCAGCTCATAACCATGGATCAGTGGTGCTATAGTACTGACAAGCTGCAGCTCATAACCATGGTTCAGTGGTGCTATAGTACTGACAAGCAGCAGCTCATCACCATGGTTCAGTGGTGCTATAGTACTGACAAGCTGCAGCTCATAACCATGGATCAGTGGTGCTATAGTACTGACAAGCTGCAGCTCATAGATTCAGTGGAGCTATAGTACTGACAAGCAGCAGCTCATAGGTTCAGTGGTGCTATAGTACTGACAAGCTGCAGCTCATAGGTTCAGTGGAGCTATAGTACTGACAAGCAGCAGCTCATAGACTCAGTGGTGCTATAGTACTGACAAGCTGCAGCTCATAGATTCAGTGGAGCTATAGTACTGACAAGCTGCAGCTCATAGACTCAGTGGTGCTATAGTACTGACAAGCTGCAGCTCATAGATTCAGTGGAGCTATAGTACTGACAAGCTGCAGCTCATAGATTCAGTGGAGCTATAGTACTGACAAGCTGCAGCTCATAGATTCAGTGGTGCTATAGTACTGACAAGCTGCAGCTCATAGATTCAGTGGTGCTATAGTACTGACAAGCAGCAGCTCATAGACTCAGTGGTGCTATAGTACTGACAAGCTGCAGCTCATAGATTCAGTGGAGCTATAGTACTGACAAGCTGCAGCTCATAGATTCAGTGGTGCTATAGTACTGACAAGCTGCAGCACATAGATTCAGTGGTGCTATAGTACTGACAAGCTGCAGCTCATAGATTCAGTGGTGCTATAGTACTGACAAGCTGCAGCTCATAACCATGGATCAGTGGTGCTATAGTACTGACAAGCTGCAGCTCATAGATTCAGTGGAGCTATAGTACTGACAAGCTGCAGCTCATAGGATCAGTGGTGCTATAGTACTGACAAGCTGCAGCTCATAGGTTCAGTGGTGCTATAGTACTGACAAGCTGCAGCTCATAGGATCAGTGGTGCTATAGTACTGACAAGCAGCAGCTCATCACCATGGTTCAGTGGTGCTATAGTACTGACAAGCTGCAGCTCATAACCATAGATTCAGTGGTGCTATAGTACTGACAAGCTGCAGCTCATAGGTTCAGTGGAGCTATAGTACTGACAAGCTGCAGCTCATAACCATGGATCAGTGGTGCTATAGTACTGACAAGCTGCAGCTCATAACCATGGATCAGTGGTGTTATAGTACTGACAAGCAGCAGCTCATAGGTTCAGTGGTGCTATAGTACTGACAAGCTGCAGCTTATAACCATGGATCAGTGGTGCTATAGTACCGACAAGCTGCAGCTCATAACCATGGATCAGTGGTGTTATAGTACTGACAAGCAGCAGCTCATAGGTTCAGTGGTGCTATAGTACTGACAAGCAGCAGCTCATAACCATGGATCAGTGGTGCTATAGTACTGACAAGCTGCAGCTCATAGGTTCAGTGGTGCTATAGTACTGACAAGCTGCAGCTCATAGGATCAGTGGTGCTATAGTACTGACAAGCAGCAGCTCATCACCATGGTTCAGTGGTGCTATAGTACTGACAAGCTGCAGCTCATAGGTTCAGTGGTGCTATAGTACTGACAAGCTGCAGCTCATAGATTCAGTGGTGCTATAGTACTGACAAGCAGCAGCTCATCACCATGGTTCAGTGGTGCTATAGTACTGACAAGCTGCAGCTCATAACCATGGTTCAGTGGTGCTATAGTACTGACAAGCTGCAGCTCATCACCATGGTTCAGTGGTGCTATAGTACTGACAAGCTGCAGCTCATAACCATGGTTCAGTGGTGCTATAGTACTGACAAGCTGCAGCTCATCACCATGGTTCAGTGGTGCTATAGTACTGACAAGCTGCAGCTCATCACCATGGTTCAGTGGTGCTATAGTACTGACAAGCTGCAGCTCAAAACCATGGTTCAGTGGTGCTATAGTACTGACAAGCTGCAGCTCATAACCATGGATCAGTGGTGCTATAGTACTGACAAGCTGCAGCTCATAACCATGGATCAGTGGTGCTATAGTACTGACAAGCTGCAGCTCATAGGTTCAGTGGTGCTATAGTACTGACAAGCTGCAGCTCATAGGATCAGTGGTGCTATAGTACTGACAAGCAGCAGCTCATCACCATGGTTCAGTGGTGCTATAGTACTGACAAGCTGCAGCTCATAGATTCAGTGGTGCTATAGTACTGACAAGCAGCAGCTCATCACCATGGTTCAGTGGTGCTATAGTACTGACAAGCTGCAGCTCATAACCATGGTTCAGTGGTGCTATAGTACTGACAAGCTGCAGCTCATCACCATGGTTCAGTGGTGCTATAGTACTGACAAGCTGCAGCTCATAACCATGGTTCAGTGGTGCTATAGTACTGACAAGCTGCAGCTCATAGGATCAGTGGTGCTATAGTACTGACAAGCTGCAGCTCATAGGATCAGTGGTGCTATAGTACTGACAAGCTGCAGCTCATAGGTTCAGTGGTGCTATAGTACTGACAAGCAGCAGCTCATAGGTTCAGTGGTGCTATAGTACTGACAAGCAGCAGCTCATCACCATGGTTCAGTGGTGCTATAGTACTGACAAGCTGCAGCTCATAGGTTCAGTGGAGCTATAGTACTGACAAGCTGCAGCTCATAACCATGGATCAGTGGTGCTATAGTACTGACAAGCTGCAGCTCATAACCATGGATCAGTGGTGTTATAGTACTGACAAGCAGCAGCTCATAGGTTCAGTGGTGCTATAGTACTGACAAGCTGCAGCTTATAACCATGGATCAGTGGTGCTATAGTACTGACAAGCTGCAGCTCATAACCATGGATCAGTGGTGTTATAGTACTGACAAGCAGCAGCTCATAGGTTCAGTGGTGCTATAGTACTGACAAGCTGCAGCTCATAACCATGGATCAGTGGTGCTATAGTACTGACAAGCTGCAGCTCATAGATTCAGTGGAGCTATAGTACTGACAAGCTGCAGCTCATAGATTCAGTGGTGCTATAGTACTGACAAGCAGCAGCTCATCACCATGGTTCAGTGGTGCTATAGTACTGACAAGCTGCAGCTCATAGATTCAGTGGTGCTATAGTACTGACAAGCAGCAGCTCATCACCATGGTTCAGTGGTGCTATAGTACTGACAAGCTGCAGCTCATAGATTCAGTGGTGCTATAGTACTGACAAGCAGCAGCTCATCACCATGGTTCAGTGGTGCTATAGTACTGACAAGCTGCAGCTCATAACCATGGTTCAGTGGTGCTATAGTACTGACAAGCTGCAGCTCATCACCATGGTTCAGTGGTGCTATAGTACTGACAAGCTGCAGCTCATAACCATGGTTCAGTGGTGCTATAGTACTGACAAGCTGCAGCTCATAACCATGGATCAGTGGTGCTATAGTACTGACAAGCTGCAGCTCATAACCATGGTTCAGTGGTGCTATAGTACTGACAAGCAGCAGCTCATCACCATGGTTCAGTGGTGCTATAGTACTGACAAGCTGCAGCTCATAGATTCAGTGGTGCTATAGTACTGACAAGCAGCAGCTCATCACCATGGTTCAGTGGTGCTATAGTACTGACAAGCTGCAGCTCATAACCATGGTTCAGTGGTGCTATAGTACTGACAAGCTGCAGCTCATCACCATGGTTCAGTGGTGCTATAGTACTGACAAGCTGCAGCTCATAACCATGGTTCAGTGGTGCTATAGTACTGACAAGCTGCAGCTCATAACCATGGATCAGTGGTGCTATAGTACTGACAAGCTGCAGCTCATAACCATGGTTCAGTGGTGCTATAGTACTGACAAGCAGCAGCTCATCACCATGGTTCAGTGGTGCTATAGTACTGACAAGCTGCAGCTCATAACCATGGATCAGTGGTGCTATAGTACTGACAAGCTGCAGCTCATAGATTCAGTGGAGCTATAGTACTGACAAGCAGCAGCTCATAGGTTCAGTGGTGCTATAGTACTGACAAGCTGCAGCTCATAGGTTCAGTGGAGCTATAGTACTGACAAGCAGCAGCTCATAGACTCAGTGGTGCTATAGTACTGACAAGCTGCAGCTCATAGATTCAGTGGAGCTATAGTACTGACAAGCTGCAGCTCATAGACTCAGTGGTGCTATAGTACTGACAAGCTGCAGCTCATAGATTCAGTGGTGCTATAGTACTGACAAGCAGCAGCTCATAGACTCAGTGGTGCTATAGTACTGACAAGCTGCAGCTCATAGATTCAGTGGAGCTATAGTACTGACAAGCTGCAGCTCATAGGTTCAGTGGTGCTATAGTACTGACAAGCTGCAGCTCATAACCATAGATTCAGTGGTGCTATAGTACTGACAAGCAGCAGCTCATCACCATGGTTCAGTGGTGCTATAGTACTGACAAGCTGCAGCTCATAACCATAGATTCAGTGGTGCTATAGTACTGACAAGCTGCAGCTCATAGGTTCAGTGGAGCTATAGTACTGACAAGCTGCAGCTCATAGATTCAGTGGTGCTATAGTACTGACAAGCTGCAGCTCATAACCATGGATCAGTGGTGCTATAGTACTGACAAGCTGCAGCTCATAACCATGGATCAGTGGTGTTATAGTACTGACAAGCAGCAGCTCATAGGTTCAGTGGTGCTATAGTACTGACAAGCTGCAGCTCATAACCATGGATCAGTGGTGCTATAGTACTGACAAGCTGCAGCTCATAACCATGGATCAGTGGTGTTATAGTACTGACAAGCAGCAGCTCATAGGTTCAGTGGTGCTATAGTACTGACAAGCAGCAGCTCATAACCATGGATCAGTGGTGCTATAGTACTGACAAGCTGCAGCTCATAGGTTCAGTGGTGCTATAGTACTGACAAGCTGCAGCTCATAGGATCAGTGGTGCTATAGTACTGACAAGCAGCAGCTCATCACCATGGTTCAGTGGTGCTATAGTACTGACAAGCTGCAGCTCATAGGTTCAGTGGTGCTATAGTACTGACAAGCTGCAGCTCATAGATTCAGTGGTGCTATAGTACTGACAAGCAGCAGCTCATCACCATGGTTCAGTGGTGCTATAGTACTGACAAGCTGCAGCTCATAACCATGGTTCAGTGGTGCTATAGTACTGACAAGCTGCAGCTCATCACCATGGTTCAGTGGTGCTATAGTACTGACAAGCTGCAGCTCATAACCATGGTTCAGTGGTGCTATAGTACTGACAAGCTGCAGCTCATCACCATGGTTCAGTGGTGCTATAGTACTGACAAGCTGCAGCTCATCACCATGGTTCAGTGGTGCTATAGTACTGACAAGCTGCAGCTCAAAACCATGGTTCAGTGGTGCTATAGTACTGACAAGCTGCAGCTCATAACCATGGATCAGTGGTGCTATAGTACTGACAAGCTGCAGCTCAACCATGGTTCAGTGGTGCTATAGTACTGACAAGCAGCAGCTCATCACCATGGTTCAGTGGTGCTATAGTACTGACAAGCTGCAGCTCATAACCATGGATCAGTGGTGCTATAGTACTGACAAGCAGCAGTGCATAACCATGGTTCAGTGGTGCTATAGTACTGACAAGCTGCAGCTCATAGATTCAGTGGTGCTATAGTACTGACAAGCTGCAGCTCATAGGTTCAGTGGTGCTATAGTACTGACAAGCAGCAGCTCATAGGTTCAGTGGTGCTATAGTACTGACAAGCAGCAGCTCATAACCATGGATCAGTGGTGTTATAGTACTGACAAGCAGCAGCTCATAGGTTCAGTGGTGCTATAGTACTGACAAGCTGCAGCTCATAGGTTCAGTGGTGCTATAGTACTGACAAGCTGCAGCTCATAACCATGGATCAGTGGTGCTATAGTACTGACAAGCTGCAGCTCATAGGATCAGTGGTGCTATAGTACTGACAAGCTGCAGCTCATAGATTCAGTGGAGCTATAGTACTGACAAGCTGCAGCTCATAGATTCAGTGGTGCTACAGTACTGACAAGCTGCAGCTCATAGGATCAGTGGTGCTATAGTACTGACAAGCTGCAGCTCATAGGTTCAGTGGTGCTATAGTACTGACAAGCTGCAGCTCATAGGATCAGTGGTGCTATAGTACTGACAAGCAGCAGCTCATCACCATGGTTCAGTGGTGCTATAGTACTGACAAGCTGCAGCTCATAGGATCAGTGGTGCTATAGTACTGACAAGCAGCAGCTCATAGGTTCAGTGGTGCTATAGTACTGACAAGCAGCAGCTCATAGGTTCAGTGGTGCTATAGTACTGACAAGCTGCAGCTCATAACCATGGTTCAGTGGTGCTATAGTACTGACAAGCAGCAGCTCATAGGTTCAGTGGTGCTATAGTACTGAGAAGCTGCAGCTCATAGATTCAGTGGTGCTATAGTACTGACAAGCTGCAGCTTATAACCATGGATCGGTGGTGCTATAGTACTGACAAGCTGCAGCTCATAACCATGGATCAGTGGAGTTATAGTACTGACAAGCAGCAGCTCATAGGTTCAGTGGTGCTATAGTACTGACAAGCAGCAGCTCATAGGTTCAGTGGTGCTATAGTACTGACAAGCAGCAGCTCATAGATTCAGTGGTGCTATAGTACTGACAAGCTGCAGCTCATCACCATGGTTCAGTGGTGCTATAGTACTGACAAGCTGCAGCTCATCACCATGGTTCAGTGGTGCTATAGTACTGACAAGCTGCAGCTCATAACCATGGTTCAGTGGTGCTATAGTACTGACAAGCTGCAGCTCATAACCATGGATCAGTGGTGCTATAGTACTGACAAGCTGCAGCTCATAACCATGGTTCAGTGGTGCTATAGTACTGACAAGCAGCAGCTCATCACCATGGTTCAGTGGTGCTATAGTACTGACAAGCTGCAGCTCATAACCATGGATCAGTGGTGCTATAGTACTGACAAGCTGCAGCTCATAGATTCAGTGGAGCTATAGTACTGACAAGCTGCAGCTCATAGACTCAGTGGTGCTATAGTACTGACAAGCTGCAGCTCATAGATTCAGTGGAGCTATAGTACTGACAAGCTGCAGCTCATAGATTCAGTGGAGCTATAGTACTGACAAGCTGCAGCTCATAGATTCAGTGGTGCTATAGTACTGACAAGCTGCAGCTCATAGATTCAGTGGTGCTATAGTACTGACAAGCAGCAGCTCATAGACTCAGTGGTGCTATAGTACTGACAAGCTGCAGCTCATAGATTCAGTGGAGCTATAGTACTGACAAGCTGCAGCTCATAGATTCAGTGGTGCTATAGTACTGACAAGCTGCAGCTCATAGATTCAGTGGTGCTATAGTACTGACAAGCTGCAGCTCATAACCATGGATCAGTGGTGCTATAGTACTGACAAGCTGCAGCTCATAGATTCAGTAGAGCTATAGTACTGACAAGCTGCAGCTCATAGGATCAGTGGTGCTATAGTACTGACAAGCTGCAGCTCATAGGTTCAGTGGTGCTATAGTACTGACAAGCTGCAGCTCATAGGATCAGTGGTGCTATAGTACTGACAAGCAGCAGCTCATCACCATGGTTCAGTGGTGCTATAGTACTGACAAGCTGCAGCTCATAACCATAGATTCAGTGGTGCTATAGTACTGACAAGCTGCAGCTCATAGGTTCAGTGGAGCTATAGTACTGACAAGCTGCAGCTCATAGATTCAGTGGTGCTATAGTACTGACAAGCTGCAGCTCATAACCATGGATCAGTGGTGCTATAGTACTGACAAGCTGCAGCTCATAGGATCAGTGGTGCTATAGTACTGACAAGCAGCAGCTCATCACCATGGTTCAGTGGTGCTATAGTACTGACAAGCTGCAGCTCATAACCATAGATTCAGTGGTGCTATAGTACTGACAAGCTGCAGCTCATAGATTCAGTGGTGCTATAGTACTGACAAGCTGCAGCTCATAGATTCAGTGGTGCTATAGTACTGACAAGCAGCAGCTCATAACCATGGTTCAGTGGTGCTATAGTACTGACAAGCTGCAGCTCATAGGATCAGTGGTGCTATAGTACTGACAAGCAGCAGCTCATAGGTTCAGTGGTGCTATAGTACTGACAAGCTGCAGCTCATAGAATCAGTGGTGCTATAGTACTGACAAGCTGCAGCTCATAGATTCAGTGGAGCTATAGTACTGACAAGCTGCAGCTCATAGATTCAGTGGTGCTACAGTACTGACAAGCTGCAGCTCATAGGATCAGTGGTGCTATAGTACTGACAAGCTGCAGCTCATAGGTTCAGTGGTGCTATAGTACTGACAAGCTGCAGCTCATAGGATCAGTGGTGCTATAGTACTGACAAGCAGCAGCTCATAGGTTCAGTGGTGCTATAGTACTGACAAGCAGCAGCTCATAGGTTCAGTGGTGCTATAGTACTGACAAGCTGCAGCTCATAACCATGGTTCAGTGGTGCTATAGTACTGACAAGCAGCAGCTCATAGGTTCAGTGGTGCTATAGTACTGACAAGCAGCAGCTCATAGGTTCAGTGGTGCTATAGTACTGAGAAGCTGCAGCTCATAGATTCAGTGGTGCTATAGTACTGACAAGCTGCAGCTTATAACCATGGATCAGTGGTGCTATAGTACTGACAAGCTGCAGCTCATAACCATGGATCAGTGGAGTTATAGTACTGACAAGCAGCAGCTCATAGGTTCAGTGGTGCTATAGTACTGACAAGCAGCAGCTCATAGGTTCAGTGGTGCTATAGTACTGACAAGCAGCAGCTCATAGATTCAGTGGTGCTATAGTACTGACAAGCTGCAGCTCATCACCATGGTTCAGTGGTGCTATAGTACTGACAAGCTGCAGCTCATCACCATGGTTCAGTGGTGCTATAGTACTGACAAGCTGCAGCTCATAACCATGGTTCAGTGGTGCTATAGTACTGACAAGCAGCAGCTCATAACCATGGATCAGTGGTGCTATAGTACTGACAAGCTGCAGCTCATAACCATGGTTCAGTGGTGCTATAGTACTGACAAGCAGCAGCTCATCACCATGGTTCAGTGGTGCTATAGTACTGACAAGCTGCAGCTCATAACCATGGATCAGTGGTGCTATAGTACTGACAAGCTGCAGCTCATAGATTCAGTGGAGCTATAGTACTGACAAGCAGCAGCTCATAGGTTCAGTGGTGCTATAGTACTGACAAGCTGCAGCTCATAGGTTCAGTGGAGCTATAGTACTGACAAGCAGCAGCTCATAGACTCAGTGGTGCTATAGTACTGACAAGCAGCAGCTCATAGACTCAGTGGTGCTATAGTACTGACAAGCTGCAGCTCATAGACTCAGTGGTGCTATAGTACTGACAAGCTGCAGCTCATAGATTCAGTGGAGCTATAGTACTGACAAGCTGCAGCTCATAGATTCAGTGGAGCTATAGTACTGACAAGCTGCAGCTCATAGATTCAGTGGTGCTATAGTACTGACAAGCTGCAGCTCATAGATTCAGTGGTGCTATAGTACTGACAAGCAGCAGCTCAGACTCAGTGGTGCTATAGTACTGACAAGCTGCAGCTCATAGATTCAGTGGAGCTATAGTACTGACAAGCTGCAGCTCATAGATTCAGTGGTGCTATAGTACTGACAAGCTGCAGCTCATAGATTCAGTGGTGCTATAGTACTGACAAGCTGCAGCTCATAACCATGGATCAGTGGTGCTATAGTACTGACAAGCTGCAGCTCATAGATTCAGTGGAGCTATAGTACTGACAAGCTGCAGCTCATAGGATCAGTGGTGCTATAGTACTGACAAGCTGCAGCTCATAGGTTCAGTGGTGCTATAGTACTGACAAGCTGCAGCTCATAGGATCAGTGGTGCTATAGTACTGACAAGCAGCAACTCATCACCATGGTTCAGTGGTGCTATAGTACTGACAAGCTGCAGCTCATAACCATAGATTCAGTGGTGCTATAGTACTGACAAGCTGCAGCTCATAGGTTCAGTGGAGCTATAGTACTGACAAGCTGCAGCTCATAGATTCAGTGGTGCTATAGTACTGACAAGCTGCAGCTCATAACCATGGATCAGTGGTGCTATAGTACTGACAAGCTGCAGCTCATAGGATCAGTGGTGCTATAGTACTGACAAGCAGCAGCTCATCACCATGGTTCAGTGGTGCTATAGTACTGACAAGCTGCAGCTCATAACCATAGATTCAGTGGTGCTATAGTACTGACAAGCTGCAGTTCATAACCATAGATTCAGTGGTGCTATAGTACTGACAAGCAGCAGCTCATCACCATGGTTCAGTGGTGCTATAGTACTGACAAGCTGCAGCTCATAGGATCAGTGGAGCTATAGTACTGACAAGCTGCAGCTCATAGGATCAGTGGTGCTATAGTACTGACAAGCTGCAGCTCATAGGTTCAGTGGTGCTATAGTACTGACAAGCAGCAGCTCATAGGTTCAGTGGTGCTATAGTACTGACAAGCAGCAGCTCATAACCATGGATCAGTGGTGTTATAGTACTGACAAGCAGCAGCTCATAGGTTCAGTGGTGCTATAGTACTGACAAGCTGCAGCTCATAGGTTCAGTGGTGCTATAGTACTGACAAGCTGCAGCTCATAACCATGGATCAGTGGTGCTATAGTACTGACAAGCAGCAGCTCATAGGTTCAGTGGTGCTATAGTACTGACAAGCTGCAGCTCATAGGATCAGTGGTGCTATAGTACTGACAAGCTGCAGCTCATAGGTTCAGTGGTGCTATAGTACTGACAAGCTGCAGCTCATAGGATCAGTGGTGCTATAGTACTGACAAGCTGCAGCTCATAGGTTCAGTGGTGCTATAGTACTGACAAGCTGCAGCTCATAGGTTCAGTGGTGCTATAGTACTGACAAGCAGCAGCTCATAGGATCAGTGGTGCTATAGTACTGACAAGCTGCAGCTCATAGGTTCAGTGGTGCTATAGTACTGACAAGCTGCAGCTCATAGGATCAGTGGTGCTATAGTACTGACAAGCTGCAGCTCATAGGTTCAGTGGTGCTATAGTACTGACAAGCTGCAGCTCATAGGATCAGTGGTGCTATAGTACTGACAAGCTGCAGGTCATAGATTCAGTGGAGCTATAGTACTGACAAGCTGCAGCTCATAGATTCAGTGGTGCTACAGTACTGACAAGCTGCAGCTCATAGGATCAGTGGTGCTATAGTACTGACAAGCTGCAGCTCATAGGTTCAGTGGTGCTATAGTACTGACAAGCTGCAGCTCATAGGATTAGTGGTGCTATAGTACTGACAAGCAGCAGCTCATCACCATGGTTCAGTGGTGCTATAGTACTGACAAGCTGCAGCTCATAGGATCAGTGGTGCTATAGTACTGACAAGCAGCAGCTCATAGGTTCAGTGGTGCTATAGTACTGACAAGCAGCAGCTCATAGGTTCAGTGGTGCTATAGTACTGACAAGCTGCAGCTCATAACCATGGTTCAGTGGTGCTATAGTACTGACAAGCAGCAGCTCATAGGTTCAGTGGTGCTATAGTACTGACAAGCAGCAGCTCATAGGTTCAGTGGTGCTATAGTACTGAGAAGCTGCAGCTCATAGATTCAGTGGTGCTATAGTACTGACAAGCTGCAGCTTATAACCATGGATCAGTGGTGCTATAGTACTGACAAGCTGCAGCTCATAACCATGGATCAGTGGAGTTATAGTACTGACAAGCAGCAGCTCATAGGTTCAGTGGTGCTATAGTACTGACAAGCAGCAGCTCATAGGTTCAGTGGTGCTATAGTACTGACAAGCAGCAGCTCATAGATTCAGTGGTGCTATAGTACTGACAAGCTGCAGCTCATAACCATGGCTCAGTGGTGCTATAGTACTGACAAGCTGCAGCTCATAGGTTCAGTGGTGCTATAGTACTGACAAGCAGCAGCTCGTAGATTCAGTGGTGCTATAGTACTGACAAGCAGCAGCTCATAGGTTCAGTGGTGCTATAGTACTGACAAGCTGCAGCTCATAGATTCAGTGGAGCTATAGTACTGACAAGCTGCAGCTCATAGACTCAGTGGTGCTATAGTACTGACAAGCTGCAGCTCATAGATTCAGTGGAGCTATAGTACTGACAAGCTGCAGCTCATAGATTCAGTGGAGCTATAGTACTGACAAGCTGCAGCTCATAGATTCAGTGGTGCTATAGTACTGACAAGCTGCAGCTCATAGATTCAGTGGTGCTATAGTACTGACAAGCAGCAGCTCATAGACTCAGTGGTGCTATAGTACTGACAAGCTGCAGCTCATAGATTCAGTGGAGCTATAGTACTGACAAGCTGCAGCTCATAGATTCAGTGGAGCTATAGTACTGACAAGCTGCAGCTCATAGATTCAGTGGTGCTATAGTACTGACAAGCTGCAGCTCATAGATTCAGTGGTGCTATAGTACTGACAAGCTGCAGCTCATAACCATGGATCAGTGGTGCTATAGTACTGACAAGCTGCAGCTCATAGATTCAGTGGAGCTATAGTACTGACAAGCTGCAGCTCATAGGATCAGTGGTGCTATAGTACTGACAAGCTGCAGCTCATAGGTTCAGTGGTGCTATAGTACTGACAAGCTGCAGCTCATAGGATCAGTGGTGCTATAGTACTGACAAGCAGCAGCTCATCACCATGGTTCAGTGGTGCTATAGTACTGACAAGCTGCAGCTCATAACCATAGATTCAGTGGTGCTATAGTACTGACAAGCTGCAGCTCATAGGTTCAGTGGAGCTATAGTACTGACAAGCTGCAGCTCATAGATTCAGTGGTGCTATAGTACTGACAAGCTGCAGCTCATAACCATGGATCAGTGGTGCTATAGTACTGACAAGCTGCAGCTCATAGGATCAGTGGTGCTATAGTACTGACAAGCAGCAGCTCATCACCATGGTTCAGTGGTGCTATAGTACTGACAAGCTGCAGCTCATAACCATAGATTCAGTGGTGCTATAGTACTGACAAGCTGCAGCTCATAGATTCAGTGGTGCTATAGTACTGACAAGCTGCAGCTCATAGATTCAGTGGTGCTATAGTACTGACAAGCAGCAGCTCATCACCATGGTTCAGTGGTGCTATAGTACTGACAAGCTGCAGCTCATAGGATCAGTGGAGCTATAGTACTGACAAGCTGCAGCTCATAGGATCAGTGGTGCTATAGTACTGACAAGCTGCAGCTCATAGGTTCAGTGGTGCTATAGTACTGACAAGCAGCAGCTCATAGGTTCAGTGGTGCTATAGTACTGACAAGCAGCAGCTCGTAGATTCAGTGGTGCTATAGTACTGACAAGCAGCAGCTCATAGGTTCAGTGGTGCTATAGTACTGACAAGCTGCAGCTCATAGATTCAGTGGAGCTATAGTACTGACAAGCTGCAGCTCAGACTCAGTGGTGCTATAGTACTGACAAGCTGCAGCTCATAGATTCAGTGGAGCTATAGTACTGACAAGCTGCAGCTCATAGATTCAGTGGAGCTATAGTACTGACAAGCTGCAGCTCATAGATTCAGTGGTGCTATAGTACTGACAAGCTGCAGCTCATAGATTCAGTGGTGCTATAGTACTGACAAGCAGCAGCTCATAGACTCAGTGGTGCTATAGTACTGACAAGCTGCAGCTCATAGATTCAGTGGAGCTATAGTACTGACAAGCTGCAGCTCATAGATTCAGTGGAGCTATAGTACTGACAAGCTGCAGCTCATAGATTCAGTGGTGCTATAGTACTGACAAGCTGCAGCTCATAGATTCAGTGGTGCTATAGTACTGACAAGCTGCAGCTCATAACCATGGATCAGTGGTGCTATAGTACTGACAAGCTGCAGCTCATAGATTCAGTGGAGCTATAGTACTGACAAGCTGCAGCTCATAGGATCAGTGGTGCTATAGTACTGACAAGCTGCAGCTCATAGGTTCAGTGGTGCTATAGTACTGACAAGCTGCAGCTCATAGGATCAGTGGTGCTATAGTACTGACAAGCAGCAGCTCATCACCATGGTTCAGTGGTGCTATAGTACTGACAAGCTGCAGCTCATAACCATAGATTCAGTGGTGCTATAGTACTGACAAGCTGCAGCTCATAGGTTCAGTGGAGCTATAGTACTGACAAGCTGCAGCTCATAGATTCAGTGGTGCTATAGTACTGACAAGCTGCAGCTCATAACCATGGATCAGTGGTGCTATAGTACTGACAAGCTGCAGCTCATAGGATCAGTGGTGCTATAGTACTGACAAGCAGCAGCTCATCACCATGGTTCAGTGGTGCTATAGTACTGACAAGCTGCAGCTCATAACCATAGATTCAGTGGTGCTATAGTACTGACAAGCTGCAGCTCATAGATTCAGTGGTGCTATAGTACTGACAAGCTGCAGCTCATAGATTCAGTGGTGCTATAGTACTGACAAGCAGCAGCTCATCACCATGGTTCAGTGGTGCTATAGTACTGACAAGCTGCAGCTCATAGGATCAGTGGAGCTATAGTACTGACAAGCTGCAGCTCATAGGATCAGTGGTGCTATAGTACTGACAAGCTGCAGCTCATAGGTTCAGTGGTGCTATAGTACTGACAAGCAGCAGCTCATAGGTTCAGTGGTGCTATAGTACTGACAAGCAGCAGCTCGTAGATTCAGTGGTGCTATAGTACTGACAAGCAGCAGCTCATAGGTTCAGTGGTGCTATAGTACTGACAAGCTGCAGCTCATAGATTCAGTGGAGCTATAGTACTGACAAGCTGCAGCTCATAGACTCAGTGGTGCTATAGTACTGACAAGCTGCAGCTCATAGATTCAGTGGAGCTATAGTACTGACAAGCTGCAGCTCATAGATTCAGTGGAGCTATAGTACTGACAAGCTGCAGCTCATAGATTCAGTGGTGCTATAGTACTGACAAGCTGCAGCTCATAGATTCAGTGGTGCTATAGTACTGACAAGCAGCAGCTCATAGACTCAGTGGTGCTATAGTACTGACAAGCTGCAGCTCATAGATTCAGTGGAGCTATAGTACTGACAAGCTGCAGCTCATAGATTCAGTGGAGCTATAGTACTGACAAGCTGCAGCTCATAGATTCAGTGGTGCTATAGTACTGACAAGCTGCAGCTCATAGATTCAGTGGTGCTATAGTACTGACAAGCTGCAGCTCATAACCATGGATCAGTGGTGCTATAGTACTGACAAGCTGCAGCTCATAGATTCAGTGGAGCTATAGTACTGACAAGCTGCAGCTCATAGGATCAGTGGTGCTATAGTACTGACAAGCTGCAGCTCATAGGTTCAGTGGTGCTATAGTACTGACAAGCTGCAGCTCATAGGATCAGTGGTGCTATAGTACTGACAAGCAGCAGCTCATCACCATGGTTCAGTGGTGCTATAGTACTGACAAGCTGCAGCTCATAACCATAGATTCAGTGGTGCTATAGTACTGACAAGCTGCAGC
The DNA here is from genome assembly GCF_045679555.1 of Salvelinus alpinus. NCBI lineage: Eukaryota > Metazoa > Chordata > Actinopteri > Salmoniformes > Salmonidae > Salvelinus > Salvelinus alpinus. The sequence continues at coordinate 58,572,804 of NC_092093.1, forward strand.
TCATAGGTTCAGTGGAGCTATAGTACTGACAAGCTGCAGCTCATAGATTCAGTGGTGCTATAGTACTGACAAGCTGCAGCTCATAACCATGGATCAGTGGTGCTATAGTACTGACAAGCTGCAGCTCATAGGATCAGTGGTGCTATAGTACTGACAAGCAGCAGCTCATCACCATGGTTCAGTGGTGCTATAGTACTGACAAGCTGCAGCTCATAACCATAGATTCAGTGGTGCTATAGTACTGACAAGCTGCAGCTCATAGATTCAGTGGTGCTATAGTACTGACAAGCTGCAGCTCATAGATTCAGTGGTGCTATAGTACTGACAAGCAGCAGCTCATCACCATGGTTCAGTGGTGCTATAGTACTGACAAGCTGCAGCTCATAGGATCAGTGGAGCTATAGTACTGACAAGCTGCAGCTCATAGGATCAGTGGTGCTATAGTACTGACAAGCTGCAGCTCATAGGTTCAGTGGTGCTATAGTACTGACAAGCAGCAGCTCATAGGTTCAGTGGTGCTATAGTACTGACAAGCAGCAGCTCATAACCATGGATCAGTGGTGTTATAGTACTGACAAGCAGCAGCTCATAGGTTCAGTGGTGCTATAGTACTGACAAGCTGCAGCTCATAGGTTCAGTGGTGCTATAGTACTGACAAGCTGCAGCTCATAACCATGGATCAGTGGTGCTATAGTACTGACAAGCAGCAGCTCATAGGTTCAGTGGTGCTATAGTACTGACAAGCTGCAGCTCATAGGTTCAGTGGTGCTATAGTACTGACAAGCTGCAGCTCATAGGATCAGTGGTGCTATAGTACTGACAAGCTGCAGCTCATAGGTTCAGTGGTGCTATAGTACTGACAAGCTGCAGCTCATAGGATCAGTGGTGCTATAGTACTGACAAGCTGCAGCTCATAGGTTCAGTGGTGCTATAGTACTGACAAGCTGCAGCTCATAGGTTCAGTGGTGCTATAGTACTGACAAGCAGCAGCTCATAGGATCAGTGGTGCTATAGTACTGACAAGCTGCAGCTCATAGGTTCAGTGGTGCTATAGTACTGACAAGCTGCAGCTCATAGGATCAGTGGTGCTATAGTACTGACAAGCTGCAGCTCATAGGTTCAGTGGTGCTATAGTACTGACAAGCTGCAGCTCATAGGATCAGTGGTGCTATAGTACTGACAAGCTGCAGCTCATAGATTCAGTGGAGCTATAGTACTGACAAGCTGCAGCTCATAGGATCAGTGGTGCTATAGTACTGACAAGCTGCAGCTCATAGGTTCAGTGGTGCTATAGTACTGACAAGCTGCAGCTCATAGGATCAGTGGTGCTATAGTACTGACAAGCAGCAGCTCATCACCATGGTTCAGTGGTGCTATAGTACTGACAAGCTGCAGCTCATAGGATCAGTGGTGCTATAGTACTGACAAGCAGCAGCTCATAGGTTCAGTGGTGCTATAGTACTGACAAGCAGCAGCTCATAGGTTCAGTGGTGCTATAGTACTGACAAGCTGCAGCTCATAACCATGGTTCAGTGGTGCTATAGTACTGACAAGCAGCAGCTCATAGGTTCAGTGGTGCTATAGTACTGACAAGCAGCAGCTCATAGGTTCAGTGGTGCTATAGTACTGAGAAGCTGCAGCTCATAGATTCAGTGGTGCTATAGTACTGACAAGCTGCAGCTTATAACCATGGATCAGTGGTGCTATAGTACTGACAAGCTGCAGCTCATAACCATGGATCAGTGGAGTTATAGTACTGACAAGCAGCAGCTCATAGGTTCAGTGGTGCTATAGTACTGACAAGCAGCAGCTCATAGGTTCAGTGGTGCTATAGTACTGACAAGCAGCAGTTCATAACCATGGCTCAGTGGTGCTATAGTACTGACAAGCTGCAGCTCATAGGTTCAGTGGTGCTATAGTACTGACAAGCAGCAGCTCATAGATTCAGTGGTGCTATAGTACTGACAAGCAGCAGCTCATAGATTCAGTGGTGCTATAGTACTGACAAGCAGCAGCTCATAGGTTCAGTGGTGCTATAGTACTGACAAGCTGCAGCTCATAACCATGGCTCAGTAGTTCTATAGTGTTCCACCAGGGTATTTAGCAGGCTTGACCCCTGTGTGTGTGTCCCTAGAGTAGCTACACAAATAAATCTGTGTATGTCTTATGTAGCACTAACCACTAACGGATGCCGAGAGGGTTCCTGTGAAGACGGATGCCGAGAGGGTTCCTGTGAAGACGGATGCCGAGAGGGTTCCTGTGAAGACGGATGCCGAGAGGGTTCCTGTGAAGACGGATGCCGAGAGGGTTCCTGTGAAGACGGATGCCGAGAGGGTTCCTGTGAAGACGGATGCCGAGAGGGTTCCTGTGAAGACGGATGCCGAGAGGGTTCCTGTGAAGACGGATGCCGAGAGGGTTCCTGTGAAGACGGATGCCGAGAGGGTTCCTGTGAAGACGGATGCCGAGAGGGTTCCTGTGAAGACGGATGCCGAGAGGGTTCCTGTGAAGACGGATGCCGAGAGGGTTCCTGTGAAGACGGATGCCGAGAGGGTTCCTGTGAAGACGGATGCCGAGAGGGTTCCTGTGAAGACGGATGCCGAGAGGGTTCCTGTGAAGACGGATGCCGAGAGGGTTCCTGTGAAGACGGATGCCGAGAGGGTTCCTGTGAAGACGGATGCCGAGAGGGTTCCTGTGAAGACGGATGCCGAGAGGGTTCCTGTGAAGACGGATGCCGAGAGGGTTCCTGTGAAGACGGATGCCGAGAGGGTTCCTGTGAAGACGGATGCCGAGAGGGTTCCTGTGAAGACGGATGCCGAGAGGGTTCCTGTGAAGACGGATGACGAGAGGGTTCCTGTGAAGACGGATGACGAGAGGGTTCCTGTGAAGACGGATGACGAGAGGGTTCCTGTGAAGACGGATGACGAGAGGGTTCCTGTGAAGACGGATGCCATTTTAACTGTGGGCCGGGTGGGGGAGAATCAACGCAGTCCATAAACTGCTTTGACACATGCTAAAGCCACTAGGAGTTAATGACGCCTGTCTGATCACATAAATCATGAACCCTCTACAGTCTAAGCCCTGTCTAAGCCGAGGGAGAGGGGTTCTATTAAACTATATGGAATAGGTCATATAGGTCATACCAAGGATCACTTAGCTATTTGATTTTGAATTTTAAGACCCCTTAAAAGTAATACAAATATAAAAATAAAAAAATAAAAATATATATTTTTTTTTTTTAAAGATACATTTAATTTGGCCTTAGTGCTTTTAGCCGATAAAAACGCCTTGAATAACAGATTCACTACATGGAACAACAGATAGTTTGTTCTGAAGTGTCTGAGATAGATCAGGAAGCATTAGCATTTAAAACAAATTATTTTGTACATGTATTTGACCCATTATTTTTTTACACTAAACTGTCTCCATATATACACTTCCATAATTAGTTTTAACTGGTACCGGCGGACCTTCAGACGAGTCTCGAGTCCTGTGAGCGTTCTAGAGCAAAACTGTTGGGACACTACAGACAGAAGTTGGCAGGACGACAGTACCGACTTCTGCTGAGTCCCAAGACGTTTTTTTATAGAGCAAAACGGAGAACACCATCATGTTTGTGAGCGTCTCATCTTTTCATAGAGGGTCATAATAGTTTCTAGGCCAAACCCTTCGGACGCTATAGATGATGTTGTGAGAAGACCAATTTTCGGGATGTCTCATGGTCTGACAAACATCAATCTAGCTCTGTCACCTTTCACCGCAGATGCGAAAGTTCGACGTCGGCGGATGCAGTCGATTGAGGGGGCGCGGAAATCGACTCTAGGGGGTTTTAATCACACTGGGGGGCACGTTGGGGGATTTCTCTACTAGACTGACTGAGCAGCGTGACGCGATAGGACAAATATGGTGAGAAATGAGAGACAGTGCTCTGTCAATCATCAACTGTATAAACACCCAATACACACATCAGGCATGTGCGCAAACTCATTGGCATGCAGTACAAAGGGCACGCGCCCTGGCACACAGGGCACGCGCCCTGGCACACAGGGCACGCGCCCTGGCACACAGGGCACGCGCCCTGGCACACACACTACCAAGTCTCAGTACAAGGCTTGTTAGTGGTTTAACAAGAGCAGCACCACCAAGTGGCTTCTGCAGACTCTCCAGCCTGCTCATTTCACAGAGAAGCAGTCCTGAACAGATGTGGTGTAGGAGCTGCCAGCTCAGCTTCATCTACCATGTCACTCAGCAGGCCTCCTCACCTCCTCAAAAATATATATATTTCTGAAGACACAAAGGTAATGCAATAATCAGAAATAGCGATGAGATTCAATCTTACTTCTTTCCACATGCCCTCTTCTCATCCCCTCACCTCCTCTCACCCCCGCAATCATCCTTTAATTTGGTTCACCATCAATCCTTCCCCTCTCACTCCATCGTCCTCTCTTACCCCACCTCTTCACCTTCCTCCCCCTCACCTTGACCCTGTAGTCTTCAGTGTCTGAGACGGTGGCCACACGGACCAGCATGGGGTTCCTCCTGTCCACCGCCTCCAGTTTCATGTTCACCGGGAAACTATGAGGAGCTCTCTGTGATGGGGAAGAGAAAGGAGGAAGTGAGGGGAGCGAGAGAGACATACCGCAGGGGTGGAGATGGAAGACAGGAAAGGGCTGTCAGTCACACTGTACTCAGCTCTCAGACAGGAAAGCAGAGCATGCCGAGTGGATGAAAGCAGAGGTGAGGACAGGCCCCGTCAGCCAGAGGAGAGGATTTGAGGGTGTGAGACTGTGTGGAGCTGTGCAGATGTCATGCAGGGAAGAGGAAGTTGACAGTGGAGATCTTTAGGGCAGAGAGGAAGTCTGAGTTTGACACAGGGAGTTTCTGAATGAGAATGACAGGGGCCGTATCCATATATCGTCTCAGGGTCTAAAATTGGTCGTAACTCCTACTCTTATATGTAAAAATAAAAGCTATGCAAGAAACATTTTAGTCATAGGACTCCGACTAAGTAAACAGATATTTTAGGACACATCACGAGCTGTCCTAACCAGTTAAGAGTTGTACAAGTGTCTTGATAATAGAAAAGGGCATTGAGTCAGTGGTTCATGCGCCACATGTGTCATGAATGCTTTGATATTACGATATGATCAATCTATAAATAATCTACACCTACATGTAACAGCATCTATAAATAATCTACACCCACATGCAACAATATGTCTGGATCTTTTGAAAATTATTTCACATGATATGACTAAATACTTATAAAACACATAGGCTAATAAATAATAGTATTTTTAATTGTATTATTTAATAAACCTAAATCATGTTATTCGAAGTTATCCCTTTGGAGAGCAATATCATGTTGTTTAAAAAATATGCCTTAATTGGGCATGCCTATAAATTGGTCAATCGAAGCCATCTAGGGCCCACGTTAACTTTGATTGTGTTCAATGAAAATGGATAAATCTTTCAAATGTTTTATGCAACATTATCGGCAAGTGATTTGATGCCAACTGTTCCAAAGCAATTTAAAGTTGTTAAAACGGGAGCATCAGAATTGGTTAAAAAAAATAAAAATGTGTGCCAACATGCCAAGAATTAAGAGTAGGCAAAGTGATCATGTCAGGTGAAAATTATATCAATCGCTTTAACATTGCAACATTCCATGTATAGTTACATAACCAACCGCGATGAGTCATCGCCAGCTGTGCATGCTTCGGACAACCACTGAACAGTGTCAATGAGCGTCATCACTATCTTTCCTTTGCGGTACCTCAAAAGGTCGTGATTACCAGCTGAGATAAACTTTTATGAGTTGATTTTCCTCCTGGCTCAGATATGATCTGGGCCCTGTCTTAACATCATCCTAAAACCTACTCTGAGCTGTGAGTTGTTTTAGTCTAAAACAGGTTTCCTAGCACCTTTTCTGAGATGCTTTGTGGATACGGGCCCAGGTCTGGGAAAGTGACAAACCGATGTCAAACTGAGGAAAACATGACTTGTGTCATTATTGTGAAAAGGAACCTAACCACAACCGTTATTAAACTGCCTTCAATTTCAATTGTTTGTAGGAGATTTTTAGACAATAAAGGATATCATTATGAAACACTAAAGAAGCTGTTAGATTGCAGCAGAGCCTTGGAACAACAATGGTGCCGTGTGACTCACACACACACACACACAGAGCGCTGTCTGATACAAAGCTAGCCAGCTGTTCCTAGTGCTTACTGCTTACCATACAGAAAGCCTGGCTTGGAACCGCCGTGGAACCATTGTCTTCTAAGTACTCCTCCCACAGGAAATGTTCTGGATTGGGGTGTCCTTGAACATAATCCAAAACACAATCCGATTAAAACCATGGTGAATCGCGCACGCACATGCACACACAAACAACTTCAAACTGGGACCATAAACGGCCGTGACAAACTAATTAAAAAGACAAATGAGCTTGAATTTTTTTTAAATGTGACACACACACACAATCCCCGAGCTGACAAGGTAAAAATCTGCCGTTCTGCCCCTGAACAAGGCAGTTAACTCACTGTTCCTAGGCCGTCATTGTAAATAAGAATTTGTTCTTAACCGATTTGCCTAGTTAAATAAAAGGTTATAAAAAAATAAACATATCGCCTGGTTGCGGAGGGAAATTATGTTTAGCTTGCGGAGATTGAGTTGTGGGAGGCTGCCATTAGTGAGTGATTAGTTCTACTGGCCACTGCCTCGGTAGTGCCAAATACAGGAGAGGAAAACTAGATTCCATTCTAGTAAAACACCAAGAGAAAATGCATGGGTGCATCTCAATAGACTAAAAGTGGCCCCCTGCTTGCAATATGGCAGATGCATCTGCTACAAGGAATTTATAACACATTAAGACAAAATATGTTCTGTGCATAGAAGCAGCTGGAAGTCTGGTAGTAAATCTGTTGGTAAAGAGCCTACAGATGGTTCAATATATAAGGTAATGAGCACTTTCACCTTCGCAGATTCTCAGGGCAAGATATAACATAATATTAGTAAGTACACCTGTCTCTTCTTTGACTATAGGAATACGTTCCGGAGCTGCAGTTGTTCACCTGATCTAAGAACAACACTTGAGGAAGCATACTGTATATATGTCAGCAATGCTGAGTCCATACTAAGTTAAAGTAAGGGATTTGGTTTGAACACATTCACTTCATATTGATGTTTGATGCAATCAAAGAGAGTCACAGACAACATAGGTGAAAAAATAAAATTGTGTGAACTTCAGTTAACATTTAGGGCAATACCAGAAAAAATTTTTTTTTGTCCCAGATGCCATCATGTTGGTGTTCACAACTTCAGCCCTGGGAGGACTATCCCAGGGTCCCCCAACTGGCGGCCTGCGGGCCGAATTTGGCATGAGTGTGGTTATATATATATTAGTACCAGTCAAAAGTTTGGACACACCTACTCATTCAAGTGTTTTTCTTTATTTTTTACTATTTTCTACATTGTAGAATAATAGTGAAGACATCAAAACTATGAAATAAAACATATGGAATCATGTGGTTTCTAAAAAAAAGTGTTAAACAAATCAAAATATATTTTTGATTCTTCAAAGTAGCCACCCTTTGCCTTGATGACAGCTTTGCACACTCTTGGCATTTTCTTAACCAGCTTAACTTGGAATGCTTTTCCAACAATCTTGAAGGAGTTCCCACATGCTGAGCACCTGTTGGCTGCTTTTCCTTAACTCTGCGGTCCAACTCATCCCAAACCATCTCAATTGGGTTGAGGTCGGGTGATTGTGGAGGCCAGGTCATCTGCTGCAGTACTCCATCACTCTCCTTCTTGGTCAAATAGCCCTTACACAGCCTGGAGGTGTATTGGGTCATTGTTCTGTTGACAAACAAATGATAGTCCCACTAAGCGCAAACCAGATGAGATGGCGTATCGCTGCAGAATGCTGTGGTAGCCATGTTGGTGAAGTGTGTCTAGAATTCCAAATAAATCACAGACAGTGTTGCCAGAAAAGCACCCCCACACCATCTCCTCCATGCTTCACGGTGGGAACCACACATGCAGAGACCATCTGTTCACCTACTCTGCGTCTCACAAAGACACGGCAGATGGAACCAAAAATCTCAAATTTGGACTCATCAAACCAAAAGACAGATCTCCACCACTGTAATATCCATTGCTCGTGTTTCTTGGCCCAAGCAAGTCTCTTATTATTATTATTATTGGTGTCCTTCCAGGGAAAGGGGGATACCTAGTCAGTTGTACAACTGAATGCCTTCAACTGAAATGTGTCTTCCACATTTAACCCAACCCCTCTGAATCAGAGAGGTGCGGCGGGCTGCCTTAAAATCGACATCCACGTCTTCGGCGCCCGGGGAACAGTGGGTTAACTGCCTTGCTCAGGAGCAGAAAGACAGATTTTTACCTTGTCAGCCTAAACAATTTGAATTTCTAGCTTTAAGTCTTACAACTAGGTTCTAATTCAAAAGTAACTGGTTCTGCAAGTCTACCGCCCTCCCTTCACGAAGAAATGTTTGGTTTTTTAAACTAGGAAAGTCAATTAAGAACAAATTCTTATTTACAATGATGGCCTACCGGGGAACAGAACGACATATTTTTACCTAGTCAGCTCAGGGATTCAATCCAGCAACCTTTCGGGTTACTGGCCCAACGCTCTATCTACTAAGCTACCTGCCGCCCCAGGTAACCTAGTCTCACTGACTTAATATCTTATTTTTCTACTTCTGAGATGCTTGTCATAGGTGACTCTAACCTGTCCTGGGGAACCCAAGACTCAGTCGGTTTAAAGGATTTTTGTAATAACCTAAACCTCCCTCCGCTGATTAACAAACCCACACAACCAAATCTAATTGACTATATCTTTACAAATACGCCAGAGAAATTTGTGGCTAGTGGTGTTTTCTCCCTGGATATTAGTGATCACTTTCTATTGTCTGCATTAGATATGTTTGGACTCCTAAGGCAAAACCATGCATTACTACAAGGAGAAAATGTAAAACAAATTGTGAACAAGCTTTTTTACCATTGCGATCTTAATGGTATCTTAGATATACCGGATTCTGAAATGGCTCTAAATTCACTTTATTAATGTTTTTAACAACATTGCAGATGAGCATGGCTAAAAGTACTGACTCCGGCCGGGACTGGCAATCCTTCAGAGAATTGAGAAATCTGTGTAAAACTTGTTTGAAAAGCTACATCTGATTATTATGTTAACACTCTAGCTGACTGTACAGGAAATACATATAAATTCTGGAAAACTGTGAAATCTTTAAAGGGTTGCACTTCCTCTACTCTTCCCTTACAAATTAATGTAGAGTCTGGCCCTATTACTGATAACATTGATATCATTAATTAATTTAAATCAACATTTTATTTCTGCAGGCTCTCTCTTGGAAAGAACTCAAAAACCTACACACTATGACAACGTACTGGATGTTCATGGGTGGAATTTTACTGAATCATTTTGAAAATGTCCATCAGGGATTTTCCTTTTGGCAATTCACAGACAATTGAGTCCTTGATATGTTGTTGGCATTAGACATTAAGAAATCTACAGGGGCCGACCATTTGGACCCAGGTCTGCTCAAGTGTGCAGCATCCCTCATTGTTGGCTCAATAACCCACATCTTTAATTTAACATGTATACACTACCGTTCAAAAGTTTGGGGTCACTTAGAAATGTCCTTGTTTTCCATGAAATGAGTTGCAAAATGAATAGGAAATATAGTCAAGATGTTGACAAGGTTATAAATAATGATTTTTCATTTAAATAATAATTGTATCCGTCAAACTTTGCTTTCGTCAAAGAATCCTCAATTTGCAGCAATTACAGCCTTGCAGACTTTTGGCATTCTAGTTGTCAATTTGTTGAGGTAATCTGACGAGATTTCACCCCATGCTTCCTGAAGCACCTCCCACAAGTTGGATTGGCATGATGGGCACTTCTTACATACCATACGGTCAAGCTGCTCCCACAACAGCTAAATAGGGTTGAGATCAGGTGACTGTGCTGGCCACTCCATTATAGACAGAAAACCAGCTGACTGCTTCTTCCCTAAATTGTTCTTGCATAGTTTGGAGCTGTGCTTTGGGTCATTGTCCTGTTGTAGGAGGAAATTGGCTCCAATTCAGCGCCGTCCAAGGGGTATGTCATGGCGTTGCAAAATGGAGTGATGGCATTCCTTCTTCAAGATCCCTTTTACCCTGTACAAATCTATCATTTTACCACCACCAAAGCACCGCCAGACCATCACATTGCCTCCACCATGCTTGACAGATGGCTCCAGCATCTTCATTTTTTCTGCATCTCACGAATGTTCTTCTTTGTGTTCCAATCACCTCATACTTAGATTAGTCTGTCCATAACACTTTTTTCCAATCTTCCTCTGTCCAGTGTCCGTGTTCTTTTGCCCATCATAATCTTTTCATTGGCCAGTCTGAGATATGGCTTTTTCTTTGCATCTCTGCCTAGAAGGCCAGCATCCCGGAGTAGCCTCTTCACTGTTGAAGTTGAGACTGGTGTTTTGCGGGTACTATTTAATGAAGCTGCCAGTTGAGGACATGTGAGGCGTCTGTTTCTCAAACTAGACACTCTAATGTACTTGTCCTCTTGCTCAGTTGTGCACCGAGGCCTCCCACTCCTCTTTCTATTCTGGTTAGAGACAGTTTGCGCTATTCTGTGAAGGGAGTAGTACACAGCGTTGTACGAGATTCAGTTTATTGGCAATTTCTCACATAGAACAGCCTTCAATTCTCAGAACAAGAATAAACTGACGTTTCTGTTTCTGGACATTTCGAGCCTGTCATCAAACCCACAAATGCTGATGCTCCAGATACTCAACTAGTCTAAAGGCCAGTTTTATTGCTTCTTTAAAATCAGCACAAGTTTCCAGCTGTGCTAACATAATTGCAAAAGGTTTTTCTAATGATCAAATAGTTAATCCAAGTTTATCATTTTAAAAAGGCTAACACAACGTGCCATTGGAACACAGGAGTGATAGTTGCTGATAATGGGCCTCTGTACGCCTATGTAGATATCCCATAAAAACATGTAAATCAGCCGTTTCCTGCTACAATAGTCATTTACAACATTAACAATGTCTATACTGTATTCCTGATCACTTTGATGTTATTTTAAAAATGGGAGAAAAAAAAAAAAATGTGAAAACTTGACAAAGAAGCTGAGATCTGATATATATATATATATATTTTTTATATATATAGAAATAAATCCTGCGTGAGTTCTGAAAACAGAAGGAAAATTGTTCAAACACTTCTCTCTGTAATAGACTATGGTGACATTATTTATATGCAAGTGGTAGCCTCGGTTTTGAAACCATTGGACTCGGTATTCCATTCAGCAATACATTTTATCACCGGGGATGGTTTTAGGACGCATCATTGTATTCTTTATTCTTCTGTCTGTAAGAAGAGAGCTGCACTCTTATTTATTTACAAAGCAGCCTTTCAGAAGCTTCCTTCCTCCGCACATTTCTTCATTGATTCATTTATAGACGTACAAATGACCTAACCCGTTCTCAGGGATGGTTAACTCTGGAGATCCCTTTGGTCTGCACAGTATTGGGAAAATCTGCTTTTAGTTTTATTGCCCCTTGTGTGGAACAATACACAGAATTCCTTGCAATGAGATATTACAATTATTTATTGGAAACTTTTGTTGTTACAGAATGAGATTGCTTTTCTTAAATATGTTTAATGTTGTGTTTTATTTGTAATGTTTATGCAGGGCTATTGTGTTTTATTAGTGTTTTATTTGTAATGTTTATGCAGGGCTGTTGTGTTTTAGTGTTTTATTTGTAATGTTTATGCAGAGCTGTTGTGTTTTATTAGTGTTTCATTTGTAATTTGTATGCAGGGCTGTTGTGTTTTATTAGTGTTTTATTTGTAATGTTTATGCAGAGCTGTTGTGTTTTATTTGTAATGTTTATGCAGGGCTGTTGTGTTTTATTAGTGTTTTATTTGTAATGTTTATGCAGAGCTGTTGTGTTTAATTAGTGTTTTATTTGTAATGTTTATGCAGAGCTGTTGTGTTTAATTAGTGTTTTATTTGTAATTTTTATGCAGGGCTGTTGTGTTTTATTAGTGTTTTATTTGTAAACGTACACAGGGCTTTCTTGTTAGAGTTCTCTCATTGAGACTGTTTAAATAAAGGTTCATAAAAAGTTTTACAAGCAATTTTTTTCCCGCTTTGTCATTATGGGGCATTTGAGTAGACTGAAGTTGAAAATGTTTTTATTTAATACATTTTAGAATAAGGCTGTAACGTAACAAAATCTGGGAAAAGTCAAGGGGTCTGAATACACCGTGTATATACAGCACCAGTCAAAAGTTTGGACACACCTACTCATTCAAGGTTTGGACACACCTACTCATTCATTTTTGTTATTTTTACTATTTTCTACATTGTAGAATAATAGTTACGAATGTCAAAACTATGAAATAACACATATGGAATCATGTAGTAACCAAAAAAAGTGTTAAAGAAATCAAAATATATTTTAGATTCTTCAAAGTAGCCACCCGTTGCCTTGATGACAGTTTTGCACACTCTTGGCATTGTGTTTTCTTACAAATGATGTAGTTGATGATCCCTGATGTATCCCATAGACTGTTGGTATCTCCCAGCACCACATGTACACCACTAAAACTGCTATAGCTGAGCCAAGGACTATCGTGTCTGATAGGAGTTGAGAGAGAGAGAGAGCTAGCAAAAAGCGAGAGAGAGAAACCTTATTTCAAATGGTCAATTAATGCTCTCTGCACAAGGCATGGATCAAATAGTTAAAATAATGTTTTACCCAACAGCTGTGGTAACAGAAACTATAATCTCTCTCTCCTCCCGTTCTCCCCCTCTCTCTTCACCCCTCTTTCTCTCGCTCTCCCCATTCGCTGATCTGATGTATGATGACTGTGCTACAGGATCCATTTAACAGCACATCACCACGCTCACTTTTAACTGGAAAAACACATGCCGTTTTGCAACACACAGGGGAATGTTAGCCGACTGGCACAACCAAGCAGCCTATTAGATTGTAGAACAGGAGAGGGAACGAGGGAGAAGAAAATGGAGACAGAGAAAGAGGAGAGAGAGAGAGAGAGAGAGAGCCTAGAGGGTTTTGATATCCTCTCAAATGCAGACTTGGATTCCTCACATTTTTGTCATTTATCAAACACTCTTATCCAGAGCAAGTTACAGTTAGTGCTTTCATCTTACGATAGCTAGGTGGGACAACCACATATCACAGGAAATATGTAATTTATTGAGGAAAAGTGTATCAGCAAAGTCAGAGCTAGAAAGGAGGGGGTGGATTCAGGTGCTTTCAGAAGATAGGCAGGGTCTGCTGTCCTAGCTTCAGGGGGAAGCTGGTTTCACCATTGGGGTGCCAGGACAGAGAAGAGCTCGGACTGGACTGAGCAGGAGCTGCCCTCCCATAGGGGTGGGAAGGTCAAGAGACCAAAGGTGGCAGAACAGAGTGCTCAGGTTGGGGTGTAGGGTTTGAGCATAGCCTGAAGGGAGGGCAGTTCCTCTTGCTGCTCTGTTGGCAAGCGCCATGTTCTAGTAGTGGATGTGAGCTTCAACTGGAAGCCAGTGGAGTGTGCAGAGGAGTAGGGTGACACGGGACAACCAGGCGGGCTGCAGCGTTCTGGTTAAGGTTCAGGGGTTTGATGGCACAAGCGGGGAGTCCAGCTAAAAGCAATAATCCAGACCGAAGATGACAAGGACCTGCACCGCTTCCTGTGTGAGGTAAGGTTGTACTCAATGGATGGTGTAGAGCATGAACCAGCAGGAGTGAGTCACTGCTTTGATGTTTGCAGAGAACGACAGGGTGTTGTCCAGGGTCGCACAAAGGTTCTTTGCACTCTGGGAGAGCGACACTGTGAAGTTGTCAACCATGATGGAGGGGTCTTTGAGCGGGCAGGCCTTCTCCGGGAGGAAGAAAAGCTCTGTCTTGTTGAGGTTGAGCTTGAGGTGATGGGCCGACATCCAAGCTAAGATATCTGCAAGGCACACAGAGATGCGTGCGTCACCTGGGTGTCAGAAGGGGGGGAAGGAGAAAAGTAGTTGAATGTCATCCACATAGCAATGATAGGAGAAACCATGTGAGGATATGACAGAGCCAAGTGACTTGGTGTAAAGAGAGAAGAGGAGAGGGCCTAGAACCGAGCACTAGGGGTACACCAGTAGTGAGAGTACGTGGTGCAGACACAGATCCTCTCCTCGTCACCTGGTAGGAGCGGCCTGCCAGGTAGAACGCAATCCAAGAGTGTGTAGAGCCTGAGTCACCCAGCCCTGAGAGGGTGCAGAGATCTGATAGTTCACAGTGTCGAAGGCAGAGGATAGATCTTGCAGGATGAGAACAGAGGAAAGAGAGCCAGCTTTGACAGTGCGGAGAGCCTCTGCGTTACAGAGAAGCAAAGTCTCGGTTGAGTGACCCGTCTTGAAGCCTGACTGGTTAGGGTCAAGAAGATCATTCTGAGAGAGATAACAAGAGAGTTGATCAGAGACATCACACTCAAGTGTTTTGGAAAGAAAAGAAAGGGATACAGGTCTATAGTTTTTGACTTCAGATGAGTTGAGTGTTGGTTTCTTTTGGAGTTAGAAAGGACGCAGCCAGTGCTCAGGGATGAGTTGATGAGGAATTGGAGGAAGGTCTCCAGAGAAGGTCTGGAAAAGGAAGGATGGGGTCGAGCGGGCAGGTTGTCGGGCAGCCAGACCTCACTAGCTGCAGGATTTAAAGAGGTCAAGGCATAGGGTAGTTCTGTGTGACTGGGACCAGTGGACTCAATAGGCTGAGTGAATGAAGAACAGATTTCGTCAACCTTCTTTTTAAAGTGGTTGACAAAGTCGCCCACAGAGAGGGAGAAGGGGGGGGGGGACTTAGGAGGGAGGAAAAGTGGAAAAGAGTTTCCTGGGGCTAGAGGCAGAAGCTTGAAATTTAGAGCGATAGAAAGTGACTTTAGCAGCAGATACAGAGGAAGAGAAGGTAGAGAGGAGGAAGTGAATGATAATTGGTCCTCCGGAAGTTAAGTTTTCCTCCATTTTCGCTCAGCTGCCCACAGCGCTGTTCTATAAGCTCGCAATGAGTCACTCAGCCACGGAGCAGGAGGGGAGGGCCGAGCCATAGGATGCGGAAAGGGAGGTGAGTACGGCCGAACATAATCAGAAGACAGGAGGAAGAAGGATTTAGCAGAAGAGAGAGAGGATAGGATAGAAGAGGAGAGAGTAGTGGGAGAGAAAGAGAGCGCGAGTGAAGATTGCGACGGTGCATGACCATCTGGGTAGGGGCTGAGTGGCTAGGATTGGAGGAGAGGGATACAGAAAAGGAAACTAAGTAGTGATCAGAGACCTGGAGGGGGGTTGCAGTGAGATGAGGAGGCGAACAGCCTCTACTAAAGATGATATCAATTGTTTTTCCTGACTTGTGAGTTGGAGGGGACTGGGACGTGTGTTCGTTACGCTTTGCCTTACGCTTGTAAATGTTTATGTCGTAAACACAATAAGACATTAAAGCCACACAAAGTGAAATTCTAGACACCTCCTATACCTTTGTCCCATTTAACGTTACTCCGCCAACTTTAACATATCATCGTAACTAGCTGCTGACTGCAGATGAGAAACTTTTAAATGATTGACAACATCTAGACTGACAGGAGAGCTGGTTTTATGTAAGTCTAGAGAAGAATGTGAAAATATGAAGCTGGGCTGTCGAAGCGGTCAACGGATCAAACCACTCCAAATCATAAGATTAAAGCAGAGCTCGGGTCTATGTAGCCTATGTACTGTAGCATCAACTGCAAAGGAAGTGAAGGTGAATGCTGACAGGTGCGGTAAATAACATAGGAGTTTCCTAAATGTAAACATTTTTGAATGTCAATTAAATGCTTTAAAATATAACTCATTGTGAAATAACTTAACATTACTAAGTTATGACCACATTTATGTGCTGTAATGTAGTGTTCCATCATGCTACATCAACAAAAACAACAATTGTGAAGTAAATGACTAATGTTAAGATGTTTTATGCATTGAAGGGCATGTACAGTATACTATGTACTGTATTACTAAAGAACAGCTGTGATTAGGGGCGGAAGGTAGCCTAGTGGTTAGAGTGTTGGGCCAGTAACCGAAAGGCTGCTAGATCTAATCCCCAAGCTGACAAGGTAAAAATCTGTCGTTCTGCCCCTGAACAAGGCAGTTAACCCACTGTTCCTAGGCCGTCATTGTAAATAAGAATTTGTTCTTAACTGACTTGCCTAGTTAAATAAAGGTGAAATAAAAATAATAATAATAATAATAATAAAGTGCCTCATTTCAGGATCATGCACGTGTCATACATATAACGTATAACTTAAGCCTTGTTCACATTGGCAGTTTGAAGAGACTAAAATCAAATATTTGGGCATAAATCTGACTCGAATGTGTTTTTTCCCTGCAGTCTGAACAGCCAAAAAGCACATGGAATCAGATATTTTAAGACACATTTCAAACCACCTTCGTAGGTCGTTTGAAATCCGATACAAATCTGATTCATGGCCATGCAAGTTGTGTCTAAACGGTCAAATCAGATTTGTTTTGCCATTGTGGTTTTTACACTGTTATTTGGCATTTCTTGTTGCTTGCTAGCTACTCTGTTAACAGTTTTGACAAGAACATGTGGGAGCTAACTATCTTGTTAATTGTCACAAACAAATGAGTGAATATGCTAGAAAGCTCAACAGCTTGTGGACTGCTGTGTCTGGCTAGCTAGTGGACTGCTGTGTCTGGCTAGCTAGTGGACTGCTGTGGCTAGTCAAAAAGGACTCATTTTGAAAGTTGGATCATCTTATCCTTTGAGGCTTTAAAAGTTCTTACCACTATGATTTTGAAGATTCAAAACAACTGGGAAATGTCCATGGCAGGCATTATTGTCACCTTAGCTAAGGGCTGGAGAAATGTAACCCAGCTCAAATTCACACAGCGCTAAGGACTGACCATCCATGATATCAAATGTATAGTTTTAACCATGTTTTGAGGCTATAGTGTTTGTTTACATACATACATACATACATACATACATACATACATACATACATACATACATACATACTTTGGGTTCTGTTGGGGTACATCAGATGAAATAAGCTCATAAGGCATTTATAAGTAAAATTCTTCAAGATATATAATTAAGTCCAAAAATGGATGCATCAACTAAGAATTCTAGCTTTAAATAAGTAGGAGGTGGAAGGGGACAATACCAGCAAATTAGAGGGGAAATTAAATTGATTACTCGAGTATTGACGTGGAAGATTACGAGAATTATGATAATATGTGCGGCAGGTAGCCTAGTGGTTAGAGCGTTGGACTAGTAACGAAATGTTGCAAAATCGAATCCCCGAGCTGACAAGGTAAAAATCTACCGTTCTGCCCCTGAACAAGGCAGTTAAACCCACTGATCATAAGTCATTATTGAAAATAAAAATGTGTTCTAAACTGACTTGCCTAGTTAAATAAAAGGTAAAATAAATAAATAAATACAAAAAGGCCTTTTTGACAGACATTAGCCACACAGCATCCAAAGTGACTTTCACACAACAGTATTGTATCTACTGGGCAATCTACTCACCCTGAGGCGCAGTGAGAGGTCGTCCGTGGTCCTGGCACCAGCCCACTGGGTGGATGTGAGGGCTGCTGGCATCACACCTAAAATGCACATAACACTATAACTCTAAATGTGTTTCTTATTGATTTTGAAGTTAATGTAATATTGTTCTTGTCTATTACTGTTTTGTACTTTGTCATGTATTTGTACATTTTATGTGGACCCCAGGAAGAGTAGCTGATGGAGGTCCTAACAAAATAAACCAAACACACACCACTAAACCACAGCATACAGTACATTATCTTCCTACATATACACACTTCCTCAACTAAACACACACACATGTATTTCAGTCCTCCTGGGGTAGCACATAACAATAACCTCTACATGCAATTTGCAATTAAAATACACGGTTTGTGACCGGGAGAATATTGCAATAGGGCTCCGACGAGAGGTTCTGGGAATGGATTCTCAATCCTTGTAACCCGTGCGGTTATTAAATATTAGCGATAGCGATGTTTCTGTGCAACTTTGACGTTCTATTTTCTCCCAAGAATTGCCAAACAATTTGTATGTTGATGTAGTGCCCATCGGTTATGAATGTTTCAACTTCTGTGTTGAGAAGTCGTGTTTTTACAGTCGGTTCCTGATTTTAACTCCCTAGTCGATTGACGCACTGGTGCATAATAAAACAAATACAATTTTAAAAAATCACCATCTAAATCTGTTAGTTTAAGCTAGAGATATGTTTAAAAAAAATGTTTTTCATTGGATGTGTCTCAATCCACTGCATCCGCCGATATCGCACTTCCACAAAGGTGGTAGAGCGCTCATAGGGAAGTAGGGGTGCTGCAGCACCCCCTGAAAAAAAATCAGCTGTTTTTTTTGTAGAATTAATATTCTTTTAATAGTGCCCTGGGCCTTTACTAGTCCTGTATTAGAGGACCAATATAGCCGTCTGTAGCACGGGCTACATTGTGAGGGTGGAGAGACATGCATCTTTGTTCCAGCTAAACTTGAACAGGACAGTAGGCCTAACTACCTTTAAAAAGCGCGTTTAAAAAAATATATAAACACTTTATCATCACGAGATAGGTGCAGTGAAATGTGTTGTTCTCATAAAGATCTACGACAGCAGTATTAAACTGAAAGATAAGGTCATTTCATCAAACTTGAGAGGCTCCCCATGCTTATTAATTGCTCATTCAACATATTGGCTGCTACTTCCCTCAATCCCATTTCAACAGTTTTCCTTCCTAACTGTTTTACATTCCCCGAGGTCAACCAGAAATGTTTCCTTGGCCAAATATTCCCAGATTTTCATATATAAAAAAAGGCCACACATGTGATGCCATACGTTTTTAATCATGTAGGCTACACTGTCCCGCAAAATCATCCTGTTGTTCCACATTAGGGCATTTTAAAATGTGGTCACTCGGTTTGACCTATAAACTATTATGACCACTCTATGGAAAGGGGAGACTCTCGTGTTTTGCTCTATGACCCCAACAAGTGCCACTGGACTCGTCTGAAGGTAACCGATACCGGTTTAAAAAATGTATGAAGGTAGATTTGTGCCTACCCAAAAAAAGGGGTTCAATCCGTTTCTCTAGGCTACAGTAACAAAGGCTAAATTCAATATTTTATCAAATACTTGTTTTATATTTTTTTATACCTAAAGGGGTCAAAACATTAAAAATCAAATAGCAGAATGATCCATAGTATGAAGTTCTTAAAACAATTCCATGTCAGCTTAGAAACCACCACCCCCCCCCCCAACGACTTAGACTTTGAAGAATTAAAGAGCACAACTAACCATGAGCATTTCTACCACCACAGAAACAGACCATGGGTCTGTTCTAAAGTGACTTCTCAGTTAACCCAGAGATAAAATCTTGCAAAATTTGAGTGGCCTGCACAGAGCAGTGCCATTGAGTGTTTGCTAACAGATCTCATGGTTTATTTTAGGGCTGTGTCTGATAACTTAGCTAGCTAACAGAAATTGGAAATGCAACACCACACCAACAACCGTCATGTTTCTCAATTTCAAAGGAAAGATTCCATTGGTCACGTGACTTGTATATGCTCTGTGATTGGACAACACAGAGCACAATGCTGTATGGGCTAAGTAGTTTGAACCACGCGACCAGCATGCTGTTGAAATTTGTATGCTAAAAAATGAGTGGGTGTGTCAGTTCCGGAACCATAACTGCGAAAAGAGGGGCGGTCCATCTGAGGCCTATTTCACTTACTGTACAGGCCGGCTAGATTAACATCTACCTACATACACATGCAATCACACAACAAGTGCAATTCCATTAGATTTCTGTGTGCTTTGAAATGATACAGCAGCAGTGCGATTCTGCCGAATAGCCCAATCATGTGTTGCACAAAGTGAAGGCTTGCCTGACTGCTGTCCCTTGGGCCCTATAATTTGACCAAGAATCCCACAAATGCTCTTTGGTGAATGTAGCCGGAGTGGCTGAGAGAGTGAATCTGTGTGCGGGGAGTGTGCGTGTGTGTGTGTGTGTGTGTGTGTGAGAATAGTCAATCATGGGTTGCACAGAGTGAACGATTCCCCACTTTGCTGTCCCTTGGGCACTATAATTTCCCCAAGAATCCCATACATGATCTCTGGTGAGTGTAACGGACTGGCAGAGAGTGAATCTGTGCGCGTGTGCGTGTGTGTGTGTACATGCAAGTGTGTTGTGCCTGTGTGTAAGTTAAACTGTGAGTGTAGGTGTACATGTGGGTGCGTGTGAATGCAATGAGCTGTGGCGACCCATGCTTTCTGTGAGGCAAGGAGACTAGGAGATTCTCCTCTTGGAAAGTCTCAGTAAGACATGAAAAAAGAAGGGGAAAAGAACAAATAAAATAACCACTGCAAAATATCTCAGCCAGGCAGCTCTGAGAACAAAACAGAGAAGACTGTCAGTTCTCCTCTTCAACTATTACATCATTTCTAGTTACACGACTTCTGTTTTTCTCCCACATCAAGCTTTCACTGGATTAATTGGGCCATGCGTCACATGCTATGTAAATCAAACTCCTCTTAACAATAAGCGGGTAAATCATCACTGATGTCAGTACTCGAGAGAGACAGAGAGACAAGAGAGACAAAGAGAGAGACAGAGAGAGAGAGAGACAGACACAGACACACAGAGAGACAGATAGACACAGACAGACACAGACAGAGAAAGGAGAGAGAGAGAGAGAGAGAGAGAGAGACAGACACAGACAGAGAGAGAGAGAGAGAGAGACAGACACAGACAGAGAGAGGAGAGAGAGAGACAGACACAGACAGAGAGAGGAGAGAGAGATGAGAGAGATTAGAGAGAGAGGAGACAGAGACAGGCGGAATTGTAGATCATACATGTACACACACGTGCGCACCCGCACACACCCTTTACTGTTGATCTATACGTCACTCTTTATGTAACACAGCTACGTATATGCACTGTGCACAAAATATTCCATGCTCTATGACAGACTGAACAGGTGAATCTAGAACTGCAACGCTGCTGGGTTTTCACACTCAACAGTTTCCCGTGTGTATCAATAATGGTCCACGACCCAAAGGACATCCAGCCAACTTGACAACTATGGGAAGCATTAGAGTCAACATGGGCCAGCATTCCTGTGGAACGATTTCGACACCTTGTAGAGTCCATGCTCCGATAAATTGAGGCTGTTCTGAGGGCAAAAGGGGGGGGTGCAACTCAATATTAGGAAGGTGTTCTTAATGTTTTGTACACTCAGCATATATATATATATATATATATATATACACACACACAATAGTACAATAGTTACAAAACAACATTAAGGTGTAGTCTATCAATTACTGACACTAAACATCAGTAAACATATGTTGATCGCATGTCTCATCTGGCTAGAACTTGATGAAAACACCTTCTCAACCTCATGTTTGATTTCCACAACGGACTTAGTTTAACAGTCAAGGAAGCCAATATACAAAAGCTAGACACGTTTCAAACTGAGGAGACAGAATTCATTCTTTTGTAGTTTTTTCCCCCACACACACACACAGTGTGGACATTTTATTTTCCAATTTCTCATCAACTTACAACTCACAAAAATCTAACTTCAAAAGAATGGAAAACAGTTTGAACTGAATGACGGGTGTCTCACCAGTAGTCGTAGGTGTCGTCCCAGTTGTCGAAGTGAACCAGAAAGCGATTGTCCACGATGTCGGCCACCGAGGCCACACACACCAGGCACGGGTTCTTCCGGTCCACTGCCTCCAGTTTCATGCCCACCTGAAACTTAGAGGTGCTCGTGGTCTGTGGACACACACAGAGTCACATCAGTAAGGGCTCAATTATTTGACTACGTAGAAATCATGCATTCATGTCAATCGAGGGTTTGAGTAAATATTCAAATAGCATACACTGATTCTGCCCTAAAGGCTTGAGAGCACCAAATTTGAGCTTTAAGATAACATTTGATCATATCACATACACTGAGTGTACAAAACATTAAGAACACCTGCTCTTTCTATGACACTGACTGAGCAGGTGAATCCATTTGAAAGCTATGATCTCTTTATGATGTCACTTGTTAAATCTACTTCAAAATCAGTGTAGATGAAGGGGAGGAGAAAGGTTAAAGAAGGAATTTTAAGCCTTGAGACAATAGAGACATGGATTGTGTATGTGTGCCATTCAGAGGGTGAATGGGAAAGACAAAATATTTAAGTGCCTTTGAACAGAGTATGGTAGTAGGTGCCAGGCGCACCAGTTTGTGTCAAGAACTGCAACGCTGCTGGATTTTTCACGCTCAACAGTTTCCCGTGTGTATCAAGAATGGTCCACGACCCAAAGGACATCCAGCCAACTTGACACAACTGTGGGAAGCATTGGAGTCAACATGGGCCAACATCCCTGTAGAACGCTTTCGACCCCTTGTAGAGCTCATGCCCTGATTAATTGAGGATGGTCTGAGGGCAAAAGGGGAGGTGCAACTCAATATTAGGAAGATGTTCTTAATGTTTTGAACACTCAGTGTATATTGTCCTATACACCAATCAATTCCCTTCATTAAAGTCATACAGTACCTCTCAGTCAATCTGTATTTGAGCTTTTGCCAATGTAAAAACACGACAGGATGTAAAGCGGTGTTTCTTTGAAGCAATGTGGGGCTAGCTTTACAACAGCCACTGGGACACATTGTTCTGTTCTGCTGTGTGAATGAAGGTCAGCTTTTGGCCCCAGGCGTCCTTTCAGGAGAAAGAAGCACTAAGCTTATGACTCCCACAACCCGACCAAGCACTTACACTGTTATGGGATTTAAACAGATGCTGTGGTGCAGCTGGAGCATTGCAAGACTCCTGGTATTTATCCCAGTTAAACTCGACTTCGTTGTAGCCTGAAATAAAATAGGGGGGGGGGGGGGGGGGGAGAGAGAAAACAAATGCGATTAGGGTTGTGAAAAATATTGCTGTGCCAGGTACATTACATTATTCCCAACAGACTGCTGTGTATTAGCACTAAATGCTGATGGTGTGGAAATAAGATGAGGCCCTTGTAAGAGAAATGAACCATGCATAGTTTAAAGACCATTCTCCTGTTATGTGTTGAAGTCTATTCCGTTAGGATCAAACAACCACAAGCTCTTACACAGAAGCAATACAATTATATCAATTATATCCGGACTGAGCTAAGACAAACTGAGCTGTACTGAGCTGGCCTGGCTATGCATCCACCATAGTTGCTTGCCTTGAACCATGTTGACAAGGACCATGTGAAAATAATATATTGGTTTGGGTCAGCAGAATTAGTTACTGTGAAATGGGAAAAGAGAAAAAGGGTGTGCTGATCTGCTGTAGATCACCTTTTGGTGGGTGGAGCTTGTGTCCTGTCGACTCGCACCATCCGGCTGGCCTGATGTCGGCAGAGTCGGCGTTTAACCAGAAGTCATAGCATTCAGAGTAGCCGTCGATGTGGAGCCGCAATCGGTAGCCAATCACCTTTGAAAAACAAAATGCAGTATATATATGTATGGATGTACATGCAGTCCCTATCCCAAAGTCATTCCGCTCCGTCTTCCCATGACTATTGCAGTAAGCTAATTGCAGGGCCTTGCGCTTAACAGTTGGTTTCTGTTCCACTGTGAATTATATATGAGGAGACTCTCCATACAATTCGATTTTTGCTGATGGAAATACAACAGCGACAGCTCACGTAAATCTTGTACATTTGGAAAGTGGTCGATGTGATACGCAGATTCCAAGTCCCACAATTTCTTCACAAAAGGGATGGCATAAAAAGCTAATTGACAACACAAAACTACCAAGGCCCTTGTCAGTAACAGTTATGGACGAGAATTTCCCCCACCCACAACAGTGCTGTCTGGACTTCAAATCACAGACCCAGTTAAAGTGTGTGACACGCCCAATGTGCTAGGGTAGCCCTTGGTGTGACACGCCCAATGTGCTAGGGTAGCCCTTGGTGTGACACGCCCAGTGTGCTAGGAGAGCCCTTGGTGTGACACGCCCAGTGTGCTAGGAGAGCCCTTGGTGTGACACGCCCAGTGTGCTAGGAGAGCCCTTGGTGTGACACGCCCAGTGTGCTAGGAGAGCCCTTGGTGTGACACGCCCAGTGTGCTAGGAGAGCCCTTGGTGTGACACGCCCAGTGTGCTAGGAGAGCCCTTGGTGTGACACGCCCAGTGTGCTAGGAGAGCCCTTGGTGTGACACGCCCAGTGTGCTAGGAGAGCCCTTGGTGTGACATGCCCAGTGTGCTAGGAGAGCCCTTGGTGTGACACGCCCAGTGTGCTAGGAGAGCCCTTGGTGTGACACGCCCAGTGTGCTAGGAGAGCCCTCCCTCTACGCTGCAGCTCACCTCTGCCACAGACAGGACGCAGAACATGGAGGGGTGGAGAGGGTCGATCCCCTCCAGCCTCATCCCAGCCTTGAAGCCACTTCTGCTCGGGGGGAACGACTGGGCCTGGGATGGAGGGAGAGAGAGACGAAGATAAAGGGAGAGAGAGTGGGGGAGAGGAAGGAGAACATAAGAATGAGAAAGTGTGAGGGAGACAGCAATGGACATACAGAGAGAAAAGTAAATGAGAGGAAGGGAGAGAGAGAAAGTGAGAGACAATAAGGATAGAGAGTATAGGACAGAGCAGAGCTAGCAAAAAAGGAGATAACGAAATGACCAACAGGAGACCAGGAGAATAAACCCAAATGTTGATAAATAAAATATCCTCTCTAGAAAACCCAAACCTGTAGTAGGAAATATAACTCCAGAAAATCCAAACCTATACATTTACTAGGAAACATAACATTATTGTGCTTGCATTTTCATGGAGGCTGGACCGCCACGCTCAAGTGTGTCGCGGCAGCGCAGTTGCCGTGGAAATGGGTGTTTGTGCCTCTGACGGAACAGATGTCCTGTCAAATCCCTTCATAGAAAAATTCATACAGTACGCTGTACCGAGTGTTTGTAGCAAAGGACTTAGTCCAGTGTAAATCATTGTTATGGAGAGAGAAATGGGGGAGGGGGAGGCAACACTGGAGGGGGGGGGGGGGGGTCTTGATACTGTGACATTTAGGGGTCAAGTCTCAAATCCTTGCTTAATCCCCCTGCGGTCTAATAGTTGTGCTGTGACCGTTCTCAAATTCACAGTCATTAGAAACAATGGGGACATCCTGGTGTCCACCACCACACACACCCACGCGCATGAGCACACACACAAACAGTGTGACTTTCATCTATTTTGCAGGCCCTTGTCGACCCATTAGAAATAAGTCCTGCAGAAAAGCAGTAGGAAAGGGGAGGATCTGTGATTTCTCTGCAGTTTTTCTGAAATCTGGCTGTGTGATCTACAACTCCAGCTACTGCGATAGGGAAACTATTTCATCAAGGACAACTGGTTGCAATTTGCTTTGTTCTAAAATAAATAAAATAATTCACATTAAATCACACAGAAAATACACAACATGAACAAAAGTATGTGGACACCTGCTCAGCCAACATCTCAATGCAAAATCATAGGCATTAATATGGAGTTGTTCCCCCCTTTGCTGCTATAACAGCATCCACTCTTCTGGGAAGGCTTTCCACTAGATGTTGGAAGATTGCTGCAGGGACTTTCTTCCATTCAGCCACAAGAGCATTAATGAGGTCGGGCACTGATGTTGGGCGATTAGGCCTGGCTCGCAGTCGGCGGTCCAATTCATCCCGAAGTTGTTCGATGGGTTTGAGGTCAGGGCTCTGTGCAGGCCACTCAAGTTTTTCCACACCGATCACACAAACCATTTCTTTACGGACCTCGCTTTGGGCACGGGAGCATTGTCATTCTGAAACAGCAAAGGGCCTTCCCCAAAGTATGTGGACACACCTTCAAAAAATGTGTTGTCACAATGTTGCAAGCACAGAATCGTCTGGAATGTCATTGAATGGTATAGCGTTAAGATTTCCCTTCACTGGAACTAAGGGGACTAGCCCAAAACCATGAAAAACAGACCCAGACCATTATTCGTCCTCCACCAAACTTTACAGTTGGCACTATGCATTGGGGCAGGTAGCGTTCTCCTGGCATCCACCAAACGCAGATTTTTCTGTCAAACTGACAGATGGTGAAACGTTTCCTTCTGCTTCGGAGTCTAATGGCGGCAAGCTTTACACCACTCCAGCCGATGCTTGGCTGAACTTGGGCTTATGTGCGGCTGCTCTGCATCTTTTGAAGGGGTGTCCACATACATTTCTATATAGTGTACCTTTGCATAGTCCCGTAAACTATATACTGTACAGTAGGTCCTTAACATCCTTCCTTTTAAATCAACAGACCATGTTTAACATCAAGCAGCTGGCTTATGGCCTTTAAATGCAAATCATAGCTCTGGTGGCCTGTATTCTAGTTTAGTAAAATACATCTCAGACTGAAAACAGACAAACATGGGGAACTACCTGGACATTTTAATTTTCTGTTGCAAAATTTTCCGTTGTTACAGTGTGCCCTAATGTATAGGGCTCTCGTGTCAAGCTTTAGTAGTAGATAGACCTACTGATTGATGAAGGTGATGCTTACCTCAGTGAACAGTCTTAGGGGAACTGCTATGGCCTTCTCCTCTCCCAGGTACTGATCCCACGACCAGGCCTTCTTCTTACCAATCACTGCTACCACACCACAATCATCTGAGTTATATCTCTTCTTATGATACCACAAGCCAGATTCCAGGACACACATTAAACCTAGTCCTAGTCTAAAAACGTTGCTCAATAGAGAAACCCTGTGTGTAAATATACATCAGTACTCTACAGTACATAGCATATGCCAGCCATTATCATTTGATATCACTTTAAACATACTCTGTGCATTCATATCAATAACCAGTAGTATTTTAGTATTCAGTATTCAGAGTTTACCTTGTGTGCTGGTCACTTTGTTCTTCATTTTTGCTGCGTCCTCTTTCGGTCGCTCCTGAAATGACACAGTTGTTACAGGTATAGAATCTTAATTTGATCACTGGGTTGTCGCAGAGCAGGAAATGCAAAAAAAAAGTATTCTAAACTTTGTAATTTCCACTTAAAAAAGTGAGAAATTAATCCAAACAAAAAATGCAACAACCCATACAAAAATGTCATTAATTATAATCTACATAATAATTCACATTTTCTGTTGCTGCAGGATTATTTTCCTGCTGTGAGAAACTGGGAAAATTAAGATCCTACATCTGTAATCCTACAGTACATAACATGTCCACTTGACCTGACCAGGGAAAAACCCTCAACTCTACTTTTTACTTTAGCCTAACTAGGGCCTGGAGTTGTTCCTGGTTAGGTCACATAGGGATTAAATATCAAATTAAGAAAGGACATCTATAGTTGCTGAAAGAAACTTGAGTAATACTTTACTTAAACAGGCCCAGTGCTGTCAAAAACGTGATTGTCCTGTGATTAAAATAGTATTCAGACCCCTTGACTTTTTCCACATTTTGTTACGTTACAGCCTTATTCTAATTGAATAAATAGTTTTTTGCTAAATCATAAAAAATAAACTGAAATACACATTTACTTAAGTATTCAGAGCCTTTACTCAGTACTTTGTTGAAGCCCCTTTGGCAGCGATTACAGCATCGAGTCTCCTTGGGTATGACTCTACAAGCTTGGCACACCTGTATTCGGGGAGTTTCTTCATTTTTTTTTTTTTTTTGTAATATTTTCTACATTGTAGAATAATAGTGAAGACATCAAAACTAATGAAATAACACCTATGGAATCATGTAGTAAACAAAAATAAATTGTTAAACAAAACCAAATATATTTTATATTTGAGATTCTTCAAAATAGCCACCCTTTGCCTTGACAGCTTTGCGCACTCTTGACATTTTTAATACATTTGCAAAAATGTCATTATGGGGTATTGTGTGTAGATTGATAATTTAAAAAAACAAACAATTTAATCAATTTTAGAATAAGGCTGTAATGTAAAAAAAAGTGGAAAAAGTCAAGGGGTCTGAATACTTTCCCAATGCACTGTATTATGCTGAATTGTAATGTTGAGTACATTGACCTCTGGTACCTTGGCATTAGGTTCCCAAAGTTGGGTTTGCATCTAAAAAGGTGAAAATAAATTATGCAGTTATTGAGGCTACCTGCCACTTATATAAGATTAGCTATGTTAATTTCAAAAAGAGACATGAATTTAGAACATAATTCTCCCGAGATGTCAATCACAATTTGAAATGTTGCAGGGTCGCCCCCATCCCTGCCTCCAAATGACTGAAAAGCTGTTGCAATTTTGAATTTTCTTCAGAGGTGGAGAAGAGTAGCTGAGGATGAGGAGAAGAGCAGCTGACAAATCTTCCTCATGCCAGGTGACAGAGGAAGAAGAATTTTCTTCAAATGCTTACAAAGCAAGAGTTTTCACAGAGATAGCAAACACAGCTTTGTAGTTGGGCTGCGTTCCTCTGGCAATATAGCTAGAACTGGCTTGCTAGATAATTGCTAGTTAAAAATAATCACATTTTCCCTGCCTATGGACAGACCCGAACAATGTACTGTAAAAGTTAGTATTTTGTACTGTTTTGCTAGCTAGTTCCTGGACATTAACCTCCTACTCTTCATCTTGTGTGGAATTGTTTCACTGACTTTGTCTCCGCATTATCCACAGGGTAACTGTCAACTTGAGTCTGAAAATGGACACTGGAGGTAAAGGAATCTGCGGTGTAAGTATCAATTTGATATTCATGAACATTTGTCATGACCTGATTAGGTCAGGCTACCTGATTTGGTCGGGGTGCATTGTAGCTAAGCCTTATCCTAACCTGGCACGTTAATGTGCCTAACCTGCTACATTAATTTAATGTAGACAGAACCATTGCTAACGTTGGAGCCCGACATCACTGGGTTGTCACACATTAACCCATAATTCTTCACCTTGTGTGGATTTTTTTTCTTCTTTTCCACAGACTCTTTCACATTATCCTAACTGTTTACTTGTTTAAATACCTTATTTTCAAATACAGATAAGCGCACAGAGGTAATTCGTACATTATATTTAGTTTTTCAGATGTGACCTTCCAGTGACTTTCGGAGCACACAAAGGGAAACAATACATTTGAGTCTTAATTGTTTGTTTTGTGTGCCTTTTTTCTATTGCATTTGACATGCATTTAAAATTACATTTCTGGCACATATATCACCATATATTATGAACTATATATTACCAATATATATTAAAATAAGTATTATTCATATCTACATGTTGACCATAAATAATCATGCATACTGTTAAATATATTTACAACAAATGCATGTAAATATATGAATAGCACATGTACGTAAAATGCATACTACCACATATGGACAAGTAAGATGGCAAAAATAATTCTAACATATTTAGAAATAGCCAAAATCAAATATGTAAATATATTTATGAAATATATCTGTGAGTAGTACATGTATTTAGATATATTTATTTTCAAATATTAGTACATGCAGTTGAAGTGAGAACTTTACATACACCTTAGCCAAATACATATAAACTCAGTTTCACAATTCCTGACATTTAATCCTAGTAAAAACTCCGTCTTAGGTCAGTTAGGATCACCACTTTATTTTAAGAATATGAAATGTCAGAATAATAGTAGAGAGAATGATTGATTTCAGCTTTTATTTCTTTCATCACATTCCCAGGGGGTCAGAAGTGTACATACACTCAATTAGTATTTGGTAGCAATGCCTTTAAATTGTTTAACTTGGGTCAAACGTTTTGGGTAGCCTTCGACAACAGGTTGGGTGAATTTTGGCCCATTCCTCCTGACAGAGCTGGTGTAACTGAGTCAGGTTTGTAGGCCTCCTTGCTCGCACACACTTTTTCAGTTCTGCCCACAAATTTTCTATAGGATTGAGGTCAGGGCTTTGTGATGGACACTCCAATACCTTGACTTTGTTGTCCTTAAGCCATTTTGCCACAACTTTGGAAGTATGCTTGGGGTCATTGTCCATTTGGAAGACCCATTTGCGACCAAGCTTTAACTTCCTGACTGATGTCTTGAGATGTTGCTTCAATATATCCACATAATTTTCCATCCTCATGATGCCATCTATTTTGTGAAGTTCACCAGTCCCTCGTGCAGAAAAGCACCCCCACAACATGATGCTGCCACCCCCGTGCTTCATGGTTGGGATGGTGTTCTTTGGCTTGCAAGCCTCCCCCTTTTTCCTTCAAACATAATGATGGTCATTACGGCCAAACAGTTCTATTTTTGTTTCATCAGACCAGAGGACATTTCTCCAAAAAGTACAATCTTTGTCCCCATGTGCAGTTGCAAACCGTAGTCTGGCTTTTTTATGGCGGTTTTGGAGCAGTGCCTTCTTCCTTGCTTAGTGGCCTTTCAGGTTATGTCGATATAGGACTCGTTTTACTGTGGATATAGATACTTTTGCATCCGTTTCCTCCAGCATCTTCACAAGGTCCTTTGATGTTGTTCTGGGATTGATTTGCACTTTTCGCACCAAAGTACGTTCATCTCTAGGAGACAGACCGTGTCTCTTCCTGAGCGGTATGACGGATGCGTGGTCCCATGGTGTTTATACTTGCATACTATTGTTTGTACAGATGAACGTGGTACCTTCAGGCTTTGGAAATTGCTCCCAAGGATGAACCAGACTTGAGGTCTACAATGTTTTTCCTGAGGTCTTGGCTGATATCCCCATGATGTCAAGCAAAGAGGCACTGAGTTTGAAGGTAGCCCTTGAAATACATCCACAGGTACACCTCCAATTGACTCAAATTATGTCGATTAGCCTATCAGAAGCTTCTAAAGCCATGACACCATTTTCTGGAATTTTCCAATCTGTTTAAAAGGCACAGTCAACTTAGTGTATGTAAACTTCTGACCCATTGGAATTGTGATAGTGAATTATAATTTGTAAACAATTGTAGGAAAATTGCTGGAAGAATTACTTGTGTCATGCACAAAGTAGACGTCCTAACCGACTTGCCAAAACTATAGTTTAACAAGAAATTTGTGGAGTGGTTGAAAAAAAAAAAAGTTTTAATGACTCCAACCTAAGTCTATGTAAACTTCTGACTTCAACTGTATATGTATTTAAAATATATGTCAATATATCAGGCTTCTGTATGGGGTTAGGATATGATCAAGAGCTCAGGTTTGGTCAGTCCAGGCCTACTCACTCTTAGACAATATTCCTCCACCACGCCTTTGCTGGAACTCACACTCAGTTTTATTTTCTTCCTATCCTCTGCCTGCATCATTCGAGACAGGATCGATTCTACAACAAGATAGGAAAAAAAGCCACATGAAACACACACATAGGCCAACAGAATGCAAAATCAAATCAATTACCATTTAAAATTGTGCATTGCGTTAAGTTGAGACATCTCAATTTATTCCTACATGTAATTTTCCTTCTGAACAGAGTGAATGAAAAGCCCCCACATTCCTTCTAGAAAAACATGAAAGCTCTCTGAAGTATCCCCCTTTCAAACAAAGCAGATTACATTCCTCGTCTTATGTGCACTTCAATTGTTCGCTTGAGACGTAAGCAGCTGGACCGCCTCATTGCCTGTGGTAGGAGACAGAGGCGGGATGCCCCCCCCCCCCACCAGTACAGTAACACATGTGTATTGTATATAGAGGACATGAATGCATCTCTTTCCCTGGTACATTATGTAAATTGATGTCTGATGGAATTTGGATTGAGTTCCTGGTAAGAGATGAAGACGGCTTCCCATGAAAGTCAAATGAAGTGAAATGGGGTCTGTGGTAGAGGGGGTGGCCGCCGCTGGAGGGGCCCGGATTTTCACGGAAAGGCAGTGAGAAGCAGCAACTGTGAGCCTTCCGAAGCAGATTAATGGACTGTACTTTAGTTACCCGGAAACAAAATGGATTCACTATATAACTGTAACACTTACTGCTCTAACACAAAATGGTCGCCCTCGGGCCTTGTTGCACTCTGACTAAAGATTAACTGTGTTGAAATATCATAAAGGAAATCTCAGGGCTACAGAGCAAAATAATCACAGCCTAACCTTAACGCACCACAAAATGGACTGAAATCATAATTTTGACCATTGACCACTGCTACCCTACTGTTAAGTGAACTCTTTAGTGTTTCAGTGAACCTCCATAGTGACTCACCGTTTGGTATTTCCTCCGGCCCAGTCCTTCGGCCAATCAGGGACTCAGTCTCCCAGTATCCATTCCAATCACATTCTATGTCTTGAGCAGATCTATTCGAGGCCTAGCTATAGACAAAACAAATAAAATGAACAATGGTTCAAAATGACAGACAAACATGCCATAAAAAAGTTAAATGCTTTGCATTTATTGACTAACACAACAATTCATGTATGCATGTGCCATACTCTGAAAAGTTGAAATGAGATTTCTCTGTGTAAACAGCGTCCCCAAAACCACCCAGAGATTTAGTTTTACAAAAAGGTTTGTGGGAAAATAGGGTTTGTTTATAAATTACAGCTTAAATACTGCAATGAGGATATGATTGAAAGGCTCCCATATTCTCCATCTAAAAGATACTGCTTCTCAGGCGGTCAATATCACCTTCCATATTATATTAGGGGGGCCTATTAATTGGTGGAAGGTTTCCAGGAGGTGTGACGGAGAAGGGGAGGGGAGCCAGTGCTCGAGGTCCCCGAGGGTGAGTGGAGGTGGGGCTGGTCTGACTGCAGTCTGCAGGCCCTCTGATTAACTGGGAGGGGTGGCTGCCAAGGCTCTGGGCATTAGGGATAGGCATTTGAAATTATTTCGGGGATTATAAAAATATCAGATATGTGGATAGTCGAAATATGTGTTTTAAAAATACACTAGATGACCAAAATTGTGGGCATCTGCTCATCGATCATCACATTCCAAAATCAGGGGCATTAATATGGAGTTAATGTAACAGCCTCCAGTCTTCTGGGAAGGCTTTCCACTAGATGTTGGAACATTGCTGAGGGGACAAGAGCATTAGTGAGGTCGGGCACTGATGTTGGGCGATTAGGCCTGGCTCGCAGTCGGCGCTCCAATTCATCCCAAAGATGTTTTGATAGAGCCCTGACCTCAAAACCTCTCTGTGCTGACCAGTCAAGTTCTTCCACACCGATCTCAACTAGCCATTTCTGTATGGACCTTGCCCGGGGGCATTGTCATGCTGAAAACAGGTAAGGGCCTTCCCTATACTGTTGCCATAAAGTTGGAAGCATAGAACCGTCTAGAATGTTGTATGCTGTAGCGTTTCCCTTCACTTGATCTAAGGGGCATCCACCAAATCCAGATTCTTCCGTCGGACTGCCTGATGGCGACGCATATTTCATCCCTCCATAGAACACGTTTCCTCTGCTCCAGAGTCCAATGGCGGCAAGCTTTACACCCCTCCAGCCAACGCCTAGGAATTGCGCATGGTGATCTTAGGCTTGTGTGCGGCTGCTCAGCCATGGAAACCCATTTCATGAAGCTCCCGACAAACAGTTATTGTGCTGCCGTTGCTTCCAGAGTCAGTTTGGAACTCGGTAGTGAGTGTTGCAACCGGGGACAGATGACTTTTACGTGCTCCAGCACTCGGCGGTCCCGTTCTGTGAGCTTGTGTGGCCTACCATTTGTCAGCTGAGCCGTTGTTGCTCCTAGACATTTCCACAGTTGCCAATGTATGGCTGTGTGCTCGATTGTATACACCTGTCAGCAATGGGTGTGGCTTAAATAGCCGAATCCACTCATTTAAAGGGGTGCCCACATATATACTTTTGTGTGTATATATGTACACTACCATTCAAAAGTTTGGGGTCACTTAGAAATGTCCTTGTTTTTGAAAGAAAAGCTATTTTTTTGTCCATTACAATAACACCAAATCGATCAAAAATACAGTGTAGACATTGCTAATGTTGTAAATGACTATTGTAGCTGGAAATAGATTTTTTTAATGGATTATCTACATAGGCGTACAGAGTCCCATTATAGCACAACTGAAAACTGTTCTGATTAAAGAAGCAATAAAACTGGCCTTCTTTCGACGAGTTGAGTATCTGGAGCATCAGCATTTGTGGGTTTGATTACAGGCTCAAAACGGCCAGAAACAAAGACCATTCTTCTGAACTCGTCAGTCTATTCTTGTTCTGAGAAATGAAGGCTATTCCATGTGAGAAATTACCAAGAAACTGAAGATCTCGCAAAGTTCAGTTGTGCTAACATAATTACAAATTGTTTTTTAATGATCAATTAGCCTTTTAAAATTATAAACTTGTATTAGCTAACACAACGTGCCATTGGAACACAGGAGTGATGGTTGCTGATAATGGGCCTTTGTACGCCTATGTAGATATTTAAAAAATATATATATAAAAAATATATATATATATTTTAAGTCTGCCGTTTCCAGCTACAATAGTAATTTACAACATTAACAATGTCTACACGGTATTTCTGATCAACTGAATGTTATTTTAAAAGGGACCAAAAAAAATTGCTTTTCTTTCAAAAACAAGGACATTTCTAAATGACCACAAACTTTTGAACGGTAGTGCATATGAAACATCAATGGAGACTTGTGCACTGCACTGCTTGTTTCAGCAAACTGGTGGGGAAGGGGCGAGAGAGGAGCAGGAGCCGGTGTGTGTGAGTCTGTGTGTGTGTGTTGTTCCAAACTGTTTGGTTACTTCTCTGCATCTTTCCGAGGTTAAGTTTAGGCATTTATTACGAATTAACTCTGAATGGTTATAGTAAGGGTTAAGGTTTGGGATAGGCTTAAGTCTTCCAAGTAATCGAATACTAAACATCCGTTTGGATATTGGAATAATCGCA
Source organism: Salvelinus alpinus (assembly GCF_045679555.1). Lineage (NCBI taxonomy): Eukaryota > Metazoa > Chordata > Actinopteri > Salmoniformes > Salmonidae > Salvelinus > Salvelinus alpinus. The sequence goes on from NC_092093.1 coordinate 58,607,702, forward strand.
GTGCATTCCTACTGGGCATGGGGTGGAGCTGTGTGTCCTAACACTCCCCTCCCTCACTGGGCTCCATTGATCGAATTGTTTAATTTGACAGTGAAAGAGCCACCAGGAGGTTTTTGATGTGTGTGCGCGCCATACAGAAGATAGCAAAGAAGACCAGGTTTGTGGGAGTAAAGACAAAGGGCTAAATCCTAACCCGTATGTGTGCATGTAAAGTACAGTAGGCCTAACTATCTCAACTAAATATTGCACTGATGCCAATGGCAACTGTGTAAAAGACTGATGATCTTTAGGATTCATCCCATTGATGCCACAGCATGTCCTCAGACCTACAGTAAATAACTACATTCAAGTGGTTGGTATGGGTAGGATGATATTGTGTGAGGCTGACGATGTGCAACAATGTAAACAACAGTCTTAAATAAGCACACCACTAAAGCTGAAAAAATAAATACAATTTTCCAGCGATCTCCACTGCAGTTATCCAAAAAGACAATTACGCCACAGCAAATACACACCAGGCCTTAGTAATGCAGCGTGAACTGTGTACCTGACAGAAATTAATAAAATTGTCAACGGATGAATGTTGCCACCATGACGTGATGAGAGACCCAGCGATTAGGGGAGCTAAACAATGGCCGCTACCATGGTGCGGATTATGGGGGAGCTTTGGATGCTGGAATAATTTTGGAGTGGACGAACATGCATACATTTTGAAGTAATTTATTTGAAAAATCAAATGAAAATATCATGAATGGTTGTGTTCATGACACATTAAAAGTTAAATGTTCAGTTTAAATTCAAAAATGTATTATTAGGCCCATAAAAATGTTTCGTGCAAGATTCCATTTACCTTGATGGCTTACACCAACCCCCCCTCCCCCCCAGAGACACCTTTTTCACTTTTGAAAATTGACCCCGCCCCCTTTCTATGATTGTTTATTGAGCCTATATTAAATAAGGCACCAAAATCTTGATTTTGTTTAATTTGAGAGACCTAGAAAAATGTTGGTTTTGAAGCTCATTATCTGTAAGTTTAACAAAACTCATGTCATCTTTTAGGCTATTTAATATTACAAACAAAGTCTAGACCTTATTCCCCCAAATTTTATTTTGCTACCAAATGTATTATAATTTATATGAACCCTCATTTCATTACACATATTCTCTTTTACAGAAAGTGAATAGATCAATTGATAGCAACAGAGACACACAGTGTATAATATTACTTCCCAAGCAAATACTCCTAGACTTTAGAAGGCAGTAGCTCAGCTTTTGAATGTCAGAGACAAATCAAAGATAGGTGCCACTCTAGCAGGTGGGGGAGTACAGTGAGCGAGTGACAAAGGGAGCAGGGAGGGAGAGACAGCAACTAACCAAGCCGACTCGCACTATAGTAGACTAATAGCTGCCATAGCTAGGTTATTTATCATCCAATGATTACGTAGTACTTGTTTTGACTGCATCAAACCGGGAGAAGCTAGTTAAGATACCTGGCTAACATCGTTAGCTAGCTAGGCTAATTGAGGCCGCATGCACTTTCATCCTACAGTTACAAATAACAACTTAATTCGGAATATTAAGTAGCTGCCTACCTGTTGGCTCATGGTCGTTGTAGCCTATCTGTTACAGATACAAGTATTCATTACCATCCCCCCCAGACTGTCTCGTAACACTATCCTTCTCCTTTAACTGTAAAATCTGTCATTTTAATTCCATCTTCCATTGATTAGATATCTCATAACTTCTGCCACACAGTCTATTGCCGCTTTGATGACTTATGATTGGCCAACAACAAGCTACACGTGGCACGCTCCACTCTCTTTACTGCAAGCAGTCGCGTTCGGATCTGTACGGGCCCTTCCGGACAAGTCAGTTAAAATAACACAAACCCGAGACGAGTGGCAGATCCGACTATTCGGGTACAGGTGGGATCCGTGAAGGTCACAAATGAGCGCTGTTACACACGCATGCATGAATCTAATAAAGTTAATGGCAGGCCGTGCATAGGCAAATAACAGCATGCATCATTCTCCAGACAGGAAGGTGTGAGAGAGAATTTGAAAACAAATCCAATTTTGATGTGTCCATTTATTTTCCCTTTCGTACTTCAACTATTGGCACATGGAAAGTATTCAGAACCCTTGACTTTTTCCACATTACTGCCTTATTCTAAAACGGATGACTTTTTCTTTTATCCTAAGATATCTACCACACACACACACACACACACACACAATACCCCATAATGAAAACAGGTTTTTAGAAAAGTTTACTAATTTATAAAAAAAAAACAGAAATACCATATTTACATAAGTATTCAGAGGCTTTACTATGAGACTCAAAATTGAGCTCAGGTGCATCCTGTTTCCATTGATCATCTTTGAGATGTTTCTACAACATGACTGGAGTTCACCTGTGGTAAATTCAATTGTTTGGACATGATTTGGAAAGGCACACACACCAGTCTATCTGAATGAAAAGGTCCCACAGTTGACAGTGCATGTCAGAGCAAAAACTAAGCCATGAGGTCGAAGGAATTGTCTGTAGAGTTCTGAGACAGGATTGTGTCGAAGCACAGATCTGGGGAAGGGTACCAAAACATTTCTGCAGCATTGAAGGTTCCCAAGTACACAGTGGCCTCCATCATTCTTAAATGGAAGAAGTTAGGAACCACCAAGACTCTTCCTGAGCAATCGGGGGAGAAGGGCCTTTGTCAGGGAGGTGACCAAGAACTCGATGGTCACTGACAGAGCTCCAGAGTTCCTCTGTGGAAATGGGAGAACTTTCCAGAAGGATAACCATCTCTGCGGCACTCCACCAATCAGGCCTTAATGGTAGAGTGGCCAGACGGAAGACACTCCTCAGTAAAAGGTACATGACAGCCCGCTTGGAGTGAAACCAAGATTCAACTCTTTGGCCTTAATGCCAAGCGTCACGTCTGGAGGAAAGCTGGCACCATACCTACGGTGAAGCATGGTGGAGGCAGCATCATGCTGTGGGGGTGATTTTCAGCGGCAGGGACTGGGGACTAGTCAGGATAGAGGCAAAGATGAACGGAGTAAAGTACAGAGAGATCCTTGATGAAAACCTGCTCCAGAGCACTCAGAACCTCAGACTGGGACAAAGGGTCACCCTCCAACAGGACAGTGACCCAAAAGCACACAGTCAAGACAAAGCAGGTGTGGCTTCGGAGACAAGTCTCTGAATGTCCTTGTGTGGCCCAGCCAGATCCTGGACTTGAACCCGATCGAAAATCTCGAGAGTCCTGAAAATAGCTCTGTAGCAAAGCTCCCCATTCGACCTGACAGAGCTTGAGAGAAGAATGGGAGAAACTCCCCAAATACAGGCGTGCCAAGCTTGTAGCATCATACCAAAGAAGAATCAACGCTGATAAAGGTGCGTCAACAAAGTACTGAGTAAAGGGTCTGAATACTTATGTAAATGTGATATTTCTGTTTATAATAAATTAGCAAACATTTCTAAAGACCTGTTTTTGCTTTGTCATTGTGGGGTAGTGTGTGTAGATTGAAGAGAAAACTTTTTTTTAAATTATATTTTAGAATAATGCTGTAACCTAACAAAATGTGGAAAAGGTTAAGGGGTCTGAATATTTTCAAAGGCACTATAGCTGATAATGTAACACTTTAAAATGTCTTCACAGGGCCTCCGGGTGGCGCAGTGGTCTAAGGAAATGCATCGCAGTGCTAGCTGTGCCACCAGAGATTCTGGGTTCGAGTCCAGACTCTGTCGCAGCCGGCCGCGACCGGGAGGCCCATGGGGCTGCGCACAATTGGCCCAGCATCGTCCGGGTTAGGGAGGGTTTGGCCAGCAGGGATATCCTTGTCTCATCGCGCACTAGCGACTCGTGGCGGGCCGGGCGCAGTGCACGCTGACACGGTCGCCAGGTGTACGGTGTTTCCTCCGACACATTGGTGCAGCTGGCTTCCAGGTTGGATGGGCATTGTGTCAAGAAGCAGTGCAGCTTGGTTGGGTTGTGTTTCGGAGGACGCATGGCTCTCGACCGTCGCCTCTCCCGAGTCCGAACGGGAGTTGCAGCGATGAGACAAGACTTTAACTACTACCAATTGGATACCACGAAATTGGGGAGAAAAAAAAGGGGTAAAAAAAAATAATAATAAAAAATATGTCTTCACCATTTTGAAACCATTGAGAGTGCAATGTTTAACGTTCATGTCGACTCATTTTTTTGTTGTTTTTCTTCTCACTTTTGTTTATTGTTTATTTCACTTGCTTTGGCAATCTAAAACACATTTCCCATGCCAATACAGCCCTTTGAATTAAACACACAGAGAGAGAAAGAGAAAGAGAAAGAGAAAGAGAAAGAGAGATTGAGAAAGAGACAGAAGATGATATGGTACTCAGCTGCAGGACATTGTGCTTATGTACCCATTACGTGCTTTTAAAGTATAAGAGACTCATTATATGTTAAATTGAAAAAAATCAGACAGGTTTTTTTCTAGAACTGAAAGTGTTTGCCATTTTCTCGCCTCCACAGTAAATCAGTACAAGACATCTCCATCATGAGCCCGGCTCCTTTATGTCGCTTTTGAATGACAAGAAATTGAAATATCTGACACACAGAGGCACGCCTGTTTGTGTACACAATAACAGAGCTCGCTAAGAGAATCCAATAAACACTGCCATTCACATTATAATGGAGACTCCACAAACATGTTCAGTAGAGGGGAAAAAGGAAGAGAGAGAGATAGACAGCAGTGACATATGCTCATGGTTAACCAACACTTTCGGTGCATTCTTGGCAAAAGGAGGGAATTGAGTCGGTCCTTTCGCAACATTTTCACAACATTATGAACATTTTATGTTCTGCCTGTTAAAGCTAGAATCGTTAATTGCTACATACATTTGACTGATAAATGAATGATATAATAATTTATTTTGTTAGAATATAACTTGTAAATGTCTCATGTGCCTAGTTCGACGGTCGTAAACCATTTGTAAACAATGTAAATATAAACAAACACTGTGTAGCCTCAAAACATAATTAAACTATAAATTGTTATATCATGGATGGTCAGTCCTTGCGTCCATACCGTTGTCTATGAATTAGAGTGGTTACATTTCTCCAGACCCATCCCTCATCTTTTTACCAAAACAGAGGTAAGGCTTGGCGCTTGAAGGCACGGCGTTTGTAGCCAATACAAGCTTTTCACCCTACAGTTAAACTCTCCCTTTGTCAGAGCAGCTGGGCTCAGTCTCTCTCTATGTGCTCTAACAATGAAGAGCAAAACAAAAATCACTGTTCAACCGCCCGCGGGACAAACAAAAAAAAGACCAATTGTAATCTGTCCTAATCTGACTGTGATGGCCAAGGCCTCTGCGTAGTCTGCCATCAGGGTGACATATCTCTGAGACATCTATAATTCATCTGGGTTGTGACTACTGATACAGGTGGATCCCCAATTATCTCCTGTGCCATCTGAGAATACACCCACACCTGATAGTTTGGGGATTAACACAACAGTTAGAGAGAGATACAGAACACTTATTCTCTGTTCTATTATCTACCTGACTGAGAAGTGTTATCGCTGGCACATTAGAACCCAGGCTGAATTAAAATATACAGGTATTATTATGTGATGATGTCAAGTGTCAAATGGAGCCTGGTAAATTACATATGGTCTGAAGAAGAAAAAAAAGGGGCAAAAGTTCAAAGTCATTCATCAAAGTGAGGGAAGGGGAATTCATACAACTACCCATGTCTCATCATACTAGACACAGTGGGGTTACGTCAAACATTTTTTCAATAAACTCCTGTGGAAATTCCTCTAACTCACATCTTTTCCCCATTCAAAATGTAATTACTATCCATTTGCAATGCAAGGAACAAAATGTCTAAAGCAGTGGAAGAAGACCAGAACAACCATTTTTGACTCGTTTTTATAGGATTAAAAACACATATCTCCTATGGCTCCAACCTTCATTTTGATTTGAGGATTATCAGTAAACCCAGTTGTTTTTGTCTACGACAGTGTACAGACACTAACGCATGAGGGAACTTTGGCTAAGAGTTTTTAGTTGCAGCAATGTGGTATGTTAAGGGACCACACACTCCCCCCAACACAGCACGAGGTTTCACAAATTCACACATTTTTCCGTGACTTAGCAAACACCCATGTTGCTTCAACGCAACAAAAGGGGACAGAGGCTGGAGAGCATAGAGGGTAACGGTGAGTCGCAGGATGTTTATTACGCCCTGGGTGTTCACATTTCATATAAACAAGCTTAAAGGAAACGCAGCACACTGGGATTGGGAATTGCCTATCGGAAAAGCCGGGCAAGTGATGATTAGCACAACGACAAGTTGTGACAAAACGTGCCCAACTCTAATTGGGTTTCCAACAAAGAATGTTCTATTCAGTTGCAAAGGGAAAAAGGCAATTTGTTCTCAAAGCTAAACAATGCTTCCAGATTGCATGCTGGTGGCACTCTCAATATAACCCTCAAGTCTAGTAAAACGGCTCCTGAATCAAAGTATGCTTGATCAATAGGAAGTCTCTGAAGCTGGTGAGAAGAACATAACACGTACACATTAACATTCTATTGAAACGAGAGTTGTTTTTTTGAAGCAATCTGCTTTGTCATTGCCACATTAGCTTATAGCACTCTAAGCACAGTAGAAATGAAGAAGTTGGGCTTAAAATGTCCTAGACTTACAACAGCAACATATGTCACCATGTTATCATATAGGCTGCATCAAAGTGCATATATGATGAGAATAGATATTATATATGCACAATAACACTCAAGATTTGGCTCTCTCAGTACAATATAAATATGTTCAAAAGAATTATCCTGAAACCAGTTTGTTCTGTATGAAGACTACCTCATCTAACTTTCTTTGATGTCAAACCAGCCTTGACACTGACTAAGACACACCAGCAATAACTCAATTCGATGTCAAGTCAAAATGAATAGGTCCGATATCTGACAAAGCATGGTATCCATGAATGAAAAACACATTCAATTCATATGCATCATGTCTCTTTTATTCACCGAATTTCTGTGATATTTCCAATCATCAAGGTTTTAAAGCTTGAGACAAGAGAAGAGCTAGATTTTCAAGATTCCTACAACATGTCTGCTGTGAGATTGAATTGATATAACATCTGTTATCATTTTGCATATTGATAAACAACCATTAAGGCCATTACAACTGAAAGCCAGTCACTCTCTTAGATAATACCTTAGTGCTTTATTCAAAACCAGAGAATGTTTTTCTATTTCAGTTTTAAAATCACATTTCCAACTACAGTATATCTAGCTACCCGTTTCATTAAGCTAAAATATCACAGATTTAATGCAGGGATTTGACTGAAACGATAAACTTGTGTCACATAACTAGTAATGACTGGTTTTATAAGTGAAGGCTATATGCAGAATTCAAAAAGTGACCGTGTTTCTTTCCGATTGAGGCATGGACTTTCATGTTGCTGAAATGGCAGGGTGCCCCCGATCTGTGACTTGCTTTCCTCCTATTAAAATCTAAAACAATGGACAACTTGCGCCATGTCAAAAATGTACATAGAGTGTTTTGTCCTTTAAAAGTTGCAGCGTACTGCGACGCAGCTTGCATGGTGCCGAAGAATTGTATGGCACGTTATTTAAGTGTGAACCACTGGCAACTATTCATGCTAGTTAGTGCTAGTTTGACCACCAAAGGGCATCTTTGAAAAGCATTTGATAGCCTTCAATAATGGCTGTACTAGAGAATTTAAAACCTTTTTTTGTAAGAACATAGTATATGGGGACTGATTTTTAAGAAATGTTGCTTAATCTGATTAATATTATGGTGTGTCTATTCCAAGAAAAACCCTCTGGGTTTCCATTAGGATGTAACGGAAAATATGGCGCTGTACAACGTGATGGTCGGGAGTAGACTACAGTACTGGGCTATTTAGCTAAAGAATCCCTGTGTCGTGCGGGCACGCGGGAGACCGGGGTTCAATTCCCCGACGGGGAGGAAGGAGTAGGCTGTCCTTATAAATAAGAATATGTTCTTAACTGACTTGCCTAGTTAAGTAAAGGTTACAGTAAGAGCATGACATTTCTACACCCTAATTGTAGTCTAATCAATACCCAAACGGAGATTAAATGATTTTAAAAATCTCATTGATTTCTCAAGGCCAGTCCCCATGCTTCTCTCAGAGCAGCACGAAACAGTGATAAAATAGTTGTAGGCTTTTGCTTCTAACTTCAATATGCTCTTTAAATAAATAAGACCTACACCACATTACTCAACACTAATGAGACTCATGTCGCCTACGGTAGGACTACAGGATATCTAAAAATATGACGTGACTCTCCGCCAATAATTACATATTAGAGGATTCTAAATTAAAACCAAAAGCCACCTCATGGGTCTCCCGGTGGCGGCCGGCACGGGTATCGAACCTGCATCTGCAGCAATGTGTTTTGCACTGCGGGAGCCCCCATCCACAAAGTATCAATACACAGAGAGGCGTTGGTAAAGGTATATTGTCCTGCTAATAGCCCATAATGGGTTATTATAATACTGTACATGGTGTCCAGGTCAGGATAACCAAAACATTTCTTTATTAAAGACTATCAGAAAGAATGTTGGTACTTATTTATTTTGATCCAAAGCCATGAATGAGTGAGTCACTGAGCTTTATGTAGGTGCCGGCTATACGACTGTGCCATCAACTTGATAATATATAACGATGTTTTAGGTTATTTCGTTTTTTTTTTTTTAAACTAAAGTCAGCGATTGTAATCTGAAAAGGCCAAAATAATATTTGTAAAGGACAAAAAAAAAATATTTCTGTTTTTAGAAGGAGAGAAACGCTGGGCCAATTGTGCGCCGCCCTATGGGACTCCCAATCACGTTTGGATGTGATACATATTAATACTTTTTGTGGTATTATTCGTTTTGGTCTTTTCTGGTGGATTAAACTGAAATTGCAACCAATGACGGCCGGTTGTGATACAGCCAACCAAACATAGAAATACATTCTCCCCCACCCTCCTTCTAGGCAAGTCTATTGTCCAGCTACCTGCTAATAGCCATGATGGCGCAGTACAACATGACCGTGTGTGTGTTTGAAAGAGTATTTTCCAGTAAGAAACCGTTTGTTTCCCTTCATTGGATAACTTTGTCCCAATATTTCTGTAATTCAGTGATATTTATTCCCATAGTAATTCACTATGGATCCATATCTAAATAAACAATTATTTGTATCATTATTTTATTAACGAAAGCATAAAGATGCCATTATTAGTTACATTGTTTTAGTTTGAACGTGCAGACTGGCACTAAGAACAAAGGGAACGTTTCCCTAGTCAGCGCCAAGTTTTGCTCTGTGCTACCCAGAGTGGTGGGGCGGGGTGGGGGTCGTCCCCCCCCTCCCCCATGGGCTAGGTCAGTCTTCTGTGCGCGGCTCTGCGGCCCATTGCCTGCAATGACAAAAAGCTAACATGCTGACCAGATCGGACACGTCGCGTGCGCGAGAGTCGCAAAATAAATTTAGAAATCCATGTTATTCAATTATTGCACCCACACTGCTCGCACGCGCCAATAAGCGTCTGTGTTGCCAAGGGCAAAAATGGAAGTCATTCCTATTTCTGACGCCGATCGCGCTGAAAGTCCTGCCTCTCCCATCACCTCATTGGTTTATAGAAGCAGGTACCCACGTGCCATCTCCTCATTGGTTATACCCACGTGGGTGATTGAAAGACGAACTGTTTTGCCGGTAATCGTGGTAACACTATGAAAGTTTAGATGCCAATCACCATGTAAGTTCAAAGATGAAAAAGCCTGGAAGGAGGAGAGAAGACTAGAAACGATTCAGTTTGCCGTTTATGTGTGGATTAATTGGCGGCGTAGGAGCTTGTGCATTTCAGGTAAAATAACAACTCAATGTTTATATCCCAGGACAAATTAGCTAGCAACAGCAAGCTAGCTAAATAGGTCAAATTAGCTAGCAACAGCAAGCTAGCTGAATAGGACAAATTAGCTAGCAAGTGCAAGCTAACTAGCTAAATTGCCATACATGTTTAATGCTTTTCGACCTGTCCCCAAATTAATGTCATTGGTTCAGAGTTTGTTTTGATATTTTAACCTGCGTGTCGTGATCGCGTTTGGTGTAGGGTGACAAAATAAGTGTATGCATGATAGCGCACAAGCGCAGCCGGTTTGGGTTCCGTGTCAGTCCAATGATGCTGTGACACACCGCTCCAGACCATGACGGAGCCTCCACCTCCAAATCGATCCAGCTCCAGAGTACAGTTCTCAGTGTAATGCTCATTCCTTCAATAATAAACGCGAATCTCACCATCACCCCATGTGAGACAAAACCGCGACTCGTCAGTGAAGAGCACTTTTTGCCAGTCCTGTCTGGTTCAGCGACGGTGGGTTTGTGCCCATAGGCGATGTTGTTGCCGGTGATGTCTGGTGAGGACCTGCCTTACAACAGGCCTACAAGCCCTCAGTCCAGCCTCTCTCAGCCTATTGCAGACAGTCTGAGCACTGATGGAGGGATTGTGCGTTCCTGGTGTAACTCGGGCAGTTGTTGTTGCCATCCTGTGCCTGTCCTGCAGGTGTGATGTTCGGAAGTACCGATCCTGTGCAGGTGTTGTTACACGTGGTCTGCCACTGCGAGAACTATCAGCTGTCCATCCTGTCTCCCTGTAGTGCTGTCTTAGGCGTCTCTGTTAGTGTCTTAATGACCATTCCACAGGTGAATGTTCATTAATTGTTTATGGTTCATTGAACAAGCATGGGAAACAGTGTTTAAACCCTTTACAATGAAGATCGGTGACGTTATTTGGATTTTTACAAATTATCTTTGAAAGACAGGGTCCTGAAAAAGAGATGTTTCTTTTTTTGCTGAGTTTATATTGTCCTGCTAATAACAGGGTTAATAATATATCTGTGAGAATAGGGGGGCTTTTATATAGTTTAAAATTAATAATAAATCACTGTTTCAAAAACAATATTTTTGGAGATTATTTCATTTTCAAATAACGTAAAATTAGTGAGAAAAGGGCCATTCTTGAACATGGGGTGAGACATTGTCACTAATTTGTAAATAAAGCCAGTTTGTTATTTAGAATTATTTCTTTACGTTTTTAGAGGTAGAAACCAAAAACATTCAGTCATCTCATGGGTCTCCCAGTCGAGGCCGGCATGGGTATTGAACCAGCATTTGTAGCAACCCAGCTTGACATGCTATGCAGTGTCTTAGACTGTGGCACCACTCAGGCTCTGTACAACTTGACCGGTCGGGAGTGGCTTACACTACTACAGTAAGAGCAAAATAAAATAATAAAAACCTTAGTATAACAACAGTTTTAGTAAATAATACTTAAGTTGTGCACAATTATCAGTTTCTATTTAGGTTTATGTCGCCCAGTCATTGTCAGTTAGATACACAGTAGGACCCAAAAGCATAATCAGTGCTCTAACTCCCCCTTGCGCTGGTCTGGAGCAATGAAGTGGTGACGCAGGGTACCGTACTAAACCACAAATTACCTCTAAGTCCCGCGGCATAGTCGCAAAACTTTTAGTGGAGCAAACGCTGTATGCAAAGAGTTACAAACCATTCAACATAGTTAAAAACAAACACAATAAAACTATACACTTAAAACAGATAAGGTCACTGAAATGTTCCGCGTTGAGAGAAAGCCAAGCTAGTACTGCAATACTGAAGTAATTAAATGTTCTGCGTAGAGAGAAAGCCAAGCTAGTACTGCAATACTGAAGTAATTAAATGTTCTGCGTAGAGAGAAAGCCAAGCTAGTACTGCAATACTGAAGTAATTAAATGTTCTGCGTAGAGAGAAAGCCAAGCTAGTACTGCAATACTGAAGTTATTAAATGTTCTGCGTAGAGAGAAAGCCAAGCTAGTACTGCAATACTGAAGAAATTAAATTAAAAAGATGATATTCATGATAGGAACCACTGTCATACTTAACGGGATAGATAAATTCACCCAAATGCTCAATGCAAGTCTTACAACACATAACTGCATCGTAATGCATTTTACCTGCAGAATTTAAGAGAAGTGTAACCAGCATTGTTTTTGAATGCTTTACAGTCAGTAGGATATTTAAAATGACGGTACAAAACGTCTCTCTTAACCGGACTGTAGACTATACAATGTGCAAGCCAACTGTAGAGACGAATAGTTGACTTCTGATAATAAGTGTTCATGAAAATAGGTAAAATAAAGCTTCCAAATAAACCCTCATCCATCAGCAAGAAGCATTCACCATTCAGAAAGGAGAAAAAGTGTTCCCATCCAAGTTCAAAACCACTTCAACAGATTACAAACTGACGCTTTACAGTTCGGGACAATGATATCAGGTCTACACCAAATCTCCTTATTATGTACGATGACATACTTGCTTCACTTGACAGCAGAAGCTAAATGTAAAAACTAAGGAATTACTTTACCAAGCCAGTGCAACATTCTCTATAATAGAGATATTGAAGGCACAGTGTAGATTAGAATACGGTTCCACACATGTTGTCAGTTAAGATATCATTTACTAAACTCAACAGAGGCAATAAAAGTCACAGTTTAGCCAATTTGTTATCGTTGAATAGGTTCTTCCACTGATACACATAAACTGAAGAGGCTTCTCAAGCCAAAACACTTTATTCATGTTTTATTTTTTATCTGTGTGCTACAACAGGAAGTGTTGCGTGGCAGCTATATTGCGGCGTGAAAAGCAGACAGCATATGAACTACTTCCCGACACTGACATCAAAATAAACACCTCAACAATATAACCTTTAATCTGGCTTTTTGACAATCACACAACAAGATACAAAATCAGTCACCTTCAAAGCAAATGGAAATTAAGTATTGAATAGAAATAATTGAATATATAACAGCAGAAAGTCCATGCTGCTATGATGATATAGAACAGGGGTATTCAACTCTTACCCTACGAGGTCCAGGCCCTGCTGGTTTTCTGGTCTACCTGATAATTAATTGCACCCACCTGATGTTCCAGGTCAAAATCAGTCCTTGATTAGAGGAAAACAAATGGGGGAAAATGCAGTGGAACTGGCTTAGAGGTCCAGTTGAGTTTGAGGGCTCTATGAAATATTATACATTTGGGTCTGTTTTCTTAGAAATACGACTAACGAGTAGTGTTTTACTAAGTAATAATAATTGAATGACCAGAGAACTAAAGGAAAAGAACGGTTTGACAAAGCAACAATACATTGTTTAAGGCAGCCCCTGCGCCTCTCTGATTCAGAAGGGTTGGGTTAAATGGGTTAGACACACTGATTAGGTATCCATCCCCCTTATCCTTTTCCTTGTTTGTGAAAAAGGGGTGTGTCTTCTGGGGGTGTGTGCTGGGGGTGTGTCTGCTGCTATTTTAGTTTAAGCTTAGTATTCTTATTTTGTTACTTTAGTGAAGTTTGACTGTGGTAACATTTTACTGCATACAGTCATACAAACAAGCCCTTACATTCTTTACTCAACAGGTGTATTTTATTCACAATTTACATTTTTTTTCAAGTAAATTATGAGCGTGCATCTACTTGTATCTAATCATTGAATAGGATAAGGTGTTGACAATTATTAGTAGGGGTAAGTGATTGTTAGAATGAATGTTGCAACTTTAATCTCATTAAGAATCAGAATCATTAAGAATCAGATATTATTTTATATTTTACATTTTCTGGATAGTTTGTGTTACAGTGACATTTAGAAAACACTAAACAAGTTGCCATTTAGGCCTAAGGTTTTATAAACAAAATATGAGAAACTTTACAGGCTACACCCGGTCAGTTCAAATAAACAGAAAAACGGTTGTTGTTAAACACAATGTCGAGGTGATCTAAATATTAGAGCCAAAACCCCTCTATAAGGTGCCAAGATGAAACTGAAACTCCAGACAACTAGAAAACAACTTAACAGAGAAAACAGTTCTGAAGTCAAGGAAACAAAAACAATTAAATAACTAATTGCCATTGTTTACATGTCTCCTCGCACTAGGACGGATGTAACTCATCACGTAGCTACCAAAAACGCTAACATGCAGAGGAAACATCTCCGAGAACACAGTCAGAAAATTATAGTTTCACTTAGCTTGACTGCCGTGCTACGCATTGTGTTTACACTATCTCGTATCACTTGTTTGGAAAATGTTTCAGCAATAAAATTGACGAATATATAGACAGAGTTGATTTTACTTAATTTAGTGGGTCAGTAGTTGACGGAAGGAGCATATTATATGTTCGTTTGCTTAATAGGAGAAAACATGAGAGATTAGCGCGAGAATAGCCATCTCAACACATCTGAAAACGATGGGAAAACCCGACACGCCATTCGAATAGTTTTCGTCCTACAAAATGCAGCTCTTCCATAGTGTGTGCTTGATCATATTTTAAAAACAAAGTACAGTAACCCAGCGGTTGTATGAAATTATGAATTCCTTACCAACACGGCTGTCGTTTTGCCCCTCAATGTTGTGACAGGAGGAATAGGGTTCTCTCGCTGCGGCTGTGCGCATGCTCTCGAACAGCCCTCTACTGGAAGAGTCAGAACTAAATAGTAGATGGCGATTGAACAGGTGTGAAATATGGTGGCGGGGCAAACGATAAGGTAAATGTAGGCTACAAGACAAGGATTGTATAACAGTCCATACTTTCTTGTATTTATAATTGGCCAATAATAATAAAAGACTAACCTACTGTCAATGAATCAATAAAAACTTGACAATTTAATGGAATAGAATTGAATTTCATGTAATCCTGAAATTCCTAAAATTTTTGGCAGAGTGGTCTATACATTACACCCGAGTTAAGAATAGAATAGACAGAGTTAGAATAAACATAATTCCATATAAACGGTGAGGAATTTCACGGAATTCCTATTACTCAAATTTTACTCAAATTTTTAAATCTGGCCTCTCTTCGGCTTCCTCTTATTTCAATTCAAACTTAAACTATTGAATCTATTCCTGCACACAAAGATGGGTTCATAAGAAGATAGAATGAGTTCATAAGGAGATATAATGGGTTCATAAGAAGATAGAATGGGTTCATAAGGAGATATAATGGGTTCAAAAGATGATAGACTGGGTTCAAAAGATGATAGAATGGGTTCAAAAGATGATAGAATGGGTTCATAAGAAGATAGAATGAGTTCATAAGGAGATATAATGGGTTCATAAGAAGATAGAATGGGTTCATAAGGAGATATAATGGGTTCAAAAGATGATAGACTGGGTTCAAAAGATGATAGAATGGGTTCAAAAGATGATAGAATGGGTTCATAAGAAGATAGAATGGGTTCATAAGAAGATAGAATGGGTTCAAAAGATGATAGAATGGGTTCATAAGAAGATAGAATGGGTTCATAAGGAAGAAGATAGAATGAGTTCATAAGAAGATAGAATGGGTTCATAAGAAGATAGAATGGGTTCATAAGAAGATAGAATGGGTTCAAAAGATGATAGAAGTGGTTCATAAGGAGATATAATGGGTTCATAAGGAGATATAATGTGTTCAAAAGATGATAGAAGGGGTTCATAAGGAGATATAATGGGTTCATAAGGAGATATAATGGGTTCATAAGGAAGAAGATAGAATGAGTTCATAAGAAGATAGAATGGGTTCAAAAGATGATAGAAGGGGTTCATAAGGAGATATAATGGGTTCATAAGGAGATATAATGGGTTCAAAAGATGATAGAAGGGGTTCATAAGGAGATATAATGGGTTCATAAGGAGATATAATGGGTTCATAAGGAGATATAATGGGTTCATAAGAAGATAGACTGGGTTCAAAAGAAGATAGAATGGGTTCATAAGGAAGAAGATAGAATGAGTTCATAAGAAGATAGAATGGGTTCAAAAGATGATAGAAGGTAGGTTCATAAAAATATAGAATGGGCACATTTGCATATAATGACCTGTGGCTAGACTCCCGTTATGTTGTGAACTAGATAAGTCATGTAACCTGCATACAAAGACTGATGCAGTTAGTGTAAATTATATTTGTACGACTCTGCTTTTTCTATCTCCATACAAACACCCCAACAACACCCCTGATGTATTTCTGCCAGGTCGCATAAGTAATTCATGATCACTCTCCTTGTTCCGTTCATAAAGCAAGGGTTGCCCGGGTGACTGGCTGCGCCAATGCAGAGGCCTGAATAAGATATTATGCTACAGTTATTTTAAAGAAATAATGGAATTTTACATGTTTCTTATGTAACTCTCTATTGCAGCTTCTGGTTCTGCGCCCTTGTTGCCAATTTAAACAATGCTCGTCATCATGATCTATCATATGACTGACTGTTCCAATCAAGTCCAATTGAAGGCCCATGGAGCTGTCATTTAATGCCTTTTCCTTTCCTTCTAGTGGGCATTGGTGTAAAGTACTTTAGTACAAATACTTTAAAGTACTACTTAAGTCGTTTTTTGGGGTATCTGTACTTTACTTTACTAATTACATTTTTGACTACTTTTACTTTTACTTCACTACATTCCTAAAGAAAATAATACACTTTTTATTCCATAAATTTTTCCTGACACCCAAAAGTACTCGTTGCATTTTTAATGCTTAGCAAAACAGGAAAATGGTCCAATTCACACACTAATCAAGAGAACATCCCTGGTCATCTCTACTGCCTCTGATCTGCCGGACTCACTAAACACAAATGCTTCATTTGTAACTGATGTCTGAGTGTTGGAGTGTGCCCCTGGCTATCCGTAAATAAATACATATAATAATAACAAATTGTGGGGTCTGGTTTGCTTAATATAAGTAATTAGAAATTATTTGTACTTTTACTTTTGAAAGTATATTTAAAACCAAATATTTTTGATTTTTAGTCAAGTAGTATTTTACTGGGTGATTTTCACTTTTATTTGAGTCGTTTTCTATTAAGGTATCTTTACTTTTACTCAAGTATGACAATTTGGTACTTTTTCCACCACTGCTGGTAGAGTTATCAACCATAGAAAGTACTAGAAGAGGGCAAAAACCCCTCAGACCACGACCATTGATGTTCTAGTTTTTCTATTTCTATTCTGTCGGCTCACACCTCAATGTTTATTACATCAGTGCCTCACCTTGCACCAGAGTTCCATGAATATTTCAATTTAGAGAAATCCAGAGAAAATAAGGAGTTCTCTAGTTACCACTGTTGGATAGATTTACTGCTGTCGCTCCTCTCTTGAGCTCACTTGAGGGGCGAGTACAAAGCCCAGTTAATTAAATCCACTAAACATCAATTTTGCACCATACTTAATTCCGTGCTCGCTCTAGGATCTATGGAGAAAGTCAGCCCACTCAGTGTTCGTTTTGTGGAATATAGCCAATTGCTTGGCCTTGCTTATCGAACAGATACGTAGGTCATCAAAAAGAAAGGATGTTCACGTTATACAAATAAAGGCATTTTAATTAATTATATGAAGAGTGCCTTGGTCCTCCTTTCTTTTTGATGACCAATTCACCCCTTTTACCAAAGAGCACCTTCTGTCTACCAAAATGTATTTTTGTGTACCTTAGTAGCGCTTCCCTTCCTCCTCTTTCTACTAGATACATAGGCCTGGTGGTGTTCAACCATAGACCAAACAACTACTGCCAAGCAAGAGTAGGCTTAGAGATCAAGAAGTGTTCTAGCTTCATCTCTGAGAAAAACTGATAGTTTAGGTTACACATCGATTGTGGTATCTGCACTTAGCAAAATCTATTGATCCTCTCCCTCACAGGGAATAATGAATTATGCAAGGATGTTTCCCCAAGGATGTTTCCCCAAGGATGTTTCCCCAAGGGTGTTTCCCCAAGGGTGTTTCCCCAAGGATGTTTCCCCAAGGGTGTTTCCCCAAGGATGTTTCCCCAAGGGTGTTTCCCCAAGGATGTTTCCCCAAGGATGTTTCCCCAAGGATGTTTCCCCAAGGGTGTTTCCCCAAGGGTGTTTCCCCAAGGATGTTTCCCCAAGGGTGTTTCCCCAAGGATGTTTCCCCAAGGATGTTTCCCCAAGGGTGTTTCCCCAAGGATGTTTCCCCAAGGATGTTTCCCCAAGGGTGTTTCCCCAAGGATGTTTCCCCAAGGATGTTTCCCCAAGGATGTTTCCCCAAGGGTGTTTCCCCAAGGGTGTTTCCCCAAGGATGTTTCCCCAAGGGTGTTTCCCCAAGGATGTTTCCCCAAGGGTGTTTCCCCAAGGGTGTTTCCCCAAGGATGTTTCCCCAAGGATGTTTCCCCAAGGATGTTTCCCCAAGGATGTTTCCGCAAGGGTGTTTCCCCAAGGGTGTTTCCCCAAGGATGTTTCCCCAAGGGTGTTTCCCCAAGGATGTTTCCCCAAGGGTGTTTCCCCAAGGGTGTTTCCCCAAGGATGTTTCCCCAAGGGTGTTTCCCCAAGGATGTTTCCCCAAGGATGTTTCCGCAAGGGTGTTTCCCCAAGGGTGTTTCCCCAAGGGTGTTTCCCCAAGGGTGTTTCCCCAAGGATGTTTCCCCAAGGATGTTTCCGCAAGGGTGTTTCCCCAAGGGTGTTTCCCCAAGGATGTTTCCCCAAGGATGTTTCCCCAAGGATGTTTCCGCAAGGGTGTTTCCCCAAGGGTGTTTCCCCAAGGATGTTCCCCCAAGGATGTTTCCCCAAGGATGTTTCCGCAAGGGTGTTTCCCCAAGGGTGTTTCCCCAAGGATGTTTTCCCAAGGATGTTTCCCCAAGGATGTTTCCCCAAGGGTATTGACACAGCCGGACCCTGTGGAGTTCACACTGGTAATGTATAAAAGGACAAAAGACATGTCTAGGATTCCCCCCAACTTTCCCAGTTGCTTTGAATGTTCAAAATCATAGTGTAAGTAGACTTCAAAGGATGATCCAACTTTCAAAACAAGTACTTTTTGGCGAACCACAACCGTAAACCAACATGCCAGCTGTTTACCTTGATAGCACACTCAGTCATTTGTTGTTTCAACGTAATTTGTCAACTTCTTGTGACATGGAATCTACGTGGAAAATACATTGGATTTGAAAAAATGTAATCACCATTAAACTGTTGTTTCGAGGGTGAAATTTCCACCGCAGGATTGTGTCACCATGGTAACCAATTTTCAACATCAACAAACAAAATCTGTAGAATTTGTACCTTTGAAACAACGTCAGATCTTCAACGTAATATCCACTATGAGAAAATAAAACTATAGGCTGGGCATTACCTCCTACTAGAGAGGTGATCTTTCTACAGCTATCCCTTTGGTCTCACTGTCAATCACCACATTTTTATCTGCAGACTCAACAGCCTTGGTTTCTCAAATGACTGCCTTGCCTGGTTCACCAACTACTTCTCAGATAGAGAACAGTGTGTCAAATCGGAGGGCCTCTTGTCCGGACCTCTGGCAGTCTCTATGGGGGTACAGGGTTCAATTCTTGGGCCGGCTCTTTTCTCTGTATACATCAATGATGTCGCTCTTGCTGCTGGTGATTCTCTGATCCACCTCTACGCAGACGACACCATTCTGTATACTTCTGGCCCTTCGTTGGACACTGTGTTAACTAACCTCCAGACAAGCTTCAATGCCATACAACTCTACTTCCGTGGCCTCCAACTGCTCTTAAATGCAAGTAAAACTAAATGCATGCTCTTCAACTGATCGCTGCCCGCCCGTTCAGCATCACTACTCTGGACGGTTCTGACTTAGAATATGTGGACAACTACAAATACCTAGGTGTCTGGTTAGACTGTAAACTCTCCTTCGAGACTCACATTAAGCATCTCCAATCCAAAATTAAATCTAGAATCGGCTTCCTATTTCGCAACAAAGCATCCTTCACTCATGCTGCCAAACATACCCTCGTAAAACTGACTATCCTACCGATGCTTGACTTTGGCGATGTCATTTACAAAATAGCCTCCAACACTCTACTCAGCAAATTGGATGCAGTCTATCACAGTGCCATCCGTTCTGTCACCAAAGCCCCATATACTACCCACCACTGTGACCTGTATGCTCTTGTTGGCTGGCCCTCGCTTCATATTCGTCGCCAAACCCACTGGCTCCAGGTCATCTATAAGTCAATGCTAGGTAAAGCCCCGCCTTATCTCAGCTCACTGGTCACCATAGCAGCACCCACCCGTAGCACGTGCTCCAGCAGGTATATTTCACTGGTCACCCCCAAAGCCAATTCCTACTTTGGCTGCCTTTCCTTCCAGTTCTCTGCTGCCAATGACTGGAACGAATTGAAAAAATCACTGAAGCTGGAGACCCATATCTCCCTCACTAACTTTAAGCACCAACTGTCAGAGCAGCCCAGCCAACTACATCATCCCCATACTGTTGTTTATTTTTTTGCTTCTCTGCACCCCAGTATCTCTACTTGCACATTAATCTTCTGCACATCTATCACTCCAGTGTTTAATTGCTAAATTGTAATTATTTTGCCACTATGCCCTATTTATTGCGTTACCTCCCTTATCTTGCCTCATTTGCATACACTGTATATATACTTTTTTTTCTCTATTGTGTTATTGACTGAATGTTTGTTTATTCCATGTGTAACTCTGTGTTGTTGTTTGTGTCGCACTGCTTTGCTTTATCTTGGCCAGGTCGCAGTTGTAAATGAGAACTTGTTCTCAACTAGCCTACCTGGTTAAATAAAGGTGAAATAAAAAATGTTTTTAAAAACATCCAGGGCTTTTAACCAAGCCCAGCGCTGCTTAGCTTTGATTTTTGCCACTGACTATTATCAATATGCTACAGTGAGAAGGATTGTTGAGAAATCTCCACTTCATAGATTCACTGTTGCTTTCGAAGTCATTTCAAAGGGTAGGTTCAACACAAGGGCTCCCAAACTTTTTCATTTAGTTCAGTTCTTTGCACCGCATCACTGTGAGGTATGGTTTGTTTTGTGACACACTTATTTCGGGGCGCTGGTTTCCCGTAATTTAAGCCTCCCGTCTATGATATTTTTTCCTGCCTCACTAACGGCGCATTTTGGCTATTCCCTGCCTGTACTTTAGCCTATCGGATTTCCTGTTATCTACCTATTGCCTGATCTCCGGACTACGTTACCAGCCTTTTCCCTGCCTGTACTGTTGCCTTTTTTGGACCCCCTGTGTATGACCTTCTGCCTGCCCCTGGACCCAGCTACCTGCCCCCTCCTGTGGTCCTTTGCAATAAACACCTGCTGCACCCTGCTGCACCCAGCTTGTCTCCCCTCATGTTCATTACACTCTCTAATGTATGTAATGACAAACATGACAAGAGGAACTGAAGATGCACTACCCGATTTAGAAATTGCACCTTGTGCATTCTACTATTACAACTTTCAAGAGTCAGTTTAAAGCCGGACTGAGTTCCTTTAAAAATTTCATCAACAGCTATTGTTTAAACAAAAAAACAAACAGTCGATTGATATACCGATGCGTCAATCTAGTAAGTAACATGATAAAAAATAGCCGTCAAAATCTGTAAAATAAAGATATCTGGTATTTTCATTCCATGTCATAGCTCTAATTTCCTTGGTAATTGAATGACCTCAAGCACAACATCCGTAAACTATACACCTGGGCCCCTTTGTAAAAGTATCAGAGCGATGGAGTGTAATGAAGGTGGAGTGTTGGGTTTTCTGTCAGTCTGTCAGTGCAAAACACACTGTTCTCTGCCAAGAGATCGCAGATCGACGCACTTTGGTCTGTCAAATGTGATTTTGTCTTTGTATGGGGTGACAGAGATAGATGGGGTGGGGTATGTATGTGGGTCAAGTATCGTGACCGATGTGACAAATCATATTTTTTTTCTTCTACTGTAATCGCTCCATAAGCTGCAGCACGATGACGCAGTATTTGAATGAATCATCACTCATGGTAATTCTGTTGCCATCACTACTGTGCTCAGTGTAGGCCACAGACATATAAACACCAACCAAAATAACTGTGATAATAACAGGGACACATTGTACTAAAAGCACAGTACTACATACTGTAGCGTAGTGAAGTCACTGCAGCAATACACGGCAGTTAATAATTATCTAAATAAATGTCATGGCATCAAATATTTTTCTCAAAGGTAGATAGGAAAATACATGTGGATATAGGACAAACAATGTAATACAATACAATACAGTACTATAAAAGACATTGTCTGCATGGACGGCCCATGACAAATGTTTTCCGTGACCTTGAATAAAAGGCCAGGCACTTAGACCACAGTATGAAAACCCCCCTCTGAATTGTATGTCTGGCATCCTTACTCACAATTAAGATTAGATCACATTATTGGTCAATTGCACACAAGGTCCAACTGAAATTTGACTTACACATTTAACCCAACCCCTCTGAAAGACACACATACAGGACATACAGATACATATAGAGGTTTTGGAGAGGTGCGGGGGGCTGCCACACTGGGTGCCCGGGGAGCTGTTGTCGTGGGGGGTTAAGTGCCTTGCTCAAGGGCACAACGGTAGGCAATGGCATCTAGGATTTGATACCAACAACCCTCTGGTTGCCAGCTTCACTTCCTGACATATTTTTCCTACAAACCTCTTGAGCTTTCTGCTACAAAGCTCACCTTCCTTGCCCTTTGGAGCTTATTGAGGTCAACTATTGCCAAACAGAAAAGCCAACAATGGACCAGTAAAGGAAGAATTACAATATACATTTTACCTTTTGCACACGCCTCGAGCCTGCCTGTGTCTGTGGACTTTAAAACTACAGCGAAATATGAGCCCTTGTAATCTTGTAAACTTGTGAACTGCAAACCGATACTTCATTTCAGAGTTGGTGAAAATTAGGTTAGGGTCAAGGGTTTGGTTAAGGTAAGGGTCCATTTACGGTTTTGGTTAGGCATTTTGCAGGTCAGCAGTGTCGTTATAGCCTCTCCCCAACTAGGGCTCCCGTGTGGCACAGCAGTGTAAGGCACTGCATCTCAGTGTAGTCCTTGGTTCGATTCCAGGCTGTATCACATCCGGCTGTGATTGGGAGTCTCATAGGGCGGCGCATAATTGGCCCATCGTCATCCGGGTTTGGCCGGTGTAGGCCGTAATTGTAAATAAATAAAATTATACCAAGAAGGGCCAAAACCTGTCAAGCAGTTGGCACTGCTGTAACCTCTTTTGACCACTAGTTGGTGCCAAGGCCCCAGGGTTGCGGTCTGGAAGCACCATTTCGACTGTGCCCAGTGGACAGCTTCGGTATTGCAGTTTGACTGAAATCTGTCCCAGAAAGAACATCATTGAATTATTCAAATAATTGTTGCTGAGGCCGATTATTTTTTCATCACTCACAGCCGAAGATATTAACATTTTATATTCATGCTCTAACGTCATGATAGGAAGTGCTGGTTGGTTTATTTAGCTGTCCACGTGCTGGCAGAGTTCCCAGCAGCATGTTCGCACAAGCATGTGTAGTAATCCTAGTAAAACCGTATATACAGTAGAAAGATGGCAGCTACCACGAAACGTATGCAAATTTGAGTAGATTAGCCCTGAAAACAACGGGCAGCCATCTTGGACACTGTCTCCAGTTCATATATACCTCAATGGTTGGTGTTCCAATAATGCTTCCAGCAGAATAGTGCTGCTGCATGTCTCTGCTCTGGTTGTTAGCTTGATCAGAGGTGAGAAAGTTATTGGCTGTGCTTACAATAAGCCAACACAAGGTTGAGGAAGGCAAACCAATGACACCACAGGAAGTAGAATCAGATTTTTACGTCTCTGTGTCCAGTATGGTGGAAGTAGGACACAGACATAAAAATGGTATGCTCGAGTTCCTCTGACACTGGGGAAGTAGATAAAGGGCCTCATTGCCAAAATCACAAAGTATCCCTTTAATCAAAATGGTCAATAATGAATTAAAATGGTATCTAGGAACTGAAACACATAATGTAGAATCAGATTATAAGACAGAGTCCCATGGCAACATGCTTATTCACAAACAATCTGAAACAACACAGTCAAATCATGTATACTGTATGTCCCTCAACTCAACTCTGGACCTATCACAAACCTAATTACTACAAAACCTATTTTACTGTGACAAAATATTGGACATCCAATGTTGGACAACCCAGTGTCAGACAGCCTACTAAGGATGATTAATCACCAGGAGATGGCAGTATGTACACTGGTAACATTCACCATGATACTGGTTTGCATCTATTCAAATATAGCCCTGTATTGTTACAGGCAGCATTATTAATGATTTATGAACTTTTAATTGCATGTGTTTGTGTAATTCCATTCTAGACATTAAAATGAGCCTTTTCTCAAAATTTCTCTCCACCAGCCTCCACTAGTTTGGCTGGCCAATCAGAGACGAAGGGGGATCAACCAAGCAAACACCAAACGTGAAGACCCAGGCACATTAAACCAAGCAAACACCAAACGTGAAGACCCAGGCACATTAAACCAAGCAAACACCAAACGTGAAGACCCAGGCACATTAAACCAAGTAATAATTCCATGAAAAAACAATCCATCAAATTATGAGGTAGAACTATAAATCCGTTTGAATGTTGACAGAAAGATACAATAAAGAAAACAATGCATTGTTTGCTGTCCATATGACAGTGGGAATGCTTGCCCCAAAACACTGTTGTTCCTCAAACACAATAAACAAGTGCCCAAGAAACATATTCATTCAGTCCGAAACGTTATATTGGACTGACAACCAAATATTACCTTGCCGCTAAGATTTAGTGATACAGCAAAAACAGCCTTGCCTATGAGCATGTTAAATGATCCATGAGTGTTTCTGATGCCTTTATCACCATGCTGTTGCTTTGGGACAATAATTACCTTTCATTTTCAAGCTGATAAAATTAGATCAGACGAGGGATGCGTCACAAATGGCACCCTATTCACTTTATATAGGGCCCTGGTCAAACGTAGTGCACTATATAGGGAATAGGGCCCTGGTCAAACGTAGTGCACTATATAGGGAATAGGGCCCTGGTCAAACGTAGTGCACTATATAGGGAATAGGGCCCTGGTCAAACGTAGTGCACTATATAGGGAATAGGGCCCTGGTCAAACGTAGTGCACTATATAGGGAATAGGGCCCTGGTCAAACGTAGTGCACTATATAGGGAATAGGGCCCTGGTCAAACGTAGTGCACTATATAGGGAATAGGGCCCTGGTCAAAAGTAGTGCACTATATAGGGAATAGGGTGCCATTGGGGACGCAACTGGTTATGCTGTTGTCCCTCTGCCTATGCTGCCATAGGTTTAATTTCCTCTGACTGACACGGTCCATTTACAACTTTCACTGCCGCTTTTATGACCCTTCGTGAAACTGGTTTCAACTGTCAGATAAAACAACTGCATTGGAAGGTGTAATTTACAGTAAGAAGTTGTTTGAAAAGAAATAGTGGGAGAGAGCGGACTATCTTTGAAAGTGTACAAATCTTGTAAAGTGTTATTTATGTGACTTTCAGGTAATTTACACCTAGGCCTATACTTCACAGATAATTTGTTTCTACTAACCTTAAAATACAAAAAAATACTGTAAATTGCTTCTTCTGTCAGTGTTCACCTATAATATATTATTTCCCTGTCAACCATCACCTATAGTGCCATAGAACACCTAGTACACTCTACACCACCTAAGCTTAGTACGATGTATAGATGTCATAAGACCTGATTTTACTGTAGGTCCATTCCTCGTATAAGGCAAGTGTCACGACCGACGTCCTCCTCATCTGAGGAGGGGTAGGAGATATAAACAGGGTGTGACAGCACGTGTGTGGGTTAATCATGCCACATGAACTGGATTCGAACCTTTTATTAAATAAATAAATAAAAATAATGCTGTGGTAGCCATGCTGGTTAAGTGTGCCTTGAATGCTAAATAAATCCCTGACCGTGTCACCAGCAAAGCACCATCACACCTCCTCCTCCATGCTTCACGGTGAGAAACACACATGTGGAGATCATCCGCTCACCTACTCTGCGTCTCACAAAGACACGGCGGTTGGAACCAAAAATCTCACATTTGGACTCATCAGACCAAAGGACAGATTTCCACCGGATTTCCACCACTAATGTCCATTTCTTGTGTTTCTTGGCCCAAGCTAGTCTCTTCTTATTATTGGTGTCCTTTAGTAGTGGTTTCTTTGCAGCAATTCGACCATGAAGGCCTAATTCACACAGTCTCCTGAACAGTTGATGTCCGTTAGTTGAACTCTGTGAAGCATTTATTTGGGCTGCAATTTCTGAGGCTGGTAACTCTAATGAACTTATCGTCTGCAGCAGAGGTAACTCTGGGTCTTCCATTCCTGTGGCGGGGGTCCTCATGAGAGCCAGTTTCATCATAGCGCTTGATGGTTTTTACAACTGCACTTGAAGAAACTTTAAAAGGTCCTGAAATGTTCCAGATCGACTGACCTTCATGTCTTAAAGTAATGATGGACTGTCGTTTCTCTTTGCTTATTTGAGCTGTTCTTTCCATATATGGACTTGGTTTTTTACCAAATAGGGCTTTCTTCTGTATACCACCCCTACCTTGTCACAACACAACTGATTGGTTCAAATGCATTAAGAAGGAAAGAAATTCCACAAGTTAACTTTTAACAAGGCACACCTGTTAATTGAAATGCATTGCAGGTGACTACCTCATGAAGCTGGTTGAGAGAATGCTAAGGCTGTGCAAAGCTGTCATCAAGGCAAAGGGTGGCTACTTTGAAGATTCTCAAGTATAACATATATTTTGATTTGTTTAACACTTTTCTGGTTACTACATGGTTCCATGTGTGTTATTTCATAGTTTTTGATATCTTCACTATTATTCTACAATGTAGAAAATAGTAAAAAATTATTGAATGAGTAGGTCTGTCCAAGCTTTTAACTGGTACTGTATATAAACAGAAGGTTGCAAGACGATATGAGCTGCTCTCTCTGTAGTTTTACAGGACACAAACATTGTGAATGTAATTTTAGGTCAGCACTCCTTTCAAACCCTTTCCACTGATATCAGTCTAATTAAAAGTTTGATCAGATATCTGCCTGTGTTAAATTACTAAAGTGTTCTACAGAGGTGAACTAGGGGATAGATGTGATAACAGCACTCAACTTATCTATTGAACAATTAAATAAATGAACATTAAAAATAAACTTAATGACTACCACGCTCATAACTCCACTATACTTTCAATATGCTGCTTTCAAGTGAAACAAAATACCCTGCTCTTGTTTAAGCTTTTAGAATGAATTTGTTTGTCTTCCTTGTCTTCCCGAGTCTTCAATCGTTCAAGAAGCAAGCAGATCCGTGGAAAGGAGAGACGTTTTTCCAGTAAACAAAGTAAAGGTCCTCCCTGTGCTCGTTGGACTGTGTAGAATATCCTTGTCTCTCGACAGAGGATGTATTGCTACACACTTTCCATGCCAAAAACAACTCTGTGTACCAAATGATCCTCGCCAGGAGGACTCTTGCTACAGTAAGTGTGTGTGGTGTGTGTGGTGTGTGTGTGGTGTGTGTGGTGTGTGTGGTGTGTGGGGTGTGTGTGGTGTGTGTGGTGTGTGGGGTGTGTGGTGTGTGTGGTGTGTGTGGTGTGTGTGGTGTGTGGGGTGTGTGGTGTGTGTGGTGTGTGGGGTGTGTGGTGTGTGTGGTGTGTGGGGTGTGTGGTGTGTGGTGTTTGTGGTGTGTGTGGTGTGTGTGGTGTGTGTGGTGTGTGTGGTGTGTGGGGTGTGTGTGGTGTGTGTGGTGTGTGTGTGGTGTGTGTGGTGTGTGGGGTGTGTGTGGTGTGTGTGGTGTGTGTGGTGTGTGTGGTGTGTGTGGTGTGTGGGGTGTGTGTGGTGTGTGTGGTGTGTGTGGTGTGTGTGTGGTGTGTGTGGTGTGTGTGGTGTGTGTGGTGTGTGGTGTGTGTGGTGTGTGTGGTGTGTGTGGTGTGTGGGGTGTGTGTGGTGTGTGGGGTGTGTGTGGTGTGTGTGGTGTGTGGTGTGTGTGGTGTGTGTGGTGTGTGGGGTGTGTGGTGTGTGTGGTGTGTGTGGTGTGTGTGGTGTGTGGGGTGTGGGGTGTGTGGGGTGTGTGTGGTGTGTGGGGTGTGTGTGGTGTGTGTGGTGTGTGTGGTGTGTGGGGTGTGTGGGGTGTGTGTGGTGTGTGTGTGGTGTGTGTGGTGTGTGTGGTGTGTGGGGTGTGGGGTGTGTGTGGTGTGTGTGGTGTGTGGGGTGTGTGTGGTGTGTGTGGTGTGTGGGGTGTGTGTGGTGTGTGTGGTGTGTGGGGTGTGTGTGGTGTGTGTGGTGTGTGTGGTGTGTGTGGTGTGTGTGGGGTGTGTGGTGTGTGGGGTGTGTGTGGTGTGTGTGGTGTGTGGGGTGTGTGGTGTGTGTGGTGTGTGTGGTGTGTGGGGTGTGTGTGGTGTGTGTGGTGTGTGGGGTGTGTGGTGTGTGTGGTGTGTGTGGTGTGTGTGGTGTGTGGTGTGTGGGGTGTGTGTGGTGTGTGTGGTGTGTGGGGTGTGTGGGGTGTGTGTGGTGTGTGGGGTGTGTGGGGTGTGTGTGGTGTGTGGGGTGTGTGTGGTGTGTGTGGTGTGTGGTGTGTGGTGTGTGGTGTGTGGTGTGTGGGGTGTGTGTGGTGTGTGTGGTGTGTGTGGTGTGTGGTGTGTGTGGTGTGTGGGGTGTGTGTGGTGTGTGTGGTGTGTGGTGTGTGGGGTGTGTGTGGTGTGTGTGTGGTGTGTGTGGTGTGTGTGGGGTGTGTGGGGTGTGTGTGGTGTGTGTGGTGTGTGTGGTGTGTGGGGTGTGTGGGGTGTGTGGGGTGTGTGGGGTGTGTGTGGTGTGTGGGGTGTGTGGGGTGTGTGGGGTGTGTGGGGTGTGTGTGGTGTGTGGTGTGTGGGATGTGTGTGGTGTGTGTGGTGTGTGTGGTGTGTGTGGGGTGTGTGTGGTGTGTGTGGTGTGTGTGGTGTGTGGGGTGTGTGTGGTGTGTGGGGTGTGTGGGGTGTGTGTGGTGTGTGTGGTGTGTGGGGTGTGTGTGGTGTGTGTGGTGTGTGGTGTGTGTGGGGTGTGTGGGGTGTGTGGTGTGTGGTGTGTGGGGTGTGTGTGGTGTGTGTGGTGTGTGGGGTGTGTGGTGTGTGTGAGGTGTGTGGGGTGTGTGGGGTGTGTGGGGTGTGTGTGGGGGAGGGAGGGAGCAACCTTCAAAATAACACATCTTCCTACAGTATTTTAATTAGAAGAACATTTCACTGTCGACCTGTGAAATCCTCTGCTTCTTCAATCTAATTCTAACCATCCTGGAATGTAAAATAACTGTCATTGAGCACAACAGACTACACCACCATCTATCATGATAACGGAGCTGCTCCTTTTCTAAGGCGCTGTGAGGGCACTTGGCACTAGACCGGGCACCACAGTGCGCTTCACAGTAAAAAAGGTGGAAATGACATGCATTCCCCCTCTGAACCCCTTATTCTACACCCCCACACCAGGGATGTGTTCAGTTAGTCACACCGTGTCAAAATATGTTGCAACGGAAAAAAGAAAAACAAATCTTATTGGTCAGCTTCAGGTAGTACCTCCCCTTGTCAAAGCGTTCCCCCCCCCCCCCACCCGACTGAACAAGACCCTGATTCAGCCCGCACACAATAACAGGGGCATCACCAATACACCCCCTTGTAGCCTGCGGAACAGTAACCCCTGCACCCTAATATTACCGTATAGCCGTAATTACAGCTGTGAGGATAATATGTGTCAGGTGGATTGACAGTAATGGTACAGTAACAGGACACCTTGGGGGCAGATTGCCTTCAGAAACTCTCCAGGAAACGACTGTTTTCATTGTAAATAATTCTCACTTATCTGAGAGAAAAAATTAAAAAAGAACACTGGTTAAGAACCAGCCATTTTGAAAAATTTGCTATAGAGATACTGTATATGACAAATTTGAGACGTACATGCTTATAACAAGTAGTGAAGTGTTACAGAATCGTCATAAAGAACCGACTTTAAGAGATGTTGTTCAGACAGGTCAAGACTTGACATGTCAACACCAAGCCAACTGAGCTAACACATTTTGTTTGTCAGTTCTTCAAATAGACAGATCAAGCACCGCTCTTGTTTTTATGACCTAAGATATTCATATGCAATGAGTGTCTCTGGTCATGATAGGTTCAATGGTTGGGATGCTAAGACAAGACGGTATGTTCGTTAGACAAGCAACAGAAACATAAGTCTATTCGACAAATACATACATTTTACTTGGTAATGTGATTTATCACTCCTACAACCTGAGATAAAAGTTTGCATATATATATAAATACATATATCATTAAATCGTGACAATATTAAAACTATAAATACACATACAGATGAGTCAACTGTGACTACAGCACAGAAAAGGTCATCACTCTCCCATCAATGTAAACAGTAAGCATCCGTATTAGTGGAGTTTTCTCTCATCACATGGTGCCTTCGACGCCATACGTGTGCGAACCATGCCTGAAGCTATAGAAGCGGTAGGAGTTTGATGCTGATAAATAGACCTGCCATCGTCTCTGAAAATATGTGTTTTGAGACAAGCTGAGCTCCCACTGCTTGGGTCAGGGAAAGCAAATCACTCTGCAATGTGGACATATTTATGTCTGTGAAAAACCAGAGCTCTTCCTATTTTCTGATACTGATTACCTCAAAGACAAGGCCAGCATTGGCCACCATATGAGAGTATTGGAATAAATTGTGTCACATTGTTGTTCAGTATTTAAGTATCGCTGTACGCACAATTATTAAATTGACCCTCTGTCTAATATGGATTTTGAGGAATAGTGTGTGTGTGTGTGTGTGTGTGTGTGTGTGTGTGTGTGTGTGTGTGTGTGTGTGTGTGTGTGTGTGTGTGTGTGTGTGTGTGTGTGTGTGTGTGTGTGTGTGTGTGTGTGTGTGTGTGTGTGTGTGTGTGGTAGATTTCTGATGAAGATGTGACTGTGTTTACTGCAACACTGAATAATTCCACTGAAGACAAACACAGACAAATCGTAGGCAAAAACGACCGCCTTAATCAAACAGGAATTTAAACAGATAGCAACATAGCATGCTTATTACAAGAAATTCCAATTCCAAGTAGCCTACCAGTTTTGTGGTCTTCAGTCCTGACATATGTTCTTCCACTGAACCTCATGTTGGTCAATCATTGGATGATAGAATGAACTTTGACAGCAAAATGTAGGCTACAAGTGTAAGAGTTGAAACCAGATTACGTTCAGT
The DNA here is from genome assembly GCF_045679555.1 of Salvelinus alpinus. Taxonomy (NCBI): domain Eukaryota; kingdom Metazoa; phylum Chordata; class Actinopteri; order Salmoniformes; family Salmonidae; genus Salvelinus; species Salvelinus alpinus. The sequence goes on from NC_092093.1 coordinate 58,638,858, forward strand.
ATGTTGTTTTAACCATGTAGGGCATTGTTTAGCTAGTAAAGGCCTTGTGCTTTTCAAAGAAAAACAAGCCCTGACATCTAGACACTTTTAAGCTCTGTGCAATCAGAAATGTCATCGTAAGACAGAAAATCCTGGTTGGCTTGTTTACATTAGTCTGTACGAAACTGGATCTCTGTGTTTGGTGGGTGGCAAGTACATAAAAGTCATAGGGACTAAGCTGAGGAGTAACCTTTATATCCCTGAGTTTGGAGGTTCTGCTGATTTGTAAAGACAGGTGAAACACAGACAGAAGATATGGGGGGAAACTCAGACTTCATTTGTCACCATTGAACTGACCAGGACCAAACAAATCACAAGATGGGGTCACTCCAAACAAGAGATCAATCTGTTGGAATTGCAGATGACATAGGGAGCTAAGAAACCGTCAGTCAGGTGACGTATGGAGGTAATCAAAGTTTAAACGCAAACAGCCCTGAGATATGTCAATTTGGATGTCAATTTGAGATTAATTGACACCCTTTACCATGGCACTTTGAGATTTATTTTAAACTGCAAAACACCACTGTTTTGCACCACTGCACTTTGTATACCAGGGTTGGCTGGCATTCTCTAGTCACTCGTAGGCTCAGGCACTGGTATACTTTTATTTACAAAGCCATTTTGGGTTTACTACCTTTTTATTTGGGCATTTTTATTGTTTAGAAATGTGGTGGGTACTCTCTTCGTTCGCTGCTAACTGTTCCAAATGTCCAAACTGAATTTGGTCAAAGGGCTTTTATGTACTCTGCGCCATCGTCTTGGAACACCTTACAAAATACTTTTAAACTGGAAGAACTTGTCCCGATTGGTATTTTTAAATCACTGATGAATGATTTTGAGACTGCTTCCATGACCTGTCAATGTTTTTAATTTGCTGTTTTTGATTTTGTTATACTCTTGTGAATTCTATGGTTTTTACTAGATTACTTGTAGTTTTTCATGTTGTTTGTCTGTAATTTTTGTAATGACTTGGTGCTGCCTATCTTGGCCAGGACGCTCTTGAAGAAGAGATTTTAAATCTCAATGAGCCCTTCCTGGTTAAATAAAGGTTAAATAAATAAAAATATGGCTCCAATTTCTTTTTCTTTTTTTTAAGTACTTCAGTTACAAAACAGTGTGAAAGCGAAAGACGAGACATGGCTACTTCCTCTACTCTTCCTCTACTCTAATTGCTAATTGTTTTGTCTGTGTACAAGTAGCCTAATCCAGTGTTGAAAAGTCTTCAAACCCTGTGGTTACCAATTTATATTGATTATATTTTGACATATTTTTCAGAAATATAATCAAACACAGGCCTACCAACTGGACACAGACGTCAGCTCAATAGCTAGATTTGATTTACATTTGAATGAGTTGTCAGCTGACATAAATTCAACGTGAATTAAACCAAACATACAGTATAACCATGCCATTGGATTTAGGTTGAAAGTTTGGTGAAAAAAAAGATAAACATTCTCGAAATTCCTTTACGTTTTCCATGTTGATTCAACGTCATCACATTGAATTGATTGAATTTGGGGGTTGAAATGATGTGGAAACAACATTGATTCAACCAGTTTGTGCCCAGCTTGAATGTTTTTCAGCAAATGAAAGGAACTCCGTATCTGGGAATGTCTGTCCATGGAATGAAGGGTCAGGGTCCAGAGAAGGAGCATTGGAAAATATGAACATTCCAGGGGGGGGGGGGGGGGGGTAGTCTCACATCAAGGAGTGTCCACTCTGTGCCGACCCTCCAATACCCCTCCCCTCTCTCCTTCCCTGTCTTCACACCCCTTCCCTCTCCTCTCCTCTCCCCTCCCCTCCCCTTCCCTGTCTTCACACCCCTTCCCTCTCCTCTCCCCTCTCCCCTTCCCTGTCTTCACACCCCTTCCCTCTCCTCTCCCCTCCCCTCCCCTTCCCTGTCTTCACACCCCTTCCCTCTCCTCTCCCCTCTCCCCTTCCCTGTCTTCACCCTCCTTCCCTCCCCTCCCCTCTCCTTCCCTGTCTTCACACCCCTTCCCTCTCCTCTCCTCTCCCCTCCCCTCCCCTTCCCTGTTTTCACATCCCTTCCCTCTCCTCTCCCCTCTCTCCTTCCCTGTCTTCACATCCCTTCCCTCTCCTCTCCTCTCCCCTCCCCTCCCCTTCCCTGTCTTCACATCCCTTCCCTCTCCTCTCCCCTATCCCCTTCCCTGTCTTCACACCCCTTCCCTCTCCTCTCCCCTCTCTCCTTCCCTGTCTTCACACCCCTTCCCTCTCCTCTCCTCTCCCCTCCCCTCCCCTTCCCTGTCTTCACATCCCTTCCCTCTCCTCTCCCCTCTCCCCTTCCCTGTCTTCACACCCCTTCCCTCTCCTCTCCCCTCTCCCCTTCCCTGTCTTCACACCCCTTCCCTCTCCCCTTCCCTCCCCTTCCCTGTCTTCACACCCCTTCCCTCTCCTCTCCCCTCCCCCTCCCTCCCCGTCTTCACACCCCATTCCTCTCCTCTCCCCTCCCTCTCCTCTCCCCTTACCCTCCCTGTCTTCACACCCCTTCCCTCTCCTCTCCCCTCTCTCCTTCCCTGTCTTCACACCCCTTCCCTCTCCTCTCCTCTCCCCTCCCCTCCCCTTCCCTGTCTTCACATCCCTTCCCTCTCCTCTCCCCTATCCCCTTCCCTGTCTTCACACCCCTTCCCTCTCCCCTCCCCTCCCCTTCCCTGTCTTCACACCCCTTCCCTCTCCTCTCCCCTCCCCCTCCCTGTCTTCACATCCCTTCCCTCTCCTCTCCTCTCCTCCCCCCTCCCCGTCTTCACACCCCATTCCTCTCCTCTCCCCTCCCTCTCCTCTCCCCTTACCCTCCCTGTCTTCACACCCCTTCCCTCCCTCCTCTCCCCTTCCCTGTCTTCACACCCCGTTCCTCTCCTCTCCCCTCCCTCTCCTCTCCCCTTACCCTCCCTGTCTTCACACCCCTTCCCTCCCTCCTCTCCCCTTCCCTGTCTTCACACCCCTTCCCTCCTCTCCTCTCCCCGTCTTCACACCCCTTCCCTCTCCTCTCCCTCTCCTCTTACCCTCCCCGTCTTCACACCCCTTCCCTCTCCTCTTACCCTCCCTGTCTTCACACCCCTTCCCTCTCCTCTCCCCTCCCTCACCCCCCTATCCTACTGTGACACCATCTGCTGTTTCCGCTTCCACAACTGCCACTGTGTGTCACTAGGGACAAGAGACAGCACAGCCACACATTAGTACACATCAATACTGCATAGCCAGACAGAAAATTCCCTGTCTTTCTGTTAAATAATTGTGTTTTTAGTAACATTTAACATTTTAACATTTTTTAACATTTAAGTCATTTAGCAGACGCTCTTATCCAGAGCGACTTACAAATTGGTGCATTCACCTTATGATATCCAGTGGAACAACCACTTTACAATAGTGCATCTAACTCTTTTAAGGGGGGGGGGGTTAGAAGGATTACTTTATCCTATCCTAGGTATTCCTTAAAGAGGTGGGGTTTCAGGTGTCTCCGGAAGGTGGTGATTGACTCCGCTGACCTGGCGTCGTGAGGGAGTTTGTTCCACCATTGGGGTGCCAGAGCAGCGAACAGTTTTGACTGGGCTGAGCGGGAACTGTACTTCCTCAGAGGTAGGGAGGCGAGCAGGCCAGAGGTGGATGAACGCAGTGCCCTTGTTTGGGTGTAGGGCCTGATCAGAGCCTGAAGGTACGGAGGTGCCGTTCCCCTCACAGCTCCGTAGGCAAGCACCATGGTCTTGTAGCGGATGCGAGCTTCAACTGGAAGCCAGTGGAGAGAGCGGAGGAGCGGGGTGACGTGAGAGAACTTGGGAAAGTTGAACACCAGACGGGCTGCGGCGTTCTGGATGAGTTGTAGGGGTTTAATGGCACAGGCAGGGAGCCCAGCCAACAGCGAGTTGCAGTAATCCAGACGGGAGATGACAAGTGCCTGGATTAGGACCTGCGCCGCTTCCTGCGTGAGGCAGGGTCGTACTCTACGAATGTTGTAGAGCATGAACCTACAGGAACGGGTCACCGCCTTGATGTTAGTTGAGAACGACAGGGTGTTGTCCAGGATCACGCCAAGGTTCTTAGCACTCTGGGAGGAGGACACAATGGAGTTGTCAACCGTGATGGCGAGATCATGGAACGGGCAGTCCTTCCCCGGGAGGAAGAGCAGCTCCGTCTTGCCGAGGTTCAGCTTGAGGTGGTGATCCGTCATCCACACTGATATGTCTGCCAGACATGCAGAGATGCGATTCACCACCTGGTTATCAGAGGGGGGAAAGGAGAAGATTAATTGTGTGTCGTCTGCATAGCAATGATAGGAGAGACCATGTGAGGATATGACAGAGCCAAGTGACTTGGTGTATAGCGAGAATAGGAGAGGGCCTAGAACAGAGCCCTGGGGGACACCAGTGGTGAGAGCACGTGGTGCGGAGACAGATTCTCGCCACGCCACCTGGTAGGAGCGACCTGTCAGGTAGGACGCAATCCAAGCGTGGGCCGCGCCGGAGATGCCCAGCTCGGAGAGGGTGGAGAGGAGGATCTGATGGTTCACAGTATCAAAGGCAGCCGATAGGTCTAGAAGGATGAGAGCAGAGGAGAGAGAGTTAGCTTTAGCAGTGCGGAGCGCCTCCGTGACACAGAGAAGAGCAGTCTCAGTTGAATGACTAGTCTTGAAACCTGACTGATTTGGATCAAGAAGGTCATTCTGAGAGAGATAGCAGGAGAGCTGGCCAAGGACGGCACGTTCAAGAGTTTTGGAGAGAAAAGAAAGAAGGGATACTGGTCTGTAGTTGTTGACATCGGAGGGATCGAGTGTAGGTTTTTTCAGAAGGGGTGCAACTCTCGCTCTCTTGAAGACGGAAGGGACGTAGCCAGCGGTCAAGGATGAGTTGATGAGCGAGGTGAGGTAAGGGAGAAGGTCTCCGGAAATGGTCTGGAGAAGAGAGGAGGGGATAGGGTCAAGCGGGCAGGTTGTTGGGCGGCCGGCCGTCACAAGACGCGAGATTTCATCTGGAGAGAGAGGGGAGAAAGAGGTCAAAGCACAGGGTAGGGCAGTGTGAGCAGAACCAGCGGTGTCGTTTGACTTAGCAAACGAGGATCGGATGTCGTCGACCTTCTTTTCAAAATGGTTGACGAAGTCATCAGCAGAGAGGGAGGAGGGGGGAGGAGGGGGAGGAGGATTCAGGAGGGAGGAGAAGGTGGCAAAGAGCTTCCTAGGGTTAGAGGCAGATGCTTGGAATTTAGAGTGGTAGAAATTGGCTTTAGCAGCAGAGACAGAAGAGGAGAATGTAGAGAGGAGGGAGTGAAAGGATGCCAGGTCCGCAGGGAGGCGAGTTTTCCTCCATTTCCGCTCGGCTGCCCGGAGCCCTGTTCTGTGAGCAGATATAGTAGATATGCATGATGCCATCATGTAAGCATTTTATGTATGAAAATGTATGCAGTCACTACTTACTGTAAGTTACCATGTATAAGAGCTAAATGACCCCCCAAAAATTATACAAGTACAATTTTGAAAATATAATATTTGAACTGCCTTTTATGTAGGTGTCACGATCGTCTATAGGAGAGAGAGATGACCAAGGCGCAGCGTGTGCAAAATACATATTTTTATTATAAGAAGGAAAACAAAACAAAACAGACGAACGTGAAGCTATTAAGGAACTAGTGCACACATGCAACATAGAACATAGACAATTACCCACAAACACATGATGCCCATGGCTGCCTTAAATATGGCTCCCAATTAGAGACAATAAACCACAGCTGTCTCTAATTGAGAACCAATCCAGGCAGCCATCGACATACAAACACCTAGACAAGACATTTCCCCATTAAACCTACAAACCCCTAGACAACCCAAAACACATACTTCCCCATGTCACACCCTGACCTAACTAAAATAATAATTAAAACAAAGATAACTAAGGCCAGGGTGTGACAGTAGGCCTATATGAACGATTGCCTGAGTTTTCCTTAAAGTTGAGCATTTTCCTGTTTTCCCACTTAACTAATCAAGAAACAGCATTTTAGTTCATTAAAAATAATCAACATCTTTGGACGAGAATATGCTAGAAAACCCATTCTTTTCATGCACTGTTTATGGTCAATGAATCCCAAACTATCCTCCTGAAACGAGCTTTCAACTGAGTTGTCCCGTGTTTATATGGTTTTGCTATGCCACTACTGTGTTTTCCTAGTGGAAGGACTGTCAGAAAGGAAAGGAATGGTCTGGTTTCCCCAACCTATAAAGAAAGCTGGCTGTAGTGCTCCTACCATAGTCCGCTGTGGATACACTGGATTGAGAACCTGTAAGGTTGCTCTGCTAAGCGATACCCTTCTGGGTTGGCTTGGCTGCACGGTCAGCTCGAGTTTCCCAGCTTCTTTCATTCACCTAGTTTCCAGCAAGTTACGAGGTGCTGTATTATCTCTTGTCTATATCACCATGGCAGTGGATCGGCCCATGTCAACCCATAATCCCCAGAAATATGACGTGATTAATAACAGCTCTCATGCTGCAGCAGCGGCTCCTCAAACGCCCCTCTCTCATCATTAGGCTTACTAAAACAACGACTCATCTTATGGCATACGTTACGGATATGGTGTTCAAGCAATCAATTACAGTGACAGTAACATGCTAAGCTTTTCTGCTTAGCCTCTGAATATGTGGGGAACAGATGTGAAAATAGTGGAGGGATAGCTGCTTACATATGTCTACTCCAGTTGTCTCCATGTTCCACGGCTCCTCCTAACAGAATGTGTCGGACACAGATGTTCTGTGATACAGATAAATAAACCACTCCGGTGTTCTGTGATACAGATATATAAACCACTCCGGTGTTCTGTGATACAGATATATAAACCACTCCGGTGTTCTGTGATACAGATATATAAACCACTCCGGTGTTCTGTGATACAGATATATAAACCACTCTGGTGTTCTGTGATACAGATAAATAAACCACTCCGGTGTTCTGTGATACAGATATATAAACCACTCCGGTGTTCTGTGATACAGATATATAAACCACTCTGGTGTTCTGTGATACAGATAAATAAACCACTCCGGTGTTCTGTGATACAGATAAATAAACCACTCCGGTGTTCTGTGATACAGATATATAAACCACTCCGGTGTTCTGTGATACAGATAAATAAACCACTCCGGTGTTCTGTGATACAGATATATAAACCACTCCGGTGTTCTGTGATACAGATATATAAACCACTCCGGTGTTCTGTGATACAGATAAATAAACCACTCCGGTGTTCTGTGATACAGATATATAAACCACTCCGGTGTTCTGTGATACAGATAAATAAACCACTCCGGTGTTCTGTGATACAGATATATAAACCACTCCGGTGTTCTGTGATACAGATATATAAACCACTCCGGTGTTCTGTGATACAGATATATAAACCACTCTGGTGTTCTGTGATACAGATAAATAAACCACTCCGGTGTTCTGTGATACAGATATATAAACCACTCCGGTGTTCTGTGATACAGATATATAAACCACTCTGGTGTTCTGTGATACAGATAAATAAACCACTCCGGTGTTCTGTGATACAGATAAATAAACCACTCCGGTGTTCTGTGATACAGATATATAAACCACTCCGGTGTTCTGTGATACAGATAAATAAACCACTCCGGTGTTCTGTGATACAGATATATAAACCACTCCGGTGTTCTGTGATACAGATATATAAACCACTCCGGTGTTCTGTGATACAGATAAATAAACCACTCCGGTGTTCTGTGATACAGATATATAAACCACTCCGGTGTTCTGTGATACAGATATAGAAACCACTCCGGTGTTCTGTGATACAGATAAATAAACCACTCCGGTGTTCTGTGATACAGATATATAAACCACTCCGGTGTTCTGTGATACAGATATATAAACCACTCCGGTGTTCTGTGATACAGATATATAAACCACTCCGGTGTTCTGTGTTACAGATATATAAACCACTCCGGTGTTCTGTGATACAGATGTATAAACCACTCCGGTGTTCTGTGATACAGATAAATAAACCACTCCGGTGTTCTGTGATACAGATATATAAACCACTCCGGTGTTCTGTGATACAGATATTGAAACCACTCCGGTGTTCTGTGATACAGATATATAAACCACTCCGGTGTTCTGTGATACAGATATATAAACCACTCCGGTGTTCTGTGATACAGATGTATAAACCACTACGGTGTTCTGTGATACAGATAAATAAACCACTCCGGTGTTCTGTGATACAGATATATAAACCACTCCGGTGTTCTGTGATACAGATATAGAAACCACTCCGGTGTTCTGTGATACAGATAAATAAACCACTCCGGTGTTCTGTGATACAGATATAAACTCATCAAAAGCAAAAAAAGAAACGTCCTCTCACTGTCAACTGCGTTTATTTTCAGCAAACTTAACATGTGTAAATATTTGTATGAACATAACAAGATTCAACAACTGAGACATAAACTGAACAATTTTCACAGACATGTGACTAACATAAATGGAATAATGTGTCCCTGAACAAAGGGGTGGTCAAAATCAAAAGTAACAGTCAGTATCTGGTGTGGCCACCAGCTGCATTAAGTACTGCAGTGCATCTCCTCCTCATGGACTGCACCAGATTTGCCAGTTCTTGCTGTGAGATGTTACCCCACTCTTCCACCAAGGCACATGCAAGTTCCCAGACATTTCTGGGGGGAATGGCCCTAGCCCTCCGATCCAACAGCTCCCAGACATGCTCAATGGGATTGAGATCCGAGATCTTCGCTGGCCATGGCAGAACACTGACATTCCTGTCTTGCAGGATATCACGCACAGAAGGAGCAGTATGGCTGGTGGCATTGTCATGCTGGAGGGTCATGTCAGGATGAGCCTGCAGGAAGGGTACCACATGAGGGAGGAGGATACCTTCCCTGTAACGCACAGCGTTGACATTGCCTGCAATGACAACAAGCTCAGTGCGATGATGCTGTGACACACCGCCCCAGACCATGACGGACTCTCCACCTCCAAATCGATGACGCTCCAGAGTACAGGCCTCGGTGTAATGCTTATTCCTTCGACGATAAACGCGAATCCGACCATCACCCCTGGTGAGACAAAACCGTGACTCGTCAGTGAAGAGCACTCTTTGCCAGTCCTATCTGATCCAGCGACAGAGGGTTTGTGCCCATAGGCGACGTTGTTGCCAGTGATGTCTGGTGAGGACCTGCCGTACAACAGGCCTACAAGCCCTCAGTCCAGCCTCTCTCAGCCTATTGCGGACAGTCTGAGCACTGATGGAGGGATTGTGCGTTCCTGGTGTATCTTGGGCAGTTGTTGTTGCCATCCTGTACCTGTCCTGCAGGTGTGATGTTCGGATGTACCTATCCTGCGCAGGTGTTGTTATACGTGGTCTGCCACTGTGAGGATGATCAGCTGTCTGTCCTGTAGTGCTGTCTTAGACATCTCACAGTACGGATATTGCAATTTATTTCCCTGGCCAGATCTGCAGTCCTCATGCCTCCTTGCAGCATGCCTAAGGCACTTTCACGCAGATGAGCAGGGACCCTGGGCATCTTTCTTTTGGTGTTTTTCAGAGTCAGTAGAAAGGCCTCTTTAGTGTCCTAAGTTTTCATAACTGTGACCTTAATTGCCTACCGTCTGTAAGCTGTTAGTGTCTTAACGACCATTCCACAGGTGCATGTTCATGAATTGTTTATGGTTCATTGAACAAGCATGGGAAACAGTGTTTAAACCCTTTACAATGAAGATCTGTGAAGTTATTTGGATTTTTATGAATTATCTTTGAAAGACAGGGTCCTGAAAAAGGGACGTTTCTTTTTTTGCTGAGTTTATATGAACCACACCGGTGTTGTGTGAGGGGATGTCTATGGAAAGATAACACTGGGGGTCTTTTTCCTATTTTTAGTTAGCAAGGGGCAAGATTGGACAGACTGTTTGGGGTATTTGTAGTTTGTATTTATTAAGGATCCACATTAGTTCCTGCCATGGCAGCAGCTACTCTTCCTGGGGTTTATTAAGGATCCACATTAGTTCCTGCCAAGGCAGCAGCTACTCTTCCTGGGGTTTATTAAGGATCCACATTAGTTCCTGCCAAGGCAGCAGCTACTCTTCCTGGAGTTTATTAAGGATCCACATTAGTTCCTGCCAAGGCAGCAGCTACTCTTCCGGGGGTTTATTAAGGATCCACATAAGTTCCTGCCAAGGCAGCAGCTACTCTTCCTGGAGTTTATTATGGATCTCCATTAGTTCCTGCCAAGGCAGCAGCTACTCTTCCTGGGGTTTATTATGGATCTCCATTAGTTCCTGCCAAGGCAGCAGCTACTCTTCCTGGAGTTTATTATGGATCTCCATTAGTTCCTGCCAAGGCAGTAGCTACTCTTCCTGGAGTTTATTAAGGATCCACATTAGTTCCTGCCAAGGCAGCAGCTACTCTTCCTGGAGTTTATTATGGATCTCCATTAGTTCCTGCCAAGGCAGCAGCTACTCTTCCTGGAGTTTATTATGGATCTCCATTAGTTCCTGCCAAGGCAGCAGCTACTCTTCCTGGAGTTTATTATGGATCTCCATTAGTTCCTGCCAAGGCAGTAGCTACTCTTCCTGGAGTTTATTAAGGATCCACATTAGTTCCTGCCAAGGCAGCAGCTACTCTTCCTGGAGTTTATTATGGATCTCCATTAGTTCCTGCCAAGGCAGCAGCTACTCTTCCTGGAGTTTATTATGGATCTCCATTAGTTCCTGCCAAGGCAGCAGCTACTCTTCCTGGAGTTTATTAAGGATCCACATTAGTTCCTGCCAAGGCAGCAGCTACTCTTCCTGGGGTTTATTAAGGACCCACTTTAGTTCCTGCCAAGGCAGCAGCTACTCTTCCTGGGGTTTATTAAGGATCCCCATTAGTTCCTGCCAAGGCAGCAGCTACTCTTCCTGGGGTTTATTAAGGACCCACATTAGTTCCTGCCAAGGTAGCAGCTACTCTTCCTGGGGTTTATTAAGGACCCACATTAGTTCCTGCCAAGGCAGCAGCTACTCTTCCTGGAGTTTATTAAGGATCCACTTTAGTTCCTGCCAAGGCAGCAGCTACTCTTCCTGGGGTTTATTAAGGATCCACATTAGTTCCTGCCAAGGTAGCAGCTACTCTTCCTGGAGTTTATTAAGGATCCACTTTAGTTCCTGCCAAGGCAGCAGCTACTCTTCCTGGGGTTTATTAAGGATCCACATTAGTTCCTGCCAAGGTAGCAGCTACTCTTCCTGGAGTTTATTAAGGATCCACTTTAGTTCCTGCCAAGGCAGCAGCTACTCTTCCTGGGGTTTATTATGGATCCCCATTAGTTCCTGCCAAGGCAGCAGCTCCTTTTCCTGGGGTTTATTACGGATCCCCATTAGTTCCTGCCAAGGCAGCAGCTACTCTTCCTGGGGTTTATTAAGGATCCACATTAGTTCCTGCCATGGCAGCAGCTACTCTTCCTGGGGTTTATTAAGGACCCACTTTAGTTCCTGCCAAGGCAGCAGCTACTCTTCCTGGAGTTTATTAAGGATCCACATTAGTTCCTGCCAAGGTAGCAGCTACTCTTCCTGGGGTTTATTAAGGACCCACTTTAGTTCCTGCCAAGGTAGCAGCTACTCTTCCTGGGGTTTATTAAGGATCCACATTAGTTCCTGCCAAGGCAGCAGCTACTCTTCCTAGCGTCCCGCAACATTAAAGCAGTTATATACAATAAAAAATATTACATGACATTACATGGGGCTGACAAAATGGAAAGTGTGTGTGTGGTGTGTGTGTGTGCATGTGTGTGTGTAATTTGCACACAGATGCTACTTGGAACAGGAAAACCCCTTAGCTTTGTGACACAAAATATATTGACAAACTGTGTTTCCCTTTGTATTCATCACATGTACATTTATGTGAAGAACAAAACAGACTTCCCCCTGGATCCTATACCTAAAAATAGTAAAGCCCCCTTTACTGGCTCAAATAGCCAACCAATCAGCCTGTTACCAGCTCTTAGTAAACTTTTTGAAAAAATAGTGTTTGACCAGATACAATGCTATTTTACAGTAAACAAATTGACAAACTTTCAGCATGCTTATAGGGAAGGACATTCAACAAGCACTTAGACAAATTACTGATGATTGGCTGAGAGAAATTGATGATAAAAAGATTGGGGGGTTGTTTTGTTAGACTTGACATTATCGATCATAGTCTGCGGCTGGAAAAAAAGTATGTGTTATGGCTTTACACCCCCTGCTATATTGTGGATAAAGAGTTACATGTCTAACAGAACACAGAGGGTGTTCTCCAACATAGTCCAGGTAGAATCAGGAATTCCCCAGGGCAGCTGTCTAGACCCCTTACTTTTTTCAATCTTTATTAATAACATGCCACTGGCTTTAAGTAAAGTGTGTCTATGCATTCGGATGACTCAACACTATACATGTCAGCTACTACAGCGACTGAAATGACTGCAACCCTTAACAAAGAGTTGCAGTTAGGTTTAGAGTGGGTGGCAAGGAATAAATTAGTCCTAAATATTTATAAAACTAAAAACATTGTATTTGGGACAAATCATTCACTAAACCTTAAACCTCAACTAAATCTTGTAATAAATAATGTGGAAATTGAGCAAGTTGAGGTGACTAAACTGCTTGGAGTAACAGTAGCTAAGATTGGGAGAAGTATGTCCATAATAAAGCACTGTTCTACCTTCTTAACAGCACTATCGGCAAGGTAGGTCCTACAGGAGCTAGTTTTGTCGCAACTGGATTATTGTTCAGTCGTGTGGTCAGGTGCCACAAAAAGGGACTCCGAAAAATGTCAATTGGCACACACGTACACATGGATTTTGTACTATAGATATGTGGTAGTGGTGGAGTATGCGCCTGAGGGCACACAGTGTGTTGTGAAATCTGTGAATGTATTGTAATGTTTTTTTTAAATGTATAAACTGCCTTAATTTTGCTGGACCACAGGAAGAGTAGCTGCTGCCTTGGTAGCAGCTAATGGGGATCCATACTAAATACAAAATACAAATATAGACAAGCACAGATTTAGATGACTCACACAGTCGAGCACGTCAGATGGGCTGTGGTTTAATTGCAATCAAAACCATTTGTCTGAATAATTTATGTGCTGGCTCACAATTTGTGCTCTCCATGACACGTCAACAAAGACATTAATATTCTCTCCACCCAAAAACATTTGACATTTTAAGCTGCCTGATTGAATAAATCTCAAGAACTGAGAAATGAACGTAGCTGGCCTAAAAACACATCTTGGAATGTACATATCCTCATGTCCTAAAGTAATATTTTCCCCTACTTTATTTCAAAAGTCACTTGTTGGTACTTTACAGTAGGGTCATATTTGTCTATGTTGGCAGCTTAGTCTGACCAAGGGCCACTGTCTCAACGATTTATCATCTGGGACTTATGTTCGGTTTTCTACACTCCCAGTTCTCTCAACACCCTTACATGCACACTCCCTTACACACCCTTACACACACACAGACACACACACACACACACACACACACCCACCCACCCACACACAGACAGACAGACAGACAGACAGACAGACAGACAGACAGACAGACAGACAGACAGACAGACAGACAGACAGACAGACAGACAGACAGACAGACAGACAGACAGACAGACAGACAGACAGACAGACAGACAGACAGACAGACAGACAGACAGACAGACAGACACACACACACACACACACACACAAACACACACAAACACACACACACACACACACACACACACACACACACACACACACACACACACACACACACACACACACACACACACACACACACACACACTATAGTAGCTCTCACACAGTCAGCAGCTTGTTCGTCTCCAGCTGTCCTCAACTTGCGGCCCCCTATCATTACCCACAAACCACTGCCTCGTACAGGGCAGGGCGACAGACGGGTCGCACATCAATGGACATGTTTTTACTGAGGATTTGTTCAGCCCTAAAAGGAAATGTTTTGGTTTGAATTAATGAATGGGGGGGGATCAGTGAGGCTCCTCTTCGCCTGCTGGGACAAAATGGGGGAGGTTCGAGGTAAACAAAACTGTCTGAAAGCTAACGTTACACCTTGAGACTGGAACAGGTTGAGTTACCGCAAAACACCAGATAGCATCTTTGCTCTACAGAACATTTCTTTTTTTTTACTGCTCCTCATCGTCATATGGCTTTCAGTGCCTAAAAATGTTGCTCTATCCTGTTACCCGTTGGATAGCAGAGATTAAATACCTGGATATAAAGGACTGTCTCTCCCTGCCACAGATACACTGAGAAACGTTGAAATTATGTTACACTTGATCTTTTCACTATCTCCAATAAGTCAACAAGGTAGATGCCAATCTTTATTGACCTTTGAACTTGATCAGGATGAAGAGAACAATGTCTTAGGAAATATGATGGGAGCTCAGAAACACACCAACCAAGGCTACTTATTTTCCAATAACATCAACTGGGAGTCCTGCCAAATCCTCTGCTTGTCAGATAGGAGGGCTATCTATCCACCTAAATGGGATCTGTCTACAGTTCACATGAAGATTTCAACAGGGATTATAAGGGTTGTTGTGGAGGCTGGGGTGGCTGAAAATTACAATGTATCTCAATCTACAGTGTCATTGAAGGTATTGCAAAAATTATTAGTAGGATTCCTTTGTACAATACTGACTCTCGAGACACTATAACTTCCAGTTGTTACATGCATTCCAATGACTGTATGAACATTAATGATCCGGTTGTTTACTCCTGCAAATAGCACATTCATAGGCTACATTGAATCTCTTCAGAGGATAGCAAAGATGAGGGCTCTTAGGTGAATGAGGAAATGTGCCTATCAGCCCACGTGCCTCACTGCGATAGTCCTCCAGTTCCCTGAATTCCCCTGCGTAGTGCCTCAGTTATGTAAGTCACCGGGCTACAGGAGATGTGTTTGTTGTTGTTTTTAATCGCTTTGGTATTGTTTTCACAAGTATGTGGTACATTTTCAAAAAATGTTGTACAAAACTCCAAACTGGTTACACTTGTAATACAGCGCCAGTCTTTCATTCAAAACCTGTAATTGTGCGTTCATCTCTCATCACACAACCATTGATTCAAAATATACATCTACTGTGAAATGTATTGAGAACATTGGTTAAATCACCAAAACACAACCTAATGACATTTTTAAATTGTTGTTGTTTTAACTGCCAGTTAATCCAATAGCAGACAATGCAACACACGCGTTTCAAATCGCCCTTAGAAGTGCTGAAAGTAACATGCTACAGTACTGTAAATGACAGGTTTCCCAATAGGCAATAGACTTACACAACAAATCTATCATTTCCATAATATCTTTCCAATGTGTAATCAAAGGTGTGCTCAATGAAGACATCCTCTACAAGCATATATGCAAATAAAATGTTATTTTTCAGATATAATCGCAACACAGGTGTACTGTGTCTGTAATGAAATGTAAGAAATTAAATTTAAGAAATTAAATTAATGAAAATAAAACAATGTTTAGCACGCATTCATTTGCATCAAGCCTGTCTTGAGCATTTGGCCATAAATTCTCATCCACATCCCAGTGAATGTCCTCATTGTTCATGCACTGCGGGAAAAACCTTTTGGCAGCGCGAATCCAAGCTTGACATTGGTCTGCATTGATGTCCTCGCATGCCCATCCATGGCCAGGAGGGTGGCACACTCATGGGGACGGGACGGCGCTCGTACACCTTCCACCTCCGTGCTGTAAAAAACTCCTCAATAGGGTTAAGGAAAGGATAGTGTGGGGGCAGGTATAGGGTCATGAATCGGGGATGGGCCCGAAACCATGCCTGAACCACCTGCGCATGGTGGAACCTGACATTGTCCCACACAATGACATAGGTGACCCCTTCACCTTGACAGGCCTGCTCAATTTCCTTGAGAAAGTGTGCAATGTTGTAGGATCCAAGTAATGGCCTAAGTCCTACCACACCATCTTCAGTGATAGCTGCGCACATGGAGATGTTTCCCTCATGTTGTCCAGGCACTTGGATGGTCACTCGTTAGCCGATGAGGTTCGCCCATGGCGCACAGTTTTGGCCAGGTTGAAGTCCGCTTCATCAACAAAGATATCCGTGTGATGGTTCACAGCAAAATCAAGCACCATCACTAGGACCTAGGACCTGTCTGCTTGACTGACATGTCAAGAAGGCAGAGCAACGCCCTATCATGGACAGACCTCTTCCCATTTTAGCAACCATTGAGCCTATATGTTCTGACCATAAAGGCTTGCTATCAAGGGATACACCCAGCAGTTTAGTCTCCTCGACTTGCTCAATAGCCACATTATTACATCTAAAAGAGGTTTAGCATTGAGCGAGTGATTTGTCCCAAAAATGATGATTTTAGTTTTAATGATAAGAGAATCATATGAAAAATATTGTGAACATTGCATTGTGAAAGGCAATTACTTTATATGAAAGGTATTCTAGATGAAACACTGATTAGGTTTGGTGAAAACGTTACTGTGTGATTTTGTGTGTTGTACTTATCAATTGAAAATGTGCTTAAAGTTAAAAAAAAACAGTGTTTTGATTATCTGTTTTTTGTACTAAGAGTTGTGAAATTTTACCACCTACTTGTGAAAATAGTATCAAAGCGATATTATTATTATTTTATTTTTATTTTTTAATTCTAACCCCTATACTATGTAGTGAGCGTGGAGACGCTCTCCCTCCCAACAGAAATACCAAAGCACAAGACACCTGTTAACCCTTTCCTTTCTATTCAGAACATGGCAAAGCGCCAGCATTACTCAGTTGGGATGAAAATACACACAATGTGCTGAGAAGATTCAGAGAAGATTCAAATATAACTTTTTACATTGTTACAACAAATGGCCCAGGTTAGCTCATAAGAAATGACTACTTCATTTGGTAGAGATACATTTAGTTCATTAGGGCTGTCTCCCCATTGTTGAGGTCTGTACATTTAAAATTGACCAGGTTATATGAGTTATACTGTATGAATTCACTGCTGGTCACTAGCTATCAGATCAGTGTGCTGAATGAGGAGAACCACCCCACGTGGACCTCTCATCATGATACCATTGGGCAGATTATAGGCTATGCAAGGCCCTGTGTTTTGTGCAATCATGTGACCAAGCAAGATTTTATCCTGTATTTTAAACCTTATACAGAAATGAGAATTACACCAAAAATGAAAGCAATTGTCTGAGGACGGTGTTGGACCATCTGACTTAAAAAGAAAAGGGGACAGTTTGATGAACATCTCTGAATAAAGGTTCAAATCCAAGCATGTCACATTATTGCACAAAACACAGGGCTCTAGATGGCTCTAGATGTCACTGTTGGTCAGTACCATTGACACAAAGGTTACTACCTATCAGGTAACTTGTGTGAGAACGTCACCACTCCTTATACTTTGCACATTCTTCCACTGCAAATCAACCATTCCAGTGTTTTACTTGCTATATTGTATTTACTTCGCCACCATGGCCTTTTTTTGCCTTCACCTCCCTTATCTCACCTCACTTGCTCACATTGTATATAGACTTATTTTTCTACTGTATTATTGACTGTATGTTTGTTTTACTCCATGTGTAACTCTGTGTTGTTGTATGTGTCGAACTGCTTTGCTTTATCTTGGCCAGGTCACAATTGTAAATGAGAACTTGTTCTCAACTTGCCTACCTGGTTAAATAAAGGTGAAAAAAAAGAGATTTAAACTTGTATGGGATGGTATAGACTTTCCCCATTACCTGAGCTCTAGCAGCACAATGACAGTCATTGGGGGGAATTCATTAGTCGAATTCCATTGTTAAACGTTTTGTTTGCCATTTACTTGAGGAACCAAACGGAAGCAAACAGAAACAAACTGTGAGGGACCTTGCTACATTCATTTTTCCAATAGAAACTCTCTTTTTTTGTTGTAAAACATTTTCCATTTGGAGTAAAAAAAATTCCATTGCAAACTGTTTTGCAACAGAGGAAACGTTTTTCAAGGGAATCTGACAAATGAATATTCCTCTGGTGAGGTGGTCAGTTTCTATAATCTCTCAACTGACTGAATGTAAACAAAGCAACTATACACATAAAAACGTAATGAAGATGGGTAAGATGGAGACAAGGGGGCATACAAAATCACCACTGACCTTTCAAATTCTGTCACTCAGTGAATGATTTTATTTAACTATTTGGTTTAGAACAATACAAGGCTGAAGAATGAGATAAAATATACACGTTTAATAATGTTGACATTTGCCCAAAGGTCTATTTCATTTACATATGGAAGTGAGATGTTTTATGCAAATAAGCCCAACTTCCACTGGAAAGTGTGTTTTTTTTCTTAAAGGTGTCCCTAAACCAGGGGTCTTCTAATTCCTTGAGGTTATTTGTGTGTGTGCTGGTTTTAAATCACTGCCTACTCCTTAATGTTTTATTGTCGTACTCTCGAGCCGTGGTGTCGGGTTTCACCGCGAGCATGCGTGAGAGTAGCAGCGGTCGATTGCTTCATTCATTTTCTGACAAGAGTAGCGCAGCGTGTGCCGATGCAAAGTAGGCAACACTCAACCCCGCTGGTTAAAGTAGCTAGGCGTTTACTTTGCTATGATATTTTGGCGTTGAGCGATGGAAATGAAAGACTCGTGCAGTGTAATTTTAACAGCATACCATTCATACGCACCGTCCAGGATACATTTGGTGGATGAGGGCTATGCGTCTCCAAGACACTCTCCTTGCAGGTAACTGGCACTTTATTGATGGAAAAGCTGCAACATAAATGAATGTTATTGTGTTAATATAATTGATATAATATATAATATCCATTGATATAATGTTCAAACAAATAGGACTGGGTAAAGCGCTTTGAGAGCGTGGGAAATTGGGACTTTAAATTATAGTCTCTGCTGTCAGAAGTTTACTGCCTCGCTACTGACGGTGATGGTGAGTAGCCTAGCTCTATACAAAAAGCTTTGAAGATGTTCATGGAATTGTTGCGTTGGTTTCTGCTGAAGTGTCTTGTTGGTTTCTGCATAGCACCACATACGGTATGTGACACAGTTCTGACACGCTTAAGACTTGAAGTGATTTTCAAGTGTAGCCTATCAAACAAAGATGTGCCGATGATAATACGTTCTTAGCCTATTGGATGCATTAACTGCACATTTGCAGGATGATATTGCTTGCTGGCACAGATCTGACGTCAGTTTTACATTATAGTTTCTGATGAGTCACTAGGTCAGGATTTGAGCATTTCTACATCAGGAAAGCCTGACTTTTTTTGGGGTGTCTCAGATTGTTCTGTCAATTCTCTCATAGAAACAAACTTGGTAGGAAGCATGTTTGATATGTTTTTTTCATTTGAGTCACAAACCTTTTTTAAGAAAATCATGATGAAAGTGGCCATTTTAATCCCCTTTTAAGACCTATAAGCCTACATGCCTCCTGTAGAAAAATTATGATTCATTAACTGTACATGATAGACATATTGGTGTCAGTGATAAAAGATGGAGTATGTCAAGATTCAGAATATTTTTTTTAACATTCATTTATTCAACATAAATATTAACATGAATATATCCAAAGTACCCCTTTTTTAATTTAGTTTATTTTTAGACATTGTTTTTAACAATATACTCTACAAGTACCTTACATTTCCAGAGTGGGTGCTTTGCTACTTTTGATGTTATGATCCAGTTTATGACCACCACAAACACGGTGAATGGGAAAATGGATTCAAAGGAAACTCCCTCTGTAGGGGATTTGCTGAATGTGATTGGTTAATGACCTATTAGTAATGGGCGAGTATTTTTTTTTTTATGGCCCAGTGGGTGGAGATTTCACTTAAGGACCAATGGAAGGGTCTAAAATGTATAAATTCCAACCACCCGGGCCATGCAAAATTAACTTGCCTATTGTTGAGATGGAGAAGTATAGCTCACTCTGGCTGGGTTGACTTTCAGGTGAGTCAAACAGCAAAACACTCAATTTGCAGGCAGTCACTTGGCAGGCACTGCACAGAGCACAAGGGGACATTTATAAAGCCGATTATGTCTGGGTACGGCCATTGAACATAACAACTGTAATTATGTGTAATTATAAATAGCTATTTTTTTTTTATATAGACACACACAAACAAAAGGGATAAGAAATTGTTCAGGTTTCACCATGTCTCCAGTAGCGGATTTAACAAGCCAATCATCTAGGATTGCGGAGTCGTATTCATTAGGGCACACCGTAGCAAAACATTTTGCAACAGAAAACAAAAATGTGTGTTTGTTATTGGACAAGTTCCGGTAGGCCTTGTTTAAGTCTGTTTTCCTCTGTTTTGTGCGTAGTGAATACGACTGTAGACGGATTGAACTGCCAGGTCACTTCACCTAGCTGTGTGTATGTTAAGGTTGGCTGTATTTTACTTCTTTGGCAGGGCTACACTCATCTGGCATTGAACTGGAATGTGTATTTATGGAGTCCTCTGTTTGTTATGGTTCTTGGGAAGTAACCACTGTGCTGTAAATTTAGACTTCACACAACATTTCACGGGCTCTCTCCTCCATTCTAACCATTAATTCATTACATTAAGACCTATAGAAATATTAGGCTAAAATAATATAGATAAAATATCCTTATACTTAAGTCTTTAAAAATAATTGTATCTAAATCTGTTCTTGAGTAAGAAATTAACTCTCACACGCCGTTGACTAGATGTTCTGTTATTTGAACACTTTCTTTAGAATTCACTCTATTTCCAATGATATGTGAGATAGCTGTTGGCTTGTACTGTAGTAGGTACGATACGGTCTATGGTCTGTACTGACCGTATGTTCCACTGTGTTGCCCCACCTGAACAACCTCAGAACATCTGTCCTCCCAGCATGCCCAGTTGTGGCCAGTTTGCCCAGACGCTCCGTTTGTTTGGCTACTTGTCCCGTGTGTGTACTTGTGCGTGTCATTGACGGGTGATGGCAGCCACGAGCTACCCAGGGTCAGGCACCGACAGGGGAGCCAGCCTCTTTTTGTGTGGCATGCCAAAAAGTTGGATTTTACCCTTGTGATATTATGTCTTCTCAGTATTGCTCTTGAATTAATTTACGTTGAAAAACACTTTTTAGTGTGAAAGATAATCAAATGTTTTTGTAGATGTAATGGTGAAAATTGTAAAAAATATTTTGGGTGAACATAATAATCTGATGGCAGTAATGTGTTAAGACAAAACGGGCCACATGTTTTCACATGGAATGATGCTTTGACTACCAGTACAAGGTTAGATAAGCATGAGGAACATGGTGGTTCTCTGCTGTTTATACAAGGGTATCAGAACATACAGTAGGCAACGTCACTTATAGTAATGGCCCTTATGATGTACGTTACAGTACTTTCACTGATCAGACTGACATGATTACAACTTTCATCCAAAATATGAGCTTGTTTTACTCCAATGTTTAAACAAAGTTAATGTAAACAAACACCGTATAGCCTCAAATTTCTAAATCATGGATGGTCAGTCCTTGCATCCATATCTCTGTCTATGAATTTGAGTGGTTACATTTCTGCAGCCCCATCCTTAATTATTTTGTACTTTTACCCCTTTTTTTTCTCCCCAATTTCGTGATATTCAATTGGTAGTTACAGTCTTGTCCCATCGCTGCAACTCCCCTACGGATTCGGGAGAGGCGACAGTTGAGAGCCATGCGTGCTCTGTAACACGACCCTGCCAAATCGCACTGCTCACTTAATCCGGAAGCCAACCGCACCAATGTATCGGAGGAAACAACTGGCGACCAAGTCAGCTTGCAGGTGCCCGGCCCGCCACAAGGAGTTGCTAGAGTGCGATGGGACAAGGAAATCCTGGCCAGCCATACCCTTCCCTAACCTGTCGACGCTGGGCCAATTGTGCACTGCTTCATGGGTCTTCCGGTCATGGCCACCTGTCACACAGCCTGGGATCGAACCCGGGCCTGTAGTGATGCCTTAAGCACTGCTGGGCCACTCAGGAGGCACCATCTGTAAGCTTTTTACCGAAACAGTGGCAGGGAGCTCACCTCTTTGTTTCAACTGAGGATAGCCCCCCCCCCCCCCCACTGTAAACTTGAATGAATAAAAACAGATATCAAGTATGTAGAAAAGATAATGGAGCTATATATTATTTTTATAAGATAATCTGTGAGAACTAACCAGCCCCAGAATATAAACCAGACTGTCAGGGAGAATCTAAAATGTCATTTTGTTATGTTTGAGTCACTCAGATAACATATGAGTACGGCATAAACCACAGCAAAAATGTGTAGAATTGCAAGAAATTAGCTTTAAAACCTCAAAATGTAAAACACTAACTTTGCCTCCACTGCTGAAAAAAATCATTGGGGAAACACTGAAATGACAAGTCATCTGAAGATCTGAGCAATAACTTTAAGGACGTTTGTCTAAGAACAGAATTTTAACTGGAGATTAACTGGTGACAACATCAGGAAAATTCATTGACATTTGAAAGACACACTTGCTGTTTAAACTGTTCTAGTTGTATTTTAGCCTTCAGCTGTTTAAACTGTTCTAGTTGTATTTTATCCAGGCCATTAAAGCCTGTGCTTTTGGGAGTGGGTTAATTTATTTTAATGAGAGCTCGGCTTTCTTTATTAATTAGCCCACTTCATTATTCATTTGACCCATAATCTAACCCGTAATACTTCCGGCGCCGAAAAGAGATGGCCGCCTCGCTTCGCGTTCCTTGGAAAATATGCAGTATTTTGTTTTTCTATGTGTTATTTCTTACATCGGTACCCCAGGTAATCTTAGGTTTCATTACATACAGTCGGGAGGAACTACTGAATATACGATTAACGTCAACTCATCATCGTTCCTACCAGGAATATGACTTTCCCGAAACGGATCCAGTGTTTTGCCTTCCACCCAATACAATGGATCTGATCCCAGCCGGCGACCCTGTGCGACGCCGAAAAAGGGGCAAACGGGGCGGTCTCGTGGTCAGGCTTCGGAGATGGGCACATCGCGCTCCACTCCCTAGCATACTACTCGCCAATGTCCAGTCTCTTGACAATAAGGTTGATGAAATCCGAGCACGGGTAGCATTCCAGAGAGACATCAGGGATTGCAACGTGCTCTGCTTCACGGAAACATGGCTAACTCAAGGGACGCTAACGGAGTCGGTGCAGCCAGCTGGTTTCTTCATGCATCGCGCCGACAGAAACAAACATCTTTCCGGTAAGAAGAGGGGCGGGGGGGTATGCCTTATGATTAACGAGAAGTGGTGTGATCATCATAACAACACACAGGAACTCAAGTCATTCTGTTCACCTGATCTAGAACTCCTCACAATCAAATGTCGACCGCATTATCTACCAAGGGAATTCTCTTCAATCATAATCACAGCCGTATATATTCCCCCCCAAGCAGACACATCGATGGCCCTGAACGAACTTTATCTGACTCTTTGTAAACTGGAAACCACACACCCTGAGGCTGCATTCATCGTAGCTGGGGATTTTAACAAGGCTAATCTAAAAACAAAACTCCCTAAATTGTATCAGCATATCGATTGTGCCACCAGGGCTGGAAAAACCCTAGATCATTGTTATACTAATTTCCGCGACGCATATAAGGCCCTCCCCCGCCCCCCTTTCGGAAAAGCTGACCACGACTCCATTTTGTTGATTCCAGCCTACAAACAGAAACTCAAACAACAAGCTCCCGCGCTCAGGTCTGTTCAACGCTGGTCCGACCAATCTGAATCCACGCTTCAAGACTGCTTCGATCACGCGGATTGGAATATGTTCCGCATCGCGTCCAACAACAATATTGACGAATATGCTGATTCGGTGAGCGAGTTCATTAGGAAGTGCATTGACGATGTCGTACCCACAGCAACGATTAAAACATTCCCAAACCAGAAACCGTGGATTGACGGCAGCATTCGCGTGAAACTGAAAGCGCGAACCACTGCTTTTAACCAGGGCAAGGTGACCGGAAGCATGACCGAATACAAACAGTGTAGCTATTCTCTCCGCAAGGCAATCAAACAGGCTAAGTCCCAGTACAGAGACAAAATCGAGTCGCAATTCAACAGCTCAGACACAAGAGGTATGTGGCAGGGTCTACAGTCAATCACGGATTACAAAAAGAAAACCAGCCCCGTCGCGGACCAGGATGTCTTGCTCCCAGACAGGCTAAACAACTTTTTTGCCCGCTTTGAGGACAATACAGTGCCACTGACACGGCCCCCTACCAAAACCTGCGGGCTCTCCTTCACTGCAGCCGAGGTGAGTAAAACATTTAAACGTGTTAACCCTCGCAAGGCTGCAGGCCCAGACGGCATTCCCAGCCGCGTCCTCAGAGCATGCGCAGACCAGCTGGCTGGTGTGTTTACGGACATATTCAATCAATCCTTATCCCAGTCTGCTGTTCCCACATGCTTCAAGAGGGCCACCATTGTTCCCGTTCCCAAGAAAGCTAAGGTAACTGAGCTAAACGACTACCGCCCCGTAGCACTCACTTCCGTCATCATGAAGTGCTTTGAGAGACTAGTCAAGGACCATATCACCTCCACCCTACCGGACACCCTAGACCCACTCCAATTTGCTTACCGACCCAATAGGTCCACAGACGACGCAATCGCAACCACACTGCACACTGCCCTAACCCATCTGGACAAGAGGAATACCCATGTGAGAATGCTGTTCATCGATTACAGCTCAGCATTTAACACCATAGTACCCTCCAAACTCGTCATCAAGCTCGAGACCCTGGGTCTCGACCCCGCCCTGTGCAACTGGGTCCTGGACTTCCTGACGGGCCGCCCCCAGGTGGTGAGGGTAGGTAACAACATCTCCACCCCGCTGATCCTCAACACTGGGGCCCCACAAGGGTGCGTTCTGAGCCCTCTCCTGTACTCCCTGTTCACCCACGACTGCGTGGCCATGCACGCCTCCAACTCAATCATCAAGTTTGCGGATGACACTACAGTGGTAGGCTTGATTACCAACAACGACGAGACGGCCTACAGGGAGGAGGTGAGGGCCCTCGGAGTGTGGTGTCAGGAAAATAACCTCACACTCAACGTCAACAAAACAAAGGAGATGATTGTGGACTTCAGGAAACAGCAGAGGGAGCACCCCCCTATCCACATCGACGGGTCAGTAGTGGAGAAGGTGGAAAGTTTTAAGTTCCTCGGTGTACACATCACGGACAAACTGAATTGGTCCACCCACACAGACAGCGTTGTGAAGAAGGCGCAGCAGCGCCTCTTCAACCTCAGGAGGCTGAAGAAATTCGGCTTGTCACCAAAAGCACTCACAAACTTCTACAGATGCACAATCGAGAGCATCCTGTCGGGCTGTATCACCGCCTGGTACGGCAACTGCTCCGCCCACAACCGTAAGGCTCTCCAGAGGGTAGTGAGGTCTGCAGAACGCATCACCGGGGGCAAACTACCTGCCCTCCAGGACACCTACACCACCCGATGTCACAGGAAGGCCATAAAGATCATCAAGGACAACAACCACCCAAGCCACTGCCTGTTCACCCCGCTATCATCCAGAAGGCGAGGTCAGTACAGGTGCATCAAAGCAGGGACCGAGAGACTGAAAAACAGCTTCTATCTCAAGGCCATCAGACTGTTAAACAGCCACCACTAACATTTAGCGGCCGCTGCCAACATACTGACTCAACTCCAGCCACTTTAAAAATGGGAATTGATGGAAATTATGTAAAAATGTACCACTAGCCACTTTAAACAATGCCACTTAATATAATGTTTACATACCCTACATTACCCATCTCATATGTATATACTGTACTCTATATCATCTACTGCATCTTGCCATCTTTATGTAATACATGTACCACTAGCCACTTTAAACTATGCCACTTTATGTTTACATACCCTACAGTACTCATCTCATATGTATATACCGTACTCTATACCATCTACTGCAGGGGTGTCAAACATACGGCCCGCGGGCCGGAACCGGCCCCCAAGGAGGTTCGATCAGGCCCGCAGGATAATTTGAAAGTGGAAAAAATGCATAAAAGACATGGAATTAATATTTTTAATTCGCTGCAATTCATGGATTATCCGCTAAGGGGCGCACTCTTTCCATCAGAGTAGAAGACAAGCCGCATCACTGAGACAGACTGAAAACAGCAGACGGTATCAATGCGCCATCTGCTGCTTGTTACGACGTTGTTAATACCTTGGTCTCTACCTCTCCGCTACACCCTCATTAGCCAAAATGTCGTTATCCAAACGGAGAAAAGTAGATAAGGAGTGTAGAATTTTCAAAGAAAAATGGACCACGTCCTATTTATTTACAGAGATGCACGGAAAACCTTCGTGCTTGGTGTGTTTGCAACAAGTTTCGGTATTGAAGGAATATAATATTCGACGCCACTACGAGACTCATCACAGCGAAAAATATGACGGCTTGCAATTAAAGTTTTGTGCCTTTGTACAATCAGTGGGATCAGTTGCAATGCATATTTGTGAATGATAAAAGTAAATTGCACATTTGTCTAAGGAAATATGAGGTGTTTCATGAAATGTTTTGTAAAAGGATAGTTCATTAAATTTCAATATTTTCCTAATGTTCTTGTGCTTCTTTACACCAAAACAAAGGAAAGACATGATATTTTGGTTATTTATAGCAGAGTATGGTATAATTTTAATGGTCCGGCCCACTTGACATCTCCCTAGGCCGTATGTGGCCCACGATGCGAAATGAGTTTGACACCCCTGATCTACTGCATCTTGCCTATGCCGTTCTGTACCACCACTCATTCATATATCTTTATGTACATATTCTTTATCCCTTTACACTTGTGTGTGTGTGTAAGGTAGTAGTTGTGGAATTGTTAGGTTAGATTACTTGTTGGTTATTACTGCATTGTCGGAACTAGAAGCACAAGCATTTCGCTACACTCGCATTAACATCTGCTAACCATGTGTATGTGACTAATAAAATTTGATTTGATTTGATTTTGAAATTAATCTCCCAATCTAGCACCATCTGAAGTGATTGTTGAGTCAAAGCCTCTTGATTGTAGAGGGCACAGCTGGTCACACCACCACGACTGATGATAAAAAAACAGAAAAGTGGCACAAAATAATTGAACACAGAGAAATCAGATGGACACAGAGGGGATCCACCTTCACCACTCTGAGAGCGCTGCTGTACAACGGGATCATGTGTCTCTCACTCCCGGGTGACATCATTCCCACAGGCTAAAGGCAAGAGCTGTGTGTGTGCGCACGCACAATCATGCACTCTGTTTTGGCGTGTGTGCACCTTTTTGATGTGTGTGCTGACGTTCGTTTCGGGACCGGCACGTGGGTTTGTGCATTTGGGTCACCGGCAGGATTATTTTCAAAGCTTATCCTCCATTGAGTTGTCAGACACACAATGGTAACCCTTGGCACACGGGTGTCTCCCCATGAATGTGCCTATTGTAGCTGGTGAAAGACCGGCTCTTCGCTGTCTTTCAACCGCTTCTGTGGTAATTGGTGTTATTGCTATATTGGTATGGTATTGCTGTGCTGTTAGGCTAACGGAGATGTTTTGGAACAAACACGACTGAAAACTATAAACATGGATATTGGGTGACTGTTTATGGGTGGCTATTTATGGGTGACTGTTTTGGTGGTTTTGAAAGATTGTTTGGAATGGATGACTAGTTGCATGTAGGATTTCTGGTTTTTACATGTTTGGTTATTGGCATTTTCATGATAACGGAGACTCAGATTTTTCGCTTTAAAATGTATGCCAAACATAAACCATTGATTTTCAAACTCTATGCACAAGGATTACTTTAAACAATTTACGCAGAAACATTTCACATTTCATTTACTGTGCACATGTGCAGATGCATATTTTGCTAACAGAATTACAGTAAAATCAATTTTTTTTATGCGACCACGTTTTCCAAAAACTCTGTCTTTTTTTCTCATGGTATTTACCATATCCACGTTCAGTGACTTCACTTGTGAAGTGTGTTGATGTCACAGGAGAAGTCTGTTGTGGACGGTAGCTTAGTCTGTTGTGGACGGTAGCTTAGTCTGTTGTGGACGGTAGCTTAGTCTGTTGTGGACGGTAGCGTTTCTATAAATCACTTCCCATTTCACTATAGTGCTTTTACAGCATGTTTTGTATTCGGGCAATGTGACGAGGAACTACACAGTGACCAGCCTGAGGAAGTTGTTCTTCTGCCTGACTAAATGGATCAGCGAAACCCATTTGAGAGTTTCAAGAATTTTCTGTTTCTATCAACACGTTTTTATCATCTTTTGACATGCACCTGTGATGGGAAATGCATGCCTTGTTGAAATGGAAATATCACTGTGAAGCAATGCAGTCTGTTATTTTGTGGTAAGGGAGATACAATTTGATTGGCGGGTTAGTCAAGTGTGCACATTTTTATTTCTGACGTCATACAGCTCAGTACTTTTATTACCTAGTGAGTGAACACGTCCCCTAAAGGCACTCATAAGGTTTCAAGGAAACCACAATGGAAGCAAAGGTCTATAGTTCATAATGTACACAGAGGGATTATCAGAAACGAGAATGAGGTATGTCTCTATAACCTGTCTCCTCTCCTTCATCTACACTGATTTTTGAAGTGGATTTAACAAGTGACATCAATAAGGGATCAAAGCTTTCACCTGGTCAGTTTTTCATGGAAAGAGCAGGTGTTCCTAATGTTTTGTTCACTCAGCAGGTTAGGTGAACTGAATTGTAAGTAAGTGTGTGTGCGTGCGTGGTCACTGAAACTGTGGTGAATTTGAACTTAATCACTTAAGAGGTGACCGAAACGAAGCACACTACTCAAGTACTTCCCACATTGATTCAGTGTTGACGTAGTGGAATTGAAACCACCTTCCTACGGTGAAGATGTCGGGACCGAAATACCTGCCATAAATCCTTTTAAATAAAATACCTGAATGTGCAGTGGGATCATTCCATATGAATTCAATAACTTTCTGACTACACACCTTTTCGTTTCGTTTAGGTTTCGTTCAAATCAAAAGGGGTGCAGTCAAAGTTATTGAATTCATATGGAACGACCCAGTGATAAAATGTGATAGGTTAGCAATAAATAGGACGATGACTGAGACAAATGAGCGAGTGACTACCTGGTCTGGTATTTTTGGCAATGCTGCCTGTCCACATTCCACTCCTCCTCTCTCAGGTAGGACTGAGTGAGAGATGGATGGTACAGCTGTACGTGCTGACTGACGTTTAGGCATTCATCAGCTTCCGGAGGTAGAGAACCAATCCATCCTGAACAGCTGATCTACATACCTGAGGGGCTTGGGACTGGAGAGAGGAGCTGATCTACACCTATAATGGCTGTAATTTTATACCTGAGTGGATAATGACTGGACTGGAGAAAGACTGATCTACTCTGCTGTATTTCTATACCTGAAGGACTTTGAATATGGAGAGAGGGGCTGCCACTATACACAAGTAAACAAACTGTATTTTTCTTTTTTAAATGTAACCTTTATTTAACTAGGCAAGTCAGTTAAGAACAAATTCTTATTTACAATGACAACCCACTGTTCCCCGGTAGGCTAACTGTCTTGTTAAGGGGCAGAACAACAGATTTTTACCTTGTCAGCTCGGGGATTCGACCCAGCAACCTTTCGGTTACTGGCCCGACGCTCTAACCGCTAGGCTACCTGCCGCCCTGTAACCGGTGTGAAATGGCTAACTAGTTAGCGGTGTGCGCTAGTAGCATTTTGAATCGGTGGCATCACTCGCTCTGAGACCTTGAAGTAGTTGTTTCCCTTGCTCTGCAAGGACAAGTGGATTTTGTGGAGTGATAGGTAATGATGCTTTGTGGGAGGTTGATGTGTTTTAAAGGGTTTCTGGTTTGAGCCCAGGTTGGGGCAAGGAGAGCGACGGAAGCAACACTGTTACACCTACACACACAGATGATTATAAAAGCTGTTCCGCCCTGATAAAGGGGAAGAGGTTGGACACTTGACAGCGACTCTATTGTAAACCGTTGAGGGTGAGCGGCTGCTTTATCAGCTGAAGAATTGTTTATTTGCTGTGCAGGATTTATTGTTTTACCATTCTATGCTGCACGTGAATGATCCATTACGCAATCATTCCTCCCATGTCTGTATTCAGAACTTTGACGTTAGGAAAGTAGTTTTGATTTTACTTGAATTTGAGTTAACTGACTGATGTGACAGGATTACTGGAACGTCTTATTTCAAAATAAAAAAATAAGACAATAAAAAGACAGTGATTTGTGAGATTAATGGCTACTTTGTACTTAGATCCATTTTTCATGGAGAGATGTTGGTTGTTACTGTAGCGCAGCCCCTGAAGTCATAACATTGCACCTGACAACTATAACAATGTAAAGATGATCTTCAACCAGAATAATTATGTGGATAATATCAAATTGACACGATTGTCTCTCTAAAGTAGAAAAAGGATACGGCTGAAATGAGTGTTGGCAGTATGTGTGCCAATTTTGTCCTCGTTTCACTACCTCTTCCTACAATAATTGCTTTGTATAGCACGGCAGGAGGCAGTGGGGAGACTTGTGAATTTGAAAGGGAAATGATCACTATGGAGTTGACAGACGCTCTGCTCTCTCTCTTTCACACACTCACACGCGCACACTGTAGTCAGTTACTTTGACTATGTTGTGTAGTCCACACTGAGATGGGGTTGGACATGCTAGCCTGACAGAAATGGAAGGCAACTCTCATGGTTGAAAGGCTTTCAAAGGCTGTGGATGTGTATTTATGTAACAGAGACTACAATAGGGCCTCTCAAGCATCATTTGATGTTCTGAACCTGTTTGGGCTACAGATGGTCACCTGTTTGGGCTACAGATGGTCACCTGTTTGGGCTACAGATGGTCACCTGTTTGGGCTACAGATGGTCACCTGTTTGGGCTACAGATGGTCACCTGTTTGGGCTACAGATGGTCACCTGTTTGGGCTACAGATGGTCACCTGTTTGGGCTACAGATGGTCACCTGTTTGGGCTACAGATGGTCACCTGTTTGGGCTACAGATGGCCACCTGTGCCCCAGCAAACAGCAGCTCTTTTAAAACTAGGAATGGTGTCACCCCAAATGTCATTCCAAAGTTTACCTGTTCTTTTTGAGCCTGTTGGCCAGATGTTAGATTTCATTTCTATAATATGTGAACCCTTTTTAAAGTATGTTTTTAGTTTACTGAATGCACTTGGCTAGGTTTAAAGAGCTCATGTGCCTAACTTGATAAAGTCTCCCTCACCACACTGGAAGTTTCTATCACGGTGCTATGTCATACTGGTAGGATGTCTGCCTGCTTGAATGCCAATAACTCTGATACACATGAAAACATTAAATGACCCAGGGCATCGATACATCACTCAGAGATGTACAAAAACAATATAACATTACAAAATGGGTGACCCTTTCCTTTAACGTTGTCACATTTACAGTGCATTCGGAAAGTATTCAGACCCCTTGACTTTTTCCACGTTTTGTTACGTTACAGCCTTATTCTAAAATGGATTCAATTGTTTTTTCCCCTCATTAATCTACACACAATATCCATAATGACAAAGCAAAAAAAGTTTTTTATAAATTTTTGCAAATAAAATCCATTTAAATCTGAAATCACATTTAACATAACTATTCAGACCCTTTACTTTGTCGAAGCACCTTTGGCAGCGATTACAGCCTTGAGTCTTCTTGGGTATGACGCTATAAGCTTGGCACACTTGTATTTGGGGAGTTTCTCCCATTCTTCTCTGCAGATCCTCTCAAGCTTTGTCAGGTTGGATGGGGAGCGTCGTTGCACAGCTATTTTCAGGTCTCTCATGAGATGTTCGATCGGGTTCAAGTCCGGGCTCTGGCTGGGCCATTCAAGGATATTCAGAGACTTGTCCCGAAGCCACTCCTGCGTTGTCTTGGCTGTGTGGTTAGGGTCGTTGTCCTGTTGGAAGGTGAACCTTCACCCCAGTCTGATATCCTGAGCGCCCTGGAGCAGGTTTTCATCAGGGATCTTTCTGTACTTTGCTCCGTCAATCTTTCCCTCAACCCTGACTAGTCTCCCAGTCCCTGCTGCTGAAAAAAACACCCCCACAGCATGATGCTGCCACCACCATGCTTCACTGTAGGGATGGTGCCAGGTTTCCTATAGACGTGACGCTTGGCATTCAGGTTAAAGAGTTCAATCTTGGTTTCATCAGATCAGAGAATCTTGTTTCTCATGGTCTGAGAGTCCTTTAGGTGCCTTTGGGCAAACTCCAAGAGGGATGTCATGTGCTTTCGTCTAGCCACTCTACCATAGGCCTGAATGGTGGAGTACTGCAGAGATGGTTGTCCTTCTGGAAGGTTCTCTCATCTCCACACAGAAACTATGGAGCTCTTTCAGAGTGACCATCGGGTTCTTGGTCACCTCCCTAACCAAGGCCCTTCTCCCCCGATTGCTCAGTTTGGCCGGGCGGCCAGCTCTAGGAAGAGTCATGGTGGTTCCAAACTTCTTCCATTCATGGCCACTGTGTTCTCGGAACTTCAATGCTGCAGAAATGTTTTGGTTACCTTCCCCAGATCTGTGCCTTGACAATACTCTCGGTGCTCCACGGGCAATTCCTTAGACCTCATGGTTTTTATCAACTGTGGGAACTTATATAGACAGGTATGTGTGCCTTTCCAAATCATGTCCAAACAATTGAATTTTTGACAGGTGGACTCCAATCAAGTTGTAGAAACATCTCAAGGATGATCAGGATGCACCTGAGCTCCATTTTTGAGTCTCATAGCAAAGGATCTGAATACTTATGTAAATAAGGTGTTTTTGTTTTTTAATTAAGTAGCAAAAAAAATATGCTTTCGCTTTGTCATTATAGGGTATTGTGTCTAGATTGAGGAAAATGTTGTATTTCATTAATTTTAGAATAAAGCTGAAACGTAACAAAATGCGTAAAAGAGGAAGGGGTTTGAATATTTTCAGAATACACTGTACATGGGGGGGATTTTTTCTTCTTCTTATGTTTACCTAAATCTGTGGTTCATTTGGTTGTTTCTTATGTGATTATGGCAAGTTTCAACGACTTCCCTTTTTTATTTCATTCGCCATTTTATTGTTTTGTTTTGTCAACAGGTCAGGAGTTTACAGTCCAATAACATTCATATAATAGTACATCTCTAGTCTAGATAGATATGTTTTGTATGTCTAGTTGCTCTTTGGCCATTTGGTAATGATGGCATACCAGGCTCCTGCTATCTTTTAAAAGGCCAAACAGGATGTAACTGCTGCTGCAGTCAAGAGTAGCCTGTTTCTCACAATGGACCTTAATTCCATGAACAATAACACACACAAAATGCACTGCTTTCCCTTCCAAATGACTGACATCAGCTTGTGATGTTACAGGCTGTTTGTAATGTAACTACCAGGTTTGAAAATACAGTTAAAGGTACTTTGTTGAAGAAGGATGAGTGGCCATTTTACAGGATTATTGGCGGCCATTTTCAATTTCTACTGCAGACTTGACAGTGACGTAATGCTAGGCTAATCAACAAAAAAGGTGGGGTGGGGGGGGACGTGACTTCATGCCACACTACATGAGCTATTTTGGCTGCGGGAGTCCAAAACATGAGTTCTGGACAAAGTGGAGACAACACAAGATGGTATTCCATTGAATTTCCATAGATGGACATTAGTCACGGGCAGCGATGTTAGTCAACATATGATGACACTTTGTTATGTCATGACCAGCATGTGACCACTGACCAGGGCCTGAGTCTATCATCCATTTATCAAGGTACTGGACCAAAACATCCCCATACAACTCATGAATCATTACTGATGTGATGGGTCATATCCCACTCTTCATACAAACCCCCATCCGCCCACTAACGCCACTCAAGCAACCTATACATTCCCAATCAAGTGTATTAATCAGTGAGAGGCAGCCATTACCTCCTTGTTTCTATTGATCTGTAGTTGGAGGATGTAGCCTGCTGTTAATGCCCCTGATTTTTACCAGACCTTTACTAAAAAAGGGTGCTCTGTGCTCACACAAGCCCCTCTTTTTAGTGTGTTGCGTGTGTGTGTGTGTGTGTGTATGTATGCGTGTGTTTCTCTTTTATTTGATGGCATAATGACCTTAGTGACCCCAGGTAGATCTGAGGGTGTTGAGAGGGTCTGCAAACTAAATAGTGTCTCCTGACCTGCGGCGCTAGACCAGACTCTCTGTGTGACTGGTAGGAGGGAATTTGGCTCTTGCTGTTGAGAGCGAGGGGAGCCTTGCTGATGAGGGTGGGGGGGGGGGGGGGGGTTCTGTTGAAGGCAGGTGGGGGGGCCTGGTGATGAGGGGGTGTTCTGATGATGGCAGGTGGAGGAACTGGCGATCAGTCGTCTATTCCCACTCAGATAATCAGATGTGTAGGAAGGGGAAAGTCCCATTTTTGTCTTTTAATGTCACTGAAGGGACTGTTCAAGAAAGAGACCGAGGTCAGGCCCATAGTATGACTGGTCAAGGAAATGATTGATAGCGGACTGACTTTGGATCAGTTGTTGTTGGTTGGCCTTAAGCTTTAGCCTACAAACCAGATTGAATGTAATGTTAGCTGTGACCAGGTTTGGACCATATGCACCAGACCCCCAAGTTTATTTTTGGAAAGCCAGATGTTCCATCCCCTGGCCAGGGGCTTATTAAGGAAAATGAGTTTTAGTTTCAACCACCACACTGATTTAAGATCAACACGTGTTGTTATTTGCACAGTTTTAAAATTAGAAAGATAAAGAAAGTCTTTAGGTTTTAGACACATGAGCTACGGTCAGCAATTTGGCACGCGCACAAGTTTCATTTCATCGCTTCTAAAAGTGTATGGCCAATTGAATCAGTAGGAGCTTTGGGAGAAGGTTTTAGCTGATTCACTTATGAAGGAAGGAGATGCCAAAGTGGCTTTGGCAGGTTTTGAAGGGCGCGCTTCCAATACTTTCCTTTCAGCAGTGGGGCAAGGACACTGGCTGCAGAGCGGTGTTGATGGTCGGACATGTTTAAAGCTGCAGTGAGTGAGGCGAAACACGTGTAAATGGTTATGCTTTTCTGGGGTATTGTTGTTGGACTCTGGCCTTGGCTCTCAGGCCCTGGTGTTGACATTCTTGGAGGAATTAGGTCATGATTGGAGGGCTCTTGGTTTCTACTCCGATTACAGACCTCCGTACCCACTCTCAGCCCCCTCTCTGCTTTCTCTCCATCAAGCCTATACCAGCTCCACATGTTTCCAGTTTCTCCATCACCATTGACCTACATATAATGTTTGGGGAAGGGGGGTCATTTAAGGAAATATTCATATTTTCTCTCTGATTTTGAATTACTTTGGAGCTCCAGTAATGATCTGATGTTAAAAAAAAGGAAGATATATTTAAATGAAATGATTGTTTTGAGCAGAGATTTTTGTAAGTTATTTATTCATAACAAGACAGCTGGGATGCACAGCAAGAGTTAATGTATTTGAAGTTGTTTGTATTCCAGGTTTTTCCCATTTTAAGAGGGATCTGTATTTGTACTATTCCTAATTAGACTCATTTTGGGTTAGGTTTGCCCTTAAGAGCTATTTCTTAAATGTACCACAAGTTAACTGCCATGTCCTCGCGCTCTCTCTCTTTCT
Source organism: Salvelinus alpinus (assembly GCF_045679555.1). NCBI lineage: Eukaryota > Metazoa > Chordata > Actinopteri > Salmoniformes > Salmonidae > Salvelinus > Salvelinus alpinus. Next base: position 58,674,563 of record NC_092093.1, read on the forward strand.
CCCTCGCTGTCTTTCTGACTCTTTCTACACTGGATCTGTCAGAAAGAGAGGGAGAGTAAAAGGGGTGCAGCGATGTGGGCATGTGATGACCTTTAAAGAGGGAGTTGAGGCTTGGCGAAGATGAAAGCAGAGAAGAGGAATGGTAAGCAGTAAATGTGTCGGGAGCGGGGCAGGGGAGCGGGGCAGGGGAGCGGGGCAGGGGAGCGGGGCCGGGGAAACGGAGAAGGGGAGGGGTGAAAGAGACTGGCAGAGAGTGAGGGAAGGAGGGGAGAAAGCTGGACACTGGAAACTTGTGTGCCACCCCGTGGAGTGGGAATGGGATGGAGGGAGAGCGCGAGAGAGATGTGTGTGTGTGTGTGTGTGTGTGTGGGAGGAGAGATGAGTCTCTGTGGAACCCAAACTCTGTCTGTAGGAGGATATCCTGAGATAGTTGTCCCTGTCTCTCTCTCCCTCTCTCCCTGCCTGGCTTCAAACAGCTTTGTTTATATACTCTAGACAGGCACCTCTCTATTTTAGATCACTAGAGTTCACTCGCTCCCCTCTTCTCTCGAGCTGGATGAGGAACTGAAAGGTAATCTGATTTTTCCTCCTGAAATGTTATCCTCTGTGTGTGTGTGTGTGTGTTCATGTATTGATTCTTGTGAAGTGGAACATTAACACATGGACTGTCTGTATTGATGGTGGTGTGAATGGATACGTATTGTATTTACTAAGATATTTCCTTTGAGAACATTCAGTACTTGTCCTTTTAGCCAGTGGTCATGGATTATGAGTTCCAATTCCATTTAGTTATTTGTATGAATGTTTTGATTTTTGTGAAGGACAAAGATATTTCAGAGCAATTTTTGTATTTTTGATATCTTACCAAGAAGCACACCTGAAGACTTAGGGATTGTAGTACATTCATTTGATCTGAATTGACTGTAGTGGAACGGTACCCACATGATGAATGAGAGAGCTTTTTAAACGGAATGATGGTTCTATAGGTTTCCTAAGCTGGAGTATGAGTACTGTATGTATCCGCTGTAGTATGGGTACTGTATGTATCCGCTGTAGTATGGGTACTGTATGTATCCGCTGTAGTATGGGTACTGTATGTATCCGCTGTAGTATGGGTACTGTATGTATCCGCTGTAGTATGGGTACTGTATGTATCCGCTGTAGTATGGGTACTGTATGTATCCGCTGTAGTATGGGTACTGTATGTATCCGCTGTAGTATGGGTACTGTATGTATCCGCTGTAGTATGGGTACTGTATGTATCCGCTGTAGTATGGGTACTGTATGTATCCGCTGTAGTATGGGTACTGTATGTATCCGCTGTAGTATGGGTACTGTATGTATCCGCTGTAGTATGGGTACTGTATGTATCCGCTGTAGTATGGGTACTGTATGTATCCGCTGTAGTATGGGTACTGTATGTATCCGCTGTAGTATGGGTACTGTATGTATCCGCTGTAGTATGGGTACTGTATGTATCCGCTGTAGTATGGGTACTGTATGTATCCGCTGTAGTATGGGTACTGTATGTATCCGCTGTAGTATGGGTACTGTATGTATCCGCTGTAGTATGGGTACTGTATGTATCTGCTGTAGTATGGGTACTGTATTTGTACTAGTGAATCACAGGAAGCCATAGTGACTGTAGTATGGGTACTGTATTTGTACTAGTGAATCACAGGAAGCCATAGTGACTGTAGTATGGGTACTGTATTTGTACTAGTGAATCACAGGAAGCCATAGTGACTGTAGTATGGGTACTGTATTTGTACTAGTGAATCACAGGAAGCCATAGTGACTGTAGTATGGGTACTGTATTTGTACTAGTGAATCACAGGAAGCCATAGTGACTGTAGTATGGGTACTGTATTTGTACTAGTGAATCACAGGAAGCCATAGTGACTGTAGTATGGGTACTGTATTTGTACTAGTGAATCACAGGAAGCCATAGTGACTGTAGTATGGGTACTGTATTTGTACTAGTGAATCACAGGAAGCCATAGTGACTGTAGTATGGGTACTGTATTTGTACTAGTGAATCACAGGAAGCCATAGTGACTGTAGTATAGCCTACCGTACGTAATGTGTCACTGGAATGGTGTCACCCTGTCCCTACACTACCAGCACCTGAGTTAGGAATCTCTCTATCTATAACTCTTACTCTTCAACTTGAATTTATTTCAATAAACCTCCTTAACATGACCTGAGGGGAAATGGCTGGGTAGAACTAAGTGTGTCTGTGTCAGAAATACCTTAAATGTTCTGTATTTCTTCCTAATAAGGCTTCTTTCATTTTGAACCAGATGTTTGAACCAGATGTTTCTTGATATTTTGGAGACTGGAGATTAACCACTCTGTGAATCAACTGAGGTGACAGTGCGTCTACTATTGACTCTGTTCTAGGAACAACCTGGGCCAGTATTCACAAAGTGTCTCAGAGTAGAAGTACTTATCTAGGATCAGTTTTGTCTTTTTTTTTTTTTTAAGATCATAAGATTTATGGACAGAGAGAGAAGACCTGCTCCCAGATCAGCGCTCCTACTCTGAGATGTTTTGTGTATACTGGTCCTGACCTATGTCCCCTCAGTTGCCAGCATCATAGCAGGTGACGTCGCTGTTGTTCAGAGACGGTGAAGAGTTGTTTTCAAGTTGTATTGGTACGGGAATGCATGGTATACATCCTCCAACGAAAAGGTTCTGTGCTGATAAGCTGTCACCCACCCACACACACACATCCAAACCTGCTCTTCGACAAGCACGGCATATTTCTTTGTGTCAACATACCAGCCTTACACCTGGAATTGTTGTTTTTATTCTGCACACATGGATTCCTAGAACAAGGTTGTGTGTTCATTTGAATTGTCATGATATGTGCGTGAGGAGGCCTGCGTTTCTAAGCCTATATCAATAGGGATAGTCATAGGCTCAAAGTGTTCTTAGCTTATTCTTTGCCTCTACAGCCCATCATACTAGCTACTCTTCCTGTAATGAACGGAATACTGTAGGCCTGTATGTTATTCTGTGAAATCTCATGTGATAACATGAGTGTGAGGGTAGAGGAGTACCCAGGGGAATAAAAACCCATTAAAACAAAGTTCCGCTCCATCCGCACGCCCAGCATGCATCACTCTAATCAATAACATCCCCCTAAGTGTGGCCAGGGCCAGCTTCCTGGCATACACACACACTTATCAATATTTGAATACAAAACAAGTAGGCATACCTTTTCCCTGAATATTGATGTGCTTTTGGCCCTATGTGAGCTTGCAAACAAAATTGTCCATTGTGCAGCAAATTAACAAATTTAATTTGAACAGAATTGAATGAAATTGGGATGGTTTCCATGCTGAATAGATATTAGGAAATCCCTTAGAGGCCCCGGGAAGACCCCTTTAACCTTCCCCTCCACTCCTATTCATGTCCCTCCTCCAGCTGTAGAGGGGGAGATAAGGGTGTGTGTGACACTGCCCTCAGTTCTCTGCCACGTTCCTTTCCCAACCTATCATTCTTTGGACCAGGAACCCCCAGCATTGACCTGGCCCATCAGACCCGACATCAGACTCCATCAAACATCGGACCATACAGGTATATGGGGCCAACAAGCCACAACAAGGTGCTGCTCTCCTGACCACTCAACACACTGTCTGTCTGAAATGAAAGGGCCTGTGATGTCACGAGGCCTCTCTGTAATTAGGAGTTGTAATGGGAACCCGGGTGCGACTGGAAGCAGGCAGACCTGTGGGAAGAGATGGCTTTAGGAGGGTGGATGGACTCCGTATGATGATGGACACTGCATTCTGAATGTATTCAGGCCACATTTTTCACACTTTGTTACGTTATAGCATTATTCTAAAATATATTAAATGTTTTTTTTTCTTATCAATGTACACACAATAGTCCATCATGACAAAGCAAAAAAAGGTAGTAAGACAATTTTGTATAATATATATATTTTTTCTTCATATTCAGACCCTTTACTCAGTACTTTGTTGAAGCACCTTTGGCAGCGATTACAGCCTTGAGTCTTCTTGGGTATGACGCTACAAGCTTGGCATACCTGTATTTGGGGAGTTTCTCACATTCTTCTTTTCAGATCCTTTTAGGCTGCATGGGGAGCGTCCCTGCACAACTATTTTAGGTCTCTCCAGAGATGTTCGATCGGGTTCAAAGTCCAGGCTCTGGCTGGGCCACTCAAGGACATTCATAGACTTTTCCTAAAGGCACTCCTGCATTGTCTTGGCTGTGTGCTTAGGGCCGTTGTCCTGTTGGAAGGTGAACCTTCACCCCAGTCTGATATCCTGAGCGCCCTGGAGCAGGTTTTCATCAAGGATCTCTCTGTACTTTGCTCCGTTCATTTTTCCCTCAATCCTGACTAGTCTCCCAGTCCCTGCCGCTGAAAAACATCCTCACAGCATGATGCTGCCACCACCATGCTTCACCGTAGGTATGGTGCCAGGTTTCCTCCAGATGTGACTCCTGTCATTCAGGCCAAAGAGTTGAATCTTGGTTTCATCAGACCAGGGAATCTTGTTTCTCCTGGTCTGAGGGCCCTTTAGGTGCCTTTTGGCAAACTCCAAGCGGGCTGTCCTGTACCTTTTACTGAGGAGTGTCTTCCGTCTGGCCACTCTACCGTAAAAGCCTGATTGGTAGAGTGCTGGAGAGATGGTTATCCTTCTGGAAAGTTCTCCCATCTCCACAGAGGAACTCTGGAGCTCTGTCAGAGTGACCATTGGGTTCTTGGTCACCTCTCTGACCAAGGCCCTTCTCCCCCGATTGCTCAGTTTGGCCGGACGGCCAGCTCTTGGAAGAGTCATGGTGGTTCCAAACTTCTTCCATTTTTAAGAATGATGAAGACCACTGTGTTCTTGGAGACCTTCAATGCTGCAGACATGTTTTGGTCCCCTTCCCCAGGGTAGCAGTTTTCCCTCCTGTATCAGTCACTGATTGGTAAATTAGTCTAACCAGCTATCTAAACTTGTTGTAATCATTGTCAAATTACCGATGGGGGGACCCCCATTGATTTTGTTTGTCACTCTCACTCAGATATCATATTAAAAAACTGCAAATCATGATTAGAATTGCAGGACATTTGCTGTTCAACTACAAAATATTTTCTCTGCCCCGTGGCAAAATGTGTAGATTGCAAGAAATGTAAAAATATATATCTCCATTGTTGAGAGGGGGGCCTCTAAAATGTTTTACTCACAAGTTGGGACCCCCCGCAACAATTTTACTTAATGCCCTCAATAGGCTAGGGCCGGCACTGACTGCATGTGTGGGTATGGATGTGGGTACACAGACCCGCGAGCCACTGCGGTCCCTCATGATGAGTTGTGATTTTTATGTGGCCCCCCTACTCCCATCAAGGTTCCCCATCCCTGGCCTAACATGCTCATACATGTGAAGTGGAGCACAGGCACCCTCATTCACAGTGGTGGTACAAGTACCCAATTGTCATACTTGAGTAAAAGTAAATACACTGTACCTACATACAGAATTACTCAAGTAAAAGTTACCTAGTAAAATACTACTTGAGTAAAAGCCTCAAAGTATCTGGTTTTAACATGTGCTTAAGTACAGTGGTTGAAACAGTACTCATTTGTCAAAATTGAGAAAGTATTTAGTTATAGTAAATGTTATACATAAAATTCCAACACTCAGACGTCATTTACAAATGCAGTATTTGTGTTTAGTGAGTTCGCCAGATGACAATGTGTTTATATTGATAGGTGTGTGTGAATTCGACCAGATTGCTGTCCTGCCTGAACATTCTAAATGTAACTAGTACTTTTTGATGTCAGGAATTTAGTCGAGTAAAAGTTGTCAAAAATATAAATAGTAAAGTACAGAACCCCAAAAAGGACTTAAGTAGTACTTTAAAGTATTCTTAAGTATTTTACCCCACTGCGCATTCGTGTACATACACAGCTTATAGCAGCTCCAGCCGCAAATCGCGTTTCTCCAAATGAATAGTTTCATGCTTGTCTTTTTGTCTGTTTATTACCCTCCTGCAAGTTTGATGTATTTATCGTTGTTTTCCAAAGTTCAGACGTTAATTACAGCCCAGTTTCATGTTAAGTTACGTGGTTTCACTTCGCTATTATTTACAGTTTGTTTAGAAACATTTGCTTTTTTCGTTATTTCATGAACCTAAGAATCTGCTGTTTTGATTCTCTGAGTGGATGCAGTGTTTAGGAGGGAATAAGGGAGAACTCTCTACAGAAAGATGTTTATCACGGATATAAACTGTGGTCGAGTGCCTAAAGTAGTTTTTTCTTTATTAGGAATGGTGATTCAGCCCCCCCAAATTCATTTCTGCATGCGTAATGGTTTCTATGATTCACAGTGTGACATGCTAGCCTAAGTGATACTGGGCTCATTTTGCAATGAAAGATAAGATAATCATTCTTAGACTAGCTCCTCCAGTGTCTTCAGTAGGGCCATGGTGAGGTAAATTCCCTTCCTGTCAGTCCTACCAGTCAACAGTTTGGACACACCTACTCATTCAAGGGTTTTTCTTTATTTGTACTATATTCTACATTGTAGAATAATAGTGAAGACATCAAAACTGTCATCAAGGCAAAGAGTGGCTACTTTGAAGAATTTCAAAAATATAATATATTTTCTTGATCGGTTTAACACTTTTTTTGGTAACATGATTCCATATGTGTTATTTCATAGTTTTGATGTCTTCACTATTATTCTACTACAATGTAGAAAATAGTAAAAATAAAGAAAAACCCTTGAATAACTGGTACTGTATGTTCCAGTGTCTTACCTAGGTGTATCTGGTTTATAAAGTACAGGGTTTTGAGAAGTGTATGTCTGACGTAGCCTATTTTTTGCTCAATGTGTGAATCTGGTATTTTGAAATTGAAATGTTTTTCACAGTTAAACCAATTCTGGTATTACAAAAACTGTCTACAATCTCCTCCCCACCTCCCAATACCAACCTATTGACTTACTGACCTCCTCCCTCCCTACCCCAGGAAGGTGCAGTACCAGGGGATAGGCCTACTAGGCAGGATGAGTTCTAGGGGGACCAGGCCCTCTTCCCCCCCCAGCCCACCGGAGCGGCCAGCGTCGCGGGACTCCCAGGACTCCATGGAGGACTACTGGAGCGAAGTGAAGAACATCGAGGAAGATGGCCAGCGGGGCCACGGGGACTTGCTGGAGAGGGGCAGTATGGACGGTAGGCTACATACTTACCAGGAAATTGTGCTTTTAGCCATTTATAGACCTAGGGTGTGTTGAGTTGGGCTCAATTCCAGTTAAATTCCATTAAACTCAGGAAATGTGAAATGGAATGGACCCCAACTCTTGATGTGCTCTTTTGAAGTCCTTCCCATAGAGATGGATACAAATTTAAATTCTGATAAATGCTATGGATACTGATTTATCTCCGACTCTTCTGCATTCCAGAGGCGGAGCTTGAGGAGGCGTGGCTGCAGGATGCGGGTCTGTCCACGCTGGTGTTGGGGGCGTTGGGGGAGGGGCCTGCGGAGGCGCTGCTCTCTACACTGTCGCGCTCGCAGGCAGCCATGGTGAAGAAGCGTGTGGATAATTACACCCTGACCGTGAGGAGGCGGAGCAAGCAGCCGACCAGACACGTCCGAGACGTCTTCTCCACGCCAGACACATCGGTGAGACAGATGGCATCAAAGAGTTAAAGGGAACACTTTTTGTTCTTTATGTTGTTCACTTTTTGTTGTCTACGGCAAGGGTGCTTTGGGTTAAGCATTCAGCAATTGTGTTTATGGAGTTGGAGTCGGTATATTTCCTATTGAAATCCTACAATGAAACGAGTTGACATGAAATCTGTCTCATGTCTGGCCCTTTGTAGGCTATAACTGGTGCCTCTGACCCTCAGTGCCCCTATGACCTCAGTTCATCTGGATATAACCATCTCATCTGGCATACTGATCCTCTGGCAGAGCCAGACAAGCCTCTGTAATCTCAGTACGTATCCTAATCCTGTGTGTCAGAGATGGTCTAGAGTAAGGAGAGGAGTCCAGTAGACATGCCCCCCCCCCCCCCCTCGCATTGGTATGGGCCAGAACCATTATAGGCATAATACATGACTTTGGCACGGGCCATTGTTAGAGGGGCCGGGTTGGATGGTGGAAACACGATGAGCTCTTGCTTAGCCCTATAATGCAGCTCTCAGCTGGTGTGGGCAGCTGTCCCCTCTTTCTCCAGAAATAGAATTGCCCCACTGACTGACTGGTAGCTGGAATGTGAAGAAAGTTTTACATGAGAAGGGCAACAGGGAAGTCCCATACTGTTTTCAGATGGCGGTGTAATGCACGCACTGCTGAGATCAAATGGCATCCTATAGCACAGCAGTGTTGAAATTCTGTAGAAATGTTGGTCGTATATCAGGAAGCAAGCCCACAGATTGTGTTCAGCCTAGTGGTGTCTTTGCAGTTGTCTTTCTAGTGAAGTTGAGGCAAGTATGCAGACTGCACCTCAGTATCTAGCTAGCTGATATGACTAAGGCTAGCTCTCCCAAGGCTATTGTGTGGCTATGAAGTGTTGAAAGAGATTGAGATATTTACAGCATGAATGAATGGGGGGGGGGTGATAGGACTAATAACACCCCCCACCAAAGAGTGCCACGAGTGCCCCTGTCAGCACTGCTGTGTGGTGGTGGCAGGAGCCACTAGGGTGAGTCAGATCTGGCAGGGGGTACAGGATTATGAGTCACACCACTCAGTCCCAGCTGGGATGACAGCTGAGTCCGGGACACAGAGAAAGCCTTCACTCTACTCAAGCTAAAGTACTGTCTTACGGTAGACTACTGGCAGGCCCCACAGACTACTGGCAGGCCCCACAGACTAATGCCAGTCTACTGGCAGGCCCCATCGTTTACTGGCAGGCCCCACAGACTAGTGGCGGGCTACTGGCAGGCCCCACACACTAGTGGCATGCTACTGGCAGGCCCCACATACTAGTGACGTGCTACTGGCAGGCCCCACAGACTAGTGGCGTGCTACTGGCAGGCCCCACAGACTAGTGACGTGCTACTGGCAGGCCCCACAGACTAGTGGCGTGCTACTGGCAGGCCCCACAGACTAGTGACGTGCTACTGGCAGGCCCCACAGACTAGTGGCGTGCTACTGGCAGGCCCCACAGACTAGTGACGTGCTACTGGCAGGCCCCACAGACTAGTGGCGTGCTACTGGCAGGCCCCACAGACTAGTGACGTGCTACTGGCAGGCCCCACAGACTAGTGGCATGCTACTGGCAGGCCCCACACACTAGTGGCGTGCTACTGGCAGGCCCCACAGACTAGTGGCGTGCTACTGGCAGGCCCCACATACTAGTGGCGTGCTACTGGCAGGCCCCACATACTAGTGGCGTGCTACTGGCAGGCCCCACACACTAGTGGCAGGCTACTGGCAGGCCCCACACACTAGTGGTGTGCTACTGGCAGGCCCCACAGACTAGTGGCAGGCTACTGGCAGGCCCCACAGACTAGTGGCAGGCTACTGGCAGGCCCCACACACTAGTGGCAGGCTACTGGCAGGCCCCACAGACTAGTGGCAGGCTACTGGCAGGCCCCACACACTAGTGGCAGGCTACTGGCAGGCCCCACACACTAGTGGCAGGCTACTGGCAGGCCCCACACACTAGTGGCAGCCTGCTGCCAGGCCCCACAGACTACTGGCAGGCCCCACAGACTACTGGCAGCCTGCTGCCAGGCCCCACAGACTACTGGCAGGCCCCACAGACTAATGGCAGCCTGCTGCCAGGCCCCACAGACTACTGGCAGGCCCCACAGACTACTGGCAGCCTGCTGCCAGGCCCCACAGACTACTGGCAGGCCCCACAGACTACTGGCAGCCTGCTGGCAGGCCCCACAGACTACTGGCAGCCTGCTGGCAGGCCCCACAGACTACTGGCAGCCTGCTGCCAGGCCCCACAGACTACTGGCAGGCCCCACAGACTACTGGCAGCCTGCTGGCAGGCCCCACAGACTAGTGACGTGCTACTGGCAGGCCCCACAGACTAGTGACGTGCTACTGGCAGGCCCCACAGACTAGTGACGTGCTACTGGCAGGCCCCACAGACTAGTGACGTGCTACTGGCAGGCCCCACAGACTAGTGACGTGCTACTGGCAGGCCCCACAGACTAGTGACGTGCTACTGGCAGGCCCCACAGACTAGTGACGTGCTACTGGCAGGCCCCACAGACTAGTGGCGTGCTACTGGCAGGCCCCACAGACTAGTGACGTGCTACTGGCAGGCCCCACAGACTAGTGGCAGGCTACTGGCAGGCCCCACAGACTAGTGGCGTGCTACTGGCAGGCCCCACAGACTAGTGACGTGCTACTGGCAGGCCCCACAGACTAGTGACGTGCTACTGGCAGGCCCCACAGACTAGTGACGTGCTACTGGCAGGCCCCACAGACTAGTGGCAGGCCCCACAGACTACTGTTTATTTTAGTAGGATTAGGGAAATGGATTAAGGTGTCCAGGGCATTGCATCTGGGCCGTAAACCAATCTAGACGCATAAAAATGGCCATTCAGTCTGGACGAGGAAAAATCAGACCATAGCCCTTTTGTCATCTAATAGTGAAAGATGGTGAAACAGTGAAACTCCTCCTTTTTCTGTGTTTGGTTGGTGGATTGTAAAAAGGACATCGTTGAAAAGAAAAAGCATGTAGTTATTTGAATTGCTTAACATGACATGAAATTGTACTTGTCACGTACACAGTTTACAGCTGGCATAAAAGGTGCAGAGAAATGCTTGTGTGCTAGTTCCCTCAACATTGCAGTACAAGTATACCATGACGTACATACCATTGTGTATTTAGGCATACCGTAAGTATTTACATGGATATATTATGGACTCAAGCTCTCTCTGTCTGTGAAATGGATCTTTAGGTACATGTAACTTACAGTATCTAGGCTGTATTTCTCTATCGCGGTGCTGCTGACCATGTGGTTTGGCTCCAGTCAATTCTGGCAGCGTTGTCTGTAACCGTTGACCATGCTCTTTTCACTGACTAGTAAGTATACAACAGAACAAAACAGCTGGCTCCTGTTGAACGCTCCGTTGATATCCACTTTCCTCTCCCCGTGTCAGCAAATGTACTGCACAGCCATAATATGGAAGTCAATGCATAGGAATCAAACTAGCATATCCCTCATCGCTGTCCTGACATCTGGTACTGTGTCTGATACTGCTGGTATTCATTCAGTTCACAAAAATGACTCCTAAATCCTTTCACCGTAGTTGAATGCTGAAGGACCATCCATCTTTTCATGTGTTCCACTTCAAAAAGCTTATGTTTACCTGTTGATCTTAATTTGGGACACAAACTTCACACACGTTGAATGAGAATAAATGATGATCACTTATGTCCTCTCCTTTTAGCCAGTTGATCCCTTACCCCCTGTCCCCCCCAAGTCACCCAATGGAGACATGCCTTCCAGATGCGTCCACCGGACGTCTAGAGGTGAGTCGTCTCTCAATATGTGACCACCGTTTATTGTTTGTTTTGATGTGGTTGGCTGTGGTTACCCACTGTGAAGGAACCACTCCAATGGGTTGAATGATTGTTGTTTCCATGGTATTTGAGCCTAATTCTGTCACCATGATTGAATAAATGTGGGAAACACATTGGACTTGGATCATTCCCATCTGGTTGGTTGGACTGATGTCTGTGCAAAGGGAAATATACCGGTGATGTATCCATCATTGAGATTGTTGTGTGTGTTTCCCAGTGCGGCCCGCGTGTCCCAGCTTCTCCCAGAGCACAGAGAGACGTGTTTCAGAGTGCCCTCCCTGCCCACCACCTCAGGACACCTCTGACTCCCTGTCTTTCGAGGTGCCCTACTCCGAGGGCATCACTGCCCACCGCAGAGGCCGCCAGGGGGACTGCAAGGACTGCCAACGCATCCGCAGAGATGACCATGACCTGCCAGTGAGTCTCACCTCTGACCTTTTTGTTTTAAAGGGAAATAGAACTAAAAACAACAGTTATTTAGACAGTAGGAAATGAGAGGCAGAGACATATTGAAGGGGAAGTACAGGACAGAAAGTGGCAGAGCGGGGATTTGAACTCCTGCCGTAGGCGGCTTTTTGTGGTCTGGAGGCAGCTGTGTTAACCACTAGGCCGCCCTCCAGGAACCTGTTTGAATATGTAAAATGTGTGTTGTCTTCGGTCTTGTACAGACATTTCAGCTGCCCAGGCCTAAACTGGGCCTCACCCGCATCCAGGACCTGTCTTGTGAGGACATGAAGAAGATCGGCTACATCTCTTTGATTGAACTGACCACCTTCTACGACGGCCTGGGCATCGAGCTCAAGCGCAACCGCGCGGCACGTAGCAAGGCCAGAGGTGGGTGGCTGGTTGACTGGGTCGTGTTCAATAGGCACCAAACAGCAGAAAACACACGTAAACATGGCGGGACTAGGCATTCTATGATGTTTTCAGATGCTTGCCATAATGAACACAACTCTGGTGTTGCACATCCCATTTTTACATGAACAGTCACTCTGGTTTGAAAGTTTCCCTTCCGATCCACAGAAAGTGGTATATTTGGAGTTCCCCTGACCACTCTACTGGAGAATGACCAGAAGAAGTTCCCTGGGTCCAAGGTTCCTCTCGTGTTCAGAAAGGTACTGTGCCTGTTTTTAGTTCTATTCATTTGCCTCAGCTGTCCTTTACTTTCGGGTTATTCTGCATTCTGAGAAAGGGTTGGTTCTGAGAAAGGGTTGGTTCTAGAAAAGGGTTGGTTCAGTAGGAATATCATGATGGAAGTGATGAGGGTCAGTGTACTATGGTTTATCAGAGAGTGGGAGAAGAGCTGAGGGAAGGAGAGAATGAGAGAGAGTAAGGAAATGAGGGAGAGAGATTGTTTCAGATATTCCTACTGAACCAACCCTTTCTCAGAACCAACCCTTTCCTCAGAACCATTGACTACAACACACTACCCATCTTCTCCTGTGTGTGTGTGTGTAGAGAGAGAGTTTGTGTTAATCCTAATGTGTGTCAGCACAAGCCAACTCACTGCCTGCTTTCTCCAAGATCCTATTTCCCCTCCTGTTTCTCTCTATCAGCACTTGTCAGCCTGGTTAAGCGTTGCTTTCTCACGTGTTATCACAAAGACATTCTGGAGAGACTAAATGTCAGAAATGTACCATATGCCCCTGTTACCGATCGGGGGAGGAGTGTCAAGTGATTAATCGTAAACTGAATTATATATTCATTTGTGTTGTCAAATCAGTTAGGGATGTATGTTAGTTATTGGCAATTTCTATGATAGAATATGTTAGCTCTAACTCATATTTTTTAATATACACTACCGTTCAAAAGTTTGGGGTCACTTAGAAATGTCCTTGTTTTTGAAAGAAAAGCACTTTTTTTGTCCATTAAAATAGCATCAAATTGATCCGAAATAAAGTGTAGACATTGTTAATGTTGTAACTGACTATTTTAGCTGGAAACGGCAGATTTTTTTAGAAACGGCTGGTAGTTTGAGAAAGAGATGCCTCCCAGCTCCATTAAATAGTACCTGCAAAACACCAGTCTCAACGTCAACAGTGAAGAGAAGACTCTGGGATGCTGGCCTTCTAGGCAGAGTTGCAAAGAAAAAGACATATCTCAGACTGGCCAATAAAAATAAAAGATTGGGCAAAAAGACACAGACACTGGACAGAGGAACTCTGCCTAGAAGGCCAGCATCCCGGAGTCGCCTCTTCACTGTTGACATTGAGACTGGTGTATTGCAGGTACTATTTAATGAAGCTGCCAGTTGAGGACTTGTGAGGCGTCTGTTTCTCAAACTAGACACTCTAATGTACTTGTCCTCTTGCTCAGTTGTGCACCGGGGCCTCCCACTCCTCTTTCTATTCTGGTTAGAGACAGTTTGCGCTGTTCTGTGACGGGAGTAGTACACAGCGTTGTACGAGATCTTCAGTTTATTGGCAATTTCTCGCATTGGAATAGCCTTCAATTCTCAGAACAAGAATAAACTGATGAGTTTCAGAAGAAAGATCTTTGTTTCTGGCCATTTTGAGCCTTTAATCGAACCCACAAATGCTGATGCTCCAGATACTCAACTAGTCTAAAGAAGGCCAGTTGTATTGCTTCTTTAATCAGAACAACAGTTTTCAGCTGTGCTAACGTAATTGGAAAAAGGGTTTTCTAATGATCAATTAGCCTTTTAAAATGATAAACTTGGATTAGCTAACACAACGTGCCATTGGAACACAGGAGTGATGGTTGTTGATAATGGTCCTCTGTACGCCTATGTAGATATTCCATTAAAAATCAGCGATTTCCAACTACAATAGTAATTTACAACATGGACAATGTCTACACTGTATTTCTGATCAATTTGATGCTATTTTAAATGGACAGAAATGTGCTTTTCTTTCAAAAATGACATTTCTAAGTAACCCCAAACTTTTGAACGGTAGTATAGGTGGGACAGTAAATAAGGAGCTGTGCTGAAGAAAATAATGTCTTACTGTTTAGAGTCTTAGCAGCTGCCAGCCAGTCAGCCAGTTAGGGTGATGACCCTAACCTTGGCATTGCCAGGATGCCATATGGTATAGCTGGGAGTTAATTAAGGAGCCCTGTTTCGCAGCAGTCATTCCTATCCAACCAGAATTAGCCTTAAATACTCTTGTCACATTGACTGTCTAGACTCACAGGGTGTGTATAGGACTAGAGTATGGGGTATCAAGGTGGTGTTTAAAAGATTTTGGTAGATAACAGCAGCTTCCGAAAGGGAATTATAGGACTTTTTTTCTTTTGAAGCAATGGTTATTTCACTGCTATGTCAGTGTTGCTATATATTTTCGCTGACCTGGAAAGTTTTTTTTGCTGGAGGACTTGATGAAGGAGGTTTCTTCAGGATTATGATTTCGTTTGATCCAGTAAACAGCTGGTTGGTTAGCCTTTGGTGTCCAAAGCTTGTCGTAAAATACAATCAAAGAGTTCCCTTATTCTCGCCTGTGGTCTTCATCAGTAATATTGCACTTGCAAAGATCCCTCAGCCCCCCCCCCTAAACAAAAATGATAAAGTGTTATTACCACACAGTTTACTTGTGCGGTAGAAGTTACGGAGTGCACCTTTAAGGAAAATATTGTATCTCTTCAGTCCACAGTAAGAGGCAGGAAACAGGAGGGTTGTCTCTTTGTTGTGGAGTGTACCACTTGTGTGAGAGACGGAGAGTTCTGATAGCGTTATCTCAGGGCGCTGGCTTAGGCACATCTTTCCACTCCTGGAATGTAGAGACAAAACGACTGAAGTCACCAACCCAGACTTGAGTCTTGTTCAGTAGGGCGATGGAAAACAAACACATCAAGGGCCAGAGACTTAATCTGTGGGCGATTTTATCGCTAGTTGTCAATATGAATTGAATGCTGTTTTTTTTTTTGTGGTTTGAAAACTTCCCTGTCACAAAAACAAACTTCCCATTAAGGTCTGACGGCTCTAAGTTCTTCTGTATGTTACCAACAATGCTTTGGCTGTGAAAACCGGAAGATGAAACAAATGCAGTCACGTTAGGTTGGTTTTGTTTACGGATGAGTCAGGTTCACATAGGAATGTCACTCTTGGCTTGTTAAATTTCTGGTTAATAAAACGTGTATGCTTGTGTGTTTGCAGCTCTTGTCCAAGCTGGAGCAGACAGGACTACAGACTGAGGGGATTCTCAGAGTACCAGGGTCTGCCTCCAGAGTAAAGGTAAGACACCCTAGATACACACACACACTGGAGTTTGTCACACTATAGCTGTCAACCACCAATCAGAGCTCTATCTTAAAAGTGACCTTGTAAAGTCTGTGACATTGTAAAAACATTTCACAGAAGGGAAAGACTTACAACATGTTTTGATTTGTTGCTGTAATTGACCCTATCTTGTATGAGCCCAGTGTAGAGGCTTACGGTATCCACATTAACGTTGTAAAGGACAGATTCGTTTCCAATGGCCTAGAAGAATGGTTGTTTTGGCAGGAAATGACATCATGCTCATAAACCATGTTAATGACTGACCTATTTCTGCTATCTAAAACACAAGGCAGTGTCCCTCCTCCCTACACTGATCTCTCCCCTTATCATTCCCACATTCCTTCTCTCTCATGCAGTCATTCTGTGTTGGGGAGATTGGTGCAGGAGTGTGTGTGTGTGTGTGTGTGTGTGTACACAGTGGTGTAAAGTACCCAATTGTCATACTTGAGTAAAAGTAAATATACCTTTTTAATAGAAAATGACTCAAGTAAAAGTGAAAGTCACCCAGTAAAATACCACTTGAGTAAAAGTCTAAAAGTATTTGGTTTTATGTATACTTAAGTATCAAAAGTAAAATTTATTTTAACTTCCTTATATTAAGCAAACCAGACCACACAATGTTCTAGTTTTATTTATATTGACTGATAGCCAGGGGCACACCCCAACACTCAGACATCATTTACAAACAAAGCATTTGTGTTTAGAGAGTTCTCCAGATCAGAGGCATTAGGGATGACCAGGGTCTGTGAATTGGACCATTTTCCTGTCAAAATGTAACGAGTACTTTTGAGTGTCAGGGAAAATGTATGGAGTAAAAACTACATTATTTTCTTTAGGAATGTAGTGAAGTACAAGTTGTCAAATATAATTAGTAAACTACAGATACACAAAACTACTTAAGTGTACTTTAAAGTATTTGAGCTTTACACCACTGTGTGTACGTGCGTGCATATCAATGTGCTTACATGTGTGTAGCATGTCTGTGTGTGAAAGGGTGCACGTGTGAGTGTGCATGTGCTTTGCACTCCTCAACCAAAACATTTTTTACTAGTAGATCCATACTGAGTCGAGAGGCCCCTGCGGTTAATACACAGCCAGCCCAGGGGCCCACAGATGAAACCTGTCCAGACAGTGAGCCTTCACTGGGGTAGACTCTCTGATTGTCATCTCCACTCCTCCAGCATTACTCCCAGGCTGCGGGAGACCACCCTCTCCACCTCTCCCTACCCTCTGGTCTGAATACCCTCCTTCCATTATTAGGCCAACCCCACCCCCCTCCATTTTGATTTGTTAGGTGCCATGGCAGGTTAACCCAGGTGACTATAGAGTTGAGGTTTACCAGAGGAGGAGCCATTTTGATTTGTTGTTGGTTATTGCAGCATCTGCGCCAGGAGCTGGAACAGAAGCTCTATGAGGACCGGTTTGACTGGGAGCAGGTGAGGCACAATGATGCAGCGGGTCTGCTGAAGATGTTCATCAGAGAGCTGCCTTATCCTCTGCTCACGCTCCAGCACGCTCCTGCCTTCGCCGCCGCACAGAGTGAGTACACACACACGCACGCAGGCACACGCAGGCCTACCTACACTCTTACGATGAAGTGGATACAGTACATATGTGACTAGACACTCTCAACTGGTCAGCCCCTTATACACCTCAGCAAAGGTTCAAGGTTCAGAGACTCTGTCCAATTCTGCCGTCCTTCATACAGTATATCACCATGGTTAACATTCATTACAGTACATGTAACATTAATATGTATGATTAATTTACATGTTTTCTCTAAAGTATACTCTTAACACTTACCCTCTCATTGACTGATAAGAAAGATTATGTGTGTGTGAGAGATTTCAGTGTGTTTTTTACTGCTCTGTATCTTCTCAGATATCTCCTCTCCCAGACAGCAGATCCAGGCCCTGCACCTCCTCATCATGCTGCTCCCTGAGCCCAACAGAGACACACTCAAGGTGAGCATGACCTATGACCCTAAGGTCAAGTCACTGTTTTATTCACCTTTGGTCTCTCTGCGCAGGGTTCGTCGCCTTTGTGGCTATTCTAGGACTCATGACCATGGACAGAGAGACTACTCTTTGTGGTTATTCTAGGACTCATGACCATGGACAGAGGGACTACTCTTTGAACTATGACCTCACAATCCAAAACACACACACACACCTATCCTACCCAACCCTAAAATATCTGACTTTTGTTTTTAATTGGGCAACTGTGTTCCAACTATGCATTTCCGACGCATTCCTATGACTCATTAGCCAATCGTCACAACCACGAGTGACTGACATTCCATTCTAAGGAGCGTTTCGTAACATGTAAACAAACATCAAGTGTTGCTGAACCCTTGAGCCTCAGTCGAGGCGAAATATGATGAGTCATCTTGGTGCACGTAAAGTGAACCGGAAGAACAACAGTCATGTTTACGTGTAGTTCCATGAAGGGGTTATTGTCTGAAGTTTAGATGAGAGGTTTCTACTCTTAGTAAGGTGGGTGTTTCAGTTTAGTTTATTAGGCTCCCCATTAGATACTGCACATGCAGCAGCTACTCTTTCTGGGGTCCATTAGATACTGCACATGCAGCAGCTACTCTTCCTGGGGTCCATTAGATACTGTACATGCAGCAGCTACTCTTCCTGGGGTCCATTAGATACTGTACATGCAGCAGCTACTCTTTCTGGGGTCCATTAGATACTGCACATGCAGCAGCTACTCTTCCTGGGGTCCATTAGATACTGTACATGCAGCAGCTACTCTTTCTGGGGTCCATTAGATACTGCACATGCAGCAGCTACTCTTCCTGGGGTCCATTAGATACTGCACATGCAGCAGCTACTCTTCCTGGGGTCCACATAAAATGAACAAATACATGACAAAGTACAGAACAGTAAAAGACCAGAACAAAGTAAGATATTAAATACAAAAAAATGAGTTATATATACAGGAAAGACACCAAGAGATAACGAAAAGATTACACACTATTCAAATCAACATATTCATATTGTTATATACAGTAGAGTTAAAATAGATATTTAGAAAGAGGAGATGTGTTGTGATACAAGATGTTTTTTAAATCGAAAGAGAATGTTTTTGCCTGAGCTGGGTGTTTGAAGGTGTGGAGTGAACTGGTTTGATAACCCAATGATGTCATCTCTTCCCTGAGTGTACATAGACAGGATGATGTGTGTTGTATAAGGTGTCAGAGTGTGTTTAGTTTGTCGCCACATTTTGAATCAGCAGGCCAGATATTCCCAGTGACGTGCCAGTGCAAAGGCTGAACGCACACAAAGGCATACACACCCACACATACACGCCCCCCCCACACACACACACACATATACACACACACACCCCCACACACATATACACCCCCCCCCCCACACACACACACGCATCTACACACACACACACACACGCCCCCCACACACACACACCCCCCCCACACAAACATATACCCCCCCCCCCCCACACACACACATCCACACACCCCCCCCCCCACACACACACACAGACACATACACACAATAACCACACACACGCCCACTCTTACCCCTCTCTCTACAGTTTGTAAGTCGCTCTGGATAAGAGCGTCTGCTAAATGACTTAAATGTAAATGTACAGGCCCTGCTGGAGTTCCTGAGGAAGGTGGTAGCCTATGAGGAGAAGAACAGGATGGGTCTGTGGAACGTGTCCATGATCGTGGCTCCCAACCTCTTCACCTACCGGGGCAAGAATGCCAAACAGGAGGAGATGGAGGGCGCAGCAGGGGCAGCCCACCTCGTACGGCTACTCATCACACACCAGGACCTGCTCTGGACCGTGAGTTGACTACTATACACACACACACACACACACACACACATGTGTAAAGATACGTACACACACAAACACACACACTCCCCCAACATAGCTGGTCAAAGTATAAGGTGTTAATCTACTGAGACTGTACATTTTGAAATGACTGGTTAATAAATTACATCTAACTTCCCAAACTGTTCCAGTTTTGCATCTGAAATTTTACCACTTCTAGTCCAACCTTCCAGTAATTCAATAATGTTTTATATCTCTACTGCGCTCATCGTTGTTTTACTGGAAATCAGTTGTTATGCCAGGCTAGTAGACAGGTTAATTTAGCCTGTCTCAAAACCTCTCAAGGAAAGTGATCCAGGCACTTTGTATGAAACGCAAAGAGCAGCTTGACCCAAATCTGTTGACTGGTGCCTGGCTTATTAGAAAGCATATAGCCTGTGTAGCCCCAACCCTTAAGCCTCTGGGCAGGGAGGGATAGAGGAGGGAGAAATTAATAGGTCTATTGTTCTCTACTCAGGTGCCCTGCTTTCTCATCTCCCACGTGAGGAAGTTAAACGAGGCTGGTGCCAGCAAGAAGCCGCCCAGCTCAGAGAAGACGAAGAGGAAGCTGCTGCTGATGAGGAGGAAGACCATTGAACGAGAGAAGACTGAGAGGAGCGAGGTAATGATTACTGACTGTAAAGTACTTTTACCCAAAAACAATTCAGATGTATTCTCAATGTTAGTTTGACTAGACAACCATATCATAGGTTATTGGGTGTATGTTTGCTCCTGACAGAACTTAATTGGATGAGGTCGCTAGTACCTTTCAGAATGAGATTCAGTCACGTAATGGGACTTGAATTGAAGTTGGGTCTTATCTTGGTCCACAGCTCACTGACCTCCGACAAGGGGTCATCAGGGTTCACGCCCCACTACACGCCAAGATCTCCATGGCGATCCAGCTTGACAACGAGACCAAGGCCAAAGACGTTATGGCGCGCTTCGACTATGAGAACGGGTCAGTGGGGGAGGAGGATGATGACTATTTTCTGTCCCAGACAGTGCCTCTGAGTTTTGCTAATGCATACTATAGAGATGTCTGGGTTATTTCAAATCATTCTCTTTTCTCTCTTAGTCGTGGCACCAGAAGCACTAGCCGGAGGCCACATCAGTATCTGTTTGAGGTCGGAGGAAACATAGGTACATACCATTAAATCACTCTTTCAAACACAGATTCTGATTTATCTGTCTTTTATCGAACTTAACAAGGCTTCTCTCTCCTCTAGGTGAACGCAGCTTGGACCCTGAGACTCACCTTTTAGACGTGTACCACGTGAATCCCCACTGCGAATGGGTCTTAAAACCCACAACCACATGAGAACTGAGGATTCACTCACTCAACACAGAGCACAAGCAGACTGAACCACTGCTCTCTTGAGGTCGTCCTGGTGAACTGACCATGCATGGAGGCCTGGTTGAATTGCGGTTTCATCCCCAACTACAGACCACTAAAAAGAGAGACAGCGCTTAAAAAGGAACTATGGAGAGGTACATTCTCCTGCTGAAGGAAAGAAGTTCCTGTTTTGTGGGATTAAACCTTTTTAACAAATTACAAAAAAAAAAGGGCGGAACCAATGTTCTCTGCAAATATGGGTTCTGTATGGAAGTATTTGGAGGAGGGACAGCTTTGTGAACACGTGCCACAAACACGTGACCAACAACATACCATTTCTGGACATTCTAATGGTTTGATGCCAAATATGTGCGCAGCGTGGTTCACCCACTACAGAGGCCATGGACACAGTAACAGACAAGGATGGGTCTGATAATCAAATAATGTTTACCACTTCATGCAAGACCCAGTTAACATACATTTGCTATATTTATACCACTAATTGATCCTGCTTTTAGTATTGTCACACATACTACAGGTACATTTTGTGTCATTTGTAATTGCAGCATGTTGATTGCAAAACCATTGGGAGTGAGGAGATTCCGAACGAGTGCATGATGGGAAGGAACAAGCGGAGATGGGATGATCTGATACTGAATACAGACATTGTTTCCATCTCCAACGTTGAAACAACTTCCTTTTCATGGTCTCCTGTCCTCTGCTGACCAGAGATCTGGTGTAGTACTGATCAGGACTAGGCAGGTGATAACAATTTAGTGAATGCCTATCCAGTCCCTTCACCTGTCAGTGGTCATGAAGGAAAGGTGATGAGGAGAGGAAGCCGTGTCAGAGTATTGAAACACAGCCCCACATCAGAAACGTTGAACAAGGATTCCAACCATTGTCAAACCCGCCTTCTCTGCTTTCTGGGTTTGCATGTTGAACACTTAAACCTCTCCCTCCTAATACATCTCCTCACCCCAATGGACTGTAAATGTGAAAACCATGTACACACTACAGTCTGACTTAACACTCAACACTCCTGTGTGTCTAGTCTACATAAGGGACTTGCATTACTAATGACCTGAACTGCATGCCTGGAGAGTGTTTACAATACATCCTCTAATGAAGAAGAGGAGAAAAGGCCATTAAAAAAGGAGCTTCATAGCAGTTAGCCTGACATGCTCCCAAACTGATTTTACTACGTTTCACTTCAAACCACATTGTTCAGTCTGTTTTAACCAGGCTAGTCTTAGCCTGCGTACAGTGTTTGAACTTGTGAATGTTTACTTTCAGGGCATGTATGTATGTATTAGCCCAACCAACCTCTCTCCACTTTGTTCTGGGTCGTTCCACCAACTTTGTGCCTTTTGTGAAGTGTAACTTATTCAAAAATATTGATTTCACTTCATTTTAACATTCTGTAATAAAGAGCACATGTTAAACTTAATTTTAAAAACTGTTTTCTCATCAAGGTCAAATTTAAAATAAATAAGTTCCTATTAAGTGCCAAATAAAGTAGCATGGCTGACTGTAACAGGGTTGATGATGTAATCTAAAAACAGCCATAAATCCCCTTGTGACTGGGGGAATAGAAGTGTGTTTGTGAGAAATTTGAAAGTAAGCTTCAAAATGTTTTTTTTTTATTGTTAAAACAATTACGTTATGTTCGACCCCCGCTCACTTTTCCACCACAAAACACCAGAACATAGTAAAAAAAGAGTAGAACCAGCTCTCCTGCTTTTACACCATGGGTTTGACTAGGAAATGTTCAATGTTTCTTCTGAAAAATACATTTAAAAAGGAATAGTTTCGCCACGTTAAAACGAGTTCAGGTCACGTAACAGGGCTGACCTTTAAAATGAGGGACAGACGTAAATGAATCACTCATCACATTAAATAAATCTTCAGAAATGACTTTGTCAGAGATCTATAATAACTAGGGCTTTACAATGATGGTGAAAACATGGTGAGACATTTTGGGTTTAACGTCTTTCTAGAGGTCAGAGTGCACAGAGGGACAAGTCAAAATGCAGAATTCTGACACTATTAAAATATTTATTGGATTCTCCATGTGGTCTATATTAAAGGGCACTTCATTTAATATAACAGGCTTTTAAAATGCCTTATTGATGTATGATTTCTACTTCGCATATTAAAGGCACTCTTTGTGGAACGACCAGTAGTGTTAGCCTAGCCTGGCTTCCAAACTGGTTTCACTTCAAACCATAGTAAGTTCAGTGTTCATTCTGGTCTAACCAGGCTAATCTTAGCCTGCTTGCAGCATTTGAACTTGTGAATAATGTTTACTTGCAGGTCATGTACTGTATGTATTAGTCCAACCAACCTCTCTCTACTTCTACTATGCTGTGGTGTTACTGTAGTTCAGTGTTTGCCTGTGCCATGATTGTCAGCCTTTTGTTGTTACATAAGTATTCTGTGGTCCCAAATGAACCTGTAGAAAATGCATTGAAAAGATCGTAATGTTCAACATGACTTTGCTCAGGATTATTTAATTTATCCTTCCAAAGCCATTGTGTAAAAAAGAATTCTGTGAAATTAATTTGTACCATAGACTTACTACAATATGTGTGTATTGTCTGTAATATAGAATACTGAATTTTGCACGTTTTTATTTTATTTGCTTTCTTTTATTATTTGACCACTGCCGACAGTTTTGGCCAAGTGGCACAATGTATCACTGACACAGTAACAATTGAATATACCGTAAAGTAAAACATTTCCTTCTCACCTCAGAATCATATCTTGCCTGAGCTGTGTTGTGAACAAATTTTTTTCAGTTCACTTTCTCCTCAGAAATAGCATTCAAACATTCTTCTGATAGTACTCCTGGGGGAAAAATGCAGACTGACAGTCATGGCATAAAACAGATCATAAAGGCTTTGATAGATGTGTTATGCACGGCTTAATACGTAGGTATGTGGGCAGCCCTATACTGGAGCCAACAGGTTTGTCTAGACTTAAAACTACTGCACTGACAGAATGCAGATGGCTTACTTATTTTATTAACAAATATACATTTTCTAGAACATCAGACATTCTACTGTCCAATTCATTTGGGGGAGTCAAAATGCACACACTTTCTGGAATCATGTAAAAAAACAAAACAGAAGTAATTTCATTGGTCACATTTTTTTTGAGGGTCATAGCATTAGATATGGTTGTGGTATTGTCGTGGTAAGATTATGTGGCGGTACCGGGGCAGGAGTGTGGAGACACTCCTTGGAGGGTGAATGCGGTACTGAAGTCCAGGAAGTCGATCACGTGGCCCTTGATCAGGCGGATGTTACGCATACAACCACGGAACGGCGATCTGGACGTCAGGCAGTTCTGTTTCACTCCGACTGTAAAAGAAAGACGGAGGTCAATATATTAATTTACACTGAAATTGATCAACGTCAAAGAAAAGTGGCGACAAAGGCTCAGTTCAGTGAAGTTTCTAGATGAGGGTCTATGGGTTGTTTCTGGACAGAGACTGAAGGTTTTCTTCTAGAGAGGGGCATACCAGGGAAGCCTCCCACGTAGACCGGGTCCTTAGTCTCAGCGGAGGTGGACTGGGGGTGGGGGTTGTCAGTGAGCACCGTGACCCCGTCCACGCTCAGACTCAGAGCATTCTTGGTCTTCTTGGCCAGCAGGGTGTGCCAGCGGCCGTCACACAGCCACCGGCCCAGCCGCAACGTGGCCGACACCCGCCCGGCGCCGTTGTTCACGTGGAACGCTGCCTGTCCGCTGGCCAGCTCCAGGCCGATGGCGTCCACCTTGGCGCTGCTGACCCCCAGGAGGACACCGTCAGGCGCCGTGCTGCGGAACTCCAGCGCCACCGTCACGTCTGAGCCCACATTGTACCCCTCTTTCACTGCAAGGGACAAACCACTTCAGACCACTGTCATGCAGTCAGGACACACATGTCCTGTAGCCACTCACATACGTGTCATAAAACATGTTTAGTGTATGTATTGAGCTTGTTGGTATCTTCCTAAGCATTATTCCGGTTGAAAATGGAACAGAAATGATGACGATGTTGGATTTTCCTGACGTTTAGGGACATATTTTCTTTTACATATAGTTGGCATTTGAATCTAAAACAATGTCTTATGTGCCTTTAAAGTGAGGCATGTAATGGCGGTAGACTCACTCAGAGCAGCATATCCGCTCCCATTGAAGAAGGTCCCGTCCTGGGCTGCAGTGAAACAGTGAGCAGTAGACTGTTCAGACACTGGACTCTGGGTGTCAAGTTCAACACTGTTCAGAATCACCTTCTGGATGCAGCCAGCCAAGCTGTGGGTCACCTGGATGAGGGAATATAAACATTTTACTCGACAGCAAATGTACCACCTGCTTTCAAGACTGAAACAATGATCTAAAAAACAATTTCAGCATGAATAGAAAATCAAATCAAATGTTATTTGTCACATGTGCCGAACTTGTGGTGTAGTGTGCCATACGTTGCCTATCTTCTTGGCGGTGTAGGTCTGGGGCAGTCCTCCCAGGTACAGCTTGTTCTCCACATCCAGAGTGTTGCCTTTAGCCGGCACAGGAGCTGACGCCTTGTTGTCTACACTGATTACCACTCTCTTCTTATTGAAGTCTGTCTTCACCTGCACATGGAGACACACACACACGTTACAGGGTTGGGGAGAGTCGAGTCCTGACAACCTACCTGGTAATATCACTGCTTTCAGTCATGATTTCAAACTAACTTGAATTGTCGTAGTTTTGTTATGCATCCCCTGAATCGACCAAAATACAATTTGACCCAAACAAACACTGCAATCTACTATCACTTTTGGCCCAGAAGGGTGTGGTCACTAACTGTGTGCCACTGGCCGTCGTTGACCGGCACAGGGAAGGAGGTGATGGCGGGGCCGCTGCCCTTGTCACAGGTGAAGAACAGACGACCCCCCAGCAGCTGCAGAGTGGCGTAGTCCATCTGGTTGGCGTGGGCCATGTAGTAGATCAAACCACTCTGGGCAAAGGTACGCACAGATAGCTCCAGAGAGAAACTGTCAGGGAGAGAATCGAGAAGACATATGAAGCATTTCAGCCACTGACAAGGCTATTTGGAGTTATCCATGATTTGCTGTAAGATAAGGACGTTTGTTAGACTTCTATACAGGCAATGACAAAGTGGATATGACAATTTGTATTGCCGTGACCATCTCATAATAATCCAATATTGTTGAATACATCCACCAACCAAAAAACTAGCCTGGTCCCAGATCTGTGCGTGCTGTATAGCACAGCATGTTTGGCATGACAATGACCATAGGAGTTGGCAAGAGCGCAAACCGATCTGGGACCAGGCTATAGAAGGAGACAACAGATCTGGAACCAGGCTATAGAAGGAGACAACAGATCTAGGACCAGGCTATAGAAGGAGACAACAGATCTAGGACCAGGCTATAGAAGGAGACAACAGTTCTGGAACCAGGCTATAGAAGGAGACAACAGATCTAGGACCAGGCTATAGAAGGAGACAACAGATCTAGGACCAGGCTATAGAAGGAGACAACAGATCTGGAACCAGGCTATAGAAGGAGACAACAGATCTAGGACCAGGCTATAGAAGGAGACAACAGATCTAGGACCAGGCTATAGAAGGAGACAACAGATCTAGGACCAGGCTATAGAAGGAGACAACAGATCTGGAACCAGGCTATAGAAGGAGACAACAGATCTAGGACCAGGCTATAGAAGGAGACAACAGATCTAGGACCAGGCTATAGAAGGAGACAACAGATCTAGGACCAGGCTATAGAAGGAGACAACAGATCTGGAACCAGGCTATAGAAGGAGACAACAGATCTAGGACCAGGCTATAGAAGGAGACAACAGATCTGGGACCAGGCTATAGAAGGAGACAACAGATCTAGGACCAGGCTATAGAAGGAGACAACAGATCTAGGACCAGGCTATAGAAGGAGACAACAGATCTGGAACCAGGCTATAGAAGGAGACAACAGATCTAGGACCAGGCTATAGAAGGAGACAACAGTTCTGGAACCAGGCTATAGAAAAAGACAACAGTTCTGGAACCAGGCTATAGAAGGAGACAACAGTTCTGGAACCAGGCTATAGAAGGAGACAACAGATCTAGGACCAGGCTATAGAAGGAGACAACAGATCTAGGACCAGGCTATAGAAGGAGACAACAGATCTAGGACCAGGCTATAGAAGGAGACAACAGTTCTGGAACCAGGCTATAGAAGGAGACAACAGATCTAGGACCAGGCTATAGAAGGAGACAACAGATCTAGGACCAGGCTATAGAAGGAGACAACAGATATGGAACCAGGCTATAGAAGGAGACAACAGATCTGGGACCAGGCTATAGAAGGAGACAACAGATCTAGGACCAGGCTATAGAAGGAGACAACAGATCTGGAACCAGGCTATAGAAGGAGACAACAGATCTAGGACCAGGCTATAGAAGGAGACAACAGATCTGGAACCAGGCTATAGAAGGAGACAACAGATCTAGGACCAGGCTATAGAAGGAGACAACAGTTCTGGAACCAGGCTATAGAAGGAGACAACAGTTCTGGAACCAGGCTATAGAAGGAGACAACAGATCTAGGACCAGGCTATAGAAGGAGACAACAGATCTGGGCTTATTGAACTGTGCCTTCCTCTCAATTACACATAATGTAGGCTACAGTGGAACACTTGAAAAGACTTCAAGCTAAGTCAATGGGAATGTGTAACATTAGCCCTGCTCGTTTCCAAGCAGTGCCGGAGTCCCTCGTGAATTATAGATACTTACTGGGACAGCAATTATAATTCCTATCTTTAATGAAGAGATACAATATGCTCTCAGGCTCAGAGAAAAGCAATCAACGATTAAGGCCTTAAGAGTGTTTTTTGCTATGCACTATACTGGATCTTACCTTCCTATGCCACTTCAATGTACTGGAATGTTGGCTTGACCCTGTTTTACACATGTAGCTATGGGCCAACTGATATGAAGGCTAAAATGTCAAAAATGAGATACAACACTATGTAAGCCTATAGAACCATAGACGTGTGAATCTGTAATATACCATATAGAATTATAGCATATAGAATATTGCATATAGAATTGCGACAATCATTGAAATATCACTGGATATGATCTGTATGTGAAAAAGGATTCTGTAAGTTGTGAGATGTTGATGAAGGGAGACGGTAGTTGAATGAGCCACGTCTTAGCACTGACCTCCTCCTCACTGTGTTGGGGTTGATGTTGAGGACCTTATGACTGTGTCTGGAGATGCCAAACTGATTGGCCTCTGGGAGGGATGTGCTGTTGTCCATCGATGCACACTGGAGAGAGACACAGAGTGATCAAAGAACAATGAAGGAAAAGTCGAGGAACTATCTGTGACGACAGGGTGACCTGTTGGAAGGTGGAAGAGCTGCTGTTTATCCTAATAATAAGAGCTGTGTGTATTTCAGTGGGTGTTACCGTGAGTGTGCCGGGGGTGAGAGCGCTGAGCTGAGTGGGGGGTGGTGGATGGGGTCTGGAAGGGTCCAGGGTGGGCTTGGCCTCCAGGTCAGTGTCATCAGGTAGGAGGACCCTCTTAGGCCTCTCCTCCAATAGACAGCTGTCCATGTCCACGTTGTGGTACTTCACCGCAGCTGACAGGTCCAACAACCTATAGGGACACAGCACTGGTCAGAGCCTTGGGTTACTATGGATACCATCCATCTCCTGACAGTACCATGGCAATGACATTAAAGGTAGTAGCGATATAAACACACCGAAGTTCCCTGTGGGAAAAATCAAGTTGTTCTATCTACTTGCTATTGTATTCTATAACATATCTATCTCCAGAACATAATGACTCTAGTCATGCCACAACTTCTCATGTGTCTTTCAAGTCCAAACACATAAGCAGACACCATTTAGCTAACATTGCCTTCAAATGGCAAACACTTTGACAGGGCCTATGATTCTGATATAAATTGCACTAAACATGGTTTCATAGTGTATTGGGCGTGTGACTCACTTGGCATCCAGGGCCAGGTTCCTGATGCAGCCGTAGAAGGAGGAAGTGGTTCGTAGCAGTCCGGCGCCCTCTTCTGGCGGGAGGCCGCCCATGTACAGAGAGGTGAGGGTCAGAGAGGCCTTCTCCGAGGACAGGCGCACTGTCTCTTGGTGGTCCTCATCCACCAGTACCGTCATCGTCCTGGATGGATGAGACACACACACAGAGGACTGTGTCAGTAATAACTCTGCAGTGCTATTCCCCTTGGAAAATACTTCCTGTATATTATTCCACACTGGAATATATATTTCTTAAAAAGGTACAATATGCAATATTTACTGCTGTTCAACGGCCATTTCAAAGTGACTTTAATCCCATGGCAGTTGATTGTTATATATCCATCCTTTTATCAACCATGTGTAGGCCTATGTATAACATCAGTATACAAATATCTGATGGAGTATCATTTCAAATGAATGTTATCATTTAGAACCATCCATCAGCATAAAATCATCATCTGTGTTACAGCTTAATCAGTCCCTCTTCCTGGTGCCACTCACTTCCTGTTCCTCTGTAGGATGACAGAGTGCTCCTGTCCGTCACTGAAGCTCCCAGAGCGTGATTTGACCACAACCTTGTGGACGCTCCCGCCCTCCACCATGCTGACGTGAACCTCCAAGTGCCCCGACACCAGCATGACCGCCAGGAAGGGCTGATTGGAAACCCAGAGAAGGCTGTCAATATACGCTCTAATCTTACGTCATTTTCTTGGTTAGAGAACTCCAACTAAATCATGCTACAGTCACCATAACGCTCTCTTTACTCCTGCTATGGTGAAAAACATGGGCATACACACCAGTGGAGGCTGGTGGGAGGAGCTATAAGAGGACTCATTGTTAATGGCTGGAATGGAATCAATGAAACGGTATCAAACATCTGGAAACCCGTTGGATTTATTCCATTCCATTACAATGAGCCTGTCCTCCTATAGCTCCTCCCACCAGTCTCCACTGATACACACTTACCTGTCGTGCCTGTCTGCGTCTGCGGGTGCCTCCCTTGCTGAAGCCTGCCAGGATGATGCCAGTGTGGTAGCGGGTGGAGAAGGAGGCCAGCAGCTCCCCCTGGGAGCCAAGAGATATTGATGGCAGCT
The DNA here is from genome assembly GCF_045679555.1 of Salvelinus alpinus. Taxonomy (NCBI): domain Eukaryota; kingdom Metazoa; phylum Chordata; class Actinopteri; order Salmoniformes; family Salmonidae; genus Salvelinus; species Salvelinus alpinus. Next base: position 58,704,649 of record NC_092093.1, read on the forward strand.
CCACATAGCCCTCTCTCAGTACAGACACACTGCGGATTGGCTGGAACACACACGTTTTTTTATTTGATTTAACTAGGCAAGTCAGTTAAGAACAAATTCTTATTTACAATGACGACCTACCAAAAGGCAAAAGGCCTCCTGCAGGGACGGGGCCTGGGATTAAAAAATAAAAAAATAAAAACAATATAAATATAGGACAGAACACACATCACAACAAGAGAGACAACACAACACTACATAAAGACAGACCTAAGACAACATAACAAGGCAGCAACACATGACAACAACATGGTAGCAACACAACATGACAACAACATGGTAGTAACAACACATGACAACACAGCATGGTAGCAACACAACATGACAACAACATGGTAGTAACAACACATGACAACACAGCATGGTAGCAACACAACATGACAACAACATGGTAGCAACACAACATGACAACAACATGGTAGCAACACAACATGGTAGCAGCACAAAACATGGTACAAACATTATTGGGCACAGACAACAGCCCAAAGGGAAAGAAGCTAGAGACAACAATACATCACACAAAGCAGCCACAACTGTCAGTAAGAGTGTCCAAGATTGAGTCTTTGAATGAAGAGTTGGAGATAAAACTGTCCAGTTTGAGTGTTTGTTGCAGCTCGTTCCAGTCGCTATCTGCAGCGAACTGAAGAGAGGAGCGACCCAGGGATGTGTGCTTTGGGGACCTTTAACAGAATATGACTGGCAGAAAGGGTGTTGTACGTGGAGGATGAGGGCTGCAGTAGATATCTCAGATAGGGAGGAGTGAGGCCTAAGAGGGTTTTATAAATAATCATCAACCAGTGCGTCTTGCGACGGGTATACAGAGATGAGCAGTTAACAGAGCGAGGCTGTTACTCATAGGGAATATGGCAAGTCTTTTCTATTCTGTGTGTCATGACGTTGGCAGTGGGGGTAGGTTTATGACAGTCATAAATACCTCTTTCCCCCCTCCCCCGTTCCTCTTCCCTACTGATGTGACATAAGAAAACCCCTTGGTTAACATAGAGATTCTGGGGACATCAGAAGGTGGGGGGGAATGAACTATATTCTGGTAATCCGACCAACTGAACATATGCGGTGGTACTTAAGGTATATTATGTCAGTTCGGTTGCCCTCTGACACATTCTCATCAATGATAGAATGACAAACTCTACTGTGGAAAGTCTAAACGTCAGAGGTATCGGATTCACATGGAATTGTTGTTTAATTGAAATGTTTGAATATGACATTATTTGTGAAGAGGTGAAATGTAATTTTAGCTTCCAAATGAGAGATCTGTGCTTTCATAAGTTTTCCTCTGCTCACAGTGGCCCGCCCCTGTGAAGAGGCATGGGTTATAAACTTTTCAGACACACCCCTCTCCCTCCACTATAAAAGCCATTGACAAGAATATAACTTTCTGTTCCGGGTACACCAGGATGACGATCCGGTGTCAGAATGGTTCAGATAATAACTACAGAACTAAGCCAACATCAGCATGGACTTTGATTGTGAATGGTATGAACTTTTATCTCCTAGCCGTTGAGTTAGCAACAGCTAATCGCAGGTTAGGAAGGACAGTCCGAGTATCCCGTCTACTACACACAACGTTACTCCAACGTATCCCGTGACTACCAGAGACATTCTCCAAAGGACAGAGGACTCGGGTTGGCGATACGGTCTTCCATCTACCACCAACCTACTGAAGCGCAGCTCAGAGTAAATATTTATTGCATTTTCCTTTTCAAATGGGCGGTAATTTAGAATGCATAAGATACTGTATTTACGATAGCACAGCTCGCCTATGTTCCAGTCTCCCGCTCTTTCACTAAGACTCAGCCCCTTCCCTTTGTGTAACAAGCTGTCATATCTATTCCGCCCGCTAGGGACGTTTTTCTGTATGACGTAATTTGTGATCACGTTATGATTTAATTGTATATGTGTGATTCTGTGTGATTAGTTAGGTATTTAGTAAATAAATAATTAAACCCAATTTTGTATTGCTGATTCAACTTGTTAGCCAGGATTCTTGCAGATAATCAAGGATTTACAACTTTCAGATGAGACTGAATAAAATGACGATTAATGTGACGGCTATGGATGTAAACTATTACTAAATCTTTAAGAGTTTATTCGAAAGATAACAGCTCTATAAATATTCTTTCGTGGTGTCCCTCTCTAGTTAATTAATATTTACATGATTAGTTCAATCAGGTAATATTAATTACGGAGAAATTATTTTATAGAATAGCATGTCATAGCAATTAATCTGGCATAGTCAAAGACACAACATGTGCAACAATATGCCATCATCATGTACTGCTGGGCACCTTCCTCTTTACAGAAATCAACAGCAAAAATCAAATGCCACAACTGTCACTGTCACTATTCACTCTTCCCAAAACCCCTGTCTACCTTTCATTTGTTTAGAGAGGAAGAAGGCCCATTAAGGAATAAATAAATAAATGAAGGTTCTTGACTTTCAGTTCTCTAGCCTCTAACACACAGCCTTTCTAGCCTCTAACACACAGCCTGTCTTACCTCTAACACACAGCCTTTCTAGCCTCTAACACACAGCCTTTCTTACCTCTAACACAAAGCCTGTCTTACCTCTAACACACAGCCTGTCTTACCTCTAACACACAGCCTTTCTAGCCTCTAACACACAGCCTTTCCTACCTCTAACACAGCCTTTCCTACCTCTAACACACAGCCTTTCTAGCCTCTAACACACAGCCTTTCTAGCCTCTAACACACAGCCTTTCTAGCCTCTAACACACAGCCTTTCTAGCCTCTAACACACAGCCTTTCTAGCCTCTAACACACAGCCTTTCTAGCCTCTAACACACAGCCTTTCTTACCTCTAACACACAGTCTTTCCTACCTCTAACACACAGCCTTTCTAGCCTCTAACACACAGCCTTTCTAGCCTCTAACACACAACCTTTCTTACCTCTAACACACAGCCTTTCTTACCTCTAACACACAGCCTTTCTAGCCTCTAACACACAGCCTTTCTTACCTCTAACACACAGCCTTTCTTACCTCTAACACACAGCCTTTCTTACCTCTAACACACAGCCTTTCTTACCTCTAACACACAGCCTTTCTAGCCTCTAACACACAGCCTTTCTAGCCTCTAACACACAGCCTTTCCTACCTCTAACACACAGCCTTTGTTACCTCTAACACACAGCCTTTCTAGCCTCTAACACACAGCCTTTCTAGCCTCTAACACACAGCCTTTCTTACCTCTAACACACAGCCTTTCTTACCTCTAACACACAGCCTTTGTTACCTCTAACACACAGCCTTTGTTACCTCTAACACACAGCCTTTCTTACCTCTAACACACAGCCTTTCTTACCTCTAACACACAGCCTTTGTTACCTCTAACACACAGCCTTTCTTACCTCTAACACACAGCCTTTCCTACCTCTAACACACAGCCTTTCTTACCTCTAACACACAGCCTTTCCTACCTCTAACACACAGCCTTTCCTACCGCTAACACACAGCCTTTGTTACCTCTAACACACAGCCTTTCTTACCTCTAACACACAGCCTTTGTTACCTCTAACACACAGTCTTTCTTACCTCTAACACACAGCCTTTCTTACCTCTAACACACAGCCTTTGTTACCTCTAACACACAGCCTTTGTTACCTCTAACACACAGCCTTTCCTACCTCTAACACACAGCCTTTGTTACCCCTAACACACAGCCTTTCTTACCTCTAACACACAGCCTTTGTTACCTCTAACACACAGCCTTTCTTACCTCTAACACACAGCCTTTCTTACCTCTAACACACAGCCTTTCCTACCTCTAACACACAGCCTTTGTTACCTCTAACACACAGTCTTTCTTACCTCTAACACACATCCTTTCCTACCTCTAACACACAGCCTTTGTTACCTCTAACACACAGCCTTTCCTACCTCTAACACACAGCCTTTGTTACCTCTAACACACAGCCTTTGTTACCTCTAACACACAGCCTTTCTTACCTCTAACACACAGCCTTTGTTACCTCTAACACACAGCCTTTGTTACCTCTAACACACAGGCTTTCTTACCTCTAACACACAGCCTTTCTTACCTCTAACACACAGCCTTTCCTACCTCTAACACACAGCCTTTGTTACCTCTAACACACAGCCTTTCTTACCTCTAACACACAGCCTTTCTTACCTCTAACACACAGCCATTCTTACCTCTAACACACAGCCTTTCCTACCTCTAACACACAGCCTTTGTTACCTCTAACACACAGCCTTTGTTACCTCTAACACACAGCCTTTCCTACCTCTAACACACAGCCTTTGTTACCTCTAACACACAGTCTTTCTTACCTCTAACACACATCCTTTCCTACCTCTAACACACAGCCTTTGTTACCTCTAACACACAGCCTTTCCTACCTCTAACACACAGCCTTTGTTACCTCTAACACACAGCCTTTGTTACCTCTAACACACAGCCTTTCTTACCTCTAACACACAGCCTTTCTTACCTCTAACACACAGCCTTTCTTACCTCTAACCCACAGCCTTTCTTACCTCTAACCCACAGCCTTTCTTACCTCTAACCCACAGCCTTTCCTACCTCTAACACACAGCCTTTGTTACCTCTAACACACATCCTTTCTTACCTCTAACACACAGCCTTTCCTACCTCTAACACACAGCCTTTGTTACCTCTAACACACAGCCTTTGTTACCTCTAACACACAGCCTTTGTTACCTCTAACACACAGCCTTTCTTACCTCTAACACACAGCCTTTCTTACCTCTAACACACAGCCTTTCCTACCTCTAACACACAGCCTTTGTTACCTCTAACACACAGCCTTTCTTACCTCTAACACACATCCTTTCCTACCTCTAACACACAGCCTTTGTTACCTCTAACACACAGCCTTTCTTACCTCTAACACACAGCCTTTCTTACCTCTAACACACAGCCATTCTTACCTCTAACACACAGCCTTTCCTACTTCTAACACACAGCCTTTGTTACCTCTAACACACAGCCTTTGTTACCTCTAACACACAGCCTTTGTTACCTCTAACACACAGCCTTTCTTACCTCTAACACACAGCCTTTCTTACCTCTAACACCCAGCCTTTCTTACCTCTAACACACAGCCTTTCCTACCTCTAACACACAGCCTTTGTTACCTCTAACACACAGTCTTTCTTACCTCTAACACACATCCTTTCCTACCTCTAACACACAGCCTTTGTTACCTCTAACACACAGCCTTTCCTACCTCTAACACACAGCCTTTGTTACCTCTAACACACAGCCATTCTTACCTCTAACACACAGCCTTTCTTACCTCTAACACACAGCCTTTCTTGACACCATAGGAGTCTCGGAGAAGGTCAAAGTTGGAGCGGGCGATCTCCATGTTTTTGATGCAGCCCACATAGGACCGTGCTACTACTTGTCTCCTGCAAAGAGAATTCAATTCACAATTTACCTTATGTTAATTTACAAAATGTAGAAAAAAAATTAAATACAACAACTCAAACACTAAACTCAATATTGACATTATGCAGAAGGCTAAAGGCATTCACATACTAGCTTTGATCCTAGCAGATCTTGGCTAGTCTGTGCCTTGCATACTCCCTTAAAAGCCGCAATATTACTGTTTGTCCTTCTTGAGACGCCGTAGCAACAAGTACACTTCCTCAAAATAGTCTGAATTAATCTAAGATAACTCAAGAAATGTCTCAAGAAACTCAAGAAATTTTTAATTCACTTTGACATTATTGCCGAGGTCTTACATCTAACTAAGATGTCTGGTGCAGTATATCTCAAGTGAAAAAATTTGCATGAAAACTAGTAATTTGTCATTGAATGACAACATACACTTCATTGAAGAATCCTTACTGTTGACCAATCACTGACGAAGGGGCATAGACTTTGGCTACCGAACCTCAACAAGCCGCAGGAAAAAAATGTAGCTGCTCAAACAGCCGAAAAATCCCCTGCTGAATGCTACCCAACACCAAAATTAACATTTACATTTACATTTAAGTCATTTAGCAGACGCTCTTATCCAGAGCGACTTACAAATTGGAAAGTTCATACATATTCATCCTGGTCCCCCCGTGGGAATTGAACCCACAACCCTGGCGTTGCAAGCGCCATGCTCTACCAACTGAGCCACACAAAAACGTCACTACATTTCATGATAATATATGTGCAAACTGTTTAGACTGAGAAGCATACAGTAACCTTAAGAAGCTACACCAAAAATATATGAATCACAGCAACACAATTGCATATCAACTAGGAGTATTTAGCAGGTAGGTGAAGTACGCGACAAAGTAGTTCCAGTACCTGATTGGTCGAGACATGGGCAATCCCCCGATGTAGATTGGGTCCAGGTCGGAGCGGTTGAGGTCAGAGGCGGACCCAGGAGACTCTGCCTCTATAATCTCTTTGTCTGATGAGTCTGCAGCCATCACCGATATATAAGCTGGGAGGATAGAAAGAAATACAACAGTTTACTTTACATCAGACCTGGGTTCAAATACATGTATATTTAAGTATCTGCTTATTTAAAATACTTTTTTCTGTGTATTTGAGTACGTGCCTAAAACATGTGCTTTTATTTGAGTATTTGAATCGTTATTTGTTAAAACAAAATAGTCCAAATTGTGTTTGAGTGTATTTTCAAATACTTATTTCAAATACTATTTTCAAATACCTGGGTTAAATGGATGGGAGTGTATTTGAGTCAGTGTATTTGAGTATTTTCAAATACTTTCCACGTGTATTTCCTACTTCAGGGGGAAAAGCTGACTGTGACCCCGAAAATTATGGTTGCCCAACTATACCCTATATAACTCTTAGCCTATAACCTATGAACTATGACCTTTGCGTTTGTTCCTCTGCAGGGTGATCTTGTACCAGCTGCCAGTGTTATAGGCTTTGTTGGAGGAGAGGGTCAGAGGACCAGAGCCAAGTTCAAAGGTTAGATGCACTTGGCCCTCCACCAGCTCAATGGACAGGAAGTCCCTCTGAAATAACAAATAAACACATCAGTCAATCTTTATCGTCCCTAGAGGGTAATTTGACTTGCCACAGCAGAGGACGATAGCTTTCCACTACAGTATGTACATCTAGAAAACAAATACAGACTGTTCAGGGTGGTTGTAGTGTGTTTGTGGGTCAGCAGGGGGCGTACCGTGCCGTTGGAGGCCAGGTAGAGCAGCAGGCCGTTGGGGGAGAGGGTCTTGAACAGCAGTACGATGGAGGTGGAGGTGGAGCGGAGGGGTTTCTCTACAACTGAGTAGCCACTACCATCAAAGTGGAAGGACGTCTCCTCCGTCTGGGGACTCATGAAGCAGCCGCGACACTGGCCCTCCCTCTCGGCGTAGTTCCACAGCCCGATGTTCTTCTCGTTGAGCGACGCCTCCCCCATACAGCCCTTGAACTGGGTCATCTTCACCGCGGAGGACTTCTGTGTAAAAGAGATTGAATAAATGGTTTCAGATTATCTCAGTGCTTTGCATGTCCTTTGTAATTTTGTGTCAAGCGACTTGAATGTTTTTGAAAGTTTTATTGGTGGAGAATACAGAATGATACGTGTTGTTGACGTAACCATAGGTGTGGGAAGATGTTTGGGGGTGAGGGTGCAGCGATTTTTTTTCGCCAATGGTGTAAGGGTGCTGAGAATGTTTTGTCAAGGGGGGCTATATCGGTCTATACCGGTCCACTAATACAGGACTAGTAAATCTTTTTTATAGTGATTTTTCCCACGGTTATGGATGTAACTTGAATTGAACCAGTTCAAGCTCTCAAGGACCCAAGGTGGTGGCTAGAACCATGTCTGAGTGAAAATGACCCAGCCAGGTGTGACTGTACCTTGATCTGGCCTCCCAGGCCGCCAACAAATATGAGGGTAAACTTGTTGACATCCAGGACCGTAGCAGAGCGTGGTGAGGTGGTCTTGACCGCGGGCAGGGGGTCTGAGTCATCCAGCTGGTGGACTGACAGCGTGCCGTGCCTCCCAAAGCGCGTGGCGTTGATGCGATGCCACTTGTTGTTGTTGATCTGGATGTCAGGGTACTCCAGTTTGGCGTGGCCTGAACCCACATCCCACAAGAACCCCACCTTGCCATGATGCATCTCCACCGCCATGAAGTCCACCTGATATACAGCACCAGTCAAACGTTTAGAACACCTACTCATTCAAAGGTTTTTCTTTTGTACTATTTTCTACATTGTACAATAATAGTGAAGACATCAAAACTATGAAATAACACATATTGAATCATGTAGTAACCAGAAAGTGTTACTTTACACATGTAGTTATAGCGGTAACATTGACGTACATTATAAAGGGTTTATGAAGGGTAGTTTATAGATGGTTTATAGATTATGTATAACTCTCTGCTTGAATGTAGATTATATAGACTTTAGTTTAAAACATACTTATGGGTAATCATTACGAGGTACTTTCGGTGGGTGACTCACGCTGGAGCTGCTGCCCATATAGAAGAGCAGGTTGTCAGGCTCGCTGGTCTTGACGGTCATAGTTAGAGTGTTGAAGTTACTGGAGGACATCTCAGGCTTGTAGGCCCTCACACAGTCTTTGTCTGCCAGCACTGACACCTTGATCTGTACAGGCGAGAAAAGGACAATATTATGTATGTCAGTTGAGGACAGAGTGGGTTGGTCCATGTACAGCAGGGTTCCATGTACAGCAACTGGAGGCCCGTGGGGTGGTGGTTCTATTTGGCCACCCCAAGTTCTCTGAGCAAAAACCAAATAGTTGGACACCAGGAAATCAGCACCAAGTGATTGTCATTTTGGAAATCTGAGACACGTTATTGTAATTTTGGAAATCTGAGACACGTTATTGTCATTTTGGAAATCTGAGACACGTTATTGTAATTTTGGAAATCTGAGACACGTTATTGTAATTTTGGAAATCTGAGACACGTGATTGAAATTTTGGAAATCTGAGACACGTGATTGTAATTTTGGAAATCTGAGACACGTGATTGTAATTTTGGAAATCTGAGACACGTTATTGTAATTTTGGAAATCTGAGACACGTTATTGTAATTTTGGAAATCTGAGACACGTTATTGTAATTTTGGAAATCTGAGACACGTGATTGCATTCAAATGTATGCGAGACCCGCTCCTCTAGTTGATGATCCCAGATGTACAGTGTGTGTGTGTGTCTGTGTGTGTAGTCCAGCAGCAGTGACTAACCGAGGCAGCCTGTTTACGGGCCTGGTTGATCATCTCTCTGATCTCAGACAGGTTTCTGCTCAGGTTTTCCCCCAGGATCTTCAGGGGTTTAAGACGGTCATACAGCCTCTCGGTACGACTCTCTGCCTCCTTCAGCTTAGACTCAGCTGTCCTGGCTAAGAGGGGCAACAGATAGGACAGGTTAGTAATGCTAATGTCATCTTACTCATCTATGTCAGTCACATAATATCTCTAGAAATGAGCCTGTAATTGATATGTCACGATAACATGGTAATAACATTTGACTAACATTAAACAGGTATTTGGGACACTACTTGGCTTCTAATGTGGTGTGGTTGAAAGCTAGAGTCCTTAGATGCTACATCAATTTTTGGACTTATAAATGAATGATTTTGTACCCATTGAATCTTGAAGAATATAACTTGTAAATGCCTCCTGAGCTTAGTTCAAATGTCACACCCCATCAGATCGCTAACTATCATCTTGTTTTACTCCAATGTTTGTAAACAACATTTATAAATGTAAACAAACACTGTATATCATGGATGGTCAGTCCTTGCATCCATAGCTCTGTCTATGAATTTGACCTGTGGTTACCTTTCTAAAGCCCCCTCCTTCAGATTTTTACCAAAATAGAGGCATGGTTTTTGCTTTCAACTTCGGATTCTAGATTTATTGTGGAAAGGTTGAAATCAAAGGTGAAAAACACTGTAGAAAACACTGGCATGACAAAGTTGCTAGCTATAATCTAGCTAGAATCATATTTGGTTGTCAGAATAATATGTTAGCCTCACCGGTGGAGTGTGAGTCAGAGAACAGCTGGTTGGTTTTGGAGACGCTGGTTTTGGCCTGGGCCACTGCCTTGCTGGACTCCTCCAGTCTGACCCTGAGCTCCTCCAGGCGCTCCAGTGCCCTCTGCAGGGAGGAGTTGGCCATGGCAGCCTGCTCTTTGGCCTCCAGCACCTGCTCACTGGTGCCTACAGGGGGCAGCACAGTCAATGTGAGTGATGTACTGAGGTACCACATTTCATGCTGTTCTCTGTTGTCCCACTGTTTAGGGTGTCTTTGAGTCTATGATGAAGTGTTCAACATATGACTTATGTGATAATCATTAGTTGATATCTACTATTTTCATCCAGTGGTTCAGACATTTTTCAAGTGAGAAAAAACAGCTCAGAAAGTTGTAAAGTACAACCTTGTGTTATTGTTGGTTTTAATGTAGCATTGTTGAATGTTGTTTTTATGACTTAACACTGGGAAGAGATCATGAAAGTACTAGAGTGTGATGTAGGAGAAATTACACATAAAAGGACAATTATTAGGGCATCAGTTGGCAGTACCACTCACCGTTGGGCAGGCTATGGAGCAGGAAGGCTGGCTCTGGGGTCAGTCTGCTGCTGTTATGGAGATGATTTATCAACAATGCCATTCTGTCTGTCACATCACGGATGTTAGCGAGGAGACCTAGGAGAGACAGAGACATGTCACTTTTACTACAATACAGTGCATTCGGAAAATATTTAAACCCCTTAACCCTTTCCACATTTTGTTACGTTACAGCCTTATACTAAAATGAATTTAAAAAATGTCATCAATCTACACACAATACCCCATAATGACAAAGTGAAAACAGGTTTTTCGAAATGTTTATAAATGTATACAAATTTAAAACAGAAATATGTTATTTTAATAAATATTTAGACCCTTTGCTATGAGACTCGAAATTGAGCTCAGTTGCATCCTGTTTCCATTGATCATCCTCGAGATGTTTCTACAACTTGATCGGAGTCCACCTGTGGTAAATTTAATTGATTGGACATGATTTGGAAAGGCACACAACTGTCTATATAAGGTCCCACAGATGACTGTGCATGTCAGAGCAAAAACCAAGCCATGAGGTCGAAGGAATTGTCCGTAGATGTAAAGGTCCCCAAGTACACAGTGGCCTCCATCATTCTTAAATGGAAGAAGTTTGGAACCACCAAGACTCTTCTGAGAGCTGTCCGCCCGGCCAAACTGAGCAATCAGGGAAGAAGTGCCTTGGTCAGGGAGGTGACTAAGATCCTGATGGCCACTCTGACAGAGCTCCAGAGTTCCTCTGTAGAGATGGGAGAACCTTCCAGAAGGACAACCATCTATGCAGCACTCCACCAATCAGGCCTTTATGGCAAAGTGGCCAGACGGAAGACACTGCTCAGTAAAAGGTACATGAGAGCCCGCTTGGAGTTTGACAAAAGGCACCTAAAGGACTCTCAGACTATGAGAAACAAGATTCTCTGGTCTGATGAAACCAAGATTCAACTCTTTAACCTGAATACCAAGCGTCACATCTGGAGGAAACCTGGCACCATCCCTACGGTGAAGCATGGTGGTGGTGGCATCATGTAGTGGTGATGTTTTTTCAGCGGCAGGGACTGGGAGACTAGTCAGGATTGAGGCAAAGATGAACGGAGTAATGTATAGAGAGATCCTTATTGAAAACCTGCTCCAGAGCGCTCAGGACATCAGACTGGAGCGAAGGTTCACCTTCAAACAGGACAATGATGCACAACTTTCTAAAAACCTGTTTTTGCTTTGTTATTATGGGGTATTCTGTGTAGATGGATGAGGGAAAAAAACTATTGAACCCATTTTAGAATAAGGCTGAAATGTGACAAAATGTGGATAAAGTCAAGGGGTCTGAATACTTTCTGAATGCTGCACTTTAGTGTGTGTTTGTGTGTGTGTGTGTGTGTGTGTGTGTGTGTGTGTGTGTGTGTGTGGACGTGTTTAACTATACTTGTGTTGACCAGAAGTCCCCACAAGAATAGTAAACAAACCAAAATTTGACCAACTGGGGACATTTTGTTAGTCTTCACAAGGTCAAATGCTATTTCGAGGGGGTTTAGGGTTAATAATTAGTGTTAGGGTTAGAATTAGGTTAAGGTTAGGTGCTAGGGTTCGTTTTAGGGTTAGGGTTAGGGTACGGGTACGGGTTAGGTTTAGAGTTAGGGTTAAGGTTTTTGGGTTAGGGTACGGGTTAAGGTTAGGTTTAGAGTTAGGGTTAAGGTTAGGTTTATAGTTAGGTTTTCGGGTAAGGGTACGGGCTAGGTTTAGGGGTTAGAGAAAATAGGATTTTGAATGGCACTGAATGGGTTAGTTGGGTACAAGACGAATTGGTAGACTGTGTGTGTGTGTGTGTGTGTGTGTGTGTGTGTGTGCTCCAACTCACCCCCAGTGCTGTTGTTCAGGGACAGACTCTCAGCCAGTATCTTAGCACTACGCTGCACAGCCTCAGATCCCAGATCAGTAAGTGACACCTCTTGCTGGACCGTCTACAGTCAACACACACACACACACACACACACACACACACACACACACACACACACACACACACACACACACACACACACACACACACACACACACACACACACACACACACACACACACACACACACACACACACACACACACACACACACACACACACACACACACACACACACACACACACACACACACACACACACACACACACACACACACACACACACACACACACACACACACACACACACACACACACACACACACACACACACACACACACACACACACACACACACACACACACACACACACACACACACACACACACACACACACACACACACACAGCGAGAGAGAGAGAGACAGTTATTTACGGCACCACCATAGTTTTCAGGTTTCTGACCCACAGCACAATGCATATCCAGTGTATTAAAAAGAAATAGCCAAAGACTCCAGTCACCCAAGTTATAGACTGTTCTCTGTGCTACCGCACGGCAAGCGGTATTGGAGCGCCAAGTCTAGGACCAAAAGGCTCCTTAACAGCTTCTTCCCCCAAGCCATAAGACTGCTGAACAACTAATCAAATAGCCACCGGACTGTTTACATTGACCCCCCCCCCCCCATTTGTTTTTTACACTGCTGTTAATCGCTGTTTATTATCTATGCATAGTCACTTTACCCCTACCTATATCTACAAATTACCTCGATTAACCTGTACCCCCGCACATTGACTTGGTACCGGTACCTCCTGTATATAGCCTCATTACTAACCTGTAACAACACACATTGACTTGGTACCGGTACCCCCTGTATATAGCCTCATTACTAACCTGTAACAACACACATTGACTTGGTACCGGTACCCCCTGTATATAGCCTCATTACTAACCTGTAACAACACACATTGACTCGGTATTGGTACCTCCTGTATATAGCCTAGTTATTGTTATCTTATTGTGTTACTTTTTACAATTTTTTACTTTAGTTTATTTGGTCAATATTTTCTTTACTCTTTCTTGAACTGCATTGTTGGTTAAGGGTTTGTAAGTAAGCATTTCACGGTAAGGTCTACACATGTTGTATTCGGCACATCAAAGTTTGATTTGATTTGAATAGAGAGGTTCTCTAGCCTGGTCCCAGATCTGTTTGTGCTGTCTCTCCAACTCTTATGGTGTTCGGCCATAGGAGTTGGCAGGACAGCCCAAACAGATCTGGGACCAGTCTAGTTATTTCATGATCTGATATTAATAGTGAAGGGACATTAAATGAGTGGCGACTCACCATGTTGAGGGCCGTAGCAGCAGTCAGGATGGCTCGGTTAGCCATCTCCTCTGCAGGCTGGATGTTAACTCTGATGTTAGAGTTGGCATGCGCTGCACTGGTGGCTTTCAGAGTGGTATTCATCACCTCCGCTAGAGAACTACATACAGGAAGACAAAGTGAGGCTGATGTACTAAATAAAGATATTTAGTCCTATTTCAAGCACCTAATGTTTGTGATGACGAGGGATTTTGAAATACCCATAAAACCCATTTGAAAGGGTACACACACCAGCCCGCCGGGACACACACACACACCAGCCCACCCACCGGCCCGCCGGGACACACACACACACCAGCGCCCCCCCCCCGGCACACACACACACCAGCCCGCCGGGACACACACACACACCAGCCCACCCGCCGGCACACACACACACCAGCCCACCCCGCCCGCCGGGACACACACACACACACCAGCCCGCCCGCCCGCCCGCCGGGACACACACACACCAGCTCGCCTGCCTGCCGGGACACACACACACACCTCTGCAGAGCCTGGGCCTTCTTGCTAAGTTCTTGGGCGTGGTCCTCAGCCTTGTAGACCAGCTCCAGAGCCTCTTGCTTCCTCAGTTCCATCACCAGAGCATCCACATGCTTCCTCAACATGGGGTTCCACTGCTCCAGCTGTTCCTTGGCCCCCTCCAGTTGCTTTACAATAAACAGTTAGAATGGACTTAGATTCTGTTAGCTAAACTGCATGTACCCAAATTATTTATATATTTTTTACACTGGCCAGGTTTCCTAAAAAATGTGTACAATCGCTACTGACCTCTACTGACCTTGAAATATAAAGTTTAAATCAACAAATAAAGTTATTGACGCACAACACATGTATTTGCCATGGATATGGTGGTAATATGGCGTTATGGTCTGACTTACAGAGGTGATGTTACCCATGTCCTCTGCTATATTGACAGCATCAGCCAGGATGTCCTGAGTCTCCTCCAGTTGGGTTTCTGCTGTCTGGTTCAGCCGGCTCACATTCTGCTTCAGACCCTACACACACGCAGAGACAACACCGTCTAAATACTTCAATTGGAAAACTGTATAGTCCCTATATAGCTAAGATGTTTGAAAATGAGTGAAATTCTAAATAAATTAACTTCACCAACCTACATTTGACATTTATATTTTATTTATTTTATTTCACCTTTATTTAACCAGGTAGGCAAGTTGAGAACAAGTTCTCAATAACAATTACAATTATATGCTTATATGTGACTAAAAATGACCAGATATGATTATGCCTTCGGCACATGTCAACAGTAATGACAAACTGTACTACATGTAAAGTACTTGAGTAATGTGAGTGTCCTGACCTGGTACTGTGGCAGATTGGTGTTGATGCTGCCCAGCAGGGTGTGTATGTGGTTGTTGTTCTCCCTGGCAGTGTTCAGAAGGGCCTGGGTGCCCACTAGCTGCTGGTGGTGTTGGGTCAGACTACTGGAGATGTTGAGGGTCTGGAACTCTATCACTCCCTGGGGCTCCTGGAGGTCCTTCTGCACCCTCTGGAGGAGAGCCTCGGCAGCCCTGCAGTTCACATAACACACAGGAGGGTTAGAATACAGTACACTACAGTCACTTCAACTATAGTACACACATAACACAGGGTTAGTCAGCAATACACATTCATGTACTATAGTCTAGTAACTACACTGTAATACAACTTGACTACACCAACAGAGCCCAGAGCAGTGTTACAGTACACTCAATCACTGTAGTATAACAAGGAACAGTGTTACTTAGACTCTACAGAGCTTTTCTACTTAAGTAGTATTAACAGTTGACTTCTGAGTGCAGATAGCTGGTGGTTGTATGGGACTGAATCCAGAGAGGGTAGCCTACATAAAATCGCCACCTTATACGGCTAACCAACCAGAGTTCTGTCGAGACGCTGGCGTTGGCCTGGGCTAGGTCGACCACTCTGATTGTTTCCAACATGGCCGCCACCTGCTTCATTAGCTGTCTGCTCTTAGCCTCGTTCATCTCCACGTTGTCTGTCCTGTTCAGACGGCCAGCTTGCTCCGCCAGGGCTGAGCCAATCACAGAGAGGGAAGGGCTTACAGGTTAACAGCTTTTGTAAACATAAATGAAAACAGTAGGCAGCATCAACAAGGAAACAAGGATACTTTTTGACCCCATTAGCAATGGAACCATTTTCATATAGCATGATGTCCTGTGGCAGCACCTTGTATAGCAGTCCGAATGGTGTTGATGTACTCCAGAAGCTCGGCCCCCTGGGTAACGCTGTTCTCTGTGGACCGGGCCACTTCCTCTCCATCAGCAGACACACCCATAGCCTTCTGTAGCAGTCCATCTATGTCCTGGGTGAGATTTGTCATGTCCTCCTCATCCCTGGTCAGGTGATAAGATGGGCTCCTATTCGAAGACATCAGAGTCTAGGAGAGAAATGACGACATAAGTGTTTTACAACAGTCTTTCTCTCACTGAATGTGTACTTCTTAACTTAAGACAAGGCAGGAGACAGGGGATTCAAAAGATGATTTCAAAACCTGCTGGACAGAGAGGTATAATATGACTCCTCTTTTACCTTGACCTCTTGCGTGTCGTTCTCCAAGTTGACCAGTGTGCTGTAGGGTGACAGGATGACCCCGGTCAGGTTGACAGACAGGAAGGAGCGCTCTACTGCATCCAGGTCATCCAGGAGCACCCTGGTACACTCATCATCACACACTGAGGGAGGGGGGAGAGCAAGGACATATTCTAAAGTTGCAGTTATTTGTCTGTGAGTGAGTGAGCACGTGATTGTGAGTGCATGTACGTGTGTGCAGACATGCCCTTATAAGCATCTAAGTACAGTGCATTCAAAAAGTATTCCGACCCCTTGACATTTTCCACATTTTGTTATGTTACAGCCTTATTCTAAAATGGATTAAACAGTTTCTTTCCCACTTCATCAATCTACACAGAATACCCCGTAATGACAAAGCAAAAACACGTTTTTAGATTTGTCTTCAAATGTATTCAAAATAAATATCACATTTACATAAGTATTCAGACCCTTTACTCAGTACTTTGTTGGAGCACCTTTGGCAGCGATTACAGCCTTGAGTCTTCTTGGGTATGACGCTACAAGCTTGGCACACCTGACATTGGGGAGTTCCTCCCATTCTTCTCTGCAGATTGTCTCAAGCCCTGTCAGGTTGGATGGGGAGCGTTGCTGCACAGCTATTTTCAGGTCTCTCCAGAGATGTTTGATCGGGTTCAAGTCCGGGCTCTGGCTAGGCCACTCAGACATTCAGACACTTGTCCCGAAGCCACTCCTGCGCTGAATGGTCGTTGTCCTGATGGAACGTGAACATTCACCCCAGTCTGTGGTTTTCATCAAGGATCTCGCTGTACCTTGCTCCGTTCATCTTTCCCTCGATACTGACTAGTCTCTCAGTCCCTGCCGCTGAAAACCAAACCATTAGCATGATGCTGCCACCACCATGCTTCATTGTAGGGATGGTGCCAGGTTTCCTCCAGACGTAACGCTTGGCATTCAGGCCAAAGAGTTCAATCTTGGATTCATCAGACCAGAGAATCTTGTTTCTCATGGTCTGAGAGTCCTTTAGGTGTCTTTTGGCAAACTCCAAGCAGGCTGTCATGTGCCTTTTACCGAGGAGTGGCTTCTGTCTGGCCACTCTACCAGAAATGCCCGATTGGTGGAGTGCTGCATAGAAGGTTGTCCTTCTGGAAGGTTCTCCCATCTCCACAGAGGAACTCTGGAGCTCTGTCAGAGTGACCATCAGGTTTTCAGTCACCTTCCTGACCATGTCCCTTCTTCCCCGATTGCTCAGTTTGGCCGAGTGGCCAGCTCTAGGAAGAGTCTTGGTGGTTCCAAATTATTATAGAATAATGGAGGCCACTGTGTTCTTGGGGACCTTCAAGGCTGCAGAAATGTTTTGGTACCCTTCCCCAGATCTGTGCCTTGACACCATCCTGTCTTGGAGCTCTACGGACAGTTCCTTCAACCTCATGGCTTGCTTTTTGCTCTGACATGCACTCTCAAATGTGGGACCTTATATAGATAGGTGTGTGCCTTTCCAAATCATGTCCAGTCAATTGAATTTACCACAGGTGGACTCCAATCAAGTTGTACATACATCTAAAGGATGATCAATGTGTTAGGTTCTATTATTAGAGTAGGAACTCAACTGACACTGTGAAAGCTTAAACCAAGTTTATTCTTCCCAGAGGGTCAATACAGCTACATTAGACAAAGACATGGCTTCAGTCGTGGTGGTATACATACCCCACTTTGGGTGGAGTCTCCTCCTCATCGCTAAACAGTGCATCATTTTTTCTGATCAGGGAGCTGAGTGATATGGGCCTTAAACGGTTCCTCCTCTTATCAGTACAGCCACATGTGACCGTGTTCCCTGCACCCAACCCCTCCCAAGCTTCATTATGGCTCCCCTCATGTCTCTTTATAATGATTAATAATAGTTCAAGCTTGTCAGGTTTTGGCCAGGACTGTTCTGGTTTGTGTCACTAGATGTCCCCATTGCACCTTTTTTGAACCTTTTGTTTTTTCCTTGCTCTTTTATTGATTGCACCTGTGTGTCGTTCCCTTGTTAGTATTTAAACCCTGTGTGTTCCTCAGTTCTTTGCTCAGTGTTTGTATGTTAGCACCCAGCCCCAGCCCAAGCCTTGTTGTGAACATATATTTTTCTCTTGTTGGATTTTCCAGAGGTTCTCTGGTTTTGTTCTTGAGTGTTTTGGATTAGTCTTTTGAGGTTTGTTTTTTCCCTTGCTGTTCTTACCACTTTGTGGATTTTCTTTGTATTTTGGAAGATATCCCTTTTTTGCCTCTTGGCTGTATTTTGGACTTTGTGGATTTAGATTCTTTGCCTGAAGATCTTGTTCTTTAATTAAACCACCATCTCTAGTACTGCTGTGTCTGCCTCATCTTCTGGGTTCTGCCGATTATTAGTGACTGTTTCACGCACCGGGTCCTGACAGAAACACTGAGCCATTAATATGAACCCAGAGGCAGCCAGTACCCAGGACTTTTTTCCCATGCTGTCCCACCACGAGGGGACTGTCCAACGTCACGAAGCTGCTCTGGTCCAGCAAGAGGCCTTACTGGCTGGACATTCTCAACTTCTGTCGGAGATGATGACTTCCATAAAACAGATTTCTGATCAACTTTCCCCTGCAACCGCTTCTGCTCCAGTTCATCAGATTCAAGTGCCCGTGGCAGTTCACTCCCTGGCTGAACCTCGTCTGCCGCCTCCCCAACGGTTCTCAGGTGATCCGAGTGTTTGTAAGGGGTTTTTCACCCAATGTTCTCTCTCCTTCGAGCTGCAACCCTCGTCGTTTCCCACCGACCGGTCCAAGATAGTATATATCATCACCCTGCTGTCAGAAAAAGCCCTAGCCTGGGCTACTGCTGTGTGGGAGGCCCAAAGTCCCTGCTGTGCCAGCTACTCTACCTTTGCTGAAGAATTCAAGCGAGTGTTTCAAGATCCCACCAGCGGTCCTGACTCAGCCAAACAGCTCCTGACTCTCAGCCAAGGTCGGCGCAGCGTGACGGACTATGCCATCCAGTTCCGCACGGTGGCAGCAGCGAGTGGCTGGAACGACGAGGCGCTCACAGTGTGCTTTTTGAAGGGTCTTTCCGACACCATCCAAGATGAACTGGCCACTCGGGAACCACCGGACAACCTCGAGTCCCTGATCAAGTTGGCTTCACGCATAGACCAGCGTCTGAGAGAGAGAGAGCTCAACCGCAGATCTCTCACCCTAGCTCCTATCGGTCCCAGCTCCGAGTCTCCACCTTTATCCTCGCTGACTCCACCGGAACCCATGCAGGTTGGACGCATCTCCCAGGCTGAGAGAGACCGCCGGATAAGGGAGCGATGCTGTCTATATTGCGGCAAACCGGGCCATTTCCTCTCCACGTGTCCCGGGCTCCAGGGAAAACGCACTCTCCCGTGCAGGCCTGGGAGGACTGTAACGGGAAACATAACCTCCTCCCATCCATCCAACTCCCGCCTGCTCATTCCAGTTACCCTTTCCTGGGACGACCACGAGTTTCCTCTTCAAGCCTTGGTAGACTCTGGAGCCGCAGGTAACTTCATGGATGGGGTCTGGGCGAAGGAGAATGGCGTTCCCTCTGAACCTCTAAGTGACCCCATAAGGGTTACTACGTTGGATAGAAGCCCTTTGGGATCTGGACTTGTCACTCGTGCCACTACCCCCTTGCGACTTTCAGTTTCCCAACACCAGGAAGTGATGAACTTTCATCTGATCTCCTGTTCCGAGTTCCCTCTCGTCCTTGGATACCCCTGGCTTCACAGCCATAACCCTCACATTGACTGGTCTGTGGGCACTATCAAGCAGTGGGGACCTACGTGCCAAGCCACTTGTATCTTCCCGAGTTACCCTCCCGAGTCTCTAGAATCCATCGACCTGTCCCGAGTTCCCGAGTGTTACCATGACCTCAAACCGGTATTTAGCAAACAGAGGGCCACCAGACTACCACCCCATCGACCTTACGATTGCACCATCAAGCTGTTTCCGGGGACCTCCCCTCCCAGGGGTCGGATCTTTTCCCTATCTCCTCCCGAACGAGCGGCTATGGATACCTACATCAAGGACGCTCTGGCAGCAGGCCTCATGCGTCCATCCACCTCGCCGGCGGGAGCAGGGTTTTTCTTTGTGGCCAAAAAAGACGGTGGATTACGTCCTTGCATCGACTACCGGGGACTTAATGCCATAACCGTTCGTAACCGCTACCCGCTACCCCTTATGGCCACAGCCTTTGAGCTGCTCCAGGAAGCAGTGGTCTTCACTAAGCTTGACCTACGGAACGCATACCATCTTGTGCGGATCAAACCCGGTGACGAGTGGAAGACCGCTTTCAACACGCCTACTGGTCACTACGAATACTTGGTGATGCCCTTCGGCCTGACCAACGCCCCGGCTGTGTTCCAAGCGCTCATAAACGATGTGCTTAGGGATATGCTTAACATTTTCGTGTTTGTTTACTTGGATGACATCCTCATCTTTTCGAGCTCCCTTCAAGAACACACTAAGCATGTCAGACAAGTGCTCAAACGCCTCCTAGACAGCCATTTGTACGCTTCACTTCCGGGTTGGAGCGAGCGGTCGCATTTGCGCTTTGGTCCGCAGGTAGTATAACTTTTCATTACATTTCATTACATTCAATTATAGTACAACGGTTTGATTTGTCTAATCTTAGCAATTTCTTCTTAGCTAGCTACATAGCCGTCTTTGTATCAAAAATAATTGCGTAATTATCGTATTACGTCGTCCTAACGCAGTCTACACTGCTATCTGCCCAGCAGCTAGCCAGCTAGCAAACGTCCACCGTCTACCGAATAGCAGCACTGTAGCAACTATTACACTCAACTGAACGACTTGATTAGTGTAGTGTTAGCTAGCTACATAGTTGTCTTTGCTGTCTTCGTATCCAAGATAATTGTGTAGTTTAGAGTGTGTAGTTTTAGAGTGATTATCTTAAATTTACCGAGGTTAGCTAGCCAGCTATTTGTCGTCCTTAACATAGGAGACACTGCTAGCTAGCCAACAGCTAGCCAACGTCTACCGAATAGAACTTCCGCACTCAACAACCCGGTCGCATTCCGCTTCGTTCCACAGGTAGTATCACATTTTCATTTCATTTCATTACAGTACAACGGTTGGATTTGTTTGATCGTAGCTAGCTACACAGCTAGCTACATAGCCGTCTTTGTATCAAAGATAATTGTGTAGTCTAGAGCGATTTTCTAGGTTAGCTAGCCAGCTACTGTCGTTCTTTTAACGCAACGTAACGTAATCAACACTGCTAGCTAGCCAGCTAGCCCCCGAATAGCAGCACTGTAGAAACTATTACACTCAACGGAACGACTTGATTAGTGTAGTGTCAACAACGCAGCCACTGCCAGCTAGCCTACAAAGTCAACAACGCAGCCACTGCCAGCTAGCCTACTTCAGCAGTACTGTATCATCTTAATCATTCTAGTCAATAAGATTCTTGCTACGTAAGCTTAACTTTCTGAACATTCGAGACGCGTAGTCCACTTGTCATTCCAATCTCCTTTGCATTAGCTTAGTCTCTTCTGTAGCCTGTCAACTATGTGTCTGTCTATCCCTGTTCTCTCCTCTCTGCACAGACCATACAAACGCTCCACACCGCGTGGCCGCGGCCACCCTAATCTGGTGGTCCCAGCACGCACGACCCACGTGGAGTTCCAGGTCTCCGGTAGCCTCTGGAACTGCCGATCTGCGGCCAACAAGGCAGAGTTCATCTCAGCCTATGCCTCCCTCCAGTCCCTCGACTTCTTGGCACTGACGGAAACATGGATCACCACAGATAACACTGCTACTCCTACTGCTCTCTCTTCGTCCGCCCACGTGTTCTCGCACACCCCGAGAGCTTCTGGTCAGCGGGGTGGTGGCACCGGGATCCTCATCTCTCCCAAGTGGTCATTCTCTCTTTCTCCCCTTACCCATCTGTCTATCGCCTCCTTTGAATTCCATGCTGTCACAGTTACCAGCCCTTTCAAGCTTAACATCCTTATCATTTATCGCCCTCCAGGTTCCCTCGGAGAGTTCATCAATGAGCTTGATGCCTTGATAAGCTCCTTTCCTGAGGACGGCTCACCTCTCACAGTTCTGGGCGACTTTAACCTCCCCACGTCTACCTTTGACTCATTCCTCTCTGCCTCCTTCTTTCCACTCCTCTCCTCTTTTGACCTCACCCTCTCACCTTCCCCCCCTACTCACAAGGCAGGCAATACGCTCGACCTCATCTTTACTAGATGCTGTTCTTCCACTAACCTCATTGCAACTCCCCTCCAAGTCTCCGACCACTACCTTGTATCCTTTTCCCTCTCGCTCTCATCCAACACTTCCCACACTGCCCCTACTCGGATGGTATCGCGCCGTCCCAACCTTCGCTCTCTCTCCCCCGCTACCCTCTCCTCTTCCATCCTATCATCTCTTCCCTCTGCTCAAACCTTCTCCAACCTATCTCCTGATTCTGCCTCCTCAACCCTCCTCTCCTCCCTTTCTGCATCCTTTGATTCTCTATGTCCCCTATCCTCCAGGCCGGCTCGGTCCTCCCCTCCCGCTCCGTGGCTCGACGACTCACTGCGAGCTCACAGAACAGGGCTCCGGGCAGCCGAGCGGAAATGGAGGAAAACTCTCCTCCCTGCGGACCTGGCATCCTTTCACTCCCTCCTCTCTACATTTTCCTCTTCTGTCTCTGCTGCTAAAGCCACTTTCTACCACTCTAAATTCCAAGCATCTGCCTCTAACCCTAGGAAGCTCTTTGCCACCTTCTCCTCCCTCCTGAATCCTCCTCCCCCCCCCCCCCCCTCCTCCCTCTCTGCAGATGACTTCGTCAACCATTTTGAAAAGAAGGTCGACGACATCCGATCCTCGTTTGCTAAGTCAAACGACACCGCCGGTTCTGCTCACACTGCCCTACCCTGTGCTCTGACCTCTTTCTCCCCTCTCTCTCCAGATGAAATCTCGCGTCTTGTGACGGCCGGCCGCCCAACAACCTGCCCGCTTGACCCTATCCCCTCCTCTCTTCTCCAGACCATTTCCGGAGACCTTCTCCCTTACCTCACCTCGCTCATCAACTCATCCCTGACCGCTGGCTACGTCCCTTCCGTCTTCAAGAGAGCGAGAGTTGCACCCCTTCTGAAAAAACCTACACTCGATCCCTCCGATGTCAACAACTACAGACCAGTATCCCTTCTTTCTTTTCTCTCCAAAACTCTTGAACGTGCCGTCCTTGGCCAGCTCTCCCGCTATCTCTCTCAGAATGACCTTCTTGATCCAAATCAGTCAGGTTTCAAGACTAGTCATTCAACTGAGACTGCTCTTCTCTGTATCACGGAGGCGCTCCGCACTGCTAAAGCTAACTCTCTCTCCTCTGCTCTCATCCTTCTAGACCTATCGGCTGCCTTCGATACTGTGAACCATCAGATCCTCCTCTCCACCCTCTCCGAGTTGGGCATCTCCGGCGCGGCCCACGCTTGGATTGCGTCCTACCTGACAGGTCGCTCCTACCAGGTGGCGTGGCGAGAATCTGTCTCCTCACCACGTGCTCTCACCACTGGTGTCCCCCAGGGCTCTGTTCTAGGCCCTCTCCTATTCTCGCTATACACCAAGTCACTTGGCTCTGTCATAACCTCACATGGTCTCTCCTATCATTGCTATGCAGACGACACACAACTAATCTTCTCCTTTCCCCCTTCTGATGACCAGGTGGCGAATCGCATCTCTGCATGTCTGGCAGACATATCAGTGTGGATGACGGATCACCACCTCAAGCTGAACCTCGGCAAGACGGAGCTGCTCTTCCTCCCGGGGAAGGACTGCCCGTTCCATGATCTCGCCATCACGGTTGACAACTCCATTGTGTCCTCCTCCCAGAGCGCTAAGAACCTTGGCGTGATCCTGGACAACACCCTGTCGTTCTCAACTAACATCAAGGCGGTGGCCCGTTCCTGTAGGTTCATGCTCTACAACATCCGCAGAGTACGACCCTGCCTCACACAGGAAGCGGCGCAGGTCCTAATCCAGGCACTTGTCATCTCCCGTCTGGATTACTGCAACTCGCTGTTGGCTGGGCTCCCTGCCTGTGCCATTAAACCCCTACAACTCATCCAGAACGCCGCAGCCCGTCTGGTGTTCAACCTTCCCAAGTTCTCTCACGTCACCCCGCTCCTCCGCTCTCTCCACTGGCTTCCAGTTGAAGCTCGCATCCGCTACAAGACCATGGTGCTTGCCTACGGAGCTGTGAGGGGAACGGCACCTCAGTACCTCCAGGCTCTGATCAGGCCCTACACCCAAACAAGGGCACTGCGTTCATCCACCTCTGGCCTGCTCGCCTCCCTACCACTGAGGAAGTACAGTTCCCGCTCAGCCCAGTCAAAACTGTTCGCTGCTCTGGCCCCCCAATGGTGGAACAAACTCCCTCACGACGCCAGGACAGCGGAGTCAATCACCACCTTCCGGAGACACCTGAAACCCCACCTCTTTAAGGAATACCTAGGATAGGATAAAGTAATCCTTCTCACCCCCCCCCCCCTTAAAAGATTTAGATGCACTATTGTAAAGTGGCTGTTCCACTGGATGTCATAAGGTGAATGCACCAATTTGTAAGTCGCTCTGGATAAGAGCGTCTGCTAAATGACTTAAATGTAAATGTAAATGTTAAGCCGGAAAAGTGTGAATTCCATTCCTCTCGAGTACAATTCCTGGGATTTGTAGTGGAACCCGGTCGAGTCCAGATGGACCCCAAGAAGGTAGGGGCGGTAGCGGATTGGCCCACCCCCAAGTCCGTTAAGGAAGTTCAGCGCTTCCTGGGCTTCACTAACTTTTACCGCAAGTTCATCAAGAACTTCAGCTCGGTGGCAGCCCCTCTCTCAGCTGTAACCAAGGGTGGCAACACAAGGTTTCTGTGGGGAGAAGAAGCTGAGACGGCCTTCCAAGGACTCAAGCAGCGCATCCTCTCTGCTCCCATCCTGACACTACCGACGGCGGATGAACCTTTTGTGGTGGAGGTAGACGCATCAGAGGTTGGTGTTGGAGCTGTCCTGTCTCAGAGGGGGGAAGACAAGAGGCTTCATCCTTGCGCCTTCTTCTCTCACCGGCTTACCCCGGCCGAGAGGAATTACGATGTGGGGGATCGTGAACTCCTAGCGGTTAAGATGGCATTGAAGGAATGGAGACACTGGCTCGAGGGGGCTTCTCAACCATTTCAAGTGTTTACGGACCACAAAAATCTGGAGTATATCCAGCAGGCGAAGCGGTTGAACTCCAGACAAGCTCGATGGTCTCTTTTCTTCAGCCGATTCCAGTTCATCCTCACCTATAGACCCGGGTCGAAGAATCTCAAACCGGACGCCTTGTCACGAGTCTACTCTCCTGCCATAAGAGAAGATACGGACATGACTGTTCTTCCTGCCGCTAAGATCGTGGCTCCTATCTCGTGGCAAGTTGAGGATACCGTGAGACAAGCTCAAGCCATCGAACCGGGTCCTAAGGGAGGTCCTGCCAATCGGTTGTTTGTTCCCAAGGCAGCAAGATCCCAAGTCCTTCTGTGGGGGCACTCCTCTCGCCTCACATGTCACCCGGGCGTAGGTCGCACCTTGGAGTTCATTCAGCGTAAGTTCTGGTGGCCCACCATAAGAGAAGACGTTGCCACTTTCGTCAAGGCCTGTTCCGTGTGCTGCCAGGGCAAATCTTCTCACCTCCGCCCTCAAGGACTCCTTCACCCTTTATCTATTCCCCACCGACCCTGGTCCCATATCTCGTTGGACTTTATTACTGGCCTTCCTCCGTCCCAGGGTAATACTACTATCCTAGTCATCATCGACAGGTTTTCTAAGGCGGCCAGGTTTGTTCCCTTGACCAAATTACCTTCTGCCAAGGAAACAGCTGAGTTGGTGATTAACCATGTGTTCCGAGTCTTTGGCATCCCGCAAGATATGGTTTCCGACAGAGGTCCCCAGTTCGCCTCAAGGTTTTGGAAGGCCTTCTGCCAACTCATAGGGGCCACGGCCAGTTTATCTTCAGGGTACCATCCGGAGTCCAACGGCCAAACTGAGAGGATGAATCAGGAGCTGGAAACCACCCTCAGATGTATGGTTTCCAACAACCCGTCCACATGGTCATCCTTCATTGTTTGGGCCGAGTACGCGCACAACACCTTGTGCTCCTCCTCCACTGGTATATCCCCGCACGAGTGTCAGTTTGGCTATGCTCCTCTGTTGTTCCCGGACCAGGAGGCAGAAGTCAGAGTGCCTTCAGCCTCGAGGTTCATCAGACGCTGTCGGCTTACGTGGAAGAAGGCACGTCTTAATCTTCTGCGTTCCTCACAGCAGTACCAACGACAAGCCAACAGACGTCGCCGTCCCGGTCCTACCCTGTACCCCGGCCAGAGAGTATGGCTCTCAACAAAAAACTTACCGCTACGGGTGGAGTCTCGCAAGCTGTCCCAGAGATTCATCGGTCCCTTTAAGATTGCCAGGAGAGTCAATCCCGTTACTTTTCGCCTGCACTTACCCAGATCCCTTAAGATCAATCCCACATTTCACATTTCTTTATTAAAACCTGTTGTTTTTTCTCCCCTTATCCCGGCAGGCAGACCTCCCCCTCCGCCCCGTGTCATCGGAGGCCAGTCGGCTTATACCGTCCACCGGATACTGGACTCCCGCCGGGTGCAGCGGTCCTGGCAGTATCTGGTGGACTGGGAAGGCTACGGTCCCGAGGAGCGCTCCTGGGTTCCTGCCAAGGACATACTGGACCCTGACCTCATTCGTCAGTTCAGGGCCCTCCACCCTGAGAAGGCTGGTAGGAACGTCAGGAGCCATTCCTAGGAGGGGGATTCTGTCAGGTTTTGGCCAGGACTGTTCTGGTTTGTGTCACTAGATGTCCCCATTGCACCTTTTTTGAACCTTTTGTTTTTTCCTTGCTCTTTTATTGATTGCACCTGTGTGTCGTTCCCTTGTTAGTATTTAAACCCTGTGTGTTCCTCAGTTCTTTGCTCAGTGTTTGTATGTTAGCACCCAGCCCCAGCCCAAGCCTTGTTGTGAACATATATTTTTCTCTTGTTGGATTTTCCAGAGGTTCTCTGGTTTTGTTCTTGAGTGTTTTGGATTAGTCTTTTGAGGTTTGTTTTTTCCCTTGCTGTTCTTACCACTTTGTGGATTTTCTTTGTATTTTGGAAGATATCCCTTTTTTGCCTCTTGGCTGTATTTTGGACTTTGTGGATTTAGATTCTTTGCCTGAAGATCTTGTTCTTTAATTAAACCACCATCTCTAGTACTGCTGTGTCTGCCTCATCTTCTGGGTTCTGCCGATTATTAGTGACTGTTTCACGCACCGGGTCCTGACAAAGCTCAGAGACCAAACCTATCAAATGGAAACAGGATGCACCTGAGCTCTATTTCGAGTCTTATAGGAAAGGGTCTGAATACGTATGTAAATAAGGTTGTTTAATTTTTTTATACATTTCTAAAAACCTGTTTTTGCTTAGACATTATGGGGTATTGTGATGTCATTATGGGGTATTGTGATGTCATTATGGGGTATTGTGTGTAGATTGATGAGGAAATACATTTATTTAATTCATTTTAGAATATGGCTGTGAGGTAAGAAATGTGTAAAAAGGGAAGGGTCTGTATATACACTGTATGTCCATATAATGGTAAGCCCTGCACAAATCAAAGAGTAGGATACTCACAGACACACTGGTCCCCGGCCAGGACGTGTCTTGCCTCGCACTGGTCACACAGGTGTCCCCTGACCCCGGCTTTACATTCACACTGGCCCGTCAGAGAGTCACACGCTGGATGGAGAGAACCTGCAGTACTACACCGACACTCTTCACACTTCCCACCTGAAGCTGACGGGTTCCCATAGTAACCCACTGCACACCTGAGAGAGGGGGAGAGAGAGGCGGGGGAAGGGAGGGGGGCAAAGAAACAGTGAGAGGGAGAAATAATGTAAATAGAGAGAGAGAGGGAGAGAGCGAGAGAAATAAATAAACAGATAAAGAGAGAATCAAATGGTTGTCTTAGAGTTGTATTGATGGTATCTAATGAAACACTTGACATCCAACAGGCGACACTGTAATACTCTCTCTTACCTCTCACAGTAGCGCCCCTCATAGCCGGGCTTGCAGGCGTTACAGCGGAAGTCTCCCATCACTCCCTCTAGAGCACAGGTAGGACTGAAGCTGACACACAACAATACACCCACTATGTCAGACAGTGTTATACGGACTACAATATCTCCTCATTGCCCCCTGCTGGCTAAGACCTCTATTACCAGAGAACACACTCACTGCCCCCTGCTGGCTAAGACCTCTATTACCAGAGGACACACTCACTGCCCCCTGCTGGCTAAGACCTCTATTACCAGAGGACACACTCACTGCCCCCTGCTGGCTAAGACCGCTATTACCAGAGGACACACTCACTGCCCCCTGCTGGCTAAGACCTCTATTACCAGAGGACACACTCACTGCCCCCTGCTGGCTAAGACCTCTATTACCAGAGGACACACTCACTGCCCCCTGCTGGCTAAGACCTCTATTACCAGAGGACACACTCACTGCCCCCTGCTGGCTAAGACCTCTATTACCAGAGGACACACTCACTGCCCCCTGCTGGCTAAGACCTCTATTACCAGAGGACACACTCACTGAATCCTGCTTGAACTCCACTGTAGACCAAATTAGCTTCAGCATTCTAAGGAAAACCCATTTACTTATGAGATTTAATATGTGCTCTTTACAATAGTGTGTAATCAATATGTGTGTATCAATCTCTTTAAAATACACTATGTGTGGAATGAGACATTTAAACTCAAGAACACTTATCAGAAGAGGTGTGGCTGAGAGGAGAGTGAGACAGGTACCTGTTCTCTTTGAGGGGGCAGGCACACAGCGAGCAGTCACTGACTGAGCCTTTCACGTCGCCATAGTACCCTGAGGAACACACGCTACATTGCTCCCCTGCTGTGTTGTGTTGGCAGCCCAGACATTCTCCTGTGTCTAGGTCACAGGCCTGGCTGTGGTTGTTACAACGGCAGGGCACACACGGCTGGATCAGGGGTCTCTTCCCCCGCATGTTCAGCTCAGTCACTGGTTGGCGGTAGTAGCCCGGGGCACACTCCTACACACAACACAAGTTAGCAACAATGGACAACACCACAATCCAGAACATACACGACATGGTCAAAAGTATGTGGACACCTGCTTGTCGAACATCTCATTCCAAAATCATGGGCATTAATATGGAGTTGGTCCCTCCCTTTGCTGCTATAACAGCCTCCACTCTTCTGGGAAGGCTTTCCACTAGATGTTGGAACATTGCTGCGGGGACTTGTTTCCATTCAGCCACAAGAACATTAGTGAGGTTGTGCGCTGATGTTGGGCGATTAGGCCTGGCTCGCAGTCGGCGTTTCAATTCATCCCAAAGGTGTTCGATGGGGTTGAGGTAAGGTCCTCGCTTTGTGCATGGGGTATTGTCATGTTGAAACAGGAAAGGGCCTTCCCCAAACTGTTGCCACATATTTGGAAAAACATAATAGTCTAGATTGTCATTGTATACTGTAGTGTTATAATTTCCCTTCACTGGAACTAAGGGGCCTAGCCCGAACAATGAAAAACAGCCCCAGACCATTATTCCTCCTCCAAACTTTATAGTTGGTACTATGCATTGGGGCAGGTAGAGTTCTCCTGGCATCTGCCAAACCCAGATTCATCTGTCAGACTGCCAGATGGTGAAGCGTGATTCATCACTCCAGAGAACATGTTTCCACTGCTCCAGAGTCCAATGCGTACACCACTCCAGCCGACGCTTGGCATTGCGCATGGTGATCTTAGGCTTGTGTGTGGCTGCTTGGCCATGGAAACCCATTTCATTAAGCTCCCCCCCAAAAAGTTATTGTGCTGATGTTGCTTCCAGAGGCAATGTGGAACTCGTTAGTGAGTGTTGCAACCAAGGACAGCAGATTTCTGTGCGCTATGCGCTTCAGCACTCGGCGGTCCCGTTCTGTGAGCTTGTGTGACCGTTGTTGCTCCTAGACGTTTCCACTTCACAATAACAGCACTTCCAGTTGACCGGGGCAGCTCTAGCGGGGCATAAATTTGACGAACTGAAAGTCACTGAGTTCTTCAGTAAGGCCATTCTACTGCCAACTCTACAGCCGAATCCACTCATTTGAAGAGGTGTCCACATGCTTTTGTATATATTTTATTACATTTTTTATTTCACCTTTATTTAACCAGGTAGGCCAGTTGAGAACAAGTTCTCATTTACAACTGTGACCTGGAAATAGTGTATTTGGAAATTACATGATATCGCTAGAATGGAAGAAAGACTGGTGTTGAGGGAAGAAAGACTGGTGTTGAGGGAAGAAAGACTGGTGTTGAGGGAAGAAAGACTGGTGTTGAGGGAAGAAAGACTGGTGTTGAGGGAAGAAAGACTGGTGTTGAGGGAAGAAAGACTGGTGTTGACGGAAGAAATTGTGGATAAGAAGATAAGATGTCTGTCAAATCACAGACGATCGTGCAACCCCAAGAGAGATGTGGAAAAACTGTCTTAAAGCAGTCTGACCTGGCAGGACAGTCCAGCATAGCCAGCTGGACACTCACAGGTCTCAATCAGACTCGCCAACTCCATATCCTCCAACCCTTGCTCCGCCTCTAGGGCCGTATCCATAGTGATATTGGATATTCTAACGAAAGACAAATACAATATTGATATGACACAAAAATAGTATGTATGTGTGTGTGTGTGTGTGTGTGTGTGTGTGTGTGTGTGTGTGTGTGTTCTAACCTGCTCTGCTGCAGCCCTGTACCATACGAGGCCTTGATGGTGATGTACTCGATGTTGCTCAGGACTGCCATGAAGTCAGAGTGACTCACAGCTTTCTCTGACACAGAGTTGAAATACTTCCACTTGTGCTGCTCAAGAGAAATCAAAGCATTATATTAGTTACATTATAACATATACTTTTTTTATAATTATATGATATTATTAATGATATTATTAGTAGGATTTGTAGGCTTTAGCTCAGCCGGATAAAACATTATTTTAGCATGTGGGTTCGAACCCCAGATAATCAGACTACTCCCGTGTGGCTCAGTTGGTAGAGCATGGCGCTTGCAACGCCAGGGTTGTGGGTTCATTCCCCACGGGGGGACCAGGATGAATATGTATGAACTTTCCAATTTGTAAGTCGCTCTGGATAAGAGCGTCTGCTAAATGACGTAAATGTACTCCAGCTTTAGGCCTTCTGGTCTCCTTTTTACCTCGGTCAGTGGGACGTCCTGACGGGTTGTTACCCCGTTGTCAGGGGCAGGCATGTCTATGTAGATGACCTGCTTCCCCAGATGACCCCCCCTCATCAGGACCTGAGGCTCGTAGTTGGCCAGGCCGGCCCCATCCATAGCATAGAACGCCACCACGTAGGATAGCTTCCCTCCGTATGACAACAACTAGAAAGAGAAGAGAAGAAAGGTTGAGTATATTTGAGATATTATATGTACCAAGTGACTATTCCATTGGTTCTATTGCACCAGACAAGCTCAGTCAACTGCAGCTATTTGAAAGAAAACAAATACTATTGGAACCCAGGTCTGAAGTCTCATATACAGTGCTCTCCGCTAATATTGACACCCTTGGTAAATATGAGCAAAACAGGCTGTGAAAAAATATCTTTATTGTTTATCTTCTTGGTCTTTCATTCAAAATATTCACAAAAATCTAACCTTTAATTAAAGTAAAATAATTGAAAGAAAAAATAAATGATTAGCATAAAACAACTATTTTTCTCAAATATATGTGTGCCACAATTATTGGCACCCCTTCATTCAATACTTTGTGCAACCTCCCTTTGCCAAGATAACAGCTCTGTCTTCTCCTATAATGCATAATTAGGTTGGAGAACACATGGCAAGGGATCTGAGACCATTCCTTCCGTACAGAATCTCTCCAGATCCTTCAGATTCTGAGGTCCACACTTGTAGACTATCCTCTTCAGCTCATCCCACAGGTTTTCTATGGGGTTCAGGTCAGGGGACTGGGATGGCCATGGCAAAACCTTGATTCTGTGGTCAGTGAACTGTTTTTGTATTGATTTTGAGGTGTGCTTTGGATCATTGTCCTGCCTGAAGATCCAACCACGACCTAGTTTAAGCTCCCTAGCAGAGGCAGTCAGGTTTTGATTTAATATCTGCTGGTACTTGATATAGTCCATGATACCATGTATCCTAACAAGTTGTCCAGGACCGTTGGAAGAAAAACAGCCCCACAACATCAAAGATCCACCACCATACTTCACAGTGGGGATGAGGTACTTTTCTGTATATCTATATTTTCTGTCTACACCAAACCCACCTCTGGTGTTTGTTTCCAAAAAGCTCTATTTTGGTCTCATCTGACCATAGAACCTGGTCCCACTGAAAGTTCCAGTAACGTTGGGCAAACTGTAGGCGCTTGAGTTTGCTGTTTGATGACAGCAAAGGCTTTTTTATGGCAACCCTCCCAAACAACTTGTGGTTACGTAGGTGACGTCTGATCGTAGTTTGGAGACTTTCTGACCCCAAAACCCAACTAACGTCTGCAATTCTCCAGCTGTGATCCTTGGATATGTTTTGTCCATTCGAACCATCCTCCTGACTGTGCGTGGGGTCAATATAGACACACTTTCTCTTCCAGGCCCATTGTTAACATCTCCAGTTGCTTTAAACTTCATTATTGCCCTGATAGTGGAAATGGGCATTTTCAACCATTGAGCTATTTTCTTCTAGGCATTTCCTGATTTGTGCAGCTCAACAACCTTTTGTCTCACATCATTACTGTATTCTCGGGTCTTTCCCATAGTGATGGATGATTATGGGAACTTGGTCTGTGTGTCACCTCATATTTATACCCCAGTGAAACAGGAAGTCATGGCTTACCACTTAAGTGTTCCTAATCACTAAGGTGAACTTAAAATCGTAAAATATGAATGGGAATATACTTCAGTTAGATTTTACTCATAAACATTTCTAGGTGTGCCAATAATTGTGGCACACATGTTTTGGAGAAAAATATTTATTTCACATTTATTTTTTCCAATCATTTTACTTAAATTAAACGTTCGATATTTGTGAATATTTTGAATGAAAGAGCAACAGGATAAACAGCAAAGACATTTTCTTCACAGCCCATTTTGATTATATTTACCAAGGGTGCCAATATTAGTGGAGGGCACTGTAGTCACTTCATGAGGTAACATTGATGTGAGGTGTACTGCACCTTGTTTCCCTGGTAGTGTTTAGGCAGCCTCCAGTAGTAGGGTCCAGCCAGGCTGGGGGTCTCTATGTCCCTAGTGTCTAGCAGCATGTCTGGGTTCTGGTAGTAGACCCCCACTACACTGCCCTGGAGGTCACTCTGACTGACCACACGCAGCAGCTCTGGGTCAGAACCCAGTGTGATCTGTATGCAGATAGATACACACAAACACATGAGTATGTGCATAGACAAACACACACACATGCAGATGCAGACCCACACACACACACTCACAGATGCAGACCCCCAACACACACACACACACACACACACACACACACACACACACACACACACACACACACACACACACACACACACACACACACACACACACACACACACACACACACACACACACACACACACACACACACACACACACAGATGCAGACATACATATTTGCTTCTCCTCCTCCATCAGGAGATGAGGTCTACAGCACAGGAGGTTGATGGAATGGTATCAAATATATCAAACATGGTTTCTATGTGTTCAATGCCATTCCATTCGCTCCGTTCCATCCATTGTTATGAGCCAACCTCCCCTCAGCAGCCTCCACTGATTTACAGCCAGCTCAGCTGTGCCATCTCTTATCACTAATTATGACCAGGAAATAGATAACCCGGCTAGCTACATCTGTGGTCTTTCAGATTCCTCTGTCTGAGGGGGCCGTGGGGGGGGGGGTGCTACACAGGGCACGTGTGTCCTTGAGCGGGCACCGTACGTGGCATCACTAAGCGGTCGCCACCACAACAGATGGGCATCCTATTGGGTATCTTTCTAGGCATTTCATTTCCTCTCTATTGTGTCCAATTAAAATGAAGCTAATTAGGAGCATTGAGCGAGTAATGAGGATACAGATATTGTTCTTCATCCAGACAGATGAGATAGTATACAGCTGGAGAATTATCATTTTGATTTGTTTAACTAGGCAAGTCAGTTAAGAACAAATTCTCATTTACAATAACGGTCTAGGAACAGTGGGTTAACTGCCTTGTTCAGGGGCAGAACGACAGTCACTCCCTGACCTTAGTATTCTTTGTTTTCTTTATTATTTTGGTTAGGTCAGGGTGTGACAAGGGGTGGTTTGTTTAGTTTTGTCTTGTCTAGGGGTGTTTGTATGTCTATGGGTTTTTGACTAGTCTAGGTAGTTATATGTCTATGGTTGCCTAGATTGGTTCTCAATTAGAGGCAGCTGTTTATCGTTGTCTCTGATTGGGAACCATATTTAGGCAGCCATATTCTTTGAGTATTTCGTGGGTGATTGTCTATGTGTTAGTTGCCTGTGTCTGCACTTTTCATATATAGCTTCACGTTGTTTTGTAAGTTTGTTTAAGTGTTCTTCGTTTCATTAAATGAGAAGATGTATTCATCTCACGCTGCGCCTTGGTCTCATCAATACAACGAACGTGACAACGACAGATTGTTACCTTGTCAGCTCGGGGATTTGATCTAGCAACCTTTCGGTTACTGGCACCAACGCTCTAACCACTAGGCTACCTGCCGCCCATGGGCCAAATCATTGTCTGGTTACACCTGACCAAATAGCTTTGAACTCAGAAATAGATGATATCTTCCTGGTAATAACGCATTTTCAGGAAGAACTCCAGGCTCTAAGCACGATCCATTGTTAGATTTGATATGCAGGTTGTTTCTTGGCTAACGAGGTTATAAACAAGACAGAGAAAATGATTCTGAGATAAACCAGACAAATAGAAGCCAAGTTATTATACAGTATTGTTGTATAAAGAACATAAGAGTATCACTAAACAAAGGTATTCCAATCCCAGACAACAACTAGAAAGAATAAAACGTATTTTGTTTCAAAGAATGTGCCATCATTTCATATAGACGTGGCGGAATGAAGGCCGCTCAACACCTTCAGACAATGGCAGACAGTTTCTCAATCCTGTTAGCATAGCCACAAGAGGAAGCAGTTGGGCGGAACTAAAACAGGAAACCAGGGTAATAGTCAGTAGCAGACACACGTTTTAAAACGGTTTGCAATGGAAAATAAAGAATCCAGAGGGTGCAACGTTATAAAACATTCAGGTAGAAAATGCATTGTGCCAAACAGACATATTCATCTGTCAGGGTAAATAGTGTAGAGTGATCGTTCCCCACTGGGGAAAAACTGGTTGAATCAACATTGTTTCTGCATTATTTCAACCCCAAAAATCTATGTGATGCCGTTGAATCAACATGGAAAACTGATTGGATTTGCAAAAAGTCATCAACGTAAAGGGCATTTCCTATTTTTTCACCCAACTTTGAACCTAAATTCAATGACATGGTTACCTTTTTGTTGATTTCACGTTGAATTCACGTTAGTTGAAAACTCAACCAAACTAGACGTTGAACTGACGTTTGTGCCCAGTGGGTCTATTCAGCACATTTCTATCGTCAGCGTTCTGAATGTTTCAATTCACTGAACAGACCCCAGGATGATGAGGGTTTGGATAAGTGGATTGTACTCACCGGCACCCGGACCATCCCACCCAGCTCCTCACAGTCTGAGGAGACCCCGAAACAGAAGCAGGGGCTGCAGCCGGCCGGGTTAGAAACAGATAGGCCCATGGTTCCCTTCTTACACTCATCACAGCCACCTCCGCCCACATTGTCCTGGCAACCAGAGACCAGTGAATTAAAATAGACAACATACTTAGTACGGACACAATAAAACACAACACTATCATAGGCCATAAGGGATATGATATTCCATCATATGGACGATTACTGTTTGTTCACTCAACTAATTTCACCAACAGTTGAAGTACCTTGCACACACAGTTCCCTGGGGCCTCACAGCTGCACACGCCCACTTCTTCATCACAGAACTCCTCTCTGGTGCCGTTGATGTTGCAGTTGCACACCGTGCATTCTGGGTAGCCCCTGTAGCCCATGGCACAGCGGTCACAGTTCTGTCCAGCGAAATCAGAGCGGCACTGGCACTGCCCGTTGGTGATGCCACACTGGGTGGCAAAGCTGCCCATCTCACTGCAGTTACATGACTAGGAACAAAGGGGCAAAGATGAGCTTTAATAAGCACCTTTTATGTTATATGAATTTGCTTGTTACAGTTATAACTTATGAAGCATCTATGTAGGCATTAAAAAGGTATATGTAGGGCTATGTAGGCCTTATAAAGGCTTCTACATGTCCAGTTGGAGAGGTAGGTTTTACCTTACAGCCTGTCACAGTGTCGTGACCCCAGTGACCTTCCTCACACAGATCACACTTCTCTCCTCTGGTGTGGGGAGGACAGATACACTCGCCTGTCGTCATGTTACAGTTGCCATGGGTGTGGGCACACTCACACTCTGATGGGGGGAGTAGAGAGAGAGAGAGAGAGAGATGGAGAGAGATGGAGAGAGAGAGATGGAGAGGGAGAACAAAAGAGAGAGAGAGATGGAGATGTAGAGAGAGAGATGACGAAAGAGAGAGATGGAGATGAAGAGAGAGAGAAAGAGAGATGGAGATGAAGAGAGAGAGAAAGAGAGAGATGAAGAGACAGAGAAAGAGAGAGATGGAGATGGAGAGAGAGAGAAAGAGAGATATGAAGATGGAGAGAAAGAGAGAGAGAGAGAGAGAGAGAGAGAGAGAGAGAGAGAGAGAGAGAGAGAGAGAGAGAGAGAGAGAGAGAGAGAGAGAGAGAGAGAGAGAGAGAGAGAGAGAGAGAGAGTGGGTGGGTGGGTGGAGAGAGCATTATGGTCAGTTCAGATCAGAATGAAACTCAGATGTAAATGTCTGGTAAAGTTTGGGTAATGTTTGTGGCCTTACGTGTACAGCCGCTGCCCTGGTAGTTAAAGTAACTGTGATGACAGCGGTCACACTTGTCCCCCGCCACCCCTGGGATGCATTGGCACCTCCCATCTTCCTCACAGGCCATGGACACAGATCCTGACTGGATACAGTCACATTCTCTGCACCCCTGTCCGTTGAGAAGACCGTGGAAGCCCACCTGGAAAACACCAATTCTTAGCAAATTTCATCAACTAAGCAGCATAATTCTGAGAACCCTCTTGATCTTTCATTCAAACTTTATTAAGCTGTAAAACATCAATACAAGTATATCCAGACATAAAATGTGCACATTACTCTGAGTCTGTTTCCTTGATAGAGAGCATGTAGCAGGAGGCCAAGCGACGTTAGACGCAACACTTCTACGTGTCCAATGACATCGTCACTATCAATCAGGGGGTCTCAATGTCACCAAACATGAACAGGCAGGAAGTACTTCTTATCTCCTGTTATATTACTCATCTGTCTCCATCAGTCCTCTCTGTCAAAACGGTCAACTCTCAGTCCAAGTTGGACCCAATGGAGAACCAGGAACCAGACAGCCAGGCCTTGGGTCAGACTTTACCACAGCCAGAGCATCTGATTCTGGGATTAGAGAGAAACTGCTAACCCTCTTCCATCCCCATCTATCAATATCTATATCATCAATATCTATATCTATATCATCTATATCTATATCCCCAATTGGAATGCAAAATTAATTAAACTTATTGAGAGAGAAAAGTCCAAGATTGCTCTACTGTTTTCTCTAGATAAGGATCTCTAGGTGTTTAAAATCCATGTGTTTTGGTTACATTTGAACAGCCCCTGCCCAGCCAAAGAGCTCCCCTCCCCCCACCTCGAGCAAATAAGCCCCGCTACTGCCCTAAAAACAATCTACAAAATATGTCTCTGTCCCCCTCCTCCTCCCCCCCCCCCTCTCTAACAGGGAGGCGATAGATAAGCTGACCCTGTTAATGAATATATCCAAAACATTGGACTGCCTTCCGACCAGCTGGGCTCTATTGGAAGGCGGGTGTGGGAAGAAGGACACGGAAAGGAGATAAGCGGGAGACCTTGGACACCCACTGATAACTAAGCGTTCCAATGGACTGGGCTGGGGTTAGTAACTTAGTATCTGCTTCCAAATTCCAAATACTCATTCCATGTAGAGGTGTGGGAGTGGAGAGTTGGGAGGAATTACAGGGAAAATAGACTAGGAGGGTAGAAGGGACTGGCCACGTGACTCGACCATATAGCCAGAAAAACTCTTGGCCCTTTGGTACGTGAGCACAGAGAATGCTATACAATCTACATACCTGACACTGGTCACACTTCTCTCCCACCACGTTGGGTTTGCAGGTACACTGTCCAGTGAGCAGGTCACACACTCCCGAGTACGACCCTTTTTCATGGCAACCACAAGCTACACGCAGTGGAGAAATAGGTAGCAAAACATAGTCGTAACATACATGTTAATAACA
Organism: Salvelinus alpinus; assembly: GCF_045679555.1. NCBI lineage: Eukaryota > Metazoa > Chordata > Actinopteri > Salmoniformes > Salmonidae > Salvelinus > Salvelinus alpinus. Next base: position 58,743,653 of record NC_092093.1, read on the forward strand.
CCAGGACTCATGCTCTTTGTGTTGAAAAGAATACCGGTGAGGTGAGAGTTCACACAGTTCTCAAAGATCCATCGTGATGATAGAATACTGTTTGTTTTTCATGTAGTATAAACAATATGCAGACTTCTTAGCAAGTTTAGTGAAATGAGGCTGAACGGGTGAAGGTATGCAAGCCTTGCAGTATTGCGATGTTCCCCTAGATGTCCCTCTATCCATTATAAAGAGCTATTCTACAGTTGTCTTTCAGGAGAATGAAACACACACATCTGAAGTAAAATTGCACATCCATCATAATATTTTGGACCATGTTTGATGGCCAAATAAGTTCCATTCTAGGTGATGACTGAATCCATCCACATATCTCCCTGTAAATACCACATTCCTATTGTCATAATATAAATGTATTGTCAATGTTGTAGAATGCAGACATTGTCACAAAACCAGGTCTGGGAAGGAGAAGCCTGCAGTATTACCATACCCAAAGGCTAAGGGGATTATACAGCTTCATGTGATGGTTCTAAGACTTCATAAGCTGTTCATAAGCTGCCCTGAGAGGCCAGGTCCCATGCCATATCATATTCAGACAGGGATTTAACCTGACCTTTGACATCACAATGCCGGGGGTAACATGTCTGGGTCTGTATTCACAATGCGTCTCAGAAAGGGAGTGCTGATCTAGGATCAGTCTTACCTTTTAGATCATAATGAATAAGATTACATGGATAAGGTGGGACCTGATCCCAGATCAGCACTGCTACCCTGAGATGAATATGGTTCCTGACCCATAACAGACCTTATTGTTAGGATTAGGTCTAAAATGTGATGTTGGGGCCGGGGTGGAAGCAGATGTAGGTCAAAGTTGAGATTTCATCTGTGCTTGGTTGGCCACGTCCTTCACTCAGCATTCCTCTGACTTGCTAACTGCTACTCAGAAACGTGCAAAAGTGTCTATTTTCTGTCTATTCTCACTGTGTCATTCTGTGATGTAGTTCAGTACATATCATAGACTACAGTTAGATAGATGCTGGTGTCTCTGTTAACTAGTATGTTCAGTACATGGTGGATGTTGCTTATTGTGTAAATATAACTTTGTGGGGATCTGTGGAAGAATCCACTAAAAGGGCAATAATCATCCTCCTCCTCTTCATCATCTTCCTCCTCCTCACCATCATCACCACCACCACCATGGCTCTCTTACCCTGGCAGTTCTTGGCGGTGATGGCGTCACCGTAGTAGCTGTCCTCACACCTCTCACACTGGTCTCCGCTGGTGTGGCTGTGACACTTCAGACACACACCGCTGCTAGTGTCACAGTGGCCCGGCTCCCAGGGGTCCACGTTACCGTTACACTCACACACCACGCACTCCTGGTCTGCCACCGTCGGGTCGCCTTGGTAACCGTTAGCACACCTAGATGTCAAAGTTAGAAGATGAACAAATAATACAAAAAAACTATTAGTTAAATAGTTGAGACTAGTATTAATGTATTGTACTTGAGTTTCACGTATAATTTCCCCATGTAAACTGTTATTAAGTACAGTACCAGTCAAAAGTTTGGACACATCTACTTACTTATTTTTACTATTTTCTACAATTGCAAAATAATAGTGAAGACATCAAAACTATGAAACAACACATGGAATCATGTTGTAAACAAAAAAGTGTTAAATAAATCAAAATATATTTTATATTTGAGATTCTTCAAAGTAGCCACCCTTTGCCTTGATGACAGCTTTGCACACTCTTGGCATTCTCTCAACCAGCTTCACTTGGAATGCTTTTCCAACAGTCTTGAAGGAGTTCCCACATATGCTGAGCACATTTTGGCTGCTTTTCCTTCACTCTGCGGTCCAACTCATCCCAAACCATCTCAAATGGTTTTTAATGCCTTTAAGGGGGTGGAAGGGCTCCATGGCTGGGTAGTGAGCACCCCACACCCAGGCCAAATCAATAGGGGGTGCACATGGTCATATTACCATTGGGTTGAGGTCGGGTGATTCTTGGACAAAGCAAGTCTCTTCTTCTTATTGGTGTCCTTTAGTAGTGGTTTCTTTGCAGCAATTCGACCATGAAGGCCTGATTCACACAATCTCCTCTGAACAGTTGATGTTGAGATGTGTCTGTTACTTGAACTCTGTGAAGCATTTATTTGAGCACTGAGTGGCCCAGCCAGAGCACTGACTTAAACCCGATCTAACATCTCTGGAGAGACCTGAAAATAGCTGTGCAGCGACGTTCCCCTTCCAACCTGACAGAGATTGAGAGGATCTGCAGAGAAGAATGGGAGAAACTCCTCAAATACAGGTGTGCCAAGCTTGTAGCGTCATACCCAAGAAGACTCAAGGCTGTAATCGCTGCCAAAGGGGCTGAGTACTGAGTAAAGGGTCTGAATACTTATGTAAATGTGATATTTCCATTTTTTTTTTTTTAAATACATTTGTAAAAATGTCTAAAAACCTGTTTTTGCTTCGTTGTTATGGGATATTGTGTGGGTTTGATGAAGGGGGAAAAAACTATTTAAACAAATGTAAAATAAGGCTGTAATGTAACAAAATATGGAAAAAGTCAAGGGGTCTGAATACTTTCCCAATGCACTGTATAACTGTTTATATAGTACAGGTTAAAGAAGTGAAGACAAGGTCAAACTGAGAATGTACGGTTTAATACCCTTTAGTCAACATACCTCTCACACTTAGTCCCAGTGTAGCCCTGCTGACACTGGTCACATGTCACCTGCCCAGGGCCCTCTAGGAGACAGGTGGGGCTGAAACTGAAGAAGAGAACAGGAGCGTCAGCAGGGAGGACCGTAATGATGACATCACATTATCTGGTAAGAGCTTTCTATTTATAGTGCTTTTCTAAAACTTTAAGCATTTCATATTGTATGAGTGGAGATCCCACCCCTTCCACCCCCTAACATTGAGAAACACCAGCACTAATTTATTGCTTGGTATCAGTTCACACAACAGCTAACCTAACTGTCATTAAAAAACAGCAATACAGTAAATGGTACAGTTGAAACATTCTGTTGTTGACATGAAACCTACAACAACCAATATCAGCCAGACTCTCCACCACCCAGTGTTCACACATATGTGACCCATCTATCACCATGGAGAGGGATTCTACAATCTGAATGAATGGCATGTTGGCACAGTCACTCACTTGTTCGTTGCCACTGTCAGCGGGCAAGCGCATCTCTGGCAGTCCTCCGGGGTGCCCTCAGAGGGGTTGCCATAGTAACCGTGGAGGCATTGGTCACAGTGGGGCCCAGTGGTATTGTGAGTACAGTCCTGGGGAAAGATTTAAGGCGACAGTGCCCGATAAAACTTATTTCTGGTCTGACACACATGCCCTTACGCTGCCATAGACACACCATTGCAACCAACTTTCTTGAGATGTCTCAACATCCACTGTTAATGGGATAGTTAACATGGCAGTGGACGTTTTAGAGATGTTTCAACATCCACTGTTAATGGGATAGTTAACATGGCAGTGGACGTTTTAGAGATGTCTCAACATCCACTGTTAATGGGATAGTTAACATGGCAGTGGACGTTTTAGAGATGTTTCAACATCCACTGTTAATGGGATAGTTAACATGGCAGTGGACGTTTTAGAGATGTCTCAACATCCACTGTTAATGGGATAGTTAACATGGCAGTGGACGTTTTAGAGATGTCTCAACATCCACTGTTAATGGGATAGTTAACATGGCAGTGGACGTTTTAGAGATGTCTCAACATCCACTGTTAATGGGATAGTTAACATGGCAGTGGACGTTTTAGAGATGTCTCAACATCCACTGTTAATGGGATAGTTAACATGGCAGTGGACGTTTTAGAGATGTCTCAACATCCACTGTTAATGGGATAGTTAACATGGCAGTGGACGTTTTAGAGATGTCTCAACATCCACTGTTAATGGGATAGTTAACATGGCAGTGGACCTTTTAGAGATGTCTCAACATCCACTGTTAATGGGATAGTTAACATGGCAGTGGACGTTTTAGAGATGTCTCAACATCCACTGTTAATGGGATAGTTAACATGGCAGTGGACGTTTTAGAGATGTCTCAACATCCACTGTTAATGGGATAGTTAACATGGCAGTGGACGTTTTAGAGATGTCTCAACATCCACTGTTAATGGGATAGTTAACATGGCAGTGGACGTTTTAGAGATGTTTCAACATCCACTGTTAATGGGATAGTTAACATGGCAGTGGACGTTTTAGAGATGTTTCAACATCCACTGTTAATGGGATAGTTAACATGGCAGTGGATGTTTTAGAGATGTTTCAACATCCACTGTTAATGGGATAGTTAACATGGCAGTGGATGTTTTAGAGATGTTTCAACATCCACTGTTAATGGGATAGTTAACATGGCAGTGGATGTTTCAGATTATTTCCCACTTTTTAAAAAACTGTTTGGATAAACACCCTAGGTAAGTCAAAAATAAAGCTCATAAAAAGTGAACTATCCCTTTAAGTGCACCCAACCGTTAAACCTGACCGCTAAACCTAACCAGTAAATCTAACCGCTAAACCAAAAAGCTAAACCAAACCGCTAAACCTAACTGCTAAACCTAACCAGTAAATCTAACCGCTAAACCAAACCGCTAAACCAAACCGCTAAACCTAACCGCTAAACCTAACCAGTAAATCTAACCGCTAAACCTGACCGCTAAACCTAACCGCTTAACCAAACCGCTAAACCTAACCGCTAAACCTAACCGCTAAACCTAACCGCTAAACCGAACCGCTAAACCTAACCGCTAAACCAAACCGCTAAACCTAACCGCTAAACCTGAACGCTAAACCTGACCGCTAAACCAAACCGCTAAACCTAACCGCTAAACCAAACCGCTAAACCTAACAGCTAAACCAAACTACAACAGGCGCCGACAGAGATGGCCGCCTCGCTTCGCGTTCCTAGGAAAATATGCAGTATTTTTTTTTTTTTATGTGTTATTCCTTACATTGGTACCCCAGGTAATCTTAGGTTTCATTACATACAGTCGGGAGGAACTACTGAATATAAGAGCAACGTCAACTCACCATCGTTACAACCAGGAATATGACTCTCCCGAAGCGGATCCTGTGTTTTGCCTTCCACCCAATACAATGGATCTGATCCCAGCCGGCGACCCTAAACAACGACGCCGTAAAAGGGGCAAACGAAGCGGTCTCCTGGTCAGGCTTCGGAGACGGGCACATCGCGCTCCACTCCCTAGCATACTACTCGCCAATGTCCAGTCTCTTGACAACAAGGTTGATGAAATCCGAGCAAGGGTAACATTCCAGAGAGACATCAGCGATTGTAACGTTCTTTGCTTCACGGAAACATGGCTCACTCGAGAGACGCTAACGGAGTCGGTGCAGCCAGCTGGTTTCTTCACGCATCGCGCCGACAGAAACAAACATCTTTCTGGTAAGAAGAGGGGCGGGGGTGTATGCCTTATGATTAACGAGACGTGGTGTGATCATAACAACATACAGGAACTCAAGTCATTCTGTTCACCTGATTTAGAATTCCTCACAATCAAATGTCGACCGCATTATCTACCAAGGGAATTCTCTTCGATTATAATCACAGCCGTATATATTCCCCCCCAAGCAGACACATCGATGGCCCTGAACGAACTTTATCTGACTCTTTGTAAACTGGAAACCACACACCCTGAGGCTGCATTCATCGTAGCTGGGGATTTTAACAAGGCTAATCTGAAAACAAAACTCCCTAAATTCTATCAGCATATCGATTGTGCTACCAGGGCTGGTAAAACCTTGGATCATTGTTATACTAACTTCCGCGACGCATATAAGGCCCTCCCCCGCCCTCCTTTCGGAAAAGCTGACCACGACTCCATTTTGTTGCTTCCAGCCTACAAACAGAAACTAAAACAGCAAGCTCCCGCGCTCAGGTCTGTTCAACGCTGGTCCGACCAATCTGATTCCACGCTTCAAGACTGCTTCGATCACGTGGATTGGGATATGTTCCGCATTGCGTCCAACAACAACATTGACGAATACGCTGATTCGGTGAGCGAGTTCATTAGAAAGTGCATTGACGATGTCGTACCCACAGCAACGATTAAAACATTCCCAAACCAGAAACCGTGGATTGATGGCAGCATTCGCGTGAAACTGAAAGCGCGAACCACTGCTTTTAACCAGGGCAAGGTGACCGGAAACATGACCGAATACAAACAGTGTAGCTATTCCCTCCGCAAGGCAATCAAACAAGCTAAGTGCCAGTATAGAGACAAAGTAGAGTCGCAATTCAACAGCTCAGACACAAGAGATATGTGGCAGGGTCTACAGTCAATCACGGATTACAAAAAGAAAACCAGCCCCGTAGCGGACCAGGATGTCTTGCTCCGAGACAGACTAAATAACTTTTTTGCTCGCTTTGAGGACAATACAGTGCCACTGACACGGCCCGCTACCAAAACCTGCGGGCTCTGCTTCACTGCAGCCGAGGTGAGTAAAACATTTAAACATGTTAACCCTCGCAAGGCTGCAGGCCCAGACGGCATTCCCAGCCGCGTCCTCAGAGCATGCGCAGACCAGTTGGCTGGTGTGTTTAAGGACATATTCAATCAATCCTTATCCCAGTCTGCTGTTCCCACATGCTTCAAGAGGGCCACCATTGTTCCTGTTCCCAAAAAAGCTAAGGTAACTGAGCTAAACGACTGCCGCCCCGTAGCACTCACTTCCGTCATCATGAAGTGCTTTGAGAGACTAGTCAAGGACCATATCACCTCCACCCTACCTGACACCCTAGACCCACTCCAATTTGCTTACCGACCCAATAGGTCCACAGACGACGCAATCGCAACCACACTGCACACTGCCCTAACCCATCTGGACAAGAGGAATACCTATGTGAGAATGCTGTTCATCGACTACAGCTCAGCATTTAACACCATAGTACCCTCCAAACTCGTCATCAAGCTCGAGACCCTGGGTCTCGACCCCGCCCTGTGCAACTGGGTCCTGGACTTCCTGACGGTCCGCCCCCAGGTGGTGAGGGTAGGTAACAACATCTCCACCCCGCTGATCCTCAACACTGGGGCCCCACAAGGGTGCGTTCTGAGCCCTCTCCTGTACTCCCTGTTCACCCACGACTGCGTGGCCATGCACGCCTCCAACTCAATCATCAAGTTTGCGGACGACACTACAGTGGTAGGCTTGATTACCAACAACGACGAGACGGCCTACAGGGAGGAGGTGAGGGCCCTCCGCTAAACCTGACTGCTAAACCAAACCGCTAAACCTAACCGCTAAACCTGACCGCTCAACCAGACCGCTCAACCTGATCGCTAAACCTGACCGCTAAACCTGACCGCTAAACCTGACCGCTAAACCTGACCGCTAAACCTAACAGCTAAACCTGACTGCTAAACCTAACCGCTAAATCTAACCGCTAAACCTAACCGCTAAACCTAAACGCTAAACCAAACCGCATCAATGTGAAGCATTTTCACTATTGCAATTGAATGTAGTAGCTTTAGCATGTCTTTTGATTGTCATAGTATATTAACAGAACGGATGCCTGGCAGTATCCATTGGATAATCACTGCCATTTAAACGCCTAACACAGCATTAACTTGTCATCCAATAAAGCAAGGAACTCAATTGAAACACAGTCCAAAGTGGCACTCTATTCTCTATAATTTATTGCACTACATAGGGGATAGGATATGTCTCTAGCCAAAAGTAGTGCACTATATAGTAGTGCACTACCTGACTTGCCTAGTTAAACAAAGGTAAAAAACTAAATTAAATTTAAAAAATAATTTAGGAATAGGATGCCATTTCAGATGCAGCATAGAAGAGTGATTCATCATATGACTGTCAACAAACACAGCTCAAGCCAGGAAGCTTCCTACTGGGGGTTTGCTCATTGGTGTGCTGTAGCCTCTAACTGCGAAGTGAAGCTCTGACTGGTTCAGAGGTTATCTAGTGCAGATGTTAGGATCAGATAAACAGCTAGATGAGACCGCGTCCTTATTTTACACAGATAGTGGTGGAAGAAGTTGAGATCACGCTTTGAGTCAATAAACAAGCCATAGCTGTACATGTATGGGATATCTATGTGTCATATATCTATGTCTATGCTCCCGCTGTCTAAACATGACACGCTGCAAATAGAGGACTCACCAGACACACTCCGTTGATGTCACATTCCGTAGCATGGTTGTTACACTCACACTGGAGACAGTTGCCCCCGAACAGGATCCCCCCGACGCGATAGAACCCAGATGAACAGGACTACAAACACAGAGAGAACAACAATAACATCATTTAGCGGTCGCTTTTACCCAAAGTCACATACAGTAAGCACAGGTACTCAGATTGTGTGGCTCATATGACATGATATAATCCAGACAGAGGAGGCTGGTGGGTTGAACTATAGGAGGACGGGCTCACTGTATTGGCTGGAATGGAATAATTGGAACAGAGTCAAACCTGGTTTCCATATGTTTGATGTGTTTGATACCGTTTCATTCATTCCATTCCAGCCATTAACAATGAGCCCGTCCTCCTATAGCTCCTCCCATCAGCCTCCTCTGAATCCATACACACAGTACTACAAACACAAAGACAACTATAACATAATCATTTAGCCGTTGTTGTCCTGAAGTGACACATAGTAAACACGTATTCAAAAATATGTGGGAATTGAACCCACAACCTTGTTGCTAACACCATGCTCTTCTTCCACCTCTAACTAACCAAGCCAACTGAAAAGCATAATGAGCTTTGCTTTTACAATGGATACAGCTCAAATCATTAACAAACTAGACTAGACACCCTACAGTAGTAAACAGTATCAATCTGGCCATCGTCACATGACCTGGGTTTTTACCTCACAGGATGTGCCAGAGTAGCCCAAGGGACACTCACACTGCTCCACGTCCCGGGCCTGGACTGTGTTAGTAGAATTGATGTCTACCATGTCCAGAGATACAGTGCTCAACCTGAGTTCCCCCTCTGCGCTGGCATTGAGGTGACCTCTGATCCTCAGCCCGGCCACGTCGGCCAGTGCAGTCATCAGCTCGTCCCTGTCCACCCTCTGACCTGTGTGCAGGTCTACAAAGCCCTGTGGCACGAGCTCCACAGAAACATGCTGCTCACGCAGGGGCATCAGCAAGAGCTGCCTGGGGGGCATCTGACGCAGGGTCCTTCCGTTCCCCTGGAGGCACATCCAAACAAGGTAGTTAGCAACACATTTTGATTTACAATGACGACCTGATGTAGGTTCAGGGGCTGGTGTACTCAACCCTTAAGAATAGTTTTACATTTAGGCCGGGGTGATTCTGCAATCATCTATATGACTCCTTCAGGTCTGCAATCACTGAAGGGCTAGGGGCTAGAGGTTTCTTTAAATTACCCACTGGGAAAAAACTGGTTGAATCAACGTTGTTTCCACGTCATTTCAACAACAACAAAACATGTATGTGATGACACTGAATCAAGATTGGAATTGCAAAAAGTCATCAACATACGGGAATTTTGTCTTTTTTTCCACTCGACTTTTAACCTAAATCCAATGTCATGGTGCATTTTTTGGAGGATTTCACGTTGAACTCACGTTAGTTGACAACTCAACCCAATGTAAATCAAAAATAGACGTTGAACTGACTTCTGTGCCCATTGGGAAGGTTTTAGTTAGTCTTGCTTTCCATTGCACTTCCATACCGCTAACACCATAGCCAGGTTGAAAATGATAAGATCAGATCGCTTTATTGGTCAATTGCACACAAGGTCCAACTGAAATTTGACTTCCACATTTAACCCAACCCCTCTGAAAGACACACATACAGGACATACAGATACATATAGAGGTTTTAGAGAGGTGCGGGGGGCTGCCACACTGGGTGCCCGGGGAGCTGTTGTCGTGGGGGGTTAAGTGCCTTGCTCAAGGGCACAATGGCATCTAGGATTTTAAACCAGCAGCCTCTCTAAACGCTATTCTACCTGTAAGCCCAATAGTTAGCCCAATATCTATTAGCCCAATATTTAGTTAGCCCAATATCTGTTAGCCCAATATTTAGTTAGCCCAATATCTGTTAGCCCAATATTTAGTTAGCCCAATATCTATTAGCCTAATATTTAGTTAGCCCAATATCTATTAGCCCAATATTTAGTTAGCCCAATATCTATTAGCCCAATATTTAGTTAGCCCAATATCTATTAGCCCAATATTTAGTTAGCCCAATATCTATTAGCCCAATATTTAGTTAGCCCAATATCTATTAGCCCAATATTTAGTTAGCCCAATATCTATTAGCCCAATATTTAGTTAGCCCAATATCTATTAGCCCAATATTTAGTTAGCCCAATATCTGTTAGCCCAATATTTAGTTAGCCCAATAGTAGCTTACCTCGATAATCAAATCAAACTGTGACGGCAGAGACTTGTCCACGTTGTCCACTGAAATATCATATGCCACGCTGTAGCTCAAAAACCCTCCGTACGATGTCAGCTTCACATAGCAATGACAAAAGGGAACAGAGAACATTGGAAAAAGGGAGAGAGTGTTACACTCAAGAAAACAGGACTTACAGCAAATATGTAATAGTGGAAATTCGTCACACTAAATATTGCCATGAAATCTGTCCCTTCAGGATAAACACTGCCCCTATCTTTATCTCTCCCTCCCACCCGATATTAAGGACATGCCATAGATAATGACAAATTTTAATGAATGAATTAACTGTAATCACCTGAGGGACTAATGGGTAGCAAACTTATTAGAAAGGCTTCTAACGAGTGGAACATCATTAACTCAGGGATGAATAAAGTGCCTGGCCCTGCTTGACTATAATTACAGGGCACCCTGTGTTAACACACAGTGGGAGGATAGAACAGGACGAGTGGAAATCTAATCGTTTCAGGGAGAGAGAGAGAGAGAGAGAGACAAAAATACAGTAGCAAGAGAAAGAGAGAGAGGGGGAGAGAGAGAGAAAGACAGAGAATGAATGAAAGAGAGAAATACGAGAGAGAGAGAGAGAGAGAGAGAGAGAGAGAGAGAGAGAGAGAGAGAGAGAGAGAGAGAGAGAGAGAGAGAGAGAGAGAGAGAGAGAGAGAGAGAGAGAGAGAGAGTAGGGAGAGTAGGGAGGGATGGATGAATCAGTGCCACAGGGTAATCCCCATATCAGCGGTAGCTCATGAGCAAGAGGTGATTGTAAAATCAATTTGTTTGAAGCTAATACATGCAGGTCATTAGCTATCTGAACAGCAAAATGAGAGAGCTAATGCTAACGCCACTGGAGTATTGAGCTGAAAAGGAATAGGGGCCTCCATAGGTACAGTATATGCTAACGAAACGTACCCTTTTCCCCAGGAAGGACTCTGGGGCGGCCCATGTAGAAACAAAACGGTACGATTGGATCATGGTGATGTTTGGGATGATGAGGTTGTTGTCTTCATCTATGAGGGGTGCCGTGTAGACAGAGACGCTTTCAGAATTAAGCCATCCATTGGAGTGCACAGTCTGTGGGGCCAAGATAATTCTTTGTTCTATAAACTCGCCATGACAACATCACAGGCCGATCCAATTTACTGGTTATATGTTATTGAGTTCTACAGTATCAAAAAGTTTAAAGGCTCCCACCAAAACTATGCTGAACCATTGGAGTTGTTTGCTGCATCGTTTGTATATTCCTGTTTAAAGAAACATTTCATAATGAGGATGTATTTGGATGTGGGTGTGGCTGTATGTTACCTGAGACATAGACCAGGGTGAGCTCTCACACACGTCAGACACACCGAAGCAGAAACACTCAGTGCAGCCCTCTGGGTCACTGCCCTCCAGGTTGAAGAAACCCTGCTTACACAGGTCACAGACGGCCCCCATCACGTTCTCCTGCAACAGAGACACAGTGGAGGTTAGGGTGTTTGGTTTTATAGGAACATTATGGTTAATCATCATGCAAGTGCACCATTACACCCGCCCCCCTCCCACACACACACCCCACACCCCTACACACACATATACACACAAACACACACAATCAAATTAGCCACTTTAACAGCACAGTTGACCCATAACAGTGTTGCGTTTCACAGCGCCGTGTTCCCCAGTGTTACCTTGCAGATGCACTCTGTGCAGGGGTCGATGTTGAGGCTGCCCTCCAGACTGCACTCACAGCGTGAACACAGGGGGAAGTCCCTGTAGCCAAAGGCACAGCGGTCACAGCGCACGCCCGCAAAGCCCTCCGTACACAGACACTGGCCTGGGTTCAGACCTACACAGCACAGTCAAGACGGGACAGTATAGTTAACAAAGACAATAGTATAGCCTATAGAATAGTATAGCCTACATAATATTATAGTCTATAGTATAGTATAGCCTATAGAATTGTATAGCCTATAGAATAGTATAGCCTCTAGTATAGTATAGCCTATAGTATAGAATAGTCTATAGAATAGTACAGCCTACATAATATTATAGTCTATAGTATAGTATAGCCTATATGTATAGTATAGCCTATAGAATAGTATAGCCCATATAATAGCCTATAGTATAGCCTATAGAATAGTAAAGCCTATATAATAGTATAGCCCATAGTATAGTATAGCCTGTATAATAGTATAGCCTATAGTATAGTATAGCCTGTATAATAGTATAGCCTATAGTATAGTATTGCCTATATAATAGTATAGCCTATAGTATAGTATTGCCTATATAATAGTATAGCCTATAGAATAGTATAGCCAAAATAATAGTATAGCCTATAGAATAGTAAAGCCTATATAATAGTATAGCCTATAGTATAGTATTGCCTATATAATAGTATAGCCAAAATAATAGTATAGCCTATAGAATAGTATAGTATAGTCTGGACCCTCTCTTTCCAAAATTATCCGCCGCCATTGTTGCAACCCCTATTACCAGTCTGTTCAACCCTCGTAAAACTGACTATTCTATCGATCCTCGACTTCGGCGATGTCATTTACAAAATAGCCTCCAACACTCTACTCAGCAAACTGGATGCAGTCTATCACATATACCACCCACCACTGCGACCTGTATGCTCTCGTCGGCTGGCCCTCGCTACATATTCGTCGGCAGACCTACTGACTCCAGGTCATCTATAAGTCAATGCTAGGTAAAGCTCCGCCTTATCTCAGCTCACTGGTCACGATAACAACACCCACCCGTAGCACGCGCTCTAGCAGGTATATCTCCCTGGTCATCCCCAAAGCCAACACCTCCTTTGGCCGCCTTTCCTTCCAGTTCTCTGCTGCCAATGACTGGAACGAATTGCAGAAACTGCTGAAGTTGGAGACTTATATCTCCCTCGCTAACTTTAAACATCAGCTGTCTGAGCAGCTTACCGATCGCTGCAGCTGTACACAGCCCATCTGTAAATAGCCCATCCAATCTACCTACCTCATCCCCATATTATTTTAATTTACTTTTTTGCACACCAGTATTTCTACTTGTACATCATCATCTGCACATCTATCACTCCAGTGTTAATTTGCTAAATTGTAATTACTTCGCAACTATGGCCTACTTATTGCCTTACCTCATCACGCCATTTGCACACACTGTATATAGACTTTTTTCTATTGTGTTATTGACTGTACGTTTGTTTATTTAATGTGTAACTCTGTGTTGTTGTTTGTGTCGCACTGCTTTGCTTTATCTTGGCCAAGTCGCAGTTGTAAATGAGAACCTGTTCTCAACTAACCTACCTGGTTAAATAAAGGTGACATTTTTTGTTTTTAAATAACCTATAGTATTGTACAGCCTATAGAATAGTATAGCGTATAGAATAGTATAGCCTACAGTATAGTTTAGCCTATACAATAGTATAGCCTATACAATAGCCTATAGTATAGACTATATAATGGCCTATAGAATAGTATAGCCTATAGAATAGTATAGCCTATAGAATAGTATAACCTATAGTATAGCCTATAGTATAGTATAGCCTACAGAATAGCCTATAGAATAGTATAGCCTACATAATAGCCTATAGAATAGTATAGCCTACATAATAGCCTATAGAATAGTATAGCCTATAGAATAGCCTATAGTATAGTATAGCCTATAGAATAGCCTATAGAATAGCCTATAGTATAACATAGCCTACAGTATAGTATAGCCTATTGTATAGCCTATAGTATAGTATAACCAATAGAATAGTATAGCCTATAGAATAGCCTATAGTATAGTATAGCCTATAGTATAACATAGCCTACAGTATAGTATAGCCTATTGTATAGCCTATAGTATAGTATAACGAATAGAATAGTATAGCCTACAGAATAGCCTATAGAATAGCCTACAGAATAGCCTATAGAATAGCCTATAGAATAGTATAGCCTACAGAATAGCCTATAGAATAGCCTACAGAATAGCCTATAGAATAGCCTACAGAATAGCCTATAGAATAGCCTATAGTATTGTATAGCCTACAGAATAGCCTATAGAATAGCCCATGGTATAGTATAACCTATAGTATAACATATAGTATAGTATAACCTATAGTATAGAATAGTCTATAGTGTAGTATAACCTATAGTATAGCCTATAGAATAGCATAGCCTATAGTAATATATAGCATATAGTATAACCTATAGTATAGTATAACCTACAGTATAGTATAGCCTATATAATAGTATAGCCTATAGTATAGTATAACCTGTAGAATAGTATAGCATATAGTATAGTTGTCACGTTCCTGACCTATTTTTATGTTATTTTGATTATGTTTAGTTGGTCAGGGCGTGAGTTGGGGTGGGCATTGTATGTTGTGTGTGTTTTGTTTAGTCTATGGGTGTTGTATTGTGTATGGGATAGATAATTGTGAGGTTGTCTAGTTATGTCTATGGCTGCCTAGATTGGGTCTCAATCAGAGACAGCTGTCATTCATTTGTCTCTGATTGGGAGCCATATTTAAGGTAGCCATAGGCAGTAGGCTTTTGTGGGTAGTTGTCTTGTTTAACGTTTGTTGCTTGTCTGTGCACTTGCGTTATTTAGCTTCACGATCATTTGTTGTTTTTTGTTTGTTTGTATAGTGTTTTCGTTTCATGTTCATCTTCGGTCATTTATTAAAAAGAAGATGGCTTATTTTCCTCATGCTGCGTTTTGGTCCGAATCTCCTCCACACGATCGTGACAATAGTATAACATGTAGTATAGTATAGCCTATAGTATAGTATAACCTACAGTATAGTATAGCCTATAGTATAGTATAACCTACAGTATAGTATAGCCTATAGTATAGTATAACCTACAGTATAGTATAGCCTATAGTATAGTATAGCCTATAGTATAGTATAACCTATAGTATAGTATAACCTATAGTATAGTATAGCCTATAGTATAGTATAACCTACAGTATAGTATAGCCTATAGTATAGTATAACCTACAGTATAGTATAACCTATAGTATAGTATAGCCTATAGTATAGTATAACCTATAGTATAGTATAACCTATAGTATAGTATAACCTACAGTATAGTATAGCCTATAGTATAGTATAACCTACAGTATAGTATAACCTATAGTATAGTATAGCCTATAGTATAGTATAACCTACAGTATAGTATAGCCTATAGTATAGTATAACCTACAGTATAGTATAACCTACAGTATAGTATAGCCTATAGTATAGTATAACCTATAGTATAGCCTATAGTATAGTATAACCTACAGTATAGTATAGCCTATAGTATAGTATAACCTACAGTATAGTATAACCTATAGTATAGTATAGCCTTTAGTATAGTATAACCTATAGTATAGTATAACCTATAGTATAGTATAACCTACAGTATAGTATAGCCTATAGTATAGTATAACCTATAGTATAAAATAGTCTATAGTATAGTATAACCTGTTGTATAGTATGGCATATAGTATAACCTATAGTATAGTATAACCTATAGTATAGTATAGCCTATAGTATAAAATAGTCTATAGTATAGTATATCCTATAGTATAGCATATAGTATAGCCTATAGAATAGCATAGCCTGTAGTAATATATAGCATATAGTATAGCCTATAGTATAGTATAGCCTATAGTATGGTATAACCTATAGTATAGTATAACCTGTTGTATAGTATGGCATATAGTATAACCTATAGTATAGTATAACCTATAGTATAGTATAGCCTATAGTATAAAATAGTCTATAGTATAGTATATCCTATAGTATAGCATATAGTATAGCCTATAGAATAGCATAGCCTGTAGTAATATATAGCATATAGTATAGCCTATAGTATAGTATAGCCTATAGTATGGTATAACCTATAGTATAGTATAACCTGTTGTATAGTATGGCATATAGTATAACCTATAGTATAGTATAACCTATAGTATCGTATAGCCTATAGTATAGTATAACCTATAGTATAGTATAACCTATAGTATCGTATAGCCTATGGTATAGTATAACCTATAGTATAACATATAGTATAGTATACCCTATAGTATAGCCTATAGTATAGTATAGCCTATAGTGTAGTATATCATACAGTATAGTATAGCCTATAGTATAGTATAGTATATCCTACAGTATAGTATAGCCTATAGTATAAAATAGTCTATAATATAGTATATCCTATCGTATAGTATAACCTATAGTATAGCATAGCTTATAGTATAAAATAGCCTATAGTATAGTATAGCCTATAGTATAGTATATCCTATAGTACAGTATAGCCTATAGTATAGTCTCTTACAGGACATGAGGTACATAGCCCTATAGTGTAATTTCAGTATGTATTGTTTTGCTATTATGTCCAAAACGTAGATGGAGAATTTGTGATACGTTACTGTCAGCTAAATATAATATACTCTGAATTACTGTACATGTAGAGTCTCAAGCCCAAAAATAAAAGTGTCCTCATCACCCATCTCCCATAATGATTTCGGTAGATATTCAGACGTATACTGAACTACGCAGGTTTGGTTTTAACACAAGCTGAAAACAAACGTTATTGGGGTTAAAATCAAATGTTAATGGTGGCGTTAACATTATTTAACAGATGTTATGGCAGGTACTGTATAACTCTTCTGTTTCTAGCTCCAACAGTGCAGTAATACCTAACAATACAATACAATACACACAAATCCCCCAAAATGTCATTAAGAAATTAAGAAATATCTGAACGAATAGAGTTTTTGTACCATTCTCAGGCTTGGCGTGGTTGTCATCTCTGATACAGGCAGGAGTCAAAGACCCCTTCATGTCACAGCTGCACTCCACACATGGGTTCTCATTGTGCGGAGACACCTACACACACGCAGGCACACACACATGTGTGCACACACACACACACACACACACAACCATACACAGAAGGAAACAAATACACAATTGACAATTCACATTCCACACAAGGTGCACACTGCAATTACAAGTTTAATAAATCACCATTGATCCATCCAAGCAAGCGCCATCACATCCAAATAGCTGCATTCTACAGTAATTCTAGTCTTTCACTGAGCCACATAACCCAGACTAGGTAGTGTGTGTAATTAGGCACACACAACGATTTTATTAGCCAATCAAAAGACAATGGGCATGTACAAAACAGTGCATAGAAATGCCACTAATGAAGACCACAGGGTCCTCAGGAAACAGGGACCATATTGATGGATTGGATTACAGGGACCATAGGGACAGAAAAGGGACATTGGTTTATGGCAGGGGTCTTCAACTGGTGGACCGCGAGCCAAATCCGGTCTGCTAGCCATTTTGATGTGACCTGCCAAAATGTCTTACGGGGACCATAGAGACACAAAAAGGGCATCGAATTACAGGGTCAGTGAGGGGACAGTACCTTGTTGGGTCTGTAGAAGCCATCTGCGCAGGTCTCACAGTTGACACCGGCCGTGTTCTGGGTACAGCTGATGCAAACGCCCCCGCCATGGAAGTCACCATGTGAGTTCGTGCTCATCTTGAGGTTGGCCACCGTCTGGTTAAAGTAGCAGTCGTTGGCCTTGTCATGGCAGTTACATTCTAGTGGAGGAGGATCATACACAGGTCAGATGACTTCTAATGCACCTCAATGGGAGAGTTGTTGAAGGGTAGTTTATTATTGAGAATATATGCCAACTGTTCAGTTTTATATTTTATTCTGTACTCGGAGTAAACACAGTATGTGCTATTTCGTCAAGGTGCTGAAACAACTGAGAGATGAAAATACCACATTTTCATAAAAAGCTTGGAAAACCCCTTGGCTAAATCGGCTTAATAGCTATTGATATAAAACATAATCTAAATGAGTTAAAATCACCATAGGGATAGGAAACAAAAAACTCTGTCTTGTGTGTCAATGAATGAGTGAGACATGCGAGTGGATTTCATTGAAAGAGTGAAGAAGTTATTTCATCTGATCTGGAACACTTTAAACCAAGTCTAAATCCAGCATGTCAATTTCATGTCTTTGTTTACTAAGTGACAACTGGCAAACGTTGACAGTATGATATTTTACTTAGGCCCATAAAGACCAAGTTCCGCTTACTCTCGCATGTGTTGCCATCGGAGAGGGTTCCCGGTTGCCACGGTTCCTGGTGGTAGCCGGGGCAACACTCATTACAGCTCTCCCCACAGGTATTGTGCTCACATACACACTGCAACTTCTGAGAGGACGAAAGAGAGAGAGGAATGGGTGAAGAGGAAGCCGCAAGAAGCAACTGATTCAGTGCTTATGCTCTAGTCCTATTGTCACCTGGGACACACACAAACACACACACACACACACACACACACACACACACACACACACACACACACACACACACACACACACACACACACACACACAACCACACACTCACACACACAACCACACACACAAACACACTCACATTCACACACAACCACACAGACAAATGGTTTCCTCATTTTTGCTTGTCAGACAAATAACTGGTCCCATATGAGGTGTGAACTAACTCGTGTGTGTGTATGCACGTCATGTCACGATGTTTGTGTGTTTACCACTGTGTGAAACGTGAATGCATTTCTAAGTGGCGAGAGTTGAAGGGTCACAGGACTTTTCGGCTACACATAATACTACAACGTGAACTTGTCATGTCTCCACGCCCTCTAAGTGTAAACACTGTAAACAGAATTGGAATGTTTTTGAAAGCTAAAATTTACAGACATTTTCCTTATATTTTTTAGACTTGTTTTATTTAGTTTATACTTGAAATTGTAGTAACAGCCTGTTTCATTGAGCAACTCCCCAGGGTATTATCAATGTGGCAATTTTCTTTTACCTCATATAGACATAATGACTTCCAAGACATTGATCAAATGAATCCTGGTTTGTTCTAACGTAACTTTAATACGCTAGTATAAGCCTAAGCACTCCTATCTATACTGAACAAAAATATAAACGCAACATGCAACAATTTCAAATATTTTACGCGGTTACAGTTCATATGAGGAAATCAGTCAATTTAAATAAATTCATTAGGCCCTAATCTAGGGATTTCACATGACTGGGAATACAGATATGCATTTATTGGTCACAGACACCTGGGCCTCACAATGGGCCTCAGGAGCTCGTCACGGTATTTTTGTGCATTCAAATTGCCATCGATAAAAAGCATTTGTGTTCGTTGTCGTTGCTTATGCCTGCCCATACCAATACCTCACCGCCATCATGGGGCACTCTGTTCACAACGTTGACATCAGCAAATCACTCTCCCTCACGACGGCATACACATTGCCAAATTCTCAAAAATGACGTTGGAGGCGGCTTATTGTAGAGAAATTAACATTACATTTTCTGGCAACAGCTCTGGTGGACATTCCTGCAGTCAGCATGCCAAGCGCACACTCCCTCAAAACTTGAGACATCTGTGGCATTGTGTTGTGTGACAAAACTCCACATTTTAGAGTGGCCTTTTATTGTCCCCAGCACAAGGTCCACCTGTGTAATGATCATGGTGTTTAATCAGCTTCTTGATATGCCACACTTGTCAGGTGGATGGATTATCTTGGCTCACTAACAGGTAAGTAAACAAATTTGTGCACAATATATGAGAGAAACATGCTTTTTGTGCATCTGAAATATTTCTGGGATCTTTTATTTTTAAATACATTTATTTTACACTTTAGATGTGATATTTATATGTTTGTACAGTGTAGCTATGGTTCAGCTAAATGTCAACATTCAGCTAACAGCCACCACGTTGATGTGAGAAGGATGAAGAAATGATGTTCTTTAGCTAGCTAGCTTGCTAGCTAAAGTTACCTAGCTGTGTAGCCTAGCTATATTACAATTAAGCAATAATTTATTTTTATTTTATTTAACCTATATTTAACTAGGCAAGCTAGGCAAGGCACGGGTGTGGCTGTCAGCCAATCAGCATTCAGGGCTCGAACCATCCAGTTTATAATATGAATGACACTATCTGGTAATGTTACAATACTTTTACATTCGTATGGGAGGGGTCAATTATTGATATGCTAATGTTACTTGATCATGAAGTATGTTGTTAGTTAGCTAGCTATGTGTATTGACAGCTAATTTAATGTGTACGGCAAGAGACTAAACCCTTTAATTGTCTGCACATGCTTGTGAATTGTTGGATTATTTAAGTGTAATATGCTTTGGTTGCATTATTCAATAGTGTAATATGTTAAAGAACAAAAGTTGCTCAGATTGTTAAATAGTTTGTGCTTACCGGCTAGTAGCTACTGTGATATTTATGGTCAAATTGAGCTGCGGACCAAGAATGTTGTGTTGGCAAGGTGAGGTAAGGATGTAATGTGAATTGAAAAGTAGAAATCTCTTTCGGCATTCCACTCCTCACACTCTCCTTCCATCTCTTGTAGTGGGAATTAGGGCCTTAGCACTTACTTTCTCATCCTCGCGTTAACTTGACATTCGCCCTTAATGAGGAAGGCAACCAATTCAACTGAGCAAATGTTGGACCGTACCATTCCTCCAGGGACTATAGGGGCGAGGGTGCTGGGATTGCTTATTTCACTTTATAAAACAAATTAGTTTGGCAAATATATTTCTAAGAAAGAAGTATTACTACCGTGCATTGCATAAATTTGATATAAAAGTACTCTTTATATTAAGTGTGTACAGTAATTACAACAGATCAGCAATGAATGAATGTTGACTCCGATAAGAGGAGCTTAATTTAGTCAAAATGTGAAATGTTTAACACACAATATGTGAAAGGCAGTAAATCAGTTATACACTCTGCATTATTAAACAAAAGCTGAATGACAGCCACCGAACCTGAATGGGCAAAACTGAATACGGCCTGGTGTTACCTTGGCAACAGGGTCCCAAGGACAGCTCTGGGCGTGTCCGTAACAGATGCACATCCCACCCACTGAAATGTCCTTGATTGAATAGTAGTACTGCACAAGGAAACACAAACATACAACGCCAATCAAGTTAGAAAGACATGACTTCAACGGAATACAAAGCCAATCAAGTTATAACATTCAAATCAGCCAGGAGAAATGACAAATGACGTATCAACTAATATTTCAGACGTTCAGCTGCAAATAGCATTTTTGATAAAACCAACCATAAATATGCTAAATATACATTTTTACAAAGTTATTCAAGGCAACGCTCAAACCACGTATTTTGAATGAATGACCAATTTGTTTAAACACACTGTTTAACTTAATTAACCTCTTGAAGCTAGGGGGCAGAATTTTTATGTTTGGAAAAATAACGTTCCCATTGTAAGCTGCCTATTTCTCAGGTCCAGATGCTAGAATATACATATAATTGACAGAGTAGGATAGAAAACACTCTAAAGTTTCCAAAACTGTCAAAATATTGTCTGTGAGTATAACAGAAATGATTTTGCAGGCGAAAACCTGAGGAAATCCAAACCGGAAGTGACTTCTATTTTGAAAAATCACTGTTCCATTGCCTGCCTTTCGTCCATTTAAAGGGATATCAACCAGATTCCTTTTCCTGTGGCTTCGTCAGGGTGTGAACAGTCTTTAGACATAGTTTCAAGCTTTTATTTTGAAAAATAAGCGAGATTTATCAAAACGCGTCAGTGGATAGACGGATGTCCCTCCATTAGTTCTTGCGCGCGACACTGGTTGCTCAACATTTTCTTTCTCTCCAGTATTGAATAGTTTACAGTCCGGTTGAAATATTATCGATTATTGATGTTAAAAACAACCTGAGGTTTGATTATTAAAAACGTTTGACATGTTTCTACAACCTTTACGGATACTATATGGACTTTTCGTCAAGCCTTGATGACTTGCCTAAGGCTGTGGAATACTGAACATAACACGCCAAACAAATGGAGGTTTATTGATTTAAAAAACATCTTTATCGAACAAAAGGAACATTTATTGTGTAACTGGGAGTCTCGTGAGTGCAAACATCCGAAGATCATCAAAGGTAAGCGATTCATTTGATTGCTTTTCTGGCTTTCGTGACCAATCTACATGGCTGCTAGGTGTTCTTAATGTTTTGTCTAGTGATCAATAAACTCGGATTGCTTTCGCTGTAAAGCATCATTTCAAAATCTGACACGACAGGTGGATTACCAACAAGCTAAGCTGTGTTTTGCTATATTGCACTTGTAATTTCATGAATATTAAAAAAAAGTACATTTTTTTTCCCAAATTTGGCGCTCTGCAATTAAGCGGTTGTTGATGAAAATGATCTTGCTAAAGGGTTCCGTGCGTCAAGAAGTTAAACAGAAAACAGAACAGTCAGTGAGTGCTAGTGGCAGTGCTTTAACATGAAAGTCTATTAGTCATACCCGTCTGGTGACAATGGGGTCCACCTCCTTGGGGTCGTGGTAGCTCAGGGTCATGAGGTCGGCGTTGAGCGTGCGGATTCTCTGCAGACGCAGGCGGATGTAGCGGGCTGAGGTGAAGTCCAGCAACTCTGGGGTCAGTTGGTCAGCACTGGGCCGCCCGTTGATCAAAGACGTGTGGATCTGAATAGGGGATAGACAAAGATGGACAATGATGTCAAAGGACCATCATGATCAAATATAGCTTAATAATACATCAAAGTCATGAGCATGCAGTTGATCATTTACACGTTTTCACTCAAAGACTAGTGACAAAAATGAACAACAGATGTCGAGGGTATTACTGCCATTTTTTCCCTGATATAACGCACAGACTGACTTGTCAGTCTGACAACAGGCAGCTGGCAGAGATGACATAATAAAGATAAAGATTGATGATCTCACTGTGAGCTTTGGGGTGCATCTCAACACTCTGACGTGGCTTCATCTCCTTGTCTCCCTTCCTTGTTATACTACTTAGATGCACCGTCAGGGGCTGTGGGTAACTACAGAGTATCCTAACCACAGACGTTCATTACGTCTCTGCCTCGGTTAGAGTGACACTAGCCCAGTAGGCTTTCATTGTCTGGAGGACAGTTGAGTCATCCCCTGACTGGACTACAGGTACCAGAGAATGCCACATAGAGCGCACACCCAATTCTCTACCCAATTCAATGAAAGTTCTGTAATGTTGCTCATCCTGAACAGGCCCCATGTCTTGTAAATAAAATTCGGACCTAGTAAAACAGTGGTTTCAAACGCCTGACCCGTGGGCCACCAAAGTGCAGCTCATGAGCCTGATACGGCGGGCGGACAGGGAGTTTCAGACCACTGTGGTGAAGGTCAAATAAATCGATAGCTACCTCTCCGTGCTCCAGGGGTACGAGCCGCGAGTAGTAAGAGGTACAGATAACCTCGTCGTCTCGTTTGTAGGTGGGGGGTCCGAGGCGGGGGGTGATGTTGTAACGGGTCAGACATTCTGTGTCGCTGATGGCGTAGTACTGCCAGGGTGTGTAATCCACACCGTCCATTGATCGCTCCAGCACCCAGTTACCAGGACGAGGAGAGTTGGCTGCCTTGATGATGACGTACGCCACCTGGAAAATCTGTTGCCACACACACACAGACAGACACATTTTAATATTTAACTGAATCAATGATGAAACGTGAGTACAAAGAACACACACACACAGTTATTCTCCCACCCATAATATGCCTGAATCTCCATTTTGTTGTGCATGACTGAAATCTCAAGCTGTGCACCTTACATACATACAAGGCTTCATTTATAAGAGCACAAAGAAGTCTTTGACAGACAAGGCACAAAGAGAACAGCAGGTAATAACCGTAATAACGGTGTCCCGAAACATTTAACCACTCTGGGGTTAAGGGCACCACAAACTCTCTGCAACCATCGTTCATGTGGAGTGGTCAAAATGTTAATTGCCAGTTTGATTGAATTACAGTCTTAGAGCATCTAGGCTATAACCTTTCTGAATTTGACCCCTTATGACCCCTCACACGGTTAGAGCAAAGATGGTGGATAAATGAAGATAGTTTACTCAGGCCGTTTACCATTGTCTGCTTAAGGGGGTGGCTCTCCAATAGACACCAATGCGATAGAAGGTCTGCTTACTGTAGTTAATTGATTTCCATTGAAACAGAAAAAATTAGGGAGTGGGATGTCTTGCTTCCTCTTCTGTCTCTGGTAAGTATGTAGTCTGTATCTCAGTAATCAGTAAACTCTCCCCTGAACCCCACTGTAATCAAGTTAGGTTTCTCCAGAAATAAATCATTCTAAATAACAAACTGGCTTTATTTACAAATTAGTGAGAATGTCTCACCCCATGTTCAAGAACTGCCTTTTCTAGCTCACTCTAGGTTAAATGAAAACGAAATCTCCAAAATATCGGTACTTTTTAAACAAAGCGATTATTATTATTATTATTAATTTACTTAGAATTATATAAAAGCCCCTTAGATATTAATTTAGAATCCTCCAATCCTCTAAATGTAATTATTGGCAGAGAGTCACGTCATTGAAAAACATATGTTTAGATATACTGTAGGCCTACCATAGGCAAAATGAGTATTGGTTACACTACAATTAGGGTGTGGAAATGTTATGCCCCTTAGGTATTAATTTAAAATCCTCCAATCCTCTTATGCTGTAGCCTACTCCCGACCATCACGTTGTACAGCGCAATATTTTCCATTCCAGACTAACAGAAACCCAGAGGGTTTCCTTTTTCCTTTTTCTCAGAATAGAAACACCATAATATTAATCTAATTAATTAAGCCAAATTTCTTAAAATCAATCTGATGTACTATGTTATTACAAAAAAGGTTTTAAATTCTCTAGTAATGCCAATACGGGAGACTATCAATTGCTTCTCAAAGTTGCCCTCTAGTGGTCCAACTAGCACTAACTTGCATTAACGTAAAAAATGGCTGACAATTAAATAACGTGCCATAGAATGCTGCAGCAGCCCACAAGATGTGCTGCAGTATGACGCAACTTTTAAAGGAGGAACCACTGTACCTCCACTCTCACTCACTGTCTCCTCAAAACTCCACTATGGCCTTTATACAGTCACAGGCAGTGGAGGCTGCTAAGGGG
Source organism: Salvelinus alpinus (assembly GCF_045679555.1). Lineage (NCBI taxonomy): Eukaryota > Metazoa > Chordata > Actinopteri > Salmoniformes > Salmonidae > Salvelinus > Salvelinus alpinus. The sequence continues at coordinate 58,769,072 of NC_092093.1, forward strand.
AGGACGATTCATAAAAATGGCTGGAATAGAGTCAATGGAATGATATCAACCACATGGAAATGACGTGTTTGATGTGTTTGATTCCATTCCATATGCTCCATTCCAGCCATTATTATGAGCCGTCCTCCCCTCAGCATCCTCCACTGGTCACAGACCACTACTAGACCACGACTGCAATGGAGATGCAATTTATTGCCTGGATGGCCTTTCTCATTCTCTCTTTCCCAACTCTCTATGACCGTCTCAGTGACACCAATAACAGTCTAGCCTGCCCCACACAAACAGAACCTGACATATCCGTTATCGGCTTCTCCTAGTGGCTTGTCAACGCTGCGTTTCCCCTGGGAATAAGTGGAAACTAGACACCTGAGACAGGATGTTCACATCAGCGTGACGCCCCCCCTCCGCTCTGTTAAACCATCCCTTAAGGTTGTCAGCAGCTGTGTGAGGCTGTAAATCTACCTGCTGGCAAGTCGCCAATTCATGACTTGTTCAACAGCGAGTGAATGCGAGCGACGTGCCTGCTCAATCGTTAGCAGGTATCGTCGGCAAAGCCACATCGAGTCGTTCCAGTGGATCTAAATGTCAATCCCCCTCAGCTGGTAGACTTCCCTCAGTTACGTCTGATCCTTCAATTACAGTCTAGAATTATTCATCTGCATGGGCCTCTGGTAGCTAGACAAGACCCTCAAACATCTTTGGCTAAGTGCCTTAGTCAGTATGGGAATGTTTGTTTGTTTCCTTGTCCTTGAAAGACAAGATAGATGGATGGAACAGGGGAAAAGGTTATCAGGTTATCATTCCTGTTCCAGCTGCAGATTTCTCTCCCTGAGGCTTCAATCTGTAAGAATCCTTTTGTCAGGAAGCATCTTTATTCTCATCTAGGAAGCTTGGTCATCAGAGATTTTCTTTGGTCTCTGTCCCAGTCTAATCCAATGGGCCTTTCCTGCTCTTTGTTTATAGGGGGCAAGAGTGGAACGCGAAAGGTATGTGTTCGTGTGTACGTGTGTGTGTCAGTGACCTCCCTCAAAGGAGCTTAGTGTTATCGTGGGGCGACGGGGCGAACAAACTCTGTGACCGGGCTGGGTTAGTGATTGAAACGCTGCCTAATCTAGATCCATGTGGACTCCCAAACATTCCAGTCCTGCGTGGAGACAGATCTGAACGGTTGTGGACTAGCTGCCTCTGTGCCTCAACTGAACTAATAGCCAATTACTAGAGCACTCAGTTCAGAGGATACACCAGATATCACTTATTTCAAATGTATAATTATTTCAAGCCGCTACTATCTATGTCAGAAGGTCATTGGTATAGAATAGCAGAGCGTGCAGGCATTTGTTGAACTGACCCGAGTGTCACATTTCAGAAATGTTTTGGACGTGGCTAGATACCGTGATGGCTAGAATACAAAGTGCTCTTCATGACTAGACGCTGAGGGCAAAGTTGTTCCCACTGTGTCTCTTAACTGTTCGTTACCAACTAAATCCTATTCCGCCCAGTAGGAGCCCAATCTGTGTGTAATGGCATGTCTCGGCTAAGCTGCCTGGTCACAGTGACTGGCTGGCGGATGTGATGTGAGCTAGCCAGACCTGGCTGCCAGTAGCCAATGGAAACAAGCCGTGGATTGTTTTTGCTGTGTTTGATGACTGAATCGTGTCAAAGGTTACACTGTGACCTACGAGACAAAATGAAAACACATACACTTACTAACACCTTTCCATTTGGCTTAACATTATAATTAATTCATCGAGCTGTGCTTCCCAACGGGTAGCCGGACTCGCCTCTGTGCGGGGAAGATAACAAGGCGACAGTCAGGGGGACCCAGTCAATGGGAACGAGGGGAACCAGGCTTCAGGGAAGAGACCGGGGGATTACCCATCAGCCCCTAAGCCAACAAAAGTGCCTAGTTCTCACCAGTTTATCTTCTCCCTGGGCCGGGGCTGTGTCTGTGGGGCTCAAAGAGAGGAGCAAAATCCTGCTCTCTGAGCCCCACAGCTAAGAAGGCTGGACCAAAACAAGGCCCCTGAAGAAAGATGGCCGCCACAGACGTTGAGCCGAGCTCTGTCCTTCTTTCTACTAATCACCTACTAATAAATACCTTGTCCTAACCTCTGGCCTGTTACAATACAGACCAAACTATCTGTGTGTGATAATAAGTTAGACCCACAGTTAGACCCACAGTTAGACCAACAGTTAGACCCACAGTTAGACCCACAGTAAGACCCCCAGTTAGACCCCCAGTTAGACCAACAGTTAGACCCACAGACCCACAGTTAGACCCACAGTAAGACCCACAGTTAGACCAACAGTTAGACCAACAGTTAGACCCACAGACCCACAGTTAGACCCACAGTAAGACCCACAGTTAGACCCACAGTTAGACCCACAGTTAGACCCACAGTAAGACCCACAGTAAGACACACATTTGATTTGATTTTATGTGATGTTGTCAGGTGAATTTCTTAAGTGTTGTGTAAAGATTTCCTTTCGCTCCCCTCTTTGTGATGTGTCTCTGACACTGAAAAGCAGTACATTCTCAGGCCTTGTCATGACCAATACCAAACTTTGACAGTATAAGCATTTAAGATATGCTGTGGTGGCAGTAAAGTAGGAATACAGACATTTGGAGTTCGATCACATAAAAGAGGCTGGCATTTGACAACAGGCCTTTTTGTCTGGAGGGGAGAGATGAGTAAGTCCTTTGTGTTGGTGGGAGATGGGGGAAGGGCGATGGGGGCCGGAGAGCCCCAGACAGGACAGGACTTGCGCTCAGAGAGGCTAGGACAGGACAGGACAGGACAGGGTGTCTATCTGCCAGTATGATGCCGGTGTAGTTAGGGAGCCACAGGCACCAAGGCTCTTTCACCATAACAGTTCCTGTAAGTTATGAAGCACATCACAGAGTGGTTTCAAGGTTGGGGTCAGGGTCAATTACATGTTGGAATATTTTTGGAAATTGTCCATTGGTTTCAATTATTCCCCCCCCCCCCCCCAATTCAGAATTTGTTCAATTCAACAATTGAATGTGAATTTGAACTGATTTGACCTATCACCAATCACAACCCATCACATACTACCTTCCCACTTCCCACATTGTCTACATGAAGTGTGGTCTTGAAAAGTCACGTAACATGTTGACACGGGGAAGGACCTTGGAGGTTGTATCTTGTCAGAGGGTGGTTACGATGGTTACGGTGGTGGTGACAGTATTGTCACTGTGTAAGGGAACAGTGTAGGCCAAGTCTCTCGACTGGGTTTGATGAGCTGCCAGGCGGGCCCACCGGAAGAGACCGCCCCAAATGGTGTCCCCTCTGTTTGTTTGGCTGGGGCCTGTTAATTGGATAAAGAGCTTGGTTGGCCTCTCTCTCTGTGTGTGTGTGTGTGTGTGTGTGTGTGTGTGTGTGTGTGTGTGTGTGTGTGTGTGTGTGTGTGTGTGTGTGTGTGTGTGTGTGTGTGTGTGTGTGTGTGTGTGTGTGTGATTTTCTGGAATGGCATACACAGGCAGATTAGCCCATCTCAATCCTGACACTTTTTCCTGTCGGGTTTAAACTCCTGCTGGACACTGGTCAATACTAGTACTGTCTGCCAAGAACCACACTGGGGGTTCTAATCAAGATGGATGCTACAGGCACCAAACCAAAAAACGCATGTCTTCACCAAAGGCATTTCACTTATTCACTTAACATAGAACGCGTAATATAGCTTAAATAATCATATACAGTACATTCGGAAAGTATTCAGACCACATGACTTTATCCAAATTTTGTAACGTTACAGCCTTATTCTAAAATGGATTAAATTGTTTAAATCGTTTTTTCCCCCTCATCAATCTACACATAATGCAAAGCAAAAACATTGACATGAACTTTTACGGAAATACCACATTTACATAAGTATTCAGACCCTTTACGCAGTACTTTGTTGAAGCACCTTTGGCAGCGATTACAGCCTCGAGACTTCTTGGGCATGACGCTACAAGCTTGGCACACCTGTATTTGGGGAGTTTCTCCCATTCTTCTCTGCAGATCCTCTCAAACCCTGTCAGGTTGTATGGGGAGCGTCGCTGCACAACTATTTTCAGGTCTCTCCAGAGATGTTTGATCGGGTTCAAGTCCGGGCTCTTGCTGGGCGACTCAAGAACATTCAGAGACTTGTCCCAAACTTGTCTTTCCTGTGTCCTTAGGGTTGGTGTCATGTTTAACCATGGAAAGAGGTCTTGGAATACAGTTGAAGTCGGAAGTTTACATACATTTAGGTTGGAGTCATTAAAACTTGTTTTTCAACCACTCCAATCATTTCTTGTTAACAAACTATAGTTTTGGCAAGTCGGTTAGGACATCTACTTTGTGCATGACACAAGCCATTTTTCCAACAATTGTTTACAGACAGATTATTTCACTTACAATTCACTGTATCACAATTCCAGTGGGTCAGAAGTTTACATACACTAAGTTCACTGTGCCTTTAAACAGCTTGGAAAATTCCAGAAAATTATGTCATGGCTTTAGAAGCTTCTGATAGGCTAATTGACATAATTGTAGTCAATTGGAGGTGTACCTGTGGATGTATTTCAAGGCCTACCTTCAACCTTAGTGCCTCTTTGCTTGACATCGTGGGAAAATCAAAAGAAATCAGCCAAGACCTCAGAAAAAAATTGTAGATCTCCACAAGTCTAGCTCATCCTTGGGAGCAATTTCCAAATGCCTGAAGGTACCACGTTCACCTGTACAAACAACAGTACGCAAGTATAAACACCATGGGACCACGCAGCCGTCATACCGCTCAGGAAGGAGACGAGTTCTGTCTCGTAGAGATTAACGTACTTTGGTGCGAAAAGTGCAAATCAATCCCAGAACAACAGCAAAGGACCTTGTGAAGATGCTGGAGGAAACAGGTACAAAAGTATCTATATCCACAGTAAAACGAGTCCTACATAACCTGAAAGGCCGCTCAGCAAGGAAGAAGCCACTGCTCCAAAACCTCAATTAAAAAGCCAGACTACAGTTTGCAACTGCACATGGGGACAACGATCGTACTTTTTGGAGAAATGTCTTCTGGTCTGGTGAAGCAAAACTAGAACTGTTTGGCCATAATGACCATCGTTATGTTTGGAGGAAAAAGGGGGGTGCTTGCAAGCCGAGGAACACCATCCCAACCGTGAAGCACGGGGGTGGCAGCATCATGTTGTGGGAGTGCTTTGCTGCAGGAGGGACTGGTGCACTTCACAAAATAGATGGCATCATGAGGTAGGAAAATTATGTGGATATATTGAAGCAACATCTCAAGACATCAGTTAGGAAGTTAAAGCTTTGTCGCAAATGGGTCTTCCGAATGGACAATGACCCCAAGCATACTTCCAAAGTTGTGGCAAAATGGCTTAAGGACAACAAAGTCAAGGTATTGGAGTGGCCATCACAAATCCCTGACCTCAATCCCTTAGAAAATGTGTGGGCAGAACTGAAAAAGTGTGTGCGAGCAAGGAGGCCTACAAACCTGACTCAGTTACACCAGCTCTGTCAAGGAGGAATGGGCCAAAATTCACCCAACTTATTGTGGGAAGCTTGTGGAAGGCTACCCGAAACGTTTGACCCAAGTTAAACAATTTAAAGGCAATGCTACCAAATACTAATTGAGTGTATGTAAACTTCTGACCCACTGGGAATGTGATGAAAGAAATAAAAGCTGAAATAAATCATTCTCTCTACTATTATTCTGACATTTCACATTCTTTAAATAAAAGTGGTGATCCTAACTGGCCTAAGACAGGGAATCTTTACTAGGATTAAATGTCAGGAATTGTGAAAAACTGAGTTTAAATGTATTTTGCTAAGGTGTATATAAACTTCCGACTTCAACTGTATGTCTGAATATAAACAGTGTAGCTATTCCCTCTGCAAGGCAATCAAACAAGCGAAATGCCAGTATAGGGACAAGGTGGACAGCTCAGACATGAGACCTATGTGGCAGGGTCCACAGGAAATCACGGACTACAAAAACAAACCCAGCCTTGTCACGGACCGACGTCACTAAACACCTTCTTTGTCCACTTTAAGGATAATACAGTGCCACCGTTGCGGCCCGCTAACAAGGACTGCACCCCCCTCTCCTTCTCCGTGGCTGACGTGAGTAAAACATTTAAACATGTTAACCCTCGCAAGGCTGCTGGCCCAGACGGCATCCCTAGCCGCGTCCTCAAAGCATGCGCAGACCATCTGGCCGGTGTGTTTACGGACATATTCAATCACTCCCCCCAGTCTGTTGTCCCCACATGCTTCAAGATGGTCACCATTGTTCCTGTACCCAAGAAGGCAAAAATAACTGAACTAAATGACTACGGCCTCGAAGCACTCACTTCTGTCATCGTGAAGTGCATTGAGAGACTACAGGTCCACAGACAATGCAATCGCCATCCCACTGCACACTGCACACTGCACTATCCCATCTGGACAAAAGGAATACCTATGTAAGAATGCTGTTCATTGACAATAGCTCAGCATTCAACACCATAATGAATGCTCTAACAACAGCTCTGGTGGACATTCCTGCAGTCAGCATGCCAATTGCACTCTCCCTCAAAACTTTAGACATCTGTGGCATTGTGTTGTGTGATATAACTGCACATTTTAGAGTGGCCTTTTAGTGTCCCCAGCACAAGGAGCACCTGTGTAATGATCATGCTGTTTAATCAGCTTCTTGATATGCCACACCTGTCAGGTGGATGGATTATCTTGCTCACTAACAGGGATGTAAACAAATTTCTGAGAAATAAGCTTTATATGCGTATGGAACATTTCTGGGATCTTTTATTATATTTTATTTATGTTCAGTACATTGTGGCTCTGTAAACTAATATGAAACCCTCTTTCGAACCGTCAGAAATCAAAGCCTTCCGTTTTTAATAAAGATATACCCTAGATGCAGTATAACGCCAATTTTATATTTTTTAGTGCACCAGTTGCATTCATGTTACTGTTGTGAAAATCAGTGTTCTCCCACGTGAAGACGTTGGTATTGAGATGTAGCAGTTAGTTTGCGACACAAAGTATCTGAGCTCCTTTCCAAGGCCAAGCACCGTATCAATGATGTCAGAGGAGAGGATGCTAGGCTAGCACTAGCTCATGGGAAATCAGAAGTTTTTAGAGACTTCAGTCAGACAAACCTCCCATTGAGAAGCTAATTTTTCCATGTAGATGTGTCTCGCTTTGCTCGTGAAACCATTTTAAGTCAACCGCTCTGGTTTTGAGAAGTCTCAGTCATTTTGGCTTGGTTTATTATATTGTTCTTGACATCTGGTATTAATAATGTACATTTATTGACATGACACACTTTGTTTTCTTTTAATCACTTAATAAAAATGTTTGTTTGATCTAGTGTGAGAATATTGCATTATTGGCTTGAGTCACTGACGTGATCTTCCTGTCCGGGTTGGTGCCCCCCTCAGGTTCGTGCCATGGGGGAGATCTTCATGGGCTATAGTCGGCCTTGTCTCAGGGTAGTAGGTTGGTGATTGAAGATATCCCTCTAGTGGTGTGGGGGCTGTGTTTTGGCAAAGTGGGTAGGGTTATATCCTGCCTGTTTGGCCCTGTCCGGGGGTATCGTCGGACAGGGCCACAGTGTCTCCCGACCCCTCCTGGCTTAGCCTCCAGTATTTATGTTACAATAGTTATTGGGGGCTAGGGTCAGTCTGTTATATCTGGAGTATTTCTCCTATCTCATCCGGTGTCCTATGTGAATTTAAGTATGCTCCCTCTAATTCTCTCTCTATTTTTCTCTCGGAGGACCTGAGCCCTAGGACCATGCCTCAGGACTACCTGGCCTGATGACTCCTTGCTGTCCCCTGTCCACCTGGTTATGCTGCTGCTCCAGTTTCAACTGTTCTGCTATGAAACCCTATGAAACCCTGACCTGTTCACTGGACGTGCTACCTTGTCCCGGACCTGCTGTTTTGGACACTCTCTCTTCCGCACCTGCTGTCTCTAACTCTGAATGATCGGCTATGAAAAGCCAACTGACATTTACTCCTGAGGTGCTGACCTGTTGCAACCTCTACAAGCACTGTGATTATTATTATCTGACCCTGCAGGTCATCTATGAACATTTGAACATCTTGGCCATGTTCTGTTATAATCTCCACCCGGCACAGCCAGAAGAGGACTGGCCACCCCTCAGAGCCTGGTTCCTCTCTAGGTTTCTTCCTAGGTTCTGGCCTTTCATCTGCATTGCTTGCTGTCTGGGGTTTTAGGCTGGGTTTCTGTACAGCCCTTTGTGACATCGGCTGATATAAAAAGGGCTTAATAAATAAATGTCATTGATTATTGTTGTATGATCATGTATAATGTAACATCTTGAATAATTTGTCATATAGTGTGTATTCAGCACCTGATACATTTCCATCACTCACTGCTACAACAGTGTTAAGTCTTGACAACTCTCTTGAGTAGCAACGACAGAACATATATATTTACAGTGGGGCAAAAAAGCATTTAGTCAGCCACCAATTGTGCAAGTTCTCCCAAATAAAAAGATGAGAGAGGCCTGTAATTTTCATCATAGGTACACTTCAACTATGACAGACAAAATGAGAAAAAAAAATCCAGAAAATCACATTGTAGGATTTTTAATGAATTTATTTGCAAATTATGGTGGAAAATAAGTATTTGGTCAATAACAAAAGTTTATCTCAATACTTTCTTATATACACTTTGTTGGCAATGACAGAGGTCAAACGTTTTCTGTAAGTCTTCACAAGGTTTTCACACACTGTTGCTGGTATTTTGGCCCATTCCTCCATGCATATCTCCTCTAGAGCAGTGATGTTTTGGGGCTGTTGCTGGGCAACACGGACTTTCAACTGGGCTGTTGCTGGGCAACACGGACTTTCAACTCTCTCCAAAGATTTTCTATGGGGTTGAGATCTGGAGACTGGCTAGGCCACTCCAGGACCTTGAAATGCTTCTTACGAAGCCACTCCTTCGTTGCCAGGGCGGTGTGTTTGGGATCATTGTCATGCTGAAAGACCCAGCCACGTTTCATCTTCAATGCCCTTGCTGATGGAAGGAGGTTTTCACTCAAAATCTCACGATACATGGCCCCATTCATTCTGTCCTTTACACGGATCAGTCGTCCTGGTCCCTTTGCAGAAAAACAGCCCCAAAGCATGATGTTTCCACCCCCATGCTTCACAGTAGGTATGGTGTTCTTTGGATGCAACTCAGCATTCTTTGTCCTCCAAACACGACGAGTTGAGTTTTTAACAAAAAGTTCTATTTTGGTTTCATCTGACCATATGACATTCTCCCAATCTTCTTCTGGATCATCCAAATGCTCTCTAGCAAACTTCAGACGGGCCTGGACATATACTGGCTTAAGCAGGGGGACACGTCTGGCACTGCAGGATTTGAGTCCCTGGCGGCGTAGTGTGTTACTGATGGTAGGCTTTGTTACTTTGGTCCCAGCTCTCTGCAGGTCATTCACTAAGTCCCCCCGTGTGGTTCTGGGATTTTTGCTCACAGTTCTTGTGATCATTTTGACCCCACGGGGTGAGATCTTGCGTGGAGCCCCAGATCGAGGGAGATTATCAGTGGTCTTGTATGTCTTCCATTTCCTAATAATTGCTCCCACAGTTGATTTCTTCAAACCAAGTTGCTTACCTATTGCAGATTCAGTCTTCCCAGCCTGGTGCAGGTCTACAATTTTGTTTCTGGTGTCCTTTGACAGCTCTTTGGTCTTGGCCATAGTGGAGTTTGGAGTGTGACAGTTTGAGGTTGTGGACAGGTGTCTTTTATACTGATAACAAGTTCAAACATGTGCCATTAATACAGGTAACGAGTGGAGTACAGCCTCTTAAAGAAGAAGTTACAGGTCTGTGAGAGCCAGAAATCTTGCTTGTTTGTAGGTGACCAAATACTTATTTTCCACCATAATTTGCAAATAAATTCATAAAAAATCCTACAATGTGATTTTCTGGATTTCTTTTTCTAATTTTGTCTGTCATAGTTGAAGTGTACCTATGATGAAAATTACAGGCCTCTCTCATCTTTTTAAGTGGGAGAACTTGCACAATTGGTGGCTGACTAAATACTTTTTTGCCCCACTGTATATGAAACATCAGTCTGTAATCCTGATTTTTCCCAACCTTTGATTTTCCCGTTTCTACATGTGTCTTCACACATTTTCCCTTAGTAAAAATCAGCTAAGTCTCGAGGGAGGATGAAGTGTAATCAAGACTGACAGAGCGTTGAAAGGTAGGCGAGAGGCAGCACACACACACAGTCTTGTACAGCTAACCTTGTGGGGACACAATTCAGTCCCATTCAAAATCCTACTTTCCCTAACCCCCAACCCTAAACCTAGCCCGTACTCTTACCGTAACCGTAACCCTAACCTTAACCCAAAAACCTAATCTTAACCCTAAACCTAACCCTAGCTCCTAACCATAATCGGAAAACTAACACTAGCTCCTAACCCTAAACCTAATTCTAAACCTAACACTAATTCTAACCTTAACCCTAAACCCCCTAGAAATAGCATTTGACCTTGTGGGGACTAACTTAATGTCCCCAGTTGGTCAAATTTGTGTTAGTTTACTATCGTTGTGGGGACTTCTGGTCCCCACAAGAATAGTTAAACACGTCCACACACACACACACACACACACATACTTTGAAGATTGTGTTTTCACATGAAAACAATTACTGGGATGTCTACCTCCAAATGAGTTCCATTTTTGCATTCCTGATGTCAATATAAATTGCCAGAACTCCCAAGAGGAAGTGGGGAGGGGACACATCTAAGCACCAGAAAGATATTCAGTCTAATCCCTAGTGATGTACAGCGCCTTCAGAAAGTATTCACACCCCTTGACTTTTTACACATTTTGTTGTGTTACAGCGTGAATTTAAAATGTATTAAATTGAGATTTGTTTGTCACTGACCTACACACAATACCCCCTAATGTCAAAGTGGAATTATGTATATGTCACGGCCGTGGTAAGGAGGAGACCAAGGTGCAGCGTGGTATGCGTACATTCTTCTTTATTTAAGAATGAACACAGAACAAACAAACAAAATAACAAACCGTGAAGCTAATATGAGTAGTGCATACAGGCAACTAAACATAGAACAAGAACCCACAAACACCAAAGGGAAAATGGCTACCTAAATATGATCCCCAATCAGAGACAACGATAAACAGCTGCCTCTGATTGGGAACCATATCAGGCCACCATAGACATACAAATCACCTAGACCTACAAAAGCCCTAGACATACAAAAAACCCTAGACATACAAAAAACCATAGACAATACAAAAACGAACGTACCCACCCTAGTCACACCCTGACCTAACCAAAATATAAAGAAAACAGAGATATCTCAGGTCAGGGCGTGACAATATACATATCTTTTTTGAAATGCTGAAATGTTTTTAGTCAATAAGTATTTAACCCATTTGCTATGGCAAGCCTAAATAAGTTCAGGAATAAAATGATTCTTAACAAGTGACATAATAAGGGGTTTAACGTGATTTTAGGGTTTAACATGATTTTTGAATGACTTCCTCATCTCTGTACCACACACATACAATTATCTGTAAGGTCCCTCAGTCAAGCAGCGCATTTCTAACAGATTCTACCACAAAGACCAGGGATCTTTTCAAATGCCTCACAAAGAAAGGCACCATTTGTAGATGGGAAAAAAAAAAAAAAGCAGACATTGAATATCCCTTATCATTACACCCAGTCACTACAAAGATACAGGCGTCCTTCCTAACTCAGTTGCCGGAGAGGAAGATAACCGTTCAGGGATTTCACCATGAGGCCAATGGTGACTTTAAAACAGTTACAGAGTTTAATGGCTGTGATAGGAGAAAACTGAGGATGGACCAACATTGTAGTTACTCCACAATACTAACCTAAATGACAAAAGAAGGAAGCCTGTAGAGAATACAAATATTCCAAAACATGCATCCTGTTAGCAACAAGGCATTAAAGCAATACTGCAAAAAATGTGGCAAGCAATTCACTTTTTGTCCTGAATACAAAGTGTTATGTTTGGTGCAAATCCAATACAACACATTACTGACTACCACTCTCCATATTTTCAAGCATAGTGGTGGCTGAATCATGTTATGGGTATGCTTGTAATCGTTAAGGACTGGGGAGTTTTTCAGGATAAAAAAGATACGGAACGGAGCTAAGCACAGGCAAAATCCTTGAGGAAACCTGGTTAAGTCAGCTTTCCACCAGAACACTGGGATATGAATTCACCTTTCAACAGGACAATAACCTAAAACACAAGGCCAAATCTACACTGGAGTTGCTTGCCAAGAATACAGTGAATGTTCCTGAGTGGTCAAGTTAGTTGACTTAAATCTACTTGAAAATGTATGTCAAGACCTAAAAATTGTTGTCTAGCAATGACCAAGAAAGAATTTGACAGAGCTTGGAGAATTTTAAAAAGAATAATGGGCAAATGTTACACAATCCAGGTGTGGAAAGCTATTAGAGACTTACCCAGAAAGACTCTCAGTTGTAATCGCTGTCAAAGAAGCTTCTACAAAGTATTGACCCAGGGGTGTGAATACTTAGGCAAATAAGATATTTCTGTATTTTATTTTCAATAAATGTGCAAACATTTCTAAACACATGTTCTCATCTTTGTCATTATGTGGTATTGTGTTTAGATGGGTAAAATTAAACATCTATTGAATCCATTTTGAATTCAGGCTGTAACACAACAAAATGTTGCAGTTCAGTCTATTCCCCAGAGGTATACTGTGTGATTGCAGTTCTGTCTATTCCCCAGAGGTATACTGTGTGATTGCAGTTCTGTCTATTCCCCAGAGGTATACTGTGTGACTGCAGTTCAGTCTATTCCCCAGAGATATACTGTGTGACTGCAGTTCAGTCTATTCCCCAGAGATATACTGTGTGATTGCAGTTCTGTCTATTCCCCAGAGATATACTGTGTGACTGCAGTTCTGTCTATTCCCCAAAGATATACTGTGTGACTGCAGTTCTGTCTATTCCCCAGAGATATACTGTGTGATTGCAGTTCTGTCTATTCCCCAGAGATATACTGTGTGACTGCAGTTCAGTCTATTCCCCAGAGATATACTGTGTGATTGCAGTTCTGTCTATTCCCCAGAGATATACTGTGTGACTGCAGTTCAGTCTATTCCCCAGAGATATACTGTGTGATTGCAGTTCTGTCTATTCCCCAGAGATATACTGTGTGACTGCAGTTCTGTCTATTCCCCAAAGATATACTGTGTGACTGCAGTTCTGTCTATTCCCCAGAGATATACTGTGTGACTGCAGTTCAGTCTATTCCCCAGAGATATACTGTGTGATTGCAGTTCTGTCTATTCCCCAGAGATATACTGTGTGACTGCAGTTCAGTCTATTCCCCAAAGATATACTGTGTGACTGCAGTTCTGTCTATTCCCCAGAGATATACTGTGTGACTGCATTTCAGTCTATTCCCCAGAGATATACGGTGTGACTGCAGTTCAGTTTAATCCCCAGAGATATACTGTGTGACTGCAGTTCTGTCTATTCCCCAGATATATACTGTGTGACTGCAGTTCAGTCTAATCCCCAGAGATATACTGTGTGACTGCAGTTCAGTTTAATCCCCAGGGATATACGGTGTGACTGCAGTTCTGTCTAATACCCAGAGATATACTGTGTGACTGCAGTTCAGTCTATTCCTCAGAGATATACGTTGTGACTGCATTTCAGTTTAATCCTCAGAGATATACGTTGTGACTGCAGTTCTGTCTATTCCCCAGAGATATACTGTGTGACTGCATTTCAGTTTAATCCCCAGGGATATACTGTGTGACTGCAGTTCAGTCTATTCCCCAGAGATATACTGTGTGACTGCAGTTCAGTCTATTCCTCAGAGATATACGGTGTGACTGCAGTTCTGTCTAATACCCAGAGATATACTGTGTGACTGCAGTTCAGTTTAATCCCCAGAGATATACTGTGTGACTGCAGTTCTGTCTATTCCCCAGATATATACTGTGTGACTGCAGTTCAGTCTAATCCCCAGAGATATACTGTGTGACTACAGTTCAGTCTATTCCCCAGAGATATACTATGTGACTACAGTTCAGTCTATTCCCCAGAGATATACTGTGTGACTGCATTTCAGTCTATTCCCCAGAGATATACTGTGTGACTGCAGTTCAGTTTAATCCCCAGAGATATACTGTGTGACTACAGTTCAGTCTAATACCCAGAGATATACTGTGTGACTACAGTTCAGTCTATTCCCCAGAGATATACTGTGTGACTGCAGTTCAGTCTAATCCCCAGAGATATACTGTGTGACTGCAGTTAAGTCTATTCCCCAGAGATATACTGTGTGACTGCAGTTCAGTTTAATCCCCAGAGATATACTGTGTGACTGCAGTTCAGTCTATTCCCCAGAGATATACTGTGTGACTGCAGTTCAGTCTAATCCCCAGAGATATACTGTGTGACTGCAGTTCAGTTTAATCCCCAGGGATATACGGTGTGACTGCAGTTCTGTCTAATACCCAGAGATATACTGTGTGACTGCAGTTCAGTCTATTCCACAGAGATATACGTTGTGACTGCATTTCAGTTTAATCCTCAGAGATATACGTTGTGACTGCAGTTCTGTCTATTCCCCAGAGATATACTGTGTGACTGCATTTCAGTTTAATCCCCAGGGATATACTGTGTGACTGCATTTCAGTTTAATCCCCAGGGATATACTGTGTGACTGCAGTTCAGTCTATTCCCCAGAGATATACTGTGTGACTGCAGTTCAGTCTATTCCTCAGAGATATACGGTGTGACTGCAGTTCTGTCTAATACCCAGAGATATACTGTGTGACTACAGTTCAGTCTATTCCCCAGAGATATACTGTGTGACTGCATTTCAGTCTATTCCCCAGAGATATACTGTGTGACTGCAGTTCAGTTTAATCCCCAGAGATATACTGTGTGACTACAGTTCAGTCTAATACCCAGAGATATACTGTGTGACTACAGTTCAGTCTATTCCCCAGAGATATACTGTGTGACTGCAGTTCAGTCTAATCCCCAGAGATATACTGTGTGACTGCAGTTCAGTTTAATCCCCAGAGATATACTGTGTGACTGCAGTTCTGTCTATTCCCCAGAGATATACTGTGTGACTGCAGTTCAGTCTAATCCCCAGAGATATACTGTGTGACTGCAGTTCAGTCTAATCCCCAGAGATATACTGTGTGACTGCAGTTCAGTCTATTCCCCAGAGATATACTGTGTGACTGCATTTCAGTCTATTCCCCAGAGATATACTGTGTGACTGCAGTTCAGTTTAATCCCCAGAGATATACTGTGTGACTGCAGTTCAGTCTAATTCCCCAGAGATATACTGTGTGACTGCAGTTCAGTCTAATCCCCAGAGATATACTGTGTGACTGCAGTTCAGTCTAATCCCCAGAGATATACTGTGTGACTGCAGTTCAGTCTATTCCCCAGAGATATACTGTGTGACTGCATTTCAGTTTAATCCCCAGAGATATACTGTGTGACTGCAGTTCAGTCTATTCCCCAGAGATATACTGTGTGACTGCATTTCAGTTTAATCCCCAGAGATATACTGTGTGACTGCATTTCAGTCTATTCCCAAGAGATATATTGTGTGACTGCAGTTCTGTCTAATTCCCAGAGATATACTGTGTGACTGCAGTTCTGTCTAATACCCAGAGATATACTGTGTGACTGCAGTTCAGTTTAATCCCCAGAGATATACTGTGTGACTGCAGTTCTGTCTATTCCCCAGAGATATACTGTGTGACTGCAGTTCAGTCTATTCCCCAGAGATATACTGTGTGACTGCAGTTCAGTCTAATACCCAGAGATATACTGTGTGACTGCAGTTCAGTTTAATCCCCAGAGATATACTGTGTGACTGCAGTTCTGTCTATTCCCCAGAGATATACTGTGTGACTGCAGTTCAGTCTATTCCCCAGAGATATACTGTGTGACTGCAGTTCAGTTTAATACCCAGAGATATACTGTGTGACTGCAGTTCTGTCTAATACCCAGAGATATACTGTGTGACTGCAGTTCAGTTTAATCCCCAGAGATATACGGTGTGACTGCAGTTCTGTCTATTCCCCAGAGATATACTGTGTGACTGCAGTTCAGTCTAATCCCCAGAGATATACTGTGTGACTGCAGTTCTGTCTATTCCCCAGAGATATACTGTGTGACTGCAGTTCAGTCTAATCCCCAGAGATATACTGTGTGACTACAGTTCTGTCTATTCCCCAGAGATATACTGTGTGACTGCAGTTCTGTCTATTCCCCAGAGATATACTGTGTGACTGCAGTTCTGTCTATTCCCCAGAGATATACTGTGTGACTGCAGTTCTGTCTATTCCCCAGAGATATACTGTGTGACTGCAGTTCTGTCTATTCCCCAGAGATATACTGTGTGACTGCAGTTCTGTCTATTCCCCAGAGATATACTGTGTGACTGCAGTTCTGTCTATTCCCCAGAGATATACTGTGTGACTGCAGTTCAGTTTAATCCCCAGAGATATACTGTGTGACTGCAGTTCTGTCTATTCCCCAGAGATATACTGTGTGACTGCAGTTCTGTCTATTCCCCAGAGATATACTGTGTGACTGCAGTTCTGTCTATTACCCAGTTTGTGTGTGTGTTGGTTCTTCTATCCTTGTGAGGACCTAAAACAAGGGAAATTCTCCCTCGTGGGAACATTTCCCATGTCCCCATGAGGACAAAGGCTATTTTAAGCTTGGGGTTAGGTTGAGGTCTAGGTTACAATTAGAGTTAGGGTAAGGGTAAGTGGTTAGTGGTAAGATTTATGGTTAGGAGTTTGGTTTAGGGTTACAGGTTAAGGTTAAGGTTAGGTTTAGGGTTAGGAGTTACGTAAAATACTGGACTTCCTGACGGGCCGCCCCCAGGTGGTGAGGGTAGGTAACAACATCTCCACCCCGCTGATCCTCAACACTGGGGCCCCACAAGGGTGCGTTCTGAGCCCTCTCCTGTACTCCCTGTTCACCCACGACTGCGTGGCCATGCACGCCTCCAACTCAATCATCAAGTTTGCGGATGACATTACAGTGGTAGGCTTGATTACCAACAACGACGAGACGGCCTACAGGGAGGAGGTGAGGGCCCTCGGAGTGTGGTGTCAGGAAAATAACCTCACACTCAACGTCAACAAAACAAAGGAGATGATTGTGGACTTCAGGAAACAGCAGAGGGAGCACCCCCCTATCCACATCGACGGGTCAGTAGTGGAGAAGGTGGAAAGTTTTAAGTTCCTCGGTGTACACATCACGGACAAACTGAATTGGTCCACCCACACAGACAGCGTTGTGAAGAAGGCGCAGCAGCGCCTCTTCAACCTCAGGAGGCTGAAGAAATTCGGCTTGTCACCAAAAGCACTCACAAACTTCTACAGATGCACAATCGAGAGCATCCTGTCGGGCTGTATCACCGCCTGGTACGGCAACTGCTCCGCCCACAACCGTAAGGCTCTCCAGAGGGTAGTGAGGTCTGCAGAACGCACCACCGGGGGCAAACTACCTGCCCTCCAGGACACCTACACCACCCGATGTCACAGGAAGGCCATAAAGATCATCAAGGACAACAACCACCCAAGCCACTGTCTGTTCACCCCGCTATCATCCAGAAGGCGAGGTCAGTACAGGTGCATCAAAGCCGGGACCGAGAGACTGAAAAACAGCTTCTATCTCAAGGCCATCAGACTGTTAAACAGCCACCACTAACATTTAGCGGCCGCTGCCAACATACTGACTCAACTCCAGCCACTTTAAAAATGGGAATTGATGGAAATTATGTAAAAATGTACCACTAGCCACTTTAAACAATGCCACTTAATATAATGTTTACATACCCTACATTACCCATCTCATATGTATATACTGTACTCTATATCATCTACTGCATCTTGCCATCTTTATGTAATACATGTACCACTAGCCACTTTAAACTATGCCACTTTATGTTTACATACCCTACAGTACTCATCTCATATGTATATACCGTACTCTATACCATCTACTGCATCTTGCCATGCCGTTCTGTACCACCACTCATTCATATATCTTTATGTACATATTCTTTATCCCTTTACACTTGTGTGTGTGTATAAGGTAGTAGTTGTGGAATTGTTAGGTTAGATTACTTGTTGGTTATTACTGCATTGTCGGAACTAGAAGCACAAGTATTTCGCTACACTCGCATTAACATCTGCTAACCATGTGTATGTGACTAATAAAATTTGATTTGATTTGATTTGAAATAGGATTTTGAAAGGAAATAAATTTTAGGTCCCCAAGAAGATAGAAGAACATAACATGTGTGTGTGTATATGTGTGTGCGTGTGTGTGTGCGTGTGAGAAAGTGTGTGTGTGGATCAATGAAAGAGTGTCTTGTTTTGAGTGCCTGTTGAAAAATGGTTTTAAAAGTAGCTGGCTCAGCTCAGTCAACCCCCCAGGGTGAAGGAGGGAGGGAGACAGACAGAGTGAGAAAGAGACAGAGACAGAGAGATACTGTAGAAGACAGTGAGTGAGACGGAAAGAGTAGAGCAAGAGAGTGTGAGAAAGAAGAGGCAATAAAAAGAGACGGAGGGAGCGACAAGCCATCCAGGCAGTAAATAGGACCTCCATGGCAGTCGTGGTCTAGCAGTGGTCTGTGACCAGTAGAGGATGCTGAGGGGAGGACGGCTCATAGTAATGGCTGGAATGGAGCATATGGAATGGAATCAACCATGTGATTTCCAGACATTATTATGAACAGTTCTCCCCTCAGTAGCCTCCGCGGCCTGTAACTGTGTAAAGGCCATAGTGGAGTGTTGAGGAGACAGTGAGTGAGAGTGGAGGTATGGTCTCACAGTGGTGGGGTTCAAGGGTCAGTTTCCTGATTGCTGAACTACACTCTTAGAAAAAAGTGTTCTGAAAGGCTTCTTTGGCTGTCCCCATAGGAGAACCCAGGTAGAACCCTTTTTGGTTCCAGGTAGAACTCTTTTGGGTTCCATGTAAAAACCCTTTCCACAGAGGGTTCTACATGGAACCCAAAAGGGATTCTACATGAAACCAAAATAGTTCTACCTGGAACCGAAAAGGGTTCTTCAAAGGGTTCCTCTATGGGAACAGCTGAAGAACTGTTTTAGGTTGTAGATAGCACCTTTTTTCTAAGTGTACAGACCACAGACACACACTAACTAACCATTATCTGGGAATCATGTGACCGTGTGTGTGTGTGTTCACAGCCCGTAGCTAAAGAAAGCAGCGTTAAACCAGTGACATTGCAGTCCTGGAGGTTCCTACCTGGTGTAAATCTAGTGTGAGGGTCACCCAGTGGAACTGTCTGCCATTTTTAATGCTGGGGCTTTGCCACCACCCGTTGGTGCCGTCAATGGCGTTGGTGATTGGATGTTGCTCTGCATAAAATCAAGAGAAAGCAATAAAATGAATGCCTGGAATCCACGCAAGGAGTACAGTATTTCAGACAGATGCTGTAACTCAAAGATAGTGGGACAGTAGAAAGTGAAACTGTCTGAAGCACTAGCCAGTAGGCATAACAGAGTTAAACCCCAAGACACTGCTCCCCTCCCCTTCTCCGCCTTCTCCCTACGCCCAGAGGGTCCTAACTCCAGTACCTTTGGGGTTTTGACTCTGGGCATTACAGGTCCGACACTGGGAGTTGCGGATGCGTCGTCCTGGTACGTGTTCCACCAGTTTACAGTACATCTCTGGCTCAGGCTCTCCACAGGTGGCGTTGGTGGTGATCTCTGCATTACTGGCCAGGTTGAAGATGGCGGGGAAGAGACCTGGGGGAGACCCAGTAGGATTTAAGACCATGACATCGACACACACATGGTCTGTTTATACACACACACACACACACACACACACACACACACACACACACACACACACACACACACACACACACACACACACACACACACACACACACACACACACACACACACACACACACACACACACACACACACACACACACACACACACACACACACACACACACACACCACCCCCACAAAAGAGGAGTTGAATCGCTCCCTTTCAACCCCTCCTTACCTCCCACCACCAATTCAGACCCATCCTCATAATTTCTCCTGTGTTCTGTCTGCAGGGCATGTCTTTGAGGAGCCCCCCCCCCATTCCCCCACACTCCGCCCACGTGTTTACATGGACCATTGATGGGTGCTGTTGTGGGCTGCTCTGTGATTACCACCCTCAGACCCTCTGGGCTACAAGGCCTTTTGTCCCAAAGCATCTCTCCACCACTGTCTCCTTACAGAGATATCAGGAGGCTTATGGTAACAGATTTTAAACTGAAGAAGTCAGAAAATCTGCACGTTTCCAAGGTCTGATTATAAGATGATTATAATTGTATTATTTTTTAACCTTAAGTATAAACTTTAAAGGCCTGTTGGTCATGATTAATAAATCAAATCAAAGTTTATTTGTCACGTGCTTACTTACAGGCTCTAACCAATGGTGCGGGGAAAAAAGGTGTGTGTGTGTGTAGGTAAGTAAAGAAATACAACAGTAAAATACATTTGAAAAAAGAGTAGCAAGGCTATATACAGACACCTGTTAGTCAGACTTATTGAGGTAGTATGTACATGTAGGTATCGTTAACCTGTCTAGCCCCAGCGTTCCGCTAGCGGAACTCCTCCCACATTCCACTGAAAAGGCAGAGCGCGAAATTCCAATTATTTTTTTTAGAAATATTTAACTTTCAAAAATTAACAAGTCCAATACAGCAAATGAAAGATACACATCTTGTGAATCCAGTCAACATGTCCGATTTTTAATTTTTTTTACAGCGAAAACACCACATATATTTATGTTAGCTCACCACCAAATACAAAAAAGCACAGACATTTTTCACAGCACAGGTAGCATGCACAAAACCAACCAAACTAACCAAGAAACAACTTCATCAGATGACAGTCCTATAACATGTTACACAATAAATCTATGTTTTGTTCGAAAAATTTGCATATTTGAGGTATAAATCACTTTTACATTGCAGCTACCATCACAGCTACCATCAAAAATAGCACCGAAGCAGCCAGAGTAATTATAGAGACCAACGTCAAATACCTAAATACTCATCATAAAACATTTCTGAAAAATACATGGTGTACAGCAAATTAAAGACAAACATCTTGTGAATCCAGCCAATATTTCCGATTTTTTAAGTGTTTTACAGCGAAAACACAATATAGCATTATATTAGCTTACTACAATAGCCTACCACACAACCGCATTCATTCATCAAGGCACGTTAGCGATAGCAATAGGCACGTTAGCGTTAGCGAATAAACCAGCAAAAGATATTAATTTTCACTAACCTTCATAAACCTTCATCAGATGACAGTCCTATAACATCAGGTTATACATACACTTATGTTTTGTTCGAAAATGTGCATATTTAGAGCTGAAATCAGTGGTTATACATTGTGCTAACGTAGCATCTTTTTCCCAGAATGTGCGGATATTTCTATTAGACTCTCACCTATTCTGACCAAATAACTATTCATAAACATTACAAAAAAATACATGTTGTATAGGAAATGATAGATACACTAGTTCTTAATGCAATCGCAGTGTTAGAATTCTAAAAATAACTTCATTACGACATAAGGCTTACGTTATGGCGAGATAGTGCCCAAAACCTGGGCGCCAAAACTAATAGTACACAGTTCGACAGATATATGAAATAGCATCATAAAATGGGTCCTACTTTTGATGAGCTTCCATCAGAATGTTGTACAAGAGGTCCTTTGTCGGGAACAATCGTTGTTTGGTTTTAGAACGTCCTTTGTCCCTCTTGAATTAGCAAGCACACTCGCCAAGTGGCGCGAAGCTCTCCTTCCTGAACAAAAGCACACAACGCAACACGCCTAACGTCCCGAATAAATTTCAATAATCTAATAAAACTATATTGAAAAAACATACTTTACGATGATATTGTCACATGTATCAAATAAAATCAAAGCCGGAGATAGTAGTCGCCTATAACGACAGCTTTCCAGAAGGCAATTCCAGGTCCATCCTCGCGCTTTCCAGAAAACAGGAAATGGGTGACACGTCATTCCAATAGGATTTATTCCACCTCAGACCAAGATAAACACCCCATTTCTTCTCTCACTGCCTCTTGACATCTAGTGGAAGGTGTATGACGTGCATGTATACTAATAAGTATCATGCCCATTTATAGGCAGGCCCTAGAACAGAGCATCGTTTTCAGACTTTCCACTTCCTGGTCAGGAAGTTTGCTGCCAAACGAGTTCTGTTTTACTCACAGATATAATTCAAACGGTTTTAGAAACTAGAGAGTGTTTTCTATCCAATAGTAATAATAATATGCATATTGTACGAGCAAGAATTGAGTACGAGGCCGTTTAAATTGGGCACGATTTTCCCCCAAAGTGAAAACAGCGCCCTCTGTCCTCAACAGATTTTAAAGTGACTATGCATATATGATGAACAGACAGTAGCAGAAGCGTAAAAAGAGGGGTTGGCGGGTGGTGGGACACAATGCAGATAGCCCGGTTAGCCAATGTGCGGGAGCACTGGTTGGTTGGGCCAAATTAGGTAGTATGTACATGAATGTATAGTTAAAGTGACTATGCATATAAGATAAACAGAGAGTAGCAGCAGCGTAAAAGAGGGGTTGGGGGGGGGGCACACAATGCAAATAGTCCGGGTAACCATTTGGTTACCTGTTCAGGAGTCTTATGGCTTGGGGGTAAAAACTGTTGAGAAGCCTTTTTGTCCTAGACTTGGCACTCCGGTACCGCTTGCCATGCGGTAGTAGAGAGAACAGTCTATGACTGGGGTGGCTGGGGACTTTGACAATTTTTAGGGCCTTCCTCTGACACCGCCTGGTGTAGAGGTCCTGGATGGCAGGCAGCTTTGCCCCAGTGATGTACTGGGCCGTACGTACTACCCTCTGTAGTGCCTTGCGGTCAGAGGCCGAGCAATTGCCGTACCAGGCAGTGATGCAACCGATGTTGCAGCTGTATAAACTTTTGAGGATCTCAGGACCCATGCCAAATCTTTCCTGAAGGGGAATAGGCTTTGTTGTGCCCTCTTCACGACTGTCTTGGTGTGTTTGGACCAATCTAGTTTGTTGTTGATGTGGACATCAAGGAATTTGAAGCTCTCAACCTGCTCCACTACAGCCCCGTCGATGAGAATGGGGACATGCTCGGTTCTCCTTTTCCTGTAGTCCACAATCATCTTCTTAGTCTTGGTTACGTTGAGGGATAGGTTTTTATTCTGGCACCACCCGGCCAGGTCTCTGACCTCCTCCCTATAGGCTGTATCGTCGTTGTCGGTGATCAGGCCTACCACTGTTGTGTCGTCAGCAAACTTAATGATGGTGTTGGAGTCGTGCCTGGCCATGCAGTCGTGGGTGAACAGGGAGTACAGGAGGGGACTGAGCACGCACCCCTGGGGAGCTCCAGTGTTGAGGATCAGCATGGCAGATGTGTTGCTACCTACCCTCACCACCTGGGGGTGGCCTGTCAGGAAGTCCAGGATCCAGTTGCAGAGGGAGGTGTTTAGTCCCAGGATCCTTAGCTTGGTGATGAGCTTTGAGGGTACTATGGTGTTGAACGCTGAGCTGTAGTCAATGAACAGCATTCTCACATAGGTGTTCCTTTTGTCCAGGTGGGAATAACTGCTTTATGCATGTTTACTAATGCATAACAAATTATTAATTATTAATAAACAAGCTGTTCATGAGCAGAACTTAATTCCAGACACAATTAAACTTTTCTGACAAGGGATCTTTACTGGCATTTCAAAGACATCAATACATCTCCTCTCTAAGATCTAAAACATATGTACGCTTCCCAGGAGAAGGTGGCCATTGTGAGCTTGGCCTACGACTTAATCCTATTGAATTGAATGGTCCCAAAGCATTCCTGAGAACAGTGGTGAGAACAGTGATGGTGAGGCCTTCAGAGGCCCTCCAGGGGCCCTTCAGAAAACTGGAGTTGTTAGCCTAATGACATAGCAGCACTGAGACATCTGACCAGATGAGTGGTAGACTGTCTCGGAGTCAGACCCACTGATCGGTAACGAGACAGTACAGTACGGTTGAGACATCTGACCAGACGAGTGATAGACTGTCTCGGAGTCAGACCCACTGATCGGTAATGAGACAGTACAGTACGGTTGAGACATCTGACCAGACGAGTGATAGACTGTCTCGGAGTCAGACCCACTGATTGGTAATGAGACAGTACAGTACGGTTGAGACATCTGACCAGACGAGTGGTAGACTGTCTCGGAGTCAGACCCACTGATTGGTAACGAGACAGTACAGTACGGTTGAGACATCTGACCAGACGAGTGATAGACTGTCTCGGAGTCAGACCCACTGATCGGTAACGAGACAGTACAGTACGGTTGAGACATCTGACCAGACGAGTGGTAGACTGTCTCGGAGTCAGACCCACTGATTGGTAATGAGACAGTACAGTACGGTTCAGCAAGACAGTGTGAAATTGGTATGACTGACTGACTGACTGTCTGTCCATCTGTCTGCATGTCTGTCTGCCGTTCGGTGGCTGCTGATTTCTCATTGACAGAGAGGCTTGACCCCTGTGCTCTGTGGGCTGTAAAGGGGAAACGCAGGGAGAGTGGATTGGAAAGCAATTATTCTTTTCATGCCGACTATTTATTAGCTTGTTATAATGTTTTTAACAGTTTGCCTTAAAAATTATTTTATTCAATCTTACAAACCATCCTGCGATAGGTCATGGTTTGTCATGAAAGAAACCTCGCCCATGTTCTCTGACCATCAAACTCACAATGTTTTCGTTGTTTAAAAATCAGTTGCGTTAATTGATTTTAAACATCAGAGCCAAATCTCAAATCCCAATGGATTTGATCCTGTGAAAGTGAAACACAATCTTTCATATTTTGGTTCATGGTAGTCTTAATCCCGGAGAGGGCTATTTTACAGTACCTAGCTTTGACATGATCTAACCAGGTGCAGATAACTGTGGGAAGGCAAGTGACACAGTGACAGCCCGGGGGGATGTTATTGACACAGCAACTGGTTGCGGACAGGGACCATCAGTCAGGTCAGTCAGCCTGGTATTTCATCAATAAATCACCACCTAGTCGCGATGTAACACCACACTGCTAACCAGCGCTACTAAATGGCTGACTGACACATAGTCAGACACTGATGTAACCCATAGATGTGGTGATTTGTGGTAATTTCAGGCTTCTTAAGCCTATTACCTGGGGCTCCTTTGCACTGGGGATGCTTTAATCATCTGTCTGCATCTGCCGACCAAATCTGGGCTCCATGGTGAACGCTTGCATGTGGCGGAAAATGAAATCAAAGCCAAACTAGCATCCTTGTCCTACTTGTCATTTTTATTTAATTATGGGCTTTAATATCCTCATGTCTTATTAGCGTTAACTGCAATATTAGCCCCATAATTATCTTCATCAGGTTATCTGACATCATACATTATACAGCTTTTTGGACTAAACTGCTTGAGATGATGTGATGTGAACTAAATGGCTATATCCCCACAGTTGTAGCAACTACGGTGGACGCGTAACCAGGTCAGTGGGTACAGTGGGGAGGCAGGTAGCCTCGAGGTTAGAGCATTGGGCCAGTAACCAAAGGTTGCTGGTTTGAATTCTGGAGGCGACAAGGTGAACAAATCTGTCGCTCTACCCTTGAGTAAGGCACACTAATTGCTCCAGGGGCGCTGTACAATGGCTTCCCTGGCTGTGACCCCACTCCCTGCGGGTGTATCATGGGGAGTTGAGATATCCCCCCGCCAAAAAAAATCCATTAAAGGACAAATATAAGCACCCCTCAAATGATTATACAGCTCAGCTCATTAGTGTGAAAGGGACATCAGTCAGTCAGTGAGGCCTGGTCAATGTTTGGATAACAAGGTCCCGTGATTGACTGGCCTAGATCTGAGCAGGCCCCCAATGGTCAGAGGTCATCTCATCAGCCTTACCCAGGAGCGGCTTCTGCTGAGCGGCTGCCATCTTTGGAATGCCACTGAACACAAAAGACTAACATTTCAACAGTTCACTGGTAGATAGCATCTGGGGTTGATAAGGTAAAAATGCTGTCCGTGGCTGAAGATGTTAGCCAGCTACCAGTTCAGCATTTCAGGTAGCGTTACTCAACGCTCAGGGCACTCTGCTTAGCAAAGAATGTTGTGTAAATAGTGATGGTGAATTGATTAAACAGTACAAATATGTTAACTGATCAATGCATTCTCTGTGTGGAACATATGAGTAAATAATATATTTTAGTAAAAATACTAATCTTAAGACAAGGAGTTTATTTGGAAATGTCTTGTTCGTAATATTTTGAGTAAACCTCCCCCTCACAGTCAATAGTCTCCAAAACCCGACACAGTGACTATGGTCTGGTTTCAAAACCCGACACAGTCACTATGGTCTGGTTTCAGAACCCGACACAGTGACTATGGTCTGGTTTCAGAACCCGACACAGTGACTATGGTCTGGTTTCAGAACCCGACACAGTGACTACGGTCTGGTTTCATTGACTCACTCTTTTGGCAACTTTGAGAAGAAAAAAAAGGAATTTGAGGTTATGGTAATTTGCATGGCCAATGTACAGGATCACTGAGCGGGGGGGGGGGGGGGGGTGCATATCAGACTCAAAAGAAACACATGGATTTTCTCTTCAACTTCACTATTTCCATTACACTTCATTATTATCAGTAGCATTTCATTGATATTATTCAAGTTATTATTATGAAATGTCAGATTGGAGAGGATTGTCACGTTGTGGTATTGTGTCTGACTTTTACAGTGTGTATTGTCAGGTAACAAAGTTAGCACCACTTTGACATAAAACATTTTGGTAGAAGGCAGTGTGAGGGGGTCCATTTAGCATCTTCACACTGCACCTGAGAGAAAGATGGATTTTCACGTATAGCACCACTGTGGGATTTTGACTTTAACCAAAGCCTACATGTCTTATTTTAAAACATTGACTTCTACTCCTCCAACCTCATCCTAATATAGAGCCAGGTGTGTCTAAATCCAGCAGTAGAAACAGTAGAAGCTCACATTTTTGGTATTGACACAACTTAACGCATAGGCTATCAGACTCAAAAGAAACATGTGCAATTCCACTATTGCATCTGCCTATAGAGTAAGCCATTTATTTCAAATACTGAAGGCTTGAAAATTGAGATGAGAGGGTGGTTTGTGACATTACATTTATAATCCTTCTTTACTTCAAATAATTAGGCAGATCAGACCAAGCAGTCCCAGTAGTCAGATCAGCAGCAGTAAGGACAGTAGTTTCAGCCTACGAGGTTGATCATTTCCCTGAATGTTGATCTGCTTGTTCATCTGCCGTTCGTTCAGTGTGGTGTGTTTTAGGGACCCCCCGCTGGTGGACATCTGACTGTTGAGATTTTCTCTGGATTCTATAGTCGGTTTCCAAATCATGGACAGCACTCTGTTCAAAGGTGCTGAGTACTCCTCACGGCCAGAAAACACTACCGGTGTGTCCATACCTTTATGTAACACAGCTCACTTTTGAGTGCAACACACAATGCATTTGGTGCTCTCGGTCTCTGCGGCTAGCAGCTGCTGTAAAGCTAGCCTTATGATTCCGATCTTACGTCACTGTAAATACATCTTCCCTGTAAGTTCCGAATGCCTGGCTGCCATGATCAGGACAGCGCGGTGCTGGCATTAGATATGGCTCGGAAAATGTACTTCAATCCAGGGATGGCGATGGCGCTGTATTCCTAATTATCACATCCTCCAAAATGATACATCAAGAAGATTGAAATACCTTTTGGAATGCACGTGACGTCGCGTTGAACAACAAAGGATAGTCAGCCAATAAAGTTGCAATTTCAAAATGGCTGCTGTGGCTTCTGATTTCTCGCATGAGGACGAAAAAGGCAGTTTAATGAAAAACTAGTAGTCTTTCTGTAACGGGTGTCGTCTTCCTCCTCCTCGGACGAGGAGAGGAGAGAAGGATCGGTAGACCAATGCGCAGCGAGGTGTGATGACATAATGATTTATTGAAAAAAACAGACGAACACTGACACGAACTAGACTTCAGAAATACAAAATAACAAACGGACAATGTAGACGAAACCTGAACATGGAACTTACAATAAAAGACACGAAGAACTCACGAGCAGGAAACAGACTACATCAAACGAAATAACACCGAAACAATCCCGTGTGGTGCGCAGACACAAACACAGGAGACAATCACCCACAAACAAACAGTGTGAACAGCCAGCCTATATATGGTTCCCAATCAGAGGAAAACGTAAACCACCTGTCTCTGATTGAGAACCATATAAGGCTGATTAACAGTGATCTAAACACAAAACATACAATGCCCACCCCAACTCACGCCCTGACCAACTAAACATATACAAAAATAACATAAAATAGGTCAGGAACGTGACACTTTCAATCTTCTCGATGTATCATTTTGGAAAATGGGATAATTAGGAGTACATTGCCATCGTTGTGGGTGATTTCCACGTGGAGTGGAGAAATAATAACAAGTAGGGAGCTATCAGTGTAGCTTACTAGCATGCTAACCTTATCTAGCTAACTAATGTTATCTGTTGCTTCATCTTATTCAAAAGATTAGCCAGCTAGGCTATGGCTGGTTCTGGAGCTGTATTTGCCATAAGCACGTAGGGAAAACTGTGCCACAAATGGATAGGTGAAACCACTATCTTTACATTTGCCTTCTATTGTAATCTCCAAAGGTTTGGTATCTTCCAAAATTGGGGCCGCAAATCCGCCATAGAAATAAAAAGAATAAGATGAAGCTCTGGTAATATGAATAGCCTAACTATTGAACGGTTTGGACTAGAGACGCGTTTTTCAACATTGTAATGGACACGGTGCAACCTTTGGTAGGCTCATGATGCCATGGTTCTCACAGCTAGGGGAAGTACAATGATAGGCTACAATGACTTTGCTCATGATGCATGCCGCAAATGACGTAACAACTCCCTAAGCACATCCGACATGAAACGAAACACCAATACTTGATGTAACAACAGCACAAAATAGATAAACAAGTTTGTGGAATCTTCTTTCGCGGGCGCTTTTTCATTATAGGATAGACACTTGTGATTTCTAGCTCCACCAATCAAAGCAGTGGAACGCGGTTAAAACCATTCATCTTGAGGTGACAGGGTTGGCGGGGTTCCAAAATGAAATCATAACACACGCAATTTTACCATTTACAAAAATTGACATATTTTTGGGGGGGGACTAGTGCAAAAACTTGACATATTATCCAATGGATTATGATAATTTGACGGTGAAAAAACATAATTCAACAATAGTTGGTCAAAACATGCATTGTGATTTGTTGAGACGCGTTCTAAGCCATACTAAAAAACCTGTTTAGCACAGGTAAGCCTATGAAGCAAAAATGGGAATATTGTTTTCTCTTTTATGGATATAAATACATACACATAGAAATGTCAATAGAAAAACAGGTCAAACAAAATTAAATGCGGGGGGCGCTAGTGAGCAAGCCACGTAGTAGGTCATGTTTTTCCAAGCTCCTGCTGAAATTGCATTTATTTAATACTAATTTTGCGCTTCGACCCAAATAGAACTAGGAAACACTGCCTTTGAATGACGTGCTTTACTTTGTTCAACTTTTATTTTTGTTTTAATGCATAAATGGCGTATAACTTGCAAAACTTTAAGTTCAGCGGAGTCACTGACAAAAGAGAAAACACTTAGGCCCAAGACAAGGAGCTCGAGTTCTTCAACAAGTGGGAGCAGCGGCTCTTCCCCTCGGAGGATTTGAAGGCCGCGATTGTTGCTGCCCTCAGAGTGGACATTTAATCTATAATCAAGTCGGAACTCAAGGAGGCACTCAGTGAGGATTTACATTTTATTAAGTTGGAGTTACAAGCAGTCAAGAAGGAACTCGCAAAGCATACAGCAATGGTTCGTAGTGAACTGGAAACAGTAAAGAAAACTGTCTCCGACATGGAACAGGGCTTGGCAACATGCTCACACTAAAAACCATGGTTAAGAAGCTTGAAACTTATGTGGCTAGCCTTAAGGAACAATGCATACATTTACAAGGTTATATGCCAAGATCCAATATCAGGATCATGGTGGTAGCTGAGGACCCGGGATCAAGTTCTACTTTATCGGTCTCAAAGTTATTGAAGGAAGCCCTCAAATTGGATAAAGACGTCCTTGTAGACGGCTCACATCGAGGCTCTCAAGCAGGAAAGCCTGGAAGAAAAGCTTGCGTCATTGTGGCTAACCTACACTACTATCAGGATTGTATTGATGTTCTTTGGCGTGCCAGAGAATTTGGCTTACTTCAATGTAACAGAGCACCCATCTCTATCTTCCCTGATTATGTCCACAGCGTTGCTTGTGACCGTGTCACTTTCAACGATATCAAGAGTCTGCTCGGTGGACGGACCAACGTTCAGTATGGTGTGGCTTTTCCTGCATGACTCCGTATAACATACAGTGGGGAGAACAAGTATTTGATACACTGCCGATTTTGCAGGTTTTCCTACTTACAAAGCATGTAGAGGTCTGTAATTTTTATCATAGGTACACTTCAACTGTGAGAGACGGAATCTAAAACAAAAATCCAGAAAATCACATTGTATGATTTTTAAGTAATTAATTTGCATTTTATTGCATGACATAAGTATTTGATCACCTACCAACCAGTAAGAATTCCGGCTCTCACAGACCTGTTCGTTTTTCTTTAAGAAACCCTCCTGTTCTCCACTCAATACCTGTATTAACTGCACCTGTTTGAACTCATTAGCTGTATAAAAGACACCTGTCCACACACTCAATCAAACAGACTCCAACCTCTCCACAGTGGCCAAGATCAGAGAGCTGTGTAAGGACATCAGGGATAAAATTGCAGACCTGCACAAGGCTGGGATGGGCTACAGGACAATAGGCAAGCAGCTTGGTGAGAAGGCAACAACTGTTGGCGCAATTATTCGAAAATGGAAGAAGTTGAAGATGACGGTCAATCACCCTCGGTCTGGGGCTCCATGCAAGATCTCACCTCGTGGGGCATCAATGATCACGAGGAAGGTGAGGGATCAGCCCAGAACTACACGGCAGGACCTGGTCAATGACCTGAAGAGAGCTGGGACCACAGTCTCAAAGAAAACCATTAGTAACACACTACGCCATCATGGATTAAAATCCTGCAGCGCACGCAAGGTCCCCCTGCTCAAGCCAGCGCATGTCCAGGCCCATCTGAAGTTTGCCAATGACCATCTGGATGATCCAGAGGAGGAATGGGAGAAGGTCATGTGGTCTGATGAGACAAAAATAGAGCTTTTTGGTCTAAACTCCACTCGCCGTGTTTGGAGGAAGAAGAAGGATGAGTACAACCCCAAGAACACCATCCCAACCGTGAAGCATGGAGGTGGAAACATCATTCTTTGGGGATGCTTTTCTGCAAAGGGGACAGGATGACTGCACCGTATTGAGGGGAGGATGGATGGGGCCATGTATCGCGAGATCTTGGCCAACAACCTCCTTCCCTCAGTAAGAGCATTGAAGATGGGTCGTGGCTGGATCTTCCAGCATGACAACGACCCGAAACACACAGCCAGGGCAACTAAGGAGTGGCTCCGTAAGAAGCATCTCAAGGTCCTGGAGTGGCCTAGCCAGTCTCCAGACCTGAACCCAATAGAAAATCTTTGGAGGGAGCTGAAAGTCTGTATTGCCCAGCGACAGCCCCGAAACCTGAAGGATCTGGAGAAGGTCTGTATGGAGGAGTGGGACAAAATCCCTGCTGCAGTGTGTGCAAACCTGGTCAAGAACTACAGGAAACGTATGATCTCTGTAATTGCAAACAAAGGTTTCTGTACCAAATATTTAAGTTCTGCTTTTCTGATGTATCAAATACTTATGTCATGCAATAAAATGCAAATTAATTACTTAAAAATCATACAATGTGATTTTCTGGAATTTTGTTTTAGATTCCGCCTCTCACAGTTGAAGTGTACCTATGATAAAAATTACAGACCTCTACATGCTTTGTAAGTAGGAAAACCTGCAAAATCGGCAGTGTATCAAATACTTGTTCTCCCCACTGTACGTTCCAAGACCCCCATAAGGCAATGGCCTTTGTAAATCTGAACATTCTACAGAAGTCGGACGAAGCAAATGGCTGAATGCTCATCTATTTGGCGATTAGGGTAATGGACGAATGTGTCTACCACTGCAGACTCAGTCTCTCTTTTGTAGATACTGTATAGCGTTGCCAGTGGCATCAGCTGATATTGTTATTATTAGGTAACGTTAGTGCCTTAGTTCTGGTGAGTCAATTCTCCTTTTGGTTTAACGTTTTATTTTATTACCATGAAGCTGCTCATTTCTATTTCTCGATGGTACCCGTATCCAGGGTAGATAAAGCACAGTTCTATAATTAAGTTATGTCAACTCTTTAAAGACGTTGCTGCTAACTTAGTGGTATTGCTGTAATATGTAATTTATCAAATGTTTTATACTTTCTTTTAAAACAGCCTATTTTAAAACAGCCTAGTTTTGGGATGTAAATAAGTATTTCTTATTTGTTTTAAATCCTTTCACTATTTCAGCAGGGCTCTCTACTCGATAGATTTAATGTGTCCCACTACAAGCACATTATGTGTGGATTTCTTTGCGTGGGGATTAGTGGTTACCTTGTTCTATTAGGTGACCGGGGGTGTTTCTTTTTCAAACCAGACTTCAGGTTTTTGTTCGTTTGTTTTTTTTCTTCTTCAATTTTTGGGGTTTTATTTGCTGTTTTTATAGAAAAAAAAATATTTGATCAGTTGCTATTGTAATCTGTCATCTATCATTTTCCCACCTGACTTTACATGGCTAGGCCTAATATCATGAGGGACAGCTGGTTGCTCGGTCACTTTTGCTAGCTGTGTCATTATTTTTACTTACATTTTTATTTTTTTTATTTTATAATATATATTTTTTACTATTTGATTATATTACTCATTGTATATCATGTCTGCTTTAAGTATTTGTATTTTATTTCACCTTTATCTAACCAGGTAGGCAAGTTGAGAACAAGTTCTCATTTACAACTGCGACCTGGCCAAGATAAAGCAAAGCAGTTCGACACATACAACAACACAGAGTTACACATGGAGTAAACAAACATACAGTCAATAATATAGTAGAAAAACAAGTCTCTTTACAATGTGTGCAAATGAGGTGAGATAAGGGAGGTAAGGCAATAAATAGGCCATGGTGGCAAAGTAAATACAATATAGCAATTAAACACTGGAATGGTAGATGTGCAGTAGATGAATGTGCAAAGTAGAAATACTGGGGTGCAAAGGAGCAAGATAAATAAATAAATACAGTAGGGGATGAGGTAGTTGTTTGGGCTATTTACAGATGGGCTATGTACAGGTGCAGTGATCTGTGAGCTGCTCTGACAGCTGATGCTTAAACCTAGTGAGGGAGATAAGTGTCTCCAGTTTCAGTGATTTTTGTAGTTCGTTCCAGTCATTTGTAGCAGAGAACTGGAAGGAGAGGCGGCCAAAGGAGGAATTGGCTTTGGGGGTGACCAGTGAGATATACCTGCTGGAGCGCGTGCTACGGGTGGGTGCTGCTATGGTGACCAGCGAACTGAGATAAGGCGAGGCTTTACCTAGCAGGGTCTTGTAGATGACCTGGAGCCAGTGGGTTTGGCGACGAGTATGAAGCGAGGGCCAGCCAACGAGAGCATACAGGTCGCAGTGGTGGGTAGTATATGGGGCTTTGGTGACCAAACGGATGGCACTGGGATAGACTGCATCCAATTTGTTGAGTAGAGTGTTGGAGGCTATTTTGTAAATGACATCGCCGAAGTCGAGGATCGGTAGGATGGTCAGTTTTACGAGGGTATGTTTGGCAGCATGAGTGAAGGATGCTTTGTTGCGAAATAGGAAGCCAATTCTAGATTTAATTTTGGATTGGAAATGTTTGATGTGAGTCTGGAAGGAGAGTTTACAGTCTAACCAGACACCTAGGTATTTGTAGTTGTCCACATATTCTAAGTCAGAACCGTCCAGAGTAGTGATGCTGGACGGGCGGGCAGGTGCGGGCAGCGATCGGTTGAAGAGCAGGCATTTAGTTTTACTTGTATTTAAGACCAGTTGGTGGCCACGGAAGGAGAGTTGTATGGCATTGAAGCTCATCTGGAGGGTAGTTAACACAGTGTCCAAAGAAGGGCCAGAAGTATACAGAATGGTGTCGTCTGCGTAGAGGTGGATCAGAGACTCACCAGCAGCAAGAGCGACATCATTGATGTATACAGAGAAGAGAGTCGGCCCAAGAATTGAACCCTGTGGCACCCCCATAGAGAGGCCCTCCGATTTGACACACTGAACAATGTCTGAGAAGTAGTTGGTGAACCAGGCGAGGCAATCATTTGAGAAACCAAGGCTGTTGAGTCTGCCGATAAGGATGCGGTGATTGACAGAGTCAAAAGCCTTAGCCAGGTCGATGAAAACGGCTGCACAGTATTGTTTCTTATCGATGGCGGTTATGATATCATTTAGGACCATGAGCGTGGCTGAGGTGCACCCATGACCAGCTCTGAAACAAGATTACATAGCGGAGAAGGTATGGTGGGATTCGAAATGGTCGGTAATCTGTTTGTTAACTTGGCTTTCGAAGACCTTAGAAAGGCAGGGTAGGATAGATATAGGTCTGTAGCAGAGTGTCTCCCACTTTGAAGAGGGGGATGACCGCAGCTGCTTTCCAATCTTTGGGAATCTCAGACGACACGAAAGAGAGGTTGAACAGGCTAGTAATAGGGGTTGCAACAATTTCGGCAGATAATTTTAGAAGTCTGGTTTTGGGGTGGGGCTCTGTTAGAGCATGGGGGTGTTGAGGTGGGTTTGATTTGGTAGGCGATCCGTGTGTGTTCTGCCCTCTACCTGTTCTGTCTGTTATCTGTATAATATATATTTTTTTTAAATGCAGCTACTTTTCTGTTATTATAGCTGCACGGATTGACATGACTGTGTTAGCCGAAGTTCGCTAGCTAGCAAGCAAGGGATAAAAGCATTGCCAGCCAGCATGGCAATGGAACATTTAGAACGAACGACTAGGTCAAAAAGACAAAAAGACTTAGCAACTGGGTCGCGTCTCAGGCAACCTAACCAATAGAATGAACGGCCAGCCGGCTTGGCTAGCATACATAAATGTGTCGGGACTCTGCCTCGTACCTATGACCGCAGCACAGGAATGCTAAAAAAGTAGCTTAGCACACCCTCTTGTGTACAATTTCTTTAGTTTGCACCCCCTATTTGTTCCATGGCTCAAAAGCTGTAGTGCATTTGGAAAATATTCAGACCCCTTGACTTTTTTCACATTTTGATATGGTACAGCCTTATTCTAAAATGGATTAAATAATTTTTCCTCATCAATCTACACGCAATACCCCATAACGACAAACCGAAAACAGGTTTTTAGAATTTTTGCTATAAAAATGAAATACCTTACTTCCTTTTGACCCTTTGCTATGAGACTCAAAATTGAGCTCAGGTGCATCCTGTTTCCATTGATCATCCTTAAATCATCCTTGATTTAGTCCACCTGTGGTAAATTCAATTGATTGGACATGATTTGGAAAGGCACACACCTGTCTATATAAGGTCCCACAGTTGAGAGTGCATGTCAGAGCAAAATCCAAGCCATGAGATCGAAGGAATTGTCTGTAGAGCTCTGAGACAGGATTGTGTCGAGGCACAGATCTGGGGAAGGGTACCAAAATATTTCTGCAGCATTGAAGGTCCCCAAGTACACAGTGGCCTCCATCATTCTTAAATGGAAGAAGTTTGGAACCACGAAGACTCTTCCTAGAGCTGGCCGCCAGGCTAAACTGAGCAATCGGGGGAGAAGGGACTTGGTCAGGGAGGTGACCAAGAACCTGATGGTCGCTCTGACAGAGCTCCAGAGTTCCTCTGTGGAGATGGGAGAACCTTCCAGAAGGACAATCATCTCTGCAGCACTCCACCAATCAGGCCTTTT
Source organism: Salvelinus alpinus (assembly GCF_045679555.1). Lineage (NCBI taxonomy): Eukaryota > Metazoa > Chordata > Actinopteri > Salmoniformes > Salmonidae > Salvelinus > Salvelinus alpinus. The sequence goes on from NC_092093.1 coordinate 58,805,203, forward strand.
TGGTAGAGTGGCCAGATGGAAGCAACTCCTCAGTAAAAGGCACATAACAGCCCGCTTGGAGTTTGCCAAAAGGCACCTGAAGGACTCTCAGACCATGAGAAACAAGATTCTCTGGTCTGATGAATCCAAGTTTGAACTCTTTGGCCTGAATGCCAAGCGTCACGTCTGGAGGAAACCTGGCACCATCCCTACGGTGAAGCATGGTGATGGCAGCATCATGCTGTGGGGATGTTTTTCAGTGGCAGGGACTGAGAGACTATTCAGGATCAAGGGAAAGATGAAGTACAGAGAGATACTTAATGAAAACCTGCTCCAGAGCGCTCAGGGCTTCAGACTGAGCGAAGGTTCACCTTCCAACAGGACAACAACCCTAAGCACACAGCCAAGACAATGCAGGAGTGGCTTTGGGACAAGTCTCTGAATGTCCTTGAGTGGCCCAGCCAGAGCCCGGACTTGAACCCGATCGAACATCTCTGGAGAGACCTGAAAATAGCTGTGCAGGGACTCTCCCCATCCAACCTGACAGAGGTTGAGAGGATCTGCAGAGAAGAATGTGAGAAACTCGCCAAATGCAGGTGTGCCAAGCTTGTAGAGTCATACCAAGACTCTAGGCTGTAATCGTTGCCAAAGGTGCTTCAACCAAGTATTGAGTAAAGGGTTTGAATACTTATGTAAATGTGATATCAGTTGTTTTTTTTATTGTACATTTGCAAAAAGATCTAAAAACCTGTTTTTGCTTTGTCATTATGGGGTATTGTGTGTAGATTGATAAGGGGGAAAAAACAATTTACTCCATTTTAGAATAAGGCTGTAACGTAACAAAATGTGAAAAAAGTAAAGGGGTCTGAATACTTTCTGAATGCACTGTACCCATCCATCATCTTTGCTATAGCCAAAGATTATCTGTTGCTCAGTGACTGGCGGACTTTACAGGTGTTTCTGATTAATAAACAATGCCATGCTGGTGGGTGGTACCATTCTAATAAAACCCAGCCCTAAAACGAAACGTAGGATAAAAATAATTCACACCTCATTTCATAGGAAAAGACAAGGCATCGGTACGAATTTGCACGAAGCGGGCAGTTCGGGTTTGTCACTTCAAGCTCAAGTATATCATACTTTGACTAAAACTATGACTGGTTGACTTACATTGTTGTGCAACACCATGGGTAAGCTCTGGCCATCGTCTTTAAATTTGAAAAACTGGTGTGGGCATTTAATTAGGGTTACATTTGAAAACAATATATATATATATATATTATTCGTACAGTAGTTAACTACAGAAAAACATGCAATTAACTTGATTTAAAAAATGTATCGTTTGACAGCCCTACAATTTAATATATGTAATTGTAACATATGGAGATCCCCAACATGTTTATGCCAACAAGTATAGGTAGAAGCTTCTCCAATTACATTTGAGAAGAAGCATTTTACAAGCAAGCGAGTATTCAGTATTCAATAATATCAATTCAATTAAAAGTGTTTCTTAAATGTATTGAATTGAATGGGGGGGGGGGGGGGGAGGACAAGTTACACAGCACATCAACATCTGATCTTGATTCCAATGTAATGTTTTTTAAAAAGCCAAACCATAAGGGAACGTAATGAAAGCTGGTCTATTTGAAGCCTAAAATCTGCACCTCAAACATTTTCTACTGATGATTGTTGTTACAATTAGAGGATTTGAATTCGGCCTTGAGGCGACCCTAGCATGTTAGCGTGACTGTGCTTTGGAGAAAGAGGCGTCAGCAATTGTAAAACATTTCAATGACAATGGCCCGGAATTTCTCTCAAGGTGAGAACTAATAAGGGTTTAACAAAGTAACTATCATGTAGATTGGCCAGTGATATTAGTTTGCTGGTGATGCAACTGGTTGTATTAAAAATGGATAGCATAGTTTGTAATGACTTAGAATCCTCCTGTTTGTAATTGTAAACTAATGGCTGAATTATTGTCTGCAATTTCAACACACCTATTACTTTTCACTCAATTTATGCAATACATATTAGGCTATTTCTGTTTTAAACTGGCAAATGTAAAGAACAGGAAAATAGTAAGTACTCAAAATGCGTTCTATCAACAAAGATAAATCTACTATTCCTAATCTTCCACTTATGCCCTACATAAATTAAAGTGCATATCCCATACATTGCTTTAAGAATAAAAAATGCTTTGCCCCGGACGCATTGAGACCTCGTGCTGAATGAGTGAAAATGCAGTCAATAGGAAAGAGATTATTTCCAGCTCACCTCTTTGCTGGCACTCCGCGGAGGATGCCCATAGCAGCACAATTGCACAGCAAAAGAGCCTCATCTTTCACAACACATGTGGACTTCGGCTTCTAATAAATGTCTCCAATATTAATTTGGGATATATTTTCTAATGTTTACAGGAATGTATAGCCTAAAGTTGTCATGCACATTCGTTTCGCCTATGGTCTCTCTCTGTCATCTGTTCAGCGTGTACCGCTCTTTCACTCTCCTCTCTCCCCTCACTCATTCAGCTAACTTTTGTCTAAACGTTTTTCTTTCGTCCCACTACAAAGTCGCTGGCTGGACCGCACCATTTGGTGAGGAGTAGGGGGGTTGACCAAATTTGTCGAGATTTTATCATTGCTGCCTTTTACTCTCAACTACTCTTTACAAATTAAGATTGTTTTGACTTTTACAAATGTACACTGTTTTGTGTTTAATGATCATTTTATTTTAGAAAGGTTTAGAATAACAAAAACGTTGCACCAAATTTGAAACGGTTTAAAATATTTTTTTTAATGAAGGCTACTTTTTTTTTAAATGTAGTCTACCTAGCAGCCTATAGTCTATTTGATGATTTAATTATGTCAACATCCTACATAAAATATATCATGCAGTTTGGATATTCACCTATGCTTCACAATTTGGCAAGCAGTCGTTGTAATTGGATTATTACACCAAATTGTACAACTTGTAAAAAATGGAGCCGTTTAACCTCTATACAAGCAGAGAGATACGCTGCGCGATTTAGATAGCAGTAGCCTACAGTACCCCAGATACTGTTATTCTGCTGATAAGACACTAAAGCCCATGTAAATATTGAACCATGATTGTGATACTGGAATGGAAAGCGAAGGTGCCTGATTCCATCAAAGTTATGCAGGGCATTCAATAATCACAACCAACTGTACTAAACATTTAATACAAGCCTATGTTTGTATGAAACATTGGAAACTTGTCTTCCAGACTAATTTCAACAAAGCAAAACTAAACGAAGCAATTTATACCTCTGGATATCACAGCGATAACAAAATGAACATTTGATCCGTTTACCTATACATCTTCCCCCAAAAAGTACATTTTTAACCAATATCCAACTACTACTTTAAACTTTTCAATGACTATAGATGGCTTAACTGACAACATCACAAAACCGATCTGTACTCTTCAATGGGGCAGAAGTCCTTGAGTTGTTGTCATTCTGCATGGCCAGCTACCAACAATGACAAGAAACCGCCATGTGGAGAATTTATAAGTGACTTGTGTCAGTTAAATTGAGTGTCATTATCTGGTCAGGAGTGTGTGTATACTGCCCTCATGTGGATATAATGAAAATGGGTGGGAATGTTAAGGCCTACAGTACTCCAGTAATAGACTACTGAATCAACTATTCAAGTCGAGCCACATTCAGATTCTATAATTCTATAATTACAGACAGCTCCTCCTCCCATGACTGCATGCCTGTCAGACGTGTATTAAATTATTTTATGGAAAGGATCTCTGCAATGTTTTAACGAGGCAACGTCCTCACCCTTTTTGTAGAGTCAATGACTTTAGTGACTTTTTTCAGAAAGTCCCTTTTCAAGAAGAAAGGCCTTGCCATTGTACATGGCGATACCAGAGGACAGAGACATAACAGGCATGATTATTAATTGTACAGATCAAATGAGGCTGCTGAGGGCGGAACGGCTCATAATAATGGCCGGAACGGAGCAAATGGAATGGCATCAAACACCTGGAGACCATGTGTTTGATGTATTTTATACCATTCCACTAATTCCAGCCATTACTACGAGCCCATTCTCCCCAATTAAGGGACGGCCAGCCTCCTGTGGTATAGATTATCACGTGTAATAATGTCCTATTTTACTTCTGTGCATAGACAATGAGTGACTAATAAGCATGCAAAGCATGAACATACCCCTATGACAACACCTATTCCTGTAACTATTCCTGTAACTGTTCCTGTAAATATTCCTGTAACTATTCCTGTAAATATTCCTGAAAATATTCCTGTAACTATTCCTGTAAATATTCCTGTAAATATTCCTGTAAACCAGGGCATCATATAATGGGTTAGGCTTTTATTGAACAACACAGGAGCAGCCAACATCAATATACTGTATGGTTACAGTTAAATAAAGGTTAAATAAAATAATACATTGTAACGTGAAACTCCCTTATAGAGTTAAGATATCCAGTGATTCCAGTCTACGAACTTCACCAGCTTCTTTAGTATAACCAGGCTCCTCCTTGGTGGAGGTACTAGGGGAACCAGATGGACCGTTTTAGGGATGCATGTTTTAACCAGGTTGTTTAGTCTGTATCTGTATCTACAGCAGCTTCTGTCAGTGAGGAACTTATTAGGCCAGACTGAGGAAAGGTCAAGGTAGCAGGTGTATGTATAAATATGAGGAGCAATGAACATAACCCCTATTGACACAGACAGGACAGGACAGACAGACATGACAGAACAGACAGGACAGACAGAACAGACAGGACATATAGACAGGACAGACAGGACATGACAGATAGACAGGACAGACATGACAGAGACAGGACAGCCATGACAGATAGACAGGACAGACAGATAGACAGGGCAGACATGACAGATAGACAGGACAGACAGAACAGACAGACAGAACTATTGGTTATGTTGTTAAAGGGATAAGGGGTGGAAGCAGGTGTACTATATCATTGCTCCAACCAGAAGAGACATCTATGTTAGGACTTCAGGGCGTGGTCATCTACAAGCGACTGGAACATTCAGTTTCTAAACAGCAGAAGGTCAGCGAGAGTCTGGATAGGCCTTATCTGTCATACAGAGGAGATGGATAGAGGCATGCAAGCTCCAAAGACACAGTATTATTCTGATATTAGAATAGCATTGTAGAATGTAGTTCAGAACCAATGAGTTACTGAGAATAACCCCTGATACTTGGAAGTATTGTTATCTACAGTATCTATTGATACCAATACAATCATTTTTTTTTGTTTTCTCTTAGGGTTTGTCTAACTAAAATCATGTTATTGTCATGCCCTCTAGTGTTAACAAAACCCTCTAGTGGTAATCTAATCACCTGTCATCTCCTGTCTAGACTACTGCAACTCTCTGTTGGCTGGGCTCTCCGCTTGTGCCATCAAACTCCTGCAACTTATTGAGAATGCCACAGCCCGCCTGGTGTTCAACCTTCCCAAGTTCTCCCATGTCACCCCACTCCTCGGCACACTCCATTGGCTTTTAGTCGAAGCTCACATCCACTACAAGGCCACGGTACTTGTCCACAGAGAAGCAAGAGGAAGTGCCCCTCTCTATCTTTAGGTTATGTTCAAACCCTACACCCTAACCCAAGCACTTCATTCTGCCACCTCTGGTCTCTTGACCTTCCCACTCCTATGGGAGGGCAGCTCCCGCACAGCCCAGTCCAAGCTCTTCTCTGTCCTATGACCCCAATGGTGGAACCAGCCTCCCCTTGAAGCTAGGACAGCAGACTCCCTGCCCATCTTCCGAAAACTTTTGAATCCCTACCTCTTCAAAGAGTATCTTAAATAATCCGCTTCCGCTTAGGAAACGTTTTGCAACCGAATCGGTGTAATGAATACCGCCCTGGATTTCTTTACCCTGATTGTTATAGTCCACTCACCTGCTGGTGTCCCAGGTCTTAATTAGTGTCTGAATTAAAGGAAAGCATGGGAAATAGCAGGGCTATAATGGTTTTACATATATATATATATTTTTTTGTAAATATTAAATGTTTTATTTTAACTTGATAAAATAAAGAACAGTAATACATTTTGTCCTCTGAAGAGATGGCGGGCTTAAAATAAAAACATCTCCTTTCAAGCACAACAGACAAATGCCTCATGAAATTACAATAAACACTTATAGTTTAGGCAAAAAGTAAAGTGTTTTAATTTAATAAGAAATTTACCAGAAATATTACTGAGACATACAGTACTCAACACTGAGCCATACAGTGCTCAACACTATGGCTTACAGTACTTAACACTGAGCCATACAGTACTCAACACTGAGACCTACAGTACTCAACACGGAGGCATACAGTACTCAACACTGAGAAATACAGTACTCAACACTGAGACATACAGTACTCAACACTGAGACATACAGTACTCAACACTGAGACATACATTACTCAACACTGAGACATACAGTACTCAACACTGAGGCATACAGTACTCAACACTGAGGCATACAGTACTCAACACTGAGGCATACAGTACTCAACACTGAGACATACAGTACTCAACACTGAGACATACAGTACTCAACACTGAAGCATACAGTACTCAACACTGAGAAATAAAGTACTCAACACTGAAGCATACAGTACTCAACACTGAGAAATACAGTACTCAACACTGAGGCATACAGTACTCAACACTGGGACATACAGTACTCAACACTGGGACATACAGTACTCAACACTGAGACATACAGTACTCAACACTGAGGCATACAGTACTCAACACTGAGAAATACAGTACTCAACACTGAGAAATATAGTACTCAACACTGGGACATACAGTACTCAACACTGGGACATACAGTACTCAACACTGAGAAATACAGTACTCAACACTGAGGCATACAGTACTCAACACTGAGAAATACAGTACTCAACACTGAGGCATACATTACTCAACACTGGGACATACAGTACTCAACACTGAGACATACAGAACTCAACACTGAGACATACAGTACTCAACACTGAGAAATACAGTACTCAACACTGAGAAATATAGTACTCAACACTGGGACATACAGTACTCAACACTGGGACATACAGTACTCAACACTGGGACATACAGTACTCAACACTGAGGCATACAGTACTCAACACTGAGGCATACATTACTCAACACTGGGACATACAGTACTCAACACTGAGACATACAGAACTCAACACTGAGACATACAGTACTCAACACTGAGACATACAGTACTCAACACTGTAGCCTAGAGATACAGCTTACTTTTATTACCTACCGACTTTGTCTTCAGTTTCCAGAGCAACTTGTTGATGTACTTTCCATGCGGCCTTGTCTCTCTCTGTGTCCTGGTCATGTTCCCTGAATGAATCTCCTGTACCAGGAATGGCCAGAGTCAGCTCTTCAGAGATTAGTAACTGAGAGGGCGAGATCATAAGGCTATGGTGCAACTGCTTAGGTGACGCTAGGCCTCTCAAGGATCCACACAGGGGACACAACGGCTGAGGTGTCATTGCTTTCTTTAGCGGTTTGGACTCTTGCTGGACAGGTTTAGGGAAACGGTGAGTCCTCATTTCTAGGTGTGAGGGGAAGTTGTTTTGAAGGAAATACACGGACCAAGATCAAACTATTTTCTCTGATCTGCTGCGCCATCTTGTGGTGATTTGGGATGATATGTTGCCTTTCTCAATGATGACATTCATTGAACAGTACTTGACAGCCATTGAACAACATGACTTTTAAAAGCTTAAGAACGGTCTATCCGACTCTTTTCTCTTTCCCTACCTTGTCTTCTTTATTGAAATCTAATCAAATCTGTCCCTACCCTAGCTCTGTCTCTGTCCGGGGGGGGGTGATGCAATTAGAGAGAATCAGAGAGCCATAATGAGTCCGGCTGAGGCTAGGAGGCTACTCTTCCATCTATTCCATTAGCCATGGAAGCAGCAGCTGAAGCCCATTTGCAGATCCTCACAGTTGGTACCATTACCCTGCTCTGATAGAAGTCCTGCCTGCCTGGCACGGGCACCAATCCACAGACCGCTGCTAATGGAATGGCACTAGGGCAGGAAGTGTGTGAGCAGAATGAGCCCAGGTACCTCAAGCCATACAATTCTGTGGCTAAAGTGACTGTTACAACCCCAGGAGCAAACGCTCTGTCTCATCTGAGAGATTACAATGTCTGTCAGGTCATTTATTGAACCCTTATTTTACCAGGTAAGTTGACTGAGAACACATTCTCATATACAGCAACAATCTAGAGAATAGTTACAGGGGAGAAGAGATGAATGAACCAATTGGATGCCGGGGATGATTAGATGTTCATGATAGTAATTTAGCCAGGACATGGGGTTAACACCACTACTCTTACAAAAAGTGCCATGGGATCTTCAGTGATCACAAAGAGTCAGGACACTAGTTTAACTTCCCATTCGAAAGACGGCACCCTACACAGTTATTTTTGGGGGGACCAGAGGAAAAGTGCCTCCGGCTGGCCCTCCAACACCACTTCCAGCAGAATCTGGTCTTCCATGCAGGGACCAACCAGGACCAACCCTGTTTAGCTTCAGAGGCAAGACAGCAGTGGGATGCAGGGTGGTATGCTGCTGGCGGTTGAGATTATGGAAGTCTTGTGCAGAGAGACAGAGAGACAGTCAGAGAGAGAGAGAGAGATACATTTACATTTTAGTCATTTAGCAGACGCTCTTATCCAGAGCAATTTACAGGAGCAATTAGGGTTAAAGGGATACTGGGCCTTTAATCTTCTCCGCCAGTGTCAGATGAACTCGTGGATAACATTTTATGTCTCTGTGTCCAATATGAGCGAGCCAATGCTAACTAGCGTTCGCAAAATTAATGGAAGTCTATGGGTATCTCCTAGCATGCAACTTCCTTCAAATCGCACACAGCGACATAAAAATTGTATCCCTTTAAATGCTTGCTCAAGGTCACATCAACAGATTTTTCACTTAGTCGTGTCTGGAATTTGAACCATCAACCTTTCGGTTACTGGCCTAATGCTCTTAATCGCTAGGCTACCTGCTGCCTAGATAGATAGATAGATAGATAGATAGATAGATAGATAGATAGATAGATAGATAGATAGATAGATAGATAGATAGATAGATAGATAGATAGATAGATAGATAGATAGATAGATAGATAGATAGATAGATAGATAGATAGACAAATAAGCAGTCAGACAGATAAACAGATAGATAGGCAGACAGATAAACAGATAGATAGGCAGGCAGACAGATAAACAGATAGATAGACAGGCAGGCAGACAGAGAGGGAGAGGTAGGCAGACAGACACAAATATAGATAGATAGGCAGGCAGACAGATAAACAGATAGATAGGCAGGCAGACAGATAAGCAGTCAGACAGATAAACAGATAGATAGGCAGGCAGACAGATAAACAGATAAACAGATAGGCAGGCAGGCAGGCAGACAGACAGACAGACAGATATAGTTGAAGTCGGAAGTTTACATACACTTAGGTTGGAGTCATTAAAACTCGTTTTTCAACCACTCCACAAATTTCTTGTTAACAAAGTATAGTTTTGGCAAGTCAGTTAGTACATCTACTTTGTGCATGACACAAGGAACTTTTCCAACAATTGTTTACAGACAGATTATTTCACTTATAATTCACTGTATCACAATTCCAGTGGGTCAGAAGTTTACATACACTGAGTAGACTGTGCCTTTAAACAGCTTGGAAAATTCCAGAAAATTATGTCATGGCTTTAGAAGCTTCTGATAGGATAATTGACATCATTTGAGTCAATTGGAGGTGTACCTGTGGATGTATTTCAAGGCCTACCTTCAAACTCAGTGCCTCTTTGCTTGACATCATGAGAAAATCAAAAGAAATCAGCCAAGACCTCAAGAAAATAAATTGTAGACCTCCACAAGTCTGGTTCATCATTGAGAGCAATTTCCAAACGCCTGAAAGTACCACGTTCATCTGTACAAACAAAAGTATGCAAGTATAAATACTGTGGGACCACGCAGCCGTCATACCGCTCAGGAAGGAGAAGCATTCTGTCTCCTAGAGACATTGGTGCGAAAAATGCAAATCAATCCCAGAACAACAGCAAAGGACCTTGTGAAGATGCTGGAGGAAACCGGTAAAAAAAAATATCTATATCCACAGTAAAACGAGTCCTATATCGACATAACCTGAAAGGCCGCTCAGCAAGGAAGAAGCCACTGCTCCAAAACTGCCATAAAAAAGCCAGACTACAGTTTGCAACTGCACATGGGGACAAAGATCGTACTTTTTGTAGAAATGTCCTCTGGTGTGATGAAACAAAAATAGAACTGTTTGGCCATAATGACCATCATTATGTTTGGAGGAAAAAGGGGGAGGCTTGCAAGCCAAAGAACACTATCCCAATGGTGAAGCACAGGGTGGCAGCATCATGTTGTGGGGGTGCTTTGCTGCAAGAGGGACTGGTGCACTTCACAAAATAGATGGCATCATGAGGGAGGAAAATTATGTGGATATATTGAAGCAACATCTCAAGACATCAGTCAGGAAGTTAAAGCTTTGTCGCAAATGGGTCTTCCAAATGTACAATGACCCCAAGCATACTTCCAAAGTTGTGGCAAAATGGCTTAAGGACAACAAAGTCAAGGTATTGGAGTGGCTATCACAAAGCCCTGACCTCAATCCTATAGAAAATTTGTGGGCAGAACTGAAAAAGCGTGTGCGAGCAAGGAGGCCTACAAACCTGACTCAGTTACACCAGCTCTGTCAGGAGGAATGGGCCAAAATTCACCCAACTTACTGTGGGAAGCTTGTGGAAGGCTACCCGAAACGTTTGACCACCCAAGTTAAACAATTTAAAGGCAATGCTACCAAATACTAATTGAGTGTATGTAAACTTCTGACCCACTGTGAATGTGATGAAAGAAATAAAAGCTGAAATAAATCATTCTCTCTACTATTATTCTGACATTTCACATTCTGAAAATAAAGTGGTGATCCTAACTGACCTAACATAGGAAATTTTTACTCTGATTAAATGTCAGGAATTGTGATAAACTGAGTTTAAAAGTATTTGGCTAAGGTGTATGTAAACTTCTGACTTCAACTGTAGATAGGCAGGGAGAGAGAGAGGGAGAGAGAGAGGCATTCTATGCCATCAAAAGGAACATAAAATTAGACATACCAATTAGGATCTGGCAAAAAATACTGAAATCAGTAATAGAACCCATTGCCCTGGATGGTTGTGAGGTCTGGGGTCCGCTCACCAACCAAGATTTCACGAAGTGGGACAAACACCAAATTGAGACTCTTCATGCAGAATTCTGCAAAAATATCCTCTGTGTACAACGTAAAACACCAAATAATGCATGCAGAAAAGAATTAGGCCGATACCCGCTAATTATCAAAATCCAGAAAAGAGCCGTTAAATTCTACAACCACCTAACATGAAGCGATTCCCAAACCTTCCATAACAAAGCAATCACCTACAGAGAGATGAACCTGGAGAAGAGTCCGCTAAGCAAGCTGGTCCTGGGGCTCTGTTCACAAACACAAACAGACCCCACAGAGCCCCAGGGGAGAAACACAATTAGACCCAACCAAATCATGAGAAAACAAAAAGATAATTACTTGACACATTGGAAATAATTATTTAAAATACAGAGCGAACTAGAAGGCTATTTGGCCCTAAACATAGAGTACATAGTGTCAGAATACCTGACCACTGTGATTGACCGAAACTTAAGGAAAGCTTTGACTATGTACAGACTCAGTGAGCATAGCCTTGCTATTGAGAAAGGCCACCGTAGGCAGACCTGGCTCTCAAGAGAAGACAGGCTATGTGCACACTGCCATCAAAATGAGGTGGAAACTGAGCTGCACTTCCTAACCTCCTGCCAAATGTATGACCATATTAGAGACACATATTTCCCTCAGATTACACAGATCCACAAAGAATTTGAAAACAAACCCGGTTTTAATAAACTCCCATATCTACTGGGTGAAATACCACAGTGTGCCATCACAGCAGCAATATTTGTGACCTGCTGCCACAAGAAAAGGGCAACCAGTGAAGAACAAACACCATTGTAAATACAACCCATATTTATGTTTATTTATTTTCCCTTTTGTACTTCAACTTTTTGCACATTTTTATAACACTGTATATATACTTAATATGATATTTGTAATGTCTTTATTTTTTTGGAACTTCTGTGAGTGTAATGTTTACTGTTAATTTGTATTGTTTATTTCACTTTTGTATATTATCTACTTCACTTGCTTTAGCAATGTTAACTTATGTTTCCCCTTGAATTGAATTGAATTGAATTGAGAGAGAGAGAGAGAGAGAGAGAGAGCAAGAGAGAGAGAGAGAGAGAGAGAGAGAGAGAGAGAGAGAGAGAGAGAGAGAGAGAGAGAGAGAGAGAGAGAGAGAGAGAGAGAGAGAGAGATTGGCAGACAGACAGATAGACAGACAGATAGATAGACAGCTAGGCAGACAGATAGAAAGATAGGCAGACAGATAAACAGATAGATAGGCAGGAAGATAGACAGATAGACAGATAGGCAGACAGATAAACAGATAAACAGATAGGCAGGCAGACAGATAAACAGATAGATAGGCAGATAGGCAGACAGATAGGCAGATATATAGGCAGGAAGATAGACAGATAGACAGATAGGCAGACAGATAAACAGATAAACAGATAGGCAGGCAGACAGATAAACAGATAGATAGGCAGATAGGCAGACAGATAAGCAGATAGATAGGCAGGAAGATAGACAGATAGACAGATAGGCAGACAGATAAACAGACAGATAGACAGCTAGGCAGACAGATAGGCAGACAGATAAACAGATAGACAGATAGGCAGGGAGACAGATAAACAGAGACAGATCAATATAATGAATAGTGGTAAAACACAGTACATCTATCTACCTTCACTCTCTGGTGAGGCTCTATGCTCTGCTGTGTTTGTAATGTGTGTCTCTCCCCAGGTGGGGCCTAGTTAGGCTGCACAGCAGTACTTCATCATGGAGAGCGCCTGTTGTCAGAAGCGCAATTGTTTTTTATCCTCAGATGCTGTTTCAGCAGCCCAAACCTGATTTGGGTACTTTGTAACTGCATTAACCGTATACTGTGGTCATACGTCACCTTCCCCCACCACCTCTCAGGGAACATTACAAATGGCATCTTTATGTTGTGTAATAGCCTGTGGGGTTGATATCCTCCTACCTATTCATCATATTGTTCCACTCTATGTCCACATTATTTTTTTGTGGGTGAGTTTAAGCATTATATTTGCCACTTGTTCCGGCTGCAGAGATAGATGAACAAATTACATTTCAGATATTAAATAGTCCCCTGTTGAATACGGAATATATAATTGAAGTCATAGGAGGCTGTGGAAAATTGAAAATATACATTTACCCGGAGACTCTGAGCCATTACAGGAACTAAGACCCATTGGCACAACAGTACAACCACTAGGATCAACACCAAAAATAATGTTCTTATTATTTTATTATTATTTATTTATTATTATTATTATTTATAATAAAACAGGCTGTACTATTTATTGATCACTTCATTGATTTGATCAATACTCACATGTCCAGGTAATACAGTCCTGTTTTCAGTTTATGTTTGTGTCTACTCAGAGTGTAACCCGACAAATTACTACAGGCTTTTGGCATAAGGCCAAAAGACGCTGACTGGAGAAAAAAGTAAAATGGAAGATGGCGAGACATAATTACCCTCCATTACCATAAAACCTGGTAGAATAACCAGGGGCTATTGTAACAGTTTTTGTATTTTACTCTATTGCTCAGAGACCACTTGAACTAGGACAGCCATTTTTTTAAATGTAAGAAACTTACATCTGTCTCATAATCATTCATTCCATTTATATGTCTGTACGTAAGACGGTCGTTTCACAATATTGATTTTAATCCGAAGTCCAGACATTACATTTGCCTCAGTTTCAGGGGCAATTGTAACACTAGCTGGGGTCAAATATAACATCTAAAAAATAAACCAAATACATTCACTTAAAAAACATTCATGTTCATGAATTATCATAGACATATGCAATGATTTTGCACAAAATATGAGTATTTCTACGTAGCTATGTGTAACTGATTATTACAGTAACACCCATGTTTTAGCATGGCCATTCGGTTCCTCTCAAACATCTCAATAGTCTGATGATGTCCAGATTATATCTGTTTACAACTTCTTTGGCACTCTACAGAACTTCAAGGCTATTTAAAATGACTATTTGTATAATCCATGTATAATTCATTCAATCTTAAAGCTCAAATCAGTTGTTTTCATGATCTGGCTGCTTGGCTCAGGGTCATTACAATTGCCCACAACTGCCAACACAACACCTATTGTGCATAACAAGAGACTAGTGATACTTAATTTCTGTCAATGTTCAACCAACAGATAGTGATGAAAATGATGCTAGTTTGAATTATTGGACATTAATGCTCAGGGCAGTATACAAACAATACAGCTGGTGGGAAAAAAACACTTTCACCCCTAAAAAACTAACATTTGCCCATAAAACGCGCTAATTGTGAGATATTTCACTGTAACTTTTCATGCATTGGAGAGAACCAAGATGGGAATGTACTGTGTGTTTCATCACTGTAGCTTGTTTCTGTTTGGAGAAATTCAATATGCTACAATTGCCCTCAGTCTCCCCTATGTTCTACTTTCACCGGCAGGGCAGGATGCTGTCACGCCTGCTCCCGCTCTTCCCCCCTGGCGCTTGAGGGAGTCAGGCTGCCCTGTTTTACGCACTCCTGCCTCCATCATTTACGCACACCTGCCTTCCCTCGTCACACACATCAGCAATATTGGACTTACCTGGACTCACCCAATCACCTGTTTATTACCTCCCCTCTATTTGTCAGTTCCCCTGCTCTGTTCCCCGCTGCTGCATTGATTGTAATTTGTCTGTGTTACCCGTGTGCTGACGCTGTCCTGTCTCGTTCTATGTCCGTTCCCTATTAAACAGATGACAGATGCTCATTTCCTTAAAACAAAAACAAGAACAAATGTGCCTGGGGCAGCCAGTGTCGCTGTTTCGCCTCTCGTGGCCCTCAGCTTTAATGTAGAAAGACTGGTCGACTATGGCAACCTCAAGTTTGCTTGCTTGACTTTCTTCTCACTACTTGGCCTTGACACTCTCCTCTTGCCGTCTTCCTCAGACTCATTTGTATTTCTCATCAGGTCTTCGTCTCACCAGAAGGCAAGCCCTAGGGTTCAAACACAGAAGCTGTTTAGTAGCCAACTCTGCTTGCTTGTGAATGCATGACCAATCTCCAAATCCCAGAAACACAAAGCAACAACCAAACTTTCCCCCAACCTTGGCAAGGAAACCTATGCAAATGAGGTCCACAGTCAAGACACTGCACGTGGATAATTGGCATTCATAACTTCCGACAACATAATCCGCTCTTCCTCGTCTTTTATCTCTTTCGCCGGATAAAAACGGCGGAACGGGGTAGTTTGTGATTAGCCGCCAGTGATGATGGGTAATCTGATCCCGGCATGTACGAGGTCGTCACTACTAGTTACCACAGCCACAAAGGCATAAACCCCACCTATTTCTACAATTTCTATCTTCTTAAAATCTCATTTTAAAACCTAACCTTAACCCTAATTTTGACTTTGTGGCTGTGGTAACTAGTGACAATCCATGTGGTCGTACGCCACCAACATAAACCATGCATGAATAATACTTTTAGAGAGACCAATCTCTCGTCTGGTGACATAGTTTATTTCAGTCTCTCCAATCGGAGCCAGGAGCCAGGGAATGGGGTGCTGCTTCTTCCAAAATCCTCCCCTAGGGAAAACCATGATCCGCCTCTGATCACAGGATTCCCCAGGGCCGGGAATAATCCGTCCTGCTTTTTTTCCATCAGAGAGGGGGCATCCCGGGGTTATCAGTTGCACAATGCCCAACGACAGCCCATGGGTCTGTGTGATAAGGCTCCAGCACCTGTCTCTCACTGTCACTCTGCGTCGATACAGGACCCTACCTGCACACTGCTAGTACTTTCATGGCATAAACTAAAAATAATTTTTTTGGGATATAGACAGCGATGTTGTTGTTGTTTCAGCACAGTGTAATCTGATTGAGTTGATCTGATGATTGATCATTTAAGTGATAGTGAATGTGGTGAAATTAAATCGGAAACTGGTATCCGCCGTTTTCTCATCTAGGAATAAAAATAAAAAACGGTAAAGTTGTGACTGATCATCTTAAACTGTAGTCACTGGATTAGGTATTAATGGATGAACATGACCTACATATTAACATGAGTACAGTCCATATAGAGTCGCCTTAGCCCCGACACCTTGCTTTACTAGTTCAGCTGGCGGTGTATTCAGACAGTAGACTGCCTTGTTCAACTGCAGGGATTAAAAGTCAGTAAGTCAAATTAGTTTATTTTTTACACATCTGTTTTGGTTTGAGGGGGAGGAGGTGGACGTGGGGGGCTAAGGGGGTATATTTTTAGGCTGAATGAGGCACTCAGTTTGTGGGTCAAGTTGTTAAGTGAGTTGCGTTACCCGAGGAATTCCACTAACACCGGTACCCGGGTCCTTTGAGCTTTTGACACACACTGAGTGAAAGAAAATAACCCAAACCATGGTTTGATTTAAAGCATGCATTCCTCAAACATGCATTTTGTAAGCCTATAGAAAGCTGATTGGTACAGTACAGCATTGTGGTGTCAAGTGCTTTACAGGTCTCCAATGGCATCTAAAACGACGGCAGGACCCAGTCTGATATTTAGACTAATTCCACTGGGCACAGACAGTCAGTTCAATGTCTATTTTTGATTTACATTTGGTTGAGTGTTCAACTAAAGTGAATTTGACTTTTCACCATGACATTGGATTTAGCTTAAAAGTTGGGTGAAAAAAATACTATAAATTCCCTTACGTTTGCAAATCCAATCAGTTTTCCACGTTGACTCCATGACATCACATGTAAAAAAAAAAGATATACCAAAATCCTGTTAGTCTACACCAGTTGTTTACAAAGCATGTGACTAATACAATTTGATTTGATTGATTTGTCCACTTGTGTAACGCACTTAAGGCGTAGTGGGTGCGGAGTCAGGCGCAGGAAGCAGAAGGTACAGAACAATGTTTTATTCCGGCACAGAGAAGAAAAAAAATACGACAATACCGGGCGCACATACAAGACCGGCCCAAAACCAGGACCCAACCAGTCCGGAGGAAAAACAAAGGGAAACGCACTACCACAAACATACACAGAGGAAAAATAAGCCTGCACAATGAGCAGGCGGGCCTTACCGCCTTAAATAGCCCAACTAAAAACCTAAACAAGAAACAGGTGTAACCAATAAGACAAAACCAACAGAAAAGGGAAAAGGGATCGGCGGCAGCTAGTAGACCGGTGACGACGACCGCCGAGCGCCGCCCGAACAGTAAGAGGAGCCACCTTCGGTGGAAGTCGTGACAACTTGTGTCTCATACAATCAGTAACCCCTCAAGAACTTCTTCTTTTTTGAGAGCCTCTCCATGGCTGCTTAATTCACATCCCAAACGCCATCTAACCTGTGTGAACTAATGAAAAGACATGGGGAAGGCACAAAGGTAATGGAGCCAATACATTTAGGAGACATGAAGCAACACCGTCTGCCATTATAAAATATAATCCTGACTATCTGTGTATCTAAGAGAGCTATAAATAACAAGTGTTAAGAGACGCTAGAAGGAGAAAGAGAGATCTAAAAAGGAAATGATATTGTATAACACACTGATAGCATTTCCACAAAGGGTGTTTTGTTTTGACCACGGTTGTGGTTATAAATAGACTCATGTATAACCGTCTTGATGTATGCTTGGTGTAAGAGGATACAGTAGGTTCGTGACAAGAACAAATTGATCCCACGATGAAGCCAATGACAGTATGGTAGTCAAACACCACCGTTTGAAGGGGATTGAGGTCATTTATGTGGTAGTCGTTCGAATGAATAACACCATTCAGGGTCAAGGTTTGTGTGTTGGGCGGCATGGGCCTCCATCCTTGCGCCCTCTGCGCAATCAAGGTTAGTTATCGCCCAGGCCGGAGCGCACAAGTGACAGGAGCAGCTGAAGGGGGTGGAGGGATGTGGTTGGTGCTGGAGGGGGGGGGTTGACTTAGTCAGTGTGGCTGGGGTCGGGTGTTGCTATCCAGTCTGTGTGGGCTGGAGTTGATTTCAGCCCCCTGCTCCCTCCCCTCTTGTCAGCACACATTTCTCAAATCAGTCCCCTTGACAAACACACGTCTTTACTGCTCTGCGACACTCCGCTACACTTGGCCAGCACTTCCAGGGTCGATATCCAGCAGCATTTCACATCCGACACACACTAAGTGAGCATGTACACAGTTCCTCTGTTGACTGTCGACCGTTCCAGCACTGTTCAAAGCTGCTTGTCTGTCGCTCTCCACCCTATTGGTTTAGGATGTTTTGTGGCTAGTGCTTCTGGGTAATGCTCTTGAGCGTCTTGTTGTCTTGACATTGGTAATCCTGCTGAAGGAGCACCAATGGGACACAAGCAGTCCAAGGAAGAGGAGAGGAAGAGGCAGGTGAGGAAGAGTGCCGGTCGTGAGGACAGCTTGACGTCGGCAGAGCGGATCCGCAACCATGCGTACAAACAGTGGGGCTACAGCATACTGAGCCTGGCCCGCCGCGGCCTCAAGGAACCCCCCAAGGAACTGTGGGAGCTGACGGAGCTCGAGAAGCTCAATCTGTCGTTGAACTGCCTGCGGACTCTGCCCCCCGCCCTTAGCATCCTCAGCAACCTGGTGGTCCTCAACCTGTGGGGAAACCAGCTGACCAGCCTGCCCCCAGAGATCGGCCAGCTCAGACACCTCCGCGTCCTGTTCTGCTACCGCAACCAACTGACCGAGGTTCCAGAGGAGCTGGGCAACTGCACCAGGCTGGAGGTCCTCAGCCTGGCCAACAACGAGATATCTGGCCTCCCTGCCTCCTGCGCCAACCTGACCTGCCTGAGGAAGCTCAATCTCAGCCACAACAAAATTGTTCACATCCCCGGCTGCGTCTACACCATGAAGAGACTGGTATTCCTCCACCTGGCCTGCAACAGGCTGGAGTGCATCGCCGAGAGCATCGCGGCACTGGTGGAGCTCAAGATCCTCATCGTGGAGGGGAACGAGATCCACTCGCTGCCCAAGATGATCTGCTGCCTGACGCGGCTGGAGCTGCTCAACGTGGACTTCAACGACATCCAGAACGTGCCCCAGGAGATGCACCAGCTCAGCAGGCTGGAGAAGCTGGCCTACCACCCTCTGGATAAGGGGCTCCACATCATGCAGAACCCCTTGCAGAAGCAAATCAAAGAGGTGCTGGAAGGAGGCCTCATCGCCCTCTTTAATTATCTGAAATCTAATTAAGACTCCTCCACAGAATTTATTCTGGGGACCCATTGTTGTTCTCCATGAAGGAACTAAATGTACATCCATTGTTGTTGCTCATGAGGAGGATGCGATTTTGGAGTGATCCTCAACATGCACGAAAAAGTATGAGAAAAGCTAAGATTGTTGTTCTTTCATTTACTGTACATAACAAGACGATGCAACTGTGATTTTGCAAAAATGATTAGGCTACTAATTGAATGACAGTAGTCATGATGCTTATGTAGAGTTGTACCTGACAACTCTATTTGTGTTTAACATAATTGGGACACGTCTGTCATTATAAACTTCTAAAAGCAATGCTCAGTGGGGCTAAACACATTGCATGGAAATAGACTTGGAGTGTTGGGAGGAAATCATCTAACTTGTAGCAAAGCTCTACTGTCAGGATCCTCACATTCTGTACCAGAGGTTATCTAGAGAAGAGGCCATGTTTCAGGAGGGAGCCTTGGCATGTATCTAACACGAGTTGACCTCCAACCTCTCATTCGATTACAACCTCTCTTAGTCTTGGAGCAGGTCGTCGGGATCAAGATCAGGAGGCTTCCATTACATCAACAGAAAGGTCAGCCTTGAGACTATCCGTGTTTGCTGCTGTAGTTACCTACCCAACTCGTTTTAAGAACAACAAGCAAATTCTGTTGCCAGTCTCCAACTCCATTCCGCTAAAAGGATCACATGCTGTAATGCACACAGTCAATGGACCTACAGTCTTAATCATGTCTATTTGGGTTGGAATAGCATTTAAGTTTGTTTGCCACACATGCTGAATGTAGAACCTCATTGCACCTGAATGTAGCATTTCAAAAACCAAACGGGTTATGTGTACATGTCAGCTGGTGTTGTTTATTCTGCCTGACCGTAAAGTTGCCCATTTTAATATGTCCTCTTATTATGCAGGATTACCTATTGCTGTGTTAGTTTGAGGGGCAAATGCGCTCATTACTATTTTATTGACCTGTTCTTAAGTCAGTAATAACTGAAGTCTAAATAAATATGAGATATTTATCCCCCCAAAAAACTATGCCTCAAATTTTTCCTGTGAACTTGTAACTCTTACAGAACACAACGATTAAATCAGTCAAGATTTTGTGTGATTGGTGGTTCATGTCACAGTTCATTGTCCAGGTCATGAGAAACAAGACCTGCGGGTATCAGAATAGGATTCTGCTCTGAAATATTCTATATCATAGACATTTCAGACATTTATGAAAAATCCTGCAAGCATGTGTGTGTTTTAGAAAATTCCTATCAACATTACATAAGCCTCAAAGGACCCACAGTCCACTTTGTATGTAGCTTTTATGTCTGTTTCAGAGACATTCAACCTGTATGATGTCACTGCATCTCAGACCATCCAATAAAGGCAGTTTGTCACGTGTAGCGTTGCAGGCTATATTACTGGGAACGTTCAGAGTTCACCAGTAAACTACCAGACATGTTGTGTCTTTCAAGGATTTTATGTAATCTCTCTAAAAGACATCTAGTGGCCCTTTTGAGTCCTTCAGATTATCACAGGTACAGTGGGGCAAAAAGTATTTAGTCAGCCACCAATTGTGCAAGTTCTCCCACTTAAAAAGATGAGAGAGGCCTGTAATTTTCATCATAGGTACACTTCAACTATGACAGACAAAATGAGAAAAAAAATTCCAGAAAATCACATTGTAGGATTTTTAATGAATTTATTTGCAAATTATGGTGGAAAATAAGTATTTGGTCACCTACAAACAAGCAAGATTTCTGGCTCTCACAGACCTGTAACTTCTTCTTTAAGAGGCTCCTCTGTCCTCCACTCGTTACCTGTATTAATGGCACCTGTTTAAACTTGTTATCAGTATAAAAGACACCTGTCCACAACCTCAAACAGTCACACTCCAAACTCCACTATGGCCAAGACCAAAGAGCTGTCAAAGGACACCATCATAGGTACACTGGAACACAATAGGTACACAATAGGATATTGTTCCGGCGCCGAAAAGAGATGGCCGCCTCGCTTCGCGTTCCTTGGAAAATATGCAGTATTTTGTTTTTTTATGTGTTATTTCTTACATCGGTACCCCAGGTAATCTTAGGTTTCATTACATACAGTCGGGAGGAACTACTGAATATACGATTAACGTCAACTCATCATCGTTCCTACCAGGAATATGACTTTCCCGAAACGGATCCAGTGTTTTGCCTTCCACCCAATACAATGGATCTGATCCCAGCCGGCGACCCTGTGCGACGCCGTAAAAGGGGCAAACGAGGCGGTCTCGTGGTCAGGCTTCGGAGACGGGCACATCGCGCTCCACTCCCTAGCATACTACTCGCCAATGTCCAGTCTCTTGACAATAAGGTTGATGAAATCCGAGCACGGGTAGCATTCCAGAGAGACATCAGGGATTGCAACGTGCTCTGCTTCACGGAAACATGGCTAACTCAAGAGACGCTAACGGAGTCGGTGCAGCCAGCTGGTTTCTTCATGCATCGCGCCGACAGAAACAAACATCTTTCTGGTAAGAAGAGGGGCGGGGGGGTATGCCTTATGATTAACGAGACGTGGTGTGATCATCATAACAACACACAGGAACTCAAGTCATTCTGTTCACCTGATCTAGAACTCCTCACAATCAAATGTCGACCGCATTATCTACCAAGGGAATTCTCTTCAATCATAATCACAGCCGTATATATTCACCCCCAAGCAGACACATCGATGGCCCTGAACGAACTTTATCTGACTCTTTGTAAACTGGAAACCACACACCCTGAGGCTGCATTCATCGTAGCTGGGGATTTTAACAAGGCTAATCTAAAAACAAAACTCCCTAAATTCTATCAGCATATCGATTGTGCTACCAGGGCTGGAAAAACCCTAGATCATTGTTATACTAATTTCCGCGACGCATATAAGGCCCTCCCCCGCCCCCCTTTCGGAAAAGCTGACCACGACTCCATTTTGTTGATTCCAGCCTACAAACAGAAACTAAAACAACAAGCTCCCGCGCTCAGGTCTGTTCAACGCTGGTCCGACCAATCTGAATCCACGCTTCAAGACTGCTTCGATCACGCGGATTGGAATATGTTCCGCATTGCGTCCAACAACAATATTGACGAATATGCTGATTCGGTGAGCGAGTTCATTAGGAAGTGCATTGACGATGTCGTACCCACAGCAACGATTAAAACATTCCCAAACCAGAAACCGTGGATTGACGGCAGCATTCGCGTGAAACTGAAAGCGCGAACCACTGCTTTTAACCAGGGCAAGGTGACCGGAAGCATGACCGAATACAAACAGTGTAGCTATTCTCTCCGCAAGGCAATCAAACAGGCTAAGTCCCAGTACAGAGACAAAATCGAGTCGCAATTCAACAGCTCAGACACAAGAGGTATGTGGCAGGGTCTACAGTCAATCACGGATTACAAAAAGAAAACCAGCCCCGTCGCGGACCAGGATGTCTTGCTCCCAGACAGGCTAAACAACTTTTTTGCCCGCTTTGAGGACAATACAGTGCCACTGACACGGCCCCCTACCAAAACCTGCGGGCTCTCCTTCACTGCAGCCGAGGTGAGTAAAACATTTAAACGTGTTAACCCTCGCAAGGCTGCAGGCCCAGACGGCATTCCCAGCCGCGTCCTCAGAGCATGCGCAGACCAGCTGGCTGGTGTGTTTACGGACATATTCAATCAATCCTTATCCCAGTCTGCTGTTCCCACATGCTTCAAGAGGGCCACCATTGTTCCTGTTCCCAAGAAAGCTAAGGTAACTGAGCTAAACGACTACCGCCCCGTAGCACTCACTTCCGTCATCATGAAGTGCTTTGAGAGACTAGTCAAGGACCATATCACCTCCACCCTACCGGACACCCTAGACCCACTCCAATTTGCTTACCGACCCAATAGGTCCACAGACGACGCAATCGCAACCACACTGCACACTGCCCTAACCCATCTGGACAAGAGGAATACCCATGTGAGAATGCTGTTCATCGATTACAGCTCAGCATTTAACACCATAGTACCCTCCAAACTCGTCATCAAGCTCGAGACCCTGGGTCTCGACCCCGCCCTGTGCAACTGGGTCCTGGACTTCCTGACGGGCCGCCCCCAGGTGGTGAGGGTAGGTAACAACATCTCCACCCCGCTGATCCTCAACACTGGGGCCCCACAAGGGTGCGTTCTGAGCCCTCTCCTGTACTCCCTGTTCACCCACGACTGCGTGGCCATGCACGCCTCCAACTCAATCATCAAGTTTGCGGATGACACTACAGTGGTAGGCTTGATTACCAACAACGACGAGACGGCCTACAGGGAGGAGGTGAGGGCCCTCGGAGTGTGGTGTCAGGAAAATAACCTCACACTCAACGTCAACAAAACAAAGGAGATGATTGTGGACTTCAGGAAACAGCAGAGGGAGCACCCCCCTATCCACATCGACGGGTCAGTAGTGGAGAAGGTGGAAAGTTTTAAGTTCCTCGGTGTACACATCACGGACAAACTGAATTGGTCCACCCACACAGACAGCGTTGTGAAGAAGGCGCAGCAGCGCCTCTTCAACCTCAGGAGGCTGAAGAAATTCGGCTTGTCACCAAAAGCACTCACAAACTTCTACAGATGCACAATCGAGAGCATCCTGTCGGGCTGTATCACCGCCTGGTACGGCAACTGCTCCGCCCACAACCGTAAGGCTCTCCAGAGGGTAGTGAGGTCTGCAGAACGCACCACCGGGGGCAAACTACCTGCCCTCCAGGACACCTACACCACCCGATGTCACAGGAAGGCCATAAAGATCATCAAGGACAACAACCACCCAAGCCACTGCCTGTTCACCCCGCTATCATCCAGAAGGCGAGGTCAGTACAGGTGCATCAAAGCAGGGACCGAGAGACTGAAAAACAGCTTCTATCTCAAGGCCATCAGACTGTTAAACAGCCACCACTAACATTTAGCGGCCGCTGCCAACATACTGACTCAACTCCAGCCACTTTAAAAATGGGAATTGATGGAAATTATGTAAAAATGTACCACTAGCCACTTTAAACAATGCCACTTAATATAATGTTTACATACCCTACATTACCCATCTCATATGTATATACTGTACTCTATATCATCTACTGCATCTTGCCATCTTTATGTAATACATGTACCACTAGCCACTTTAAACTATGCCACTTTATGTTTACATACCCTACAGTACTCATCTCATATGTATATACCGTACTCTATACCATCTACTGCATCTTGCCATGCCGTTCTGTACCACCACTCATTCATATATCTTTATGTACATATTCTTTATCCCTTTACACTTGTGTGTGTGTATAAGGTAGTAGTTGTGGAATTGTTAGGTTAGATTACTTGTTGGTTATTACTGCATTGTCGGAACTAGAAGCACAAGCATTTCGCTACACTCGCATTAACATCTGCTAACCATGTGTATGTGACTAATAAAATTTGATTTGATTTGATTTGACTTCAACTATGACAGACAAAATGAGAAAAAAAAATCCAGAAAATCACATTGTAGGATTTGTAATGAATTTATTTGCAAATTATGGTGGAAAATAAGTATTTGGTCAATAACAAAAGTTTATCTCAATACTTTCTTATATACCCTTTGTTGGCAATGACAGAGGTCAAACGTTTTCTGTAAGTCTTCACAAGGTTTTCACACACTGTTGCTGGTATTTTGGCCCATTCCTCCATGCAGATCTCCTCTAGAGCAGTGATGTTTTGGGGCTGTTGCTGGGCAACACGGACTTTCAACTCCCTCCAAAGATTTTCTATGGGGTTGAGATCTGGAGACTGGCTAGGCCACTCCAGGACCTTGAAATGCTTCTTACGAAGCCACTCCTTCGTTGCCCGGGCGGTGTGTTTGGGATCATTGTCATGCTGAAAGACCCAGCCACGTTTCATCTTCAATGCCCTTGCTGATGGAAGGAGATTTTCACTCAAAATCTCACGATACATGGCCCCATTCATTCTTTCCTTTACACGGATCAGTCGTCCTGGTCCCTTTGCAGAAAAACAGCCCCAAAGCATGATGTTTCCACCCCCATGCTTCACAGTAGGTATGGTGTTCTTTGGATGCAACTCAGCATTCTTTGTCCTCCAAACACGACGAGTTGAGTTTTTACCAAAAAGTTCTATTTTGGTTTCATCTGACCATATGACATTCTCCCAATCTTCTTCTGGATCATCCAAATGCTCTCTAGTAAACTTCAGACGGGCCTGGACATGTACTGGCTTAAGCAGGGGGACACGTCTGGCACTGAAGGATTTGAGTCCCTGGCGGCGTAGTGTGTTACTGATGGTAGGCTTTGTTACTTTGGTCCCAGCTCTCTGCAGGTCATTCACTAGGTCCCCCCGTGTGGTTCTGGGATTTTT
This sequence comes from Salvelinus alpinus, assembly GCF_045679555.1. Classification (NCBI taxonomy): domain Eukaryota; kingdom Metazoa; phylum Chordata; class Actinopteri; order Salmoniformes; family Salmonidae; genus Salvelinus; species Salvelinus alpinus. Next base: position 58,831,032 of record NC_092093.1, read on the forward strand.
GCTCACCGTTCTTGTGATCATTTTGACCCCACAGGGTGAGATCTTGCGTGGAGCCCCAGATCGAGGGAGATTATCAGTGGTCTTGTATGTCTTCCATTTCCTAATAATTGCTCCCACAGTTGATTTCTTCTAACCAAGCTGCTTACCTATTGCAGATTCAGTCTTCCCAGCCTGGTGCAGGTCTACAATTTTGTTTTTGGTGTCCTTTGACAGCTCTTTGGTCTTGGCCATAGTGGAGTTTGGAGTGTGACTGTTTGAGGTTGTGGACAGGTGTCTTTTATACTGATAACAAGTTTAAACAGGTGCCATTAATACAGGTAACGAGTGGAGGACAGAGGAGCCTCTTAAAGAAGAAGTTACAGGTCTGTGAGAGCCAGAAATCTTGCTTGTTTGTAGGTGACCAAATACTTATTTTCCACCATAATTTGCAAATAAATTCATTAAAAATCCTACAATGTGATTTTCTGGATTTTTTTTTCTCATTTTGTCTGTCATAGTTGAAGTGTACCTATGATGAAAATTACAGGCCTCTCTCATCTTTTTAAGTGGGAGAACTTGCACAATTGGTGGCTGACTAAATAGTTTTTTGCCCCACTGTATCTAATCATCTCTGGGCTTCTCTCTGGCCTTATCACATGTCAAATATATGAAATAATTCAATAAGATGATTATAAAATAAAAATTGAATGACAAAGCTGTAAAACGTTATCCTAAATATAAACCATCAACTTAGTGAATACCATTGGTGTTTAATATGAGAGTTTCAGCATGAAATATTATTTATATATTTTTTGCACATTTTTATTTATTTTACGATGTCAATATGTATTTGTTGTCAATGTTTTGGTGTCAAACTAGTGGCAGTTGTGAAAAAAGTCAATAGTTGGAAGAGTTGCAGAGGTAATTGAAAATAATGCCGTTATTGATTAGCTTTTTTCATTAATTAGGCTATTTTCTCTTAAACCATATGGCCAATCTACTAGAAACTAATGGACAATATGTACACAGATATAAAAAATCTGTACTATTTCTGAATATTTATTTTGTTTTGTTATTAAAGTATAAATTACCAAAGTTACGATAGATTGCCATAGATTTTCTGTTAATTATCAAAACTACTGAAGATTTCGGTAACTTTGGTAAACTAATAAATGATAACTTGTGTGACATGCACATTAAGATGTATTATTCATGATGAATACGTACTTTGGGCGTTAAAGTGAGCCACTGTGGTTGTTGGAGGCTGGTTCTTTGCGTTGCAGTGACCTCTACTGACATAGCTCACCTGGTGTGGTTGTTAATTGTCAATGCAATTTAGGTATGGACATGAGTAAAGATTTTCTATCACTTGAACGATAACTCTATAACACTTATCAACATATGAAAAGCTAATCTCCATCGAGCATTAGTAAATAATCACATTTTCACTCTGATAGAAAAAAAAAAAGTTTGTCAAAGTAGACATTTTTATATTATCCTCCAAAGTAGAAATGTTAACGCTATCCACCACCACTCAAACACTGAGTTCTAGCATTCCATCTGGCTGGTAAATTACACTTTGCCAACTAAAGCTTGTTCTATCCGCTGTAAACGAGACCCAAACCCCTCAATTACCATATACACACATATCTGCCAAAACAGGGAAGTCGTCAGGTTGGGGTAATGAGTGATTGATGAGCATTGTGTACTGCCAGGACCTACATGAATGTGGTCTCCTGTTGGAATGGCCTGGATCTGGGTGGTTTTTTTTACGATAAGAAAACACACACACACACACACACACACACACACACACACACACACACCACACACACACACACACACACACACACACACACACACACACACACACACACACACACACACACACACACACACACACACACACACACACACACACACACACAGCTACCTTAACAGCAGACTATACTTGGCAGACTTTCTCTCTCTCTCTCTCGCTCTCTCTCTCTCACACACACACACACACACAGCTACTTTTAGAGCAGACTATACTTGGCTCTCTCTCTCTCTCTCTCTCTCTCTCTCTCTCTCTCTCTCTCTCTCTCTCTCTCTCTCTCTCTCTCTCTCTCTCTCTCTCTCTCTCTCTCTCTCTCTCTCACACACACACACACTGAGCTACCTTTACAGCAGACTATACTTGGCAGACTCTCTCTTTCACACACACGGCTACCTTTACAGCACCCAGTTAAAGACAAACAGACACCCAGGGTTTGGCCACGGAATGACATGGAAGAAACACTTTTCACTGGTAACTATGGATTGATGGTCTGGAAGCAGAAAGGTGTGTGTGCGTGTTATTGAGGACAAGAGTGGAAATAAGTGGAGGTATGTGTGTATGTATGTATGTGTGTATGTATGTATGTATGTATGTGTGTGTGTATGTATGTGTGTGTATGTTTTGTTGCTGGGAACGACACCTTCATCAGTCTCAAAAATGTTTTATTTTTATTTGTCACATACACATGGTTAGCAGATGTTAATGCGAGTGTAGCGAAATGCTTGTGCTTCTAGTTTCGACAGTGCAGTAATATCTAACAAGTAATCTTACAATTCCCCAACAACTACCAAATACACACAAATCTAAAGGGGTGAATGAGAATATGTACATGTAATTATATGGATGAGCGATGGCCGAGCGGCATAGGCAAGGTGCAGTAGATGGTATAAAATACAGTATATATTTATGATATGAGTAATGTAAGATATGTAAACATTATTAAAGTGGCATTATTTAGAGTTGCATTGTATAAAGTGACTAGTGATCCATTTATTAAAGTGGCCAGTCTGATGGCCTTGAGATAGAAGCTGTTTTTCAGTCTCTCGGTACCAGCTTTGATGCACCTGTACTGACCTCGCCTTCTGGATGATAGAGGTGTGAAGAGGCAGTGGTTCGGGTGGTTGTTGTCCTTGATGATCTTTTTGGCCATCCTGTGACATCGGGTGTTGTAGGTGTCATGGAGGGCAGGTAGTTTGCCCCCGGTGATGCGTTGTGCAGACCGCACCACCCTCTGGAGAGCCTTGGGGTTGAGGGCGGTGCAGTTGCCGTACCAGGCTGTCATACAGCCGGACAGTATGCTCTCGATTGTGCTTCTGTAAAAGTTTGTCAGGGTTTGGGGTGACAAGCCAAATTTCTTCAGCCTCCTGAGGTTGAAGAGGCGCCGTTGCGCCTTCTTCACCACGCTGTCTGTCTGAGGGGGGTGGCCCATCAGACAGTCCAGGACCCAATTGCACAGGGCGGGGTTGAGACCCAGGGAGACCCAGGCCTCCAGCTTGATGATGAGCTTGGGGAGTACTATGGTGTTGAATACGGAGCTGTAGTCAATGAATAGCAATCTTACATAGGTATTCCTTTTGTCCTGATGGGATAGGGCAGTGTGCAGTGTGATGGCGATTGCGTCGTCTGTGGACCTGTTGGGGCAGTATGCAAACTGAAGTGGGTCTAGGGTGGCAGGTAAGGTGGAGGTGATATGATCCTCTCAATGCACTTCATGATGACAGAAGTGAGTGCTACGGGGCGGTAGTCATTTAGTTCAGTTATCTTTGCCTTCTTGGGTACAGAAACAATGGTAGCCATCTTGAAGCATGTGGGGACAACAGACTGGAATAGGGAGTGATTGAATATGTCCGTAAACACCCCAGCCAGCTGTGCATGTGCTGAGGACGTGGCTAGGGATGCCGTCTGGGCCAGCAGCCTTGCGAGGGTTAACACGTTTAAATGTTTTACTCACGTCAGCCACGGAGAAGGAGAGGGGGGAGGGGTGCAGTCCTTGTTAGCGGGCCTCATCGGTGGCACTGTATTATCCTCAAAGCAGGTAAAGAAGGTGTTTAGTTTGTCTGGAAGTGTGACGTCGGTGTCCGTTACGTGGATGGATTTATTTTTGTAATCCGTGATTTCCTCTAGACCCTGCCACAAACATCTCGTGTCTGAGGCGTTGAATTGCAACTCCACCTTGTCCCTGTACTGGCATTTTGCTTGTTTGATTGCCTTGCGGAGGGAATAACTACACTGTTTATATTCAGACATATTCCCAGACCTCTTGCCATGGTTAAATGCGGCGGATCGCGCTTTCAGTTTTGCGCGAATGCGGCCATCCATCCTCGGTTTCTGGTTACGGTAGGTTTTAATTGTCACGGTGGGTACAACATCTCCAATGCACTTCTTTATAAACTCACTCACCGAGTCAGCGTATTGGTCAATGTTGTTTTCAGAGGCTGACCGGAACATATTCCTGTACACGTGATCAAAACAATCTTGAAGCGTGGCTCCCGATTGGTCGGGTAGAATTTAGGTAGCCTCGTTCTCAAATTTGCTTTGTTAAAATCACCAGCTACAATAAATGCAGCCTCGGGATGTATGATTTCCAGTTTGCATATAGTCCAGTGAAGTTCCTTGATGGCCGTCTTGGTGTCTGCTTGAGGGGGAATGTACACAGCTGTGACTATAACTGACGAGACTTCTCTTGGTAGGTAAAATGGCCGGCATTTGATTGTAAGGAATTCTAGATCGGGTGAGCAGAAGGACTTGAGTTCCTGTATGTTGTTATGATTACACCATGAGTTGTTAATCATAAAGCATACACCCTCGCCCTTCTTCTTCCCAGAGAGGTGTTTATCTCTGGCGGCACGATGCATGGAGAAGCCCGGTGGCTGGACCGATTCCGAAAACATATCCCAAGAGAGCCATGCTTCCGTGAAACAGAGAATGTTACAATCTCTGATGTCTCTCTGGAAGGCAACCCTTGCTCGAATTTCGTATACCTTGTTGTCAAGAGACTGGACATTGGCTAGTAGTATATTCGGGAGCGGTGGGCGATGTGCACGTCTACGGAGCCTGGCCTAGTGGCCGCTTCGTCTGCCCCTTCTGAGGCGTCGTTATTTTGGGTCGACTACTGGAATAGCAATACTTAGTCAAG